>NC_143549.1:46675714-47353571 GCF_054136105.1 Typopeltis vanoorti | reverse complement strand
CATCGAAAGGAAAGGATATTTCTGTATAATTAAGTGTAATGTGTAATAATTAAAGATAAATGAAAGTGTGACAGTTATAACCCATAAGTCATTGCTATAAAATCTTCATAAGCATTATTCAAAATAGAATCCAGACTTTGATGAATGAGACAATAGGAGAAGATCAAGCAGGATTCAGACCTGGAAGGTCTATTATAGACCAGATTTTTACAGTTAATAGCCTGGCTGAAAAGTACTGGGCATACAACTTACCTATATGCCGTAATTTTATTGACTTCAAACAAGCATTTCATTTTATTGACAGGAACAAAATGATGAAAATCTTAAAATCTATGATGCTAGATTCAGAACTACAAACCTTTATTATGAATTATTATAAAGATACCAAAGCAATAGCCAAATTTAATAAAATAAAAACAGACAAATTCAAAGTAGAAAAATGAGTCATGCAGTCACACTTTTGAAATGCTGTTATTTTACCATATTTTGTTTAATTTATCATATTAGACCATCCTTTGTTAAGCCTGCATTTTACTGTTTCTGTTTTGTCAAGGTTGTAAGAACTTCCCACTCTCACCAGATTTATTTATTATCTCATCATCGTCATCAAATTCCTGACATGTACCTTCAAGGGGTGTACAGGATACGATAGTACTACATGAAACTTACATCATTACTTTCTATCTACAATTTTATTCCAAATCAATCTGTCACGGCACCAACATTATCAGATCTTATATTTCTCTACTCTAAGGCAGGGCTGTCCAATGCGATTTTGTGCGGTCTGCCTGTGGGTTTTGATTTTCATGAGCGAAAAAAAAAAAAAAAAACAATTTGATTCGAATGTGTATTAGATATTTTAATTCTGTCACTAATCGATAATTTCTATGTTGATCATTTTATTTGATGTTATTACATCACTATATACCCATGTGTTTTTCAAATATTAGATGTGTCAAAGAAGCATTCTTACACTGTTTTGTTCCAAGGCACATATTCTGGGCACGTTGGAATATGCGCGTTGAACAATGTTCCCCCATGAACACGCATTCACTGTTCATGGGGAACATGAATGTGCAATTAGTGTTGTTTGTTTGTTCAGCTTTCGAGGTTGTGATGCGGTCTTTGGATAAATTTTTTTTTTTTCTAATGCATACCTCAGATTAACTAAGGTTGGATAGCCCTGTTCTAAGGCACTTTTTACTGCATCAATCCACCAATATCTTGGTCTTCATCTGGGTCTTTTTCCTGCCAACCTAGCAGAGAACACTTGTTTTGCTAATCTTTCCTCTCCCATTCTGTTTAAGTGACCATACCATCTTTGATTAGCTCTGCTAACACATTCCTGGATGCAAACAATTATTTCCTAATATCCTCATTTTTAATATGATATTGCCATTGATGCCATCTGTTCACACCCCCTAATCGTTCTCAGGACAGGTTCTCCATTCACAATGCAGTTGATATTTTCAATGCTTCCGCTTATTTTCTTTATCTTCGTTTTCTTATTGCTGACCATATCATATCTATTACAATAGTTATTCCATTTAGTCATGGAATTATGCAAACTTGTATAGGATATATTTAGAAGTATAACGTCATCTGTATAAAGCAAAGAGCTGAGATTAACATCTCCAATTTTGATATCAGGTTTAATACCACTTTCTTTCCTAATGTGATCTATATAGATAATGAATAACAGATGGGATAATGTACATCCTTATCTGACATCAGATTTAAAATCCTGTACTCCCTTCAATTCTGACTGCTGACTTACAACTCAAATAAAGACTAAGTATTGCTTGATATAATGCCCCACTGACATTTTATCAAGCAATATGCTTTTTTCACATCTACAACACTTAAGTACAGATCTTTGTTATTTCCCATTATTTCTCAACTATTTGTCGTAATGTAAAATATCTGATCCTGACAGCCTCTATTTGGCCTGAATCCAGCTTGATCTTCACCAAGCTTCTTTTCCACAGTTCTTCTCAATCATTTCTCAAGTCTACTGCCATAAATCTTACCAGGAACACTCAGTAGAGAAATAGCTCTGTAATGTTCACATTCAGTTTTATTTCCCTTTTTTATATATGGGTACTATAAGATCTCTGCTCAAACATCTGGAATTCGTCCCCTCTGTCCAGGCTTTCTGAGCTATGCAGTACATCCACTGTAAGACTTTTATACCTCCATACTTGAGCATTTCAGGTCGAATATCATCTACTCCAGCTGCCTTTCACATTTCAGACTTTTGATGACTTTTTTTTGCTTTCAGTATGGATATGTATTCCTGATTGCATGCCTAGTCAGTGTTTTTTAATACTGTGCCATCACAGTATTAAGATTGTTTCATTTAGTAATTTTTCGAAGTAATTATTCCATTTAAATATAAAGAGCTAATAAGCTTCATTTCGGCAATATAAACATTATTTAAATTAAGGGGATATTAAATCCCACATTGTTTTAAAACCGAATAAGAAACTCAAAGATTGGAATCAGAGAGTTTCATGCCGATATAGAAAACTATAAAGTATCGGCGGCACTAGCGTTAGCCAATGCAAGTGACCCTAGTACGTAGTACAATACCGGACAACTCGTAGCAAAGGTGCTGAAGTTGTGATCGCTATTCTTAAGTATTTTCCATAATGTAAAAACACATTTCCTAGGAAATGTATGCTGTTATTACATTATGGAGGGAGGTCACTACCCCGACCGGTTTCAGCCTTTTTTGAGGCTTCATCAGTGAGTAGCTAGACCATCAAATTTCTTATTCGGTTTTAAAACAATGTGGGATTTAATATCCCCTTAATTTAAATAATAGTAATTATTCCATATTTCAAGGATATCTTTTTTCTCCAGTTTTCATGTCACCTTTATCATCTCTAATTCCTTTTACAGCACTCTTTCCTTCATTTCTGAACTTCTTCAACAATCTTGCCACCTTCTTGATATTTATAAGTGGCAAGACAGAATATTTAGTGGGGTGTTGCTAAAAACCAAGGAACACAGAGGGTATGGAGCAGAAGATGTTTAGGCAGTTGAGCTTGGCAAGAATGATTGTTATGGGAGATTTTAACTACAACAACATAAGCTGGAAAGAGGAAAATGCATGTAGTAATAAGGGAATGAAATTTCTAGAATTCTTGAGGGACAAATGTCTTACGCACATGTAATAGAGGGAACAAGAGATTCAAGAGTTTTGGATTTGGTCATAGCATCAGAAGAGTTGATAATAACTGAGATGACATCTCTCCCCATTGTTGGAGAGAGTTACCATGTGGTTTTGACCTGGAAGATGAATAGACACTGGAGGTTTTTTCTCTTGTTAGACTATAAATTATATATTTAGTTTAATCCTTTATCTAAGTGTAAGCAAACAAAGTTTGCGCCTGAAGTATCTTCAGGACTGGGGCAACTTATGGTAAAGGTGGTATATGCAGTGGTGTAGCTAGAGCTTTTGCTGCCCCTCGCAATACACACCAAAAATACTACAAAATGTCAAAACGACATATAGAAGAATAAATTAAAACACTATGCTTCATGTGTCCATTTAGACTATTCATGGTAATAACAGGTAATAACTTGATGAGAAATCAAGGAGCAGTATTGAAAGATACATGGAAAAATCTGATTAATTCATTAAGTATAGCAGAACTACAGTATCCCAAAAACTATGTAATGCATATTCACAATAATGACAAGCATCTTGCTCCATGCATACATTGTCAAATGAGCTGTCAAATTTGGTTGCCTAACCGTTGTTAATGGTTTGCTGTATTCTTTCGTATTTTTGCATTTATTATTTTCTTTCACCTTTTTAGTCTTGACAAAGCTAGACAGTATGCTAGTGAAACTAGTCGACATTCATGTACATATGTGTATTAAATTGATGGTTTTACAATCAGAATAAGTTTTTATGTTTATTTAAAACACTATGTTTATTTTTGAAGTAAAACTTTAATTTCAACATTCTAAAATGTTATTTTTCTTGCTTTTCTGTTAGCAAAATTGTCAGTGACATTGGCGAAGTCTGTTTCATAGTAATGTAGGTAATTCTTAATGATTTTTATTTAGAAAAACTCCTCTCACAACTAGCAACACTTACAGTAATTGTGAGGAAATTTCACAATAGTATTACAATATTTGGAAATGAGTTCTCGAGATTGTATTTTAGAATTAACTGCAAAAGTTCAAAAAGGTTGAAAGTGCCACCTAGGTCGGACCCAGCTGTGCTTCACCTGCCTTAGTATCTCCCATAATGCAAAGCACATCTCCTTGCAGGCATGTATAATATTACGCATTAAGGGAAACAGACCCAGAGGTGGTGATACCAAGGTGGAAGTAATGGAAAAGTCATATTTACCTATACGAGTTGCCAAAAGGTGTCACACCTTATTATTAAATTACTCTGGATTAGAGAGAGAGATGTTGGAAGATTTTTCACTTGGTTAGACTATAAATTATATATTTAGTTTAATCCTTTATTCGAGTGTAAGCAAACAAAGTTTGCGCCTAAAGTATCTTCAGGACAACTTTTGGTAACTCATATAGGTAAATATGACTTCTCCATTACTCCCACCTTGGTATCACCACCTCTGGGTCTGGCTCCCACTGATTAGACCTCAATAAAGGTCAAAGCCAATCTGGGTAGTGGCCCTTCCCTTAATGCATACCATTATATATGTCCACAAGAAGATGTGCTTTGCATTATGGGAGATACTAAGGCAAGTGTTGAGAACTTATACCACCTTTACCATGAGTTGCCCCAGTTCTGAAGTTACTTCAGGCACAAACTTTGTTTGCTTATACTTGGATAAAGGATTAAACTAAATATATAATTTATGAATAGACATGCAGGAGTATCAAAAGAAAACGGCACATATGTGGAATTATAAGGCAGGTGATTATAATAGTCTTCGATATCAACTTGGGGCAGTTCCATGTGGTGCAGAATTGGAAGGCTGTAATATCATTAGTGCTTGCGAAATTGTGAAGAAATATTTGTTAGCAGCAATAGTAAGCTGTATTCCACAAGTGAAGAAGCAGACACAATTTGGTGTAAAATGGATGACAAACAATATCAAACAGGAACTGCAGGTGAAAAAGAGATTATTGAAGTGATATAAGGAGAGGGGTGCAGAGCAAATTAATGAAGAATATAAGACATAGGCCAGGAGAGTGACTAGTATGGCATGGAAGGCAAAACTGGAATATGAGAAGTGATTGGCACTAAGATCCAAAGAAAATAGTAGGGAATTTTTTTGCTATGTGGCCAGTAGGAGGAGAAATGATTGTGAAAAAATGAGGATAAAAATGGGAATAGAGTGACCGATGCAGAGGACATAGTGGAGTTGTTCAATGAGCACTTTATTGGAGTATTTCATCCTGGAGGAGTAAATTTTAATACTAGAGGGATAGGTCAGGTTCAGGGTTTAAAGATGTAAAAGGAGAGCGTGTTCCAAATACTGAGTACTCTGGATGTCAGTAAAGCTGTGGGACTGGATGGTATTTCACCATGGGTTTTTAGAGAATGTGCTAAAGAACTGACAGCCTCATTTGACTGACTCTTCAATAATTATAAGCCAGTTTGTGTGTCATCAGTAGTTGTTAAGGTCTTGGAGAAATTAGTCAGGGGACTATATACAGCGTTAGACCGATGAGAGTAATACTATCTATGAGAATCAACATGGATTTGTTAAGGACCCTCTTGCTTTAGTAATATTGCCTTTTATAATAAAGTGACGAGCAGTTGATGAGGAGAAAAGCATATACTGCTTTTTTTTTTTTTTTTTGCAAAGGCATTTGACAAGGTGCCACATGATAAGCTGATATTTAAGTTGCAGCACATAGGTTTAAATCTTGGTTTAGTCAACTGGATTCAAGATTGGCTGTCTGATAGGTATCAGAGAGTTGTATATATGGTGGGGCAATATCAAGGAAGCAGAAGGTTACAAGTGGGGTTCCACAGGGCCCTGTTCTACGACCTGTATTGTTCAACCTTTATATCACTGACATTGTCAATGGATTGCAAGGGGGATATTCAGTTGTTTGCAGATGATGTGAAGCTGGGAAGGGTTATTAGGAATAGTGCAGATGTGGCAGTCCTGCTAGAGGATATGAATAAACTAGAGAGATGGACAGATGAATGGAGGGTGTCAGTTTAATGCAGCAAAATGTAAAGTCTTGAAATTTAGGCAGATGAATGCAGGTGTCAGTTTAATACAGCAAAATGTAAAGTCTTGAAGTTTGAGATCCATCGATGGGAGGCTGCATACTTGATTGGAGGAGCTGTACTGGAGGAAGTAGGGTTGACAAGAGATCTGGGGGTGCTGATTGATAGAAAACT
Source organism: Typopeltis vanoorti (assembly GCF_054136105.1). Taxonomy (NCBI): domain Eukaryota; kingdom Metazoa; phylum Arthropoda; class Arachnida; order Uropygi; family Thelyphonidae; genus Typopeltis; species Typopeltis vanoorti. The sequence goes on along the minus strand of NC_143549.1, from coordinate 47,347,219 downwards.
GAAATTCAGGCAGCATATTGCAAAAGTGGTGAAGGTAACCCAGAGGATTGCTGCAATACTGAGGATGCTGACCTGCAGAGATAAAAGAGTTATCATTCCGTTGTATAAGCCCCTGATCAAACCACACTAAGACTATTGTTCTTAAATTTGGTCCCCAGGATTTGAAAGGGATAAATTAACCATGAAAAGGCAGATAACAAAGATGGTTTCAGGACTGTACAATGTTAGTTATGAGGATCAGCTGAGGAAATGAGGGAATGTGAACTGCAGAGTTTGGTGGATAGAATAAAGGGAGGTGATATGAACGAGACTTTTAAACTGTTGAGAGTCAGTTACAGGGTGGACATTGGGGAGTTCTTTCACGTGGTGGAACAGCGAGAAGGAGTGATGACAAGGGGCCATTCCTGGAAGTTATGAAAGAGTGGAGTGGTTTCTTTGCATGGAGGGTGGGTTGAACCATGGGATGCATTGCTGAGAGAGTGGTGAGAGCAAAAACAGTCAATGAGTTCAAGGATGGTAGATAGAGTTTGTGTTTCTTAAGGAGGACCTCCCACGATGAGTCTCTTGACTCCATGGAGGCCTGAATAATAATAATTATTATTATTTTGATTGTTAATATTTGGTCCTTTTTTTATACTAAATATGAGAGACATTTTCTTTCGATTTTATTGGACCATGATTCTTTATAAATATATGTATACAAATGTCAACCAGTTTCGCCAGCTTGGGTCTGTCTAGCTTCTTCAGGATGAGAATGGTTACACTAACATTAAATGCTACAACAGAAGGATGCACTAACGACCTTAAAATCAGTTTCAAAAATTAAAAAGGACGCACGACATTGAGAGCATAAAGCGTGGAGAATTAATCATTGTTAGTAGATCACGTTTTATAGTTTTTCGAGTAATTCAGTTCTGCTAAACATAGTGAATTTATAAAGCTTTTCCAAATGTCTTTTAATATCATGCCTTGATTTCTATTGAGATTGTCTCCTGTACGGAGTACCACTGCAGCTTCTTTAAAGTTTCTACATTTGAAATCTTCTTCAATGTACAGCATGGAGCTGTTGTCCCAATCAATGGAATGGTTCGAAATTGAAAAATGATTGGCTAATCCTGAGGTGTCTGTTCTGTTGTTGTTGTTGTTGTTGCTGACATCTCTGATATGTTCTTTTTTTTTTTTTTTTGATTTCTAGGCTTCGTGATGTTTGGCCTACATAATTCAGTCCACAGGAACATGGGATATTGTATACTCTTGACTCCATGGAGACCTGAATAATAATTATTATTATTTTGATTGTTAATATTTGGTCCTTTTTTAATACTAAATATGAGACATTTTCTTTGGATTTTATTGGACCATGATATAAATAGAGCATGTCGGAGATCTCAACAACAACAGAACAGACACCTCAGGATTAGCCCATCATTTCTCAATATCGAACCATTCCATTGATTGGGACAACAGCTCCATGCCATACACTGAAGAAGATTTCAAATGTAGAAACTTTAAAGAAGCTGCAGTGGTACTTTGTACAGGAGACAATCTCAATAGAAATCAAGGCATGATATTAAAAGACATTTGGAAAACTTAATAAATTCACTATGTTTAGCAGAACTGAATTACGCAAAAAACTATAAAACGTGATCTACTAACTATGATTAATTCTCCATGCTTTATGCTCTTAATGTCACGCATCCTTTTCAATTTTTTTAACCTATTTTAAAATCGTTACTGCATTCTTCTGTTGTAGCATCTAATGTTAGTGTAACCATTCTCGTCCTGAAGAAACCAGACAGACCCAAGCTGGGGAAATTGGTTGATGTTTGTATATATATATTTATAAAGAATCATGGTCCAATAAAATCCAAAGAAAATGTCTCATATTTAATATAAAAAAGGGCCAAATATTAACAATCAAAATGAATAACCTAGATGGATATACAAAGCACGAGATACGTTGTTTTGAAAAATTTAAACGCAGAAAGGCAAGACTTCTTAACCATCTAACTTTCCTTAAAAGATGGAGACAGTTTTCTATCATTCCAAAGTTCTTAATCGTCAAAGAACACATAAAATCTAAAAAAGCGAAATGGATTTACTACAAAACTTCATTAGCCTTACTTCGGGAAAGGATTCAATATGTCAGATACGTACTGAACAAAATAGACCGTCAATGCCTAGACCTTTTCAATGATATTTCTAATAACATAGATAATTCCACTTTAAATATAATTGACCACATGATACACAATTGCTACAGCAAAGTTTAAGGGAAACAGTTTAAGGAATCTCAAATTAAAAAATTTGATGAACTTTATCAAAGAAAATACAACTTTAAGACCATGTCTCCCAGGTGATAAGGTTATTTTTAACCTTTTGGACTGTAGTCCGAAAGTTGAAAAAATGACATCCTATCAAAAATAACTCCGAAACCATCAGTCTGGTGGAGATATGTAGACAATGTGTTCATCATTTCAAAAGACACGGAAAATGCCTTACACGAGTTCCTTCAAAAAATAAATTCTTTCCACCAAAAAATTAAGTTCACATTTAGAGTTAGAAAACAACCATCAGTTACTCTTTTTTTGGATGTATTAGTAAAAATAACAGGATAATGGACAAATCAAGCTCACAATCTGCCGTAAACCTACAGACACTGGACGTTATCTTGATTCTAAATCTACTCATCATTATGCACAAAAACTTAGCATCATACATATGCTCATAAACAGAGCAATAAATATCATCATGGAAGGAAAATATCTACTTGATGAGCTCTCACTCATATCAAAAACACTATCCAAAAATGGTTATCCACAAAATATAATTCAAAAGGTTCTCTATAGAAACAGCCCACAAAGACAACCTCAAGTGACACAGTATACATTGTCATACCTTATGCAGGCTCAGTCTCCACCAAAATAGCAAAAATCATGAAGTCTTTCAACATCAGGGTTGCCTTTAAACCTATTTTAACTACACAGCACATGTTAAGATCTCCTAAGGACAGCATCGCTTTCTACAAATACACAGGAGTATACAACATCCCATGTTCCTGGACTGAATTATGTAGACAAACATCACGAAGCCTACAAATCCGAAAAAAAGAACATATCGGAGATGTCAACAACAACAGAACAGACACCTCAGGATCAGCCCATCATTTCTCAATTTCGAGCCATTCCATTGATTGGGACAACAGCTCCATGCCGCACATTGAAGAAGATTTCAAATGTAGAAACTCTAAAGAAGCTGCAGTGGTACTCCGTACAGGAGACAATCTCAATAGAAATCAAGGCATGATATTAAAAGACATTTGAAAAAGCTTAATAAATTCACTATGTTTAGCAGAACTGAATTACTCGAAAAACTATAAAATGCAATCTACTAACAATGATTAATTCTCCATGCTTTATGCTCTTAAGGTCGTTACTGCATTCTTCTGTTGTAGCATTTAATGTTAGTGTAACCATTCTTGTCCTGAAGAAGCCAGACAGACCCAAGCTGGCGAAACTGTTTGACGTTTGTATACATATATTTATAAAAAATCATGGTCCAATAAAATCCAAAGAAAATGTCTTATCTTTAGAATAATAATAATTATTATTTTCTGTATTCTTACCAAACTCTTCCCATGACTTTTGCTTAGCTAGTTTTATGCAGTGTTTAGCTTTCTTACATTTGTCTGAATTCTCTAAGAGCACAAGCTGACTTTTTTGCCAGGAACTTTTGATATGGTTTCTTCTTTTCCTTCACTATCTCTTTAATTTCCTGTGTCGACCATGGAATTCTGATTTTTCTATCCTTGCAGACAACCTCACCACATGCTTCTCTGGCTGAATCAATCAATGTTTTCTTTAGGGCTTGCCACTGAATCTCCAAAGTTTGGTTCCTGTTCTCAAACTGTTTCAGTTTTTGTTCAATAATGTTTGTGTATTTTAGTCTACAGTTCACATATGAGAGCTGTTTCACTTTTATTCACTTTTAAACTTTCTTACATGTTCTTCTTTTCAATATGAAATTCACCTTAACCCAGTCCTGAAGATACTTTCAGGCGCAAACTTTGTTTGCTCACACTTGGATAAAGGATTAAACTAAATTTATTATACTCTAACCAAGTGAAAAATAAACTTTCAACATCTTTCTCTAAATCTAGAGTAAATTATTAAAAAAAAGGTGGCACACCAATTGGCAATTCCTATAGGTAGAGATGACCTGATAATGCTTCTGCCTGATATCTCCACTTGGGCCTGGCTCCCACTGAAGAGACCTTAATAAAGGTCGAAACTAGTCTGGGTAGTGGCCCTTCCCTTAATGCATAACATTAGACATATCCGCAAGGAGATGTGTTTTGCATTATAGGAGATACTGAGATAGGAGTGTTGGTAGCTTCCTCCACCTTTGCAATGAGTTGCCCTGGTGTTGTACCACCTTAACCCAGTCCTTTGTGAGCAAACAAAGTTTCGCAAACTTTGTTTGCTCACACTTGGATAAAGGATTAAACTAAATTTATTATGAAATTCAATTTTATCCTGCTCAAGACTAAATGGTGATCACTTCCAATTTCAAATCCTCTGTACACTCTAGTGTCTTGCACCAGAGAGAAAACATCACTATCGACAATAAAATAGTCAATGAGACTTTTCTTATTCCTTGCGCCTTCTCTCCATGTGAATTTGTGCACATTTTCATGTTGGGACATGGTGTTAGTAATAACCAGTCCATGTCCTGAGCAGAAATCCAACAGGTATTTGCATTATTATTAGCTTTGCTCTTTTCTCTAAATTTTCCCAAAACATTTTTTTATGTCTGACAATCATTTCGTACTCTGTTATTTAGATCAGTGCTTCCCAAACTGTGCCCCCCCCCCTTGGGGGGCTGTAAGTTTTGTTGAACGTGGACCATGAAATAATGAAAACAAATTTAAAATGATTTAAGACTAAGTAGATTTTTTTTGATCTTAAAAGAAACATTTAATTTTTATTATTTATTATTTTTTTTTGTTCTTTTTTATATTTTTATGGAAAAAATCACACATCGGTGTTGGTTCACAAATTTTGCTTCTTGCGTATTTCGGCGATTAATGAATATTAGTAAATATGTGCTTATTCATATAAGTTTCATTTCAAAGGTATTGATAAGAAACACTAAAAAGATTACAAACGAAAATCTTGAATATAAATTGCATTGAATATAAATACAATAAATATTATAATATATGTCTATATTACGATTTTTTTTTCGATGGGGGCCATGAAATATTTTAATTTTTCCAAAGGGGGGCTTTGGCATCCATAAGTTTGGGAAGCACTGATTTAGATCCCCGACAAAAACCAACTTTTCATTTATTATTATTATTTTTAATTATTTATTATCTATCGAAGAAATATACAAAATCCATAGCTAAAGAACCAGGTCTACAACTAAATAGCACAAATATGAATCACATTACATATACAGATGATATTATTATTCTTGCAGAATCTAAAGAACAATTGAAAAAAATAAAGCTTTTAAATGAAAACTGAAACAGAAGTACAAAGGAAAGTTCCAAAAAGCTAGAGACATCTCAAAACTAAATGAAGACAGGCTAAGAACAGCATATTGGAAACTAAGCTTAAGACTCCCAAGTTAAAAACAGAATATAAATACAAGAGCAGAACGACTGACTACAGTGCTAAAAAAAAGCAGTAGAGGAAGTAATTCCTGAAAGAGAAAAGATCAACAAGAAATGGATAACTCAGGAAACCCTAAAATTGGTACAAGAGAAAAGAGAACTGAAACTTAAAAGAGATAATTCAGAGGCAGCAGATGAGTTGTACTGTCAGAAATGCAATGAAGTACGGAAAGCAGCAAGATCTGATAAAGCCAAATGGTTGGAGGACCAGTGCAAAGACATTGAACAGTACCATGGAGAACACAAAACTAGAGAGGTCTACAAACTTATAAGAAATGTCAGTAGGAAGTGGCAAACAAGATCAGTAGCAGTCAAAGATGAAAATGGTAAAATATTGATGGACAAGATATTTCAGCGAACTATATAAAAATCAACTAAATGATACTGCAACAGAAGTAATCAAAGAACTAAAAGCAATCTCTCCACCAGCAGAGACCTTTGAAAATGACATCTTGGAAGAGGAGGTGAATAAGGCTATAAAGCATCTCAAGAACAACAGGAGTCCTGGATCAGTTGCAAAAGAAATTCATAAGCTATGTAATGAAATATGGAGATCAGGGTATGCCCCCGAAGACTGGAAAAAAATCGGTCTTGGTTGTTCTTCATAAGAAAGGCAGTGCTTTAGAATGCACCAATTATAGAACTATTGCATTAATGAGTCATCTTGGCAAAGTGCTGGTGAAAATACTAATAGAGTGCCTGAAGGGGCATATGGAGGCACATCTTCCGGATGAGCAAGCCAGATTTCGACAAGATCGAAGTACAGTGCAACAAATACTCGCACTAAGACTAATAGCAGAGAAAGCTCGAAGAAAGAACAAAAAGATATATTGCTGTTTCATGGACTTCCAAATAGCATTTGATAATATTGACCAAAATATAAAATGGGCTGTCTTGGAATCCTATGGTGTGGACAATAAATTGATCCGCCTGCTGTAAGATATAAACAGCCAAGCAGAAGCAAAAATCAGAATAGCAGGTGAGACTGGAGTTTTTCACTAGTCAAGGCACAAGACAAGGGGACCCAATATCACCAATCATCTTCATCACACATCTGGGAAGAACACTAGATAAGATTAAAGAAGAAGGCGGAGGCATTTCAATAAATGTCATGAGAATAAACTACCTCTGCTTTGCAGATGACATCGTTGTGATTGAAGAAGATGCAGCAAGGCTGGAACAGACATTGCAAACACTATACACAGAAGGAAAAAGATATGGACTAAATGTCAACTTTGTAAAAACTAAAACAATGATATTTGGACAACAGGAGTTACTGAACAGAGTTATTACGATAGACAGATATCAACTGGAAAATGTGGAACACTTCACATATCTTGGATGCCACATGACGCATGACTTGGACCCCAAAAAAGAGATAAAAATTAGAATAGCCAGAGCAACAACTATTTTAAAAGCCATGGACAAAATATGGAAGAGCCGAGCTATAAAGATGCAAACCAAACTGTGCATTGTAGAAACCTGTATCTTCAGCAGCATGCTCTATGGATGCGAGGCCTGGATACTCCTGAGAGAATCTGAAAGGAGGATATTGGCATTTGAGAGGAAGTGCTATTGAAAGATCTTGAGAATAAGCTGGATACAGAAAGTGAACAATGAGGAAATCTTCAGACAAATATAACCAAAAGAAAACCTGATCCAGAAAATAATCAAAAGGAAACTACATCTATTTGGCCATATATGTAGAATGAATGAATGAATGATGAGAGAAAATTAAAAACATTGCTGTTTGGAATGATTGAAGGAAAGAACAAAATAGGAAGACCAAACAGAGAATGGGGTGATGACATCGTCAAATGGTGTGGAAACTCTATACACAAATTGAGTCATCTTGCGCAAAACAGAATGCAATGGAAGAATCATATCAAGATGGCAGCAGACACCTAAGGGCACTAGACCCATGGTTGTTGATGATGATGAAATGAAGAATGCAAACTTTTGGAATGAAAATCAATCTGAGCTAAACTACAACAATGAAAATAGGAAGAGGTGAGGAAAAAATTTCAATACACTTAGAAAATCATATACTTGAATAAGTAAAGCAATTTACATATCTAGGCAGTATCATTATTCACAACTTCAACAACACAGAAACAGAAAAAATGCAGACTTAGCAAAGGATGGTCTGATATGAATAAATTAAACAAAATATGGAAGAATAACAGCATGTCAAAAGCGTCAAACTAAAAACTATATTAAACCATTATTATACCTACAGTAATGTATGGAGCTGAGACCTGGACACTTAATCAAAAAGAAATACAGAAAATCAGACTATTGAAAATGAAATGCTTAAAAAAAATAAGATTCATTGGTCAGAACACAAAACAAACAAGCAAGTCAAACACAAATTAAACTATAGTGAAGATATCATAGCTATAATTCTTAAACAGCAATTAAGGTGGTTTGGACACCTCCAGAGAATCCCTTTTCAAAGATTACCAAATATAGTCTTGAATGGAATTATTGGAAGAAGATGATGAAGAGGTAGACCAAAAAGAACTTGGCCACAATTCTAGCTTCAGAGAGATGAGAGAAATGGCCAGAAATAGAACCAGATGACAACGGTTTACACATAGGGGACTCAACCCTTCATTTGATGGATGAGAAAGAAGAAGAAGAAAAAAACATATCAATGGCTCCTCTCTGCAGGATATCATTCCAGAAAAGATACTGGAAGATATGAAACCTATATAAATATACAGCAACATACTACATAAACAGGAAACTTACTACACATTACATGTGTAGTAAGAATTAAAGAATGCATACTTTTATTTAGTCATCATAACATTTTTTTAAAAACATTGCTTAAAACAATATTTATATAAAATAGATTGATACCTTGGGCATGTAAAGTGTGTTGTGTATTACCATCTTTCCAAGAAACTACTGTCAACACTCAAGAAATTGGTAGGTCATTTCCCCCCCCTCTTATATAAAAAAAACACAGAACACTTTGTAAACAAAATTAAGTAGCATCACACTTGATTTATTAGTCAATTTGACCTATCCATCCTTTTTCACAAATGCCTCAATAAAGTCAGTTCTTCCTTTACAGGACAAATTCCTGCTTGACATCATAGCAATCTTTGCCCATATACTACATTCTGGTTATATTGTCTGACAAAAAAATGCTTTTTACCTGCAAAAATAAGGCACAGCCATGGTCTTCTTGCCATTATCCCCCACTGCCTAATTGCTAACTTTTATATGCTTAAAAAAACAACATACTCTAGATTCCTTTACTTTAAAGCCCAAATTTTGGTTTATATATATTGATGATTTTGTTGCTTGGCCCTGTGGCTGCCAAACTGTAGATACCTTTCTCAGCAACCTGAGCAAACATCAGAAACACATACAATTTGCAACTGAAATTGAAAGTCAGAACATACCCCCATTTCTATATACACTTGTCACGTCTTCCTTCCAGAAGTCTTTCCTTCCTGTTTACTGTAAACCTGCGCATCCATCCATCTGTTTGTTAGACATCATCAGATGTCGTATGGTCACTTAATACCTTGTTGATGTGCCACACCGGCATTTGCCAGGTGATTTTGTTGAATGTCCTTCTGGTGGCTTCAACTCTCTGATCAGCCACTTCAGGCATAGCATCCATTCATGTCATTGAAGGTCTATTCCTTCCTCTTATTATTACTATTATTACGGGCAACTCCAGGGAGTCATTAGACTCATTGAGGGAGGCCCCAAATCATATTCATCACAACTATTCGACATTCATACAGTATCTATCATACCTCGCCTTAAACTCATTCACTGTCACAGCATCCACCACAGACTCAGGAGCGCATTCCACTCATTCACTACTCTAAAAGTAAAGAACCCAACTCTAACACCTTTACTAACCACACTTTTGCCCAGTTTCCATGGATGTCCCCTAGTCCTCCCACAACCAGCCCTATTCTCAAAAATATCTTCTGAATTAATTTTATAGAAACCCTTCAGTAATTTGAATGTCTCAATCATATCTCCCCTCATCTGCCTATCAACCGATTTTTGCAACCCACAAATCCTCAACCTGTTCTCATACGGTTCATTCTACAGACCTGCTATCATCTTGGTCACTCGCCTCTGGATCCTCTCCACCTCCTCCCCATCAAGAAGAAACCTAGGTGACCAAATCTGAGCACAGTAGTCGAGATGGGGTCTTATCAAGGCTCGTTACAGAGGAACAATAACCTGCTTGTCTCTACTTGTCAACGTATTCTTCAGCAACCAAGTGATTTGATGAGCTGATTTGGCCACTTTTGCAATGTGTCCCCCTATATTTCAATTCCTTATCCACCAACACTCCTAAATCTCGTGCCTCATCAATTTCCTGGAGCACGGTTCCACCAGTGCAGTAAACTGCCGCCAATCTTTTCACCCCAAAATGTATAACCTTACATTTTGCCACATTAAATTGACATCCATTCTCCTTAGCCCAGACCTCCAATCTATCCAAATCATTCTGCAAAATTTTGACGTCATCTGCATTCTCTATTGCCCTACCCAACTTCGCATCATCCGCAAACAAATGAACTGTTCCTCTCAGATCCTTTCCTATATCATTTATGAACAAATTAAACAGCAGTGGTCCAAGAACAGATCCTTGTGGCACACCACTAGTCACAGGCCATCTTGTGGACTCTACTCCTGAGTAAACCACTCTCTGATATCTCTCCATCAACCACCCTCCTATCCATCTCACCAACCCTATGTCCATTCCCATATGCTGCAATTTACTGATTAGAATTCCATGTGGTATCCTGTCAGAGGCCTTAGCAAGATCCAGTAGAATCACTGTAAACCCATTACCCTTATCCAGTTCAGCCGTCACTGTGTTATAATACGTGAGCAAGTTACTGAGGCATGACCTACCCTTCACAAAACCATGCTGTCCCTGATACAGTATCCCATTTTCTTCTATCCAATCTTGTATTTTCCTCTTGACTATTTTCTCTAAGACCTTGATAATGATTCCTGTTATGCTGATTGGCTGGTAATTTTCAACAGCAGCCTTGGAACCACCTTTGTGCAGTGGAACTATTTTCCCCTCTTTCCACCCCTTGGGACTGACCCAGTCCTGAGGCTCAAATTAAACAAAATGGTCAAGGGCACTAACAATTCTTTGGCCGCTTCACGTACGACACGAGCTGGTATACCATCCAATCCCACAGATGTATTGACATTGAGGTTCTGTAATAGACCAGTTACCTCTACTTCATTCATCACAATTCCTGTATAAGCTGTTGGTTCTTCCATTCCTGCAAAGTCACCACCTGGATGATATACTCTTGCAAAGTGCTCGCTCAGTAATTCCACAATATCGACTGATTCGGTTACCTCCCTACTCTCAGCATTTTTTAAGATCATTCTACCATGAGCATTTTTCCTTTTACTTGCAACATATTGAAAAAACTGTTTGGGATTCTCTTTAGCCTGTGTGGCCAATTTCCTTTCGTAATCTGCTTTTGCTTTTCTTACCACCCTTGTTACCATCCTGGCCTGAGCTTTATACTGTTCCTGCGCCTGATGGTTACCCTTCTCCTTAAATTCCCTCCACAATTGTTTCTTTTTTTTGCAGCTCAAGCTTAATAGTGTTATTCATCCATTTAACCCCTACTTGATTTATTATTCGGACTCTTGGTATACAGTCAACCATTGTCTCCTGCAAACAGTTCTTAACCACCTCCCATGCACTATCAACATCCAGCCCTTGCAGTTTTACATGCCATGGCATTGAGCCAAGCACACACCTAAGCTTGTCATACTTACCAGCCCGGTAATTCCACATGTACCCTGTCTTAATTGTAAATTTGACTCCTTTAGCCACTTCCCAAGTCATGACCTTATGGTCACTCTCACCAATTGGTGGCAACATGGTCATGTTCGTTACAGCCACATTCTCAGTTGCAATTACTAGGTCCAGCACTCTCTGCCCCTTGATATTTTCCAATACATGTTGCCGTAGATAGTTGTCCCTTAATAGCCGCATAAAGTCCAATTCCTTCCTCCCATGTGCCCTCTCCTCTTTCCAGTCAATGTTACCATAATTGAAATCACCCATAATAATTACCCTCCTTCCACTCATTTCTTCTATTTGCTTATGCATACTATCCCCACCATCCACTCCATCACCCGGTCTATAGCAGCACCCAATTGTATATTTTGTTCTGCTAGATTCTATCTCACACCAAACAGCCTCAGATGTGCTTTTTTCCCCATCCTGCAGTTCAACTTCTATACTCCTTGGCTGAAGCTCATCAGCTATCATCAATAACACTCCTCCCCCCTTTTTATTCACCCTGTCACTCCTGAACACGCCATACCCATCGCATTCAATCCCACTAGCTTTATCATCTTCTGTCAGCCATGTTTCACTAATACCGACAACCTGTGGCCTGGAAGTGCCAACCATGGCCAAAAACTTTTCCTTCTTGTTCCTAATAATCCTGGCATTAGTGTACATGAATCGCAGAAGCCCATTTGTCCCATCCCTACTTTGATGCCTTATACTAACTATCCCATTCTGATTTGTTGTCCGTCGTACTCGCTCGGGCATAATATTCTCATTTATACACTTAACTGCCCCCCTAAAGTCTGCATATCTACCCCCCCCCCTTAATAAATCTAGTTTCCCTGAGTCTGTACATCCACTTCCACATCATGCATCAACACTCTTTCAAGTCTTCGTACACCAACTCCATTCAAATGTAACCCATCCATCTTATATAAGTCCTTTCGCCCATCAAACTCATTCCACACATCCACAAATTCCACACCACTCTCCATGCATAACACACACATAAAGTCATTGGCAATTATGGCCCTCCTTCTAAACACTTCGCTGTCATACTGCGGTAAGATACTCTCCATCCTAACTCTCTCACTCTTCTCTTTTGCTACCTCAAATAATTTCCTCACATCCTCTATCATTTCCATTTTGTCCTCTTTCAAATCATTCGTTCCTGCCACGATTATCATCTCTTTCACCCTCTGTTTTTGCAGTCGAATAGAATCGCTGATGTCCTTTATGTTCGCACCTGGCTGGTTCGACTTCGTTAAACTCTCAATTATTACGCCTCTCAATAGTGAATCCTCATACAGCACTCGCTCCTTCATTTTATTGACGTTTACGAACATTCTATTATTTGCCGTCACAGACTTCCGCCGGTTATTTGTCGGTACGTTCAACACACATTTTTCCATACGCCCCAGTTGTCTTTTAGCTCTGTGTATCGCACCATTCAAACGGGCAATTTCGCTACTCGCATTTATCTCACCATTTTCATTATCGATCAAATCATCCATTCTTTCTGTGTTTCTACCTTCATTTACACTTTCAGCGACGCTTTCACACCTATCTGGCACTACCATGCAATTCTCTAGCACACCGCCATTTTCTACATTCTGACCATCGTTAACGATATCACTCTCGACACACGAAACATGCTTGAAGTCCTCATTCTCTTTACACTTTCTACACATATTAACTCCACTATCACTTTCTAACCAGACTCCCACCGCTCTTCGCAAGGCATACATCTCACAGACAGCACATTGCATAAATTTGTTTACATCAAAACTCTTAAACAAACATGGCGACCTGGCCGCCATTTTTTTCTTTATCGGTGCTATGTGTACGCTATCTTTTCTTAAAAATAATAATTAAAATAACAGAAAACACGCAAAAATTGCACAGACACACCAAGAAACAAAAAGCAAACAATACTACTTAAAATTCTAGTAAAATATCTAATGTTAACACAAAATACTACTAATCTTTTCAGGAGCTCTCGACAAGCCGACGATCTAATCAGTGCGACACCAAGTGACCCAATTATTCCAGAACTTTACTTTCTATTACTGTTTTGAGAAGTCCTCCTTCCATCATTTCAGTGTATCCAAAGTATTTCAGCTTCTGTCAGTATCTTTAGTGAGCCTTAAAGTGCTGCTGATCCCTTTTAGCACCCATTCATTTGACCACCTCTCAGTATATAATATCACACATCTCAAAGCAGCTGTCTTTTCTTATCAAACTTCTTTAGGTTCCAGGTCTAACAGTCATAAGTTGCTATTGGAAACACAGCTGCATCCATAATCCTCAACTTTCTTCCTGTGGAGATAATCCATCCTTCCAGATTTAAGTGGTCTTGATTTAGCCATTCCTAATCTTCTTTTAATGTCTTCTGAACAGTAATTCTTCACATTAATAATCGATCCCAGATACCTGAACTTGGTTACTTCCTCAATTCTTTCTCCATTAAGGTACACTTGTTTTTTTCAGGAGCTTCCCTGTCTATTTTCTTTGAGAGCCATAATCTTTATTTTGTTAGGTTTGAGATGAAGTCTTCTGTTCTTATTGATTTCATTAACTTTGTCAAGAAGTTGTGTTAGTTCTTCCCTGTCATTACAAAGGAACATACTGTATCATCAGTGTAACTCATATTACCTGGTCAGTCTACCACTTATCCTAATTCCTGTCTTAAGCTCATCCAGTTCTGCATGCATGATGTCCTCAACGTAGATACTAAACAGGTGAGGAGAAAGTAGGCATCCTTGCCTAACTAACTAATTCCTTTCCAACCTGAAGCCAATCGGTAAATCCAACACCTGTTCTTATTGTGGCTACTTGCTCACTGTACACGTTAGCTATTAACCTGATAATGAGTTGAGGAAAGCCCATTATTTTCATTACCTCCCACAATTTCATATGCTGAACACAGTCAGAAGCTTTCTAATAATCTATGAAAACATTATTATAGGAAGTCAAAATTCTTTATACTTTTCAGTGATCTGTCTAAGTTAGAGTATCTGATTTCTTGTACCCTTGCCTTTCCTAAAACATACTTGTTCCTCTGGCATCTCTGCCTCAACTTTGTCCTCACTGCTTGAGATGAGAGATTAAACAAACTTTACATACTGGCTATACACATAAACTCTTAGCGACAGTTCTCTTACAGCACAAAAACTAGGTGTTGTTATCACAATAAATAACAGGGCTTCAAAGATATGCTCCAATGAGCAAGCACTTAAGCATGAATTTAAAAATTATCTACAATACTTTTCTAAAAAATAGTTATAGCAAAAATACTAGCAACAAAATTCTTTAAAGATTGCAGTTAATAATAATAAACTAGATTACAATAAACCTTAGCAATTCCATACATTAAAGGGATATCAGATAAAATAAACAGAATACTACATAAATACAACCTTAATACCAACTTTTAAACTCCTGCAAAATTAAAGAATTTATTTAACTCCTCCAAGGATCCCTTTGTAAAAACTCGATTGTAGCTTAAATATTCTAAAGCACATTACATCGATTTTTTACAGAGGTCAAGTCCCATGAGAATGTTGTGAAAATAACTTGTTTGTCTCTGTATATTTTGTACTAGATATTTTTGTAAATAACCCTTTGAAGTTAACTGTATGTACTCTTTTAATAATAATATTTCACTGTGTTAAAAAACAAGGCAATGTTTTGCTGCCAGAGCTGTATGTAATAGATCTACATGGCGGCATAAGTAAGGTTGTTTGTGAAATTTTGTGTGTATATGAAAGGCTTACAAACTCTGCACGTAAACACCTCCGAAGTCAGTCGGAAAGGTTTGAACAAATTTCCAATGGCTGGCAACTTACAATCAAAAGGAAGCGGGCCGAACTTGAAAGAGTCATGCCGAGTTCTTTAGGGGTTACAAACTTCGTGCGAGGTCTCAGAGAAGGCATAATAAAAAGGGACAGAGCCAAGCATAGGGAGCTTCCTGGTTTGAGACGTCGCTAGAGAGAGAGACAACTTGTAGGCTAGAGAGAGGGATTTCCAGAGGCCGCAGACAGAGCTCCCTGTTTCCAGTCGTCGCCAGAGAGCTTCCAGTTGTTCAGGCATTTCGGTGATCCCAAGCCAGAGGAGAAAAGCTGATGTAAATTCCCGAAGCAGAGAGTTGGCGGTAGTTTCAGTTATTGGAAGAGCTTCCAGGTGGCGAGAAGAGAGAAGGATCCCATTCGAGAGTCAAAAGAGACAGTTGGTGGCAATTACAGTTTCTTAGAGGCCAGAGTTCAAGCTACTTGAGACAGCAGTCGTCCAGGCATTTTTGGCGAGCGAAAGCAGAGGAGAAAAGGTGATGTTAATTACTTGAAGCAGCTTCGCTCGGAAGTTTTTCTTTTCACTGTGGGAGAACAACATTTTGCCAGAGCTGTATGAGTACCACAGGTCGCTGTTTACAGCCTGCTATTTTTCCGATGAGATACTACTGAAGTCAAATTTCCTGAAGGAAGCTCGAGATCTGAGATGAAAGAATTGCCATAGAACTTTTTAGTGCAAGAATTTTGACTGAATGTGCAATACAGAGCATTTATAAGTTACACACTTTTGTATATTCCCTCTTATAGTTGTTATAGAAGGACGTTTAAGATTCTTGTTTAATAGTGATAAGAAGTGTCCTTAAGAGAGTCAATTGGCATGTTGGAAATTGATATCAAATTTGTAAAAATAACTCTAACCTCTTTGCAAGTAAATTAAGAGTTTAATAAGTTAAATTTGTAAGCAGAGAATTAATAGGTTTTTGAGTTAAAGAGATTAATTAATGTTGAAGTAAATAGGTTCTAATTTATGCTAAAGATTTTATAAATGGATAGAGAAAGCAATCTCTCTATTGTTTAATTCATGTATGATTTGTAAATAAATGTTTTGATATTTTTGTTAAAGGAGTGCTGCCTGATTGTTTATTTTTACAACTGCACTGTTCCTAAATAAATCGGACTTGTGAGTGGGAAACTAAGTGAGATAGCCAAAGCGTAAAGTTAAGTAAAAGAATAGACCACAACTGTTTGTGTAAAGTTTTATTGAAGGAATTTGTGTTAGAGAGAGAGAAGTCTGCCAGCGTATTATTGAGTTTTATGCTAATTAAATGATATTAGTGGCACAGTCTAAATTAAACGAATTTTCTAGTATCTTAGGCATAAGACTCGTAGGGCGAAGGGTAGATAAACATAGTACACAGTAGAGTAAATGAGAAAGGTTACGAGAGAGAGAAAGCACAGTGCTAAGTAGAATAACGGTATATAAGGAATAGAGAAAAAAATAGACACGTACAAATATAAAGAGACAGTAACAGCATATGATTACAATGGCACAGCTTTCGTTTACACCTTCTCTCCTGGCTCATGCTGGAGTATACCATATTCAGTGCACCTCAAATTTGCCGTATATAGGTGAAATTAGATGCATAATTCCTATCTAAAAAAAAAAAAAAAAAAAAGGAACATAAAGGACACATTAAATTGAATAACTATTTAATTAAATTTAATATATATAGCTTTTCTGTTTATTTATGCCCTGAATACTGGAAAAGCACTGTTCATTACCTGTTCATTACATCACACCAAAGCATTGTATGAGCACAAGTTTAAGGAGTTATATGAAATTCTAATCCTAATCTTAATGAAAGTGATGGTCTGAAAATCCCAATAATATGGATTCCGCATATTCTGCTCATATGAGTTTTTATTCTAAGAGTTCATTATAAATTATAATTAGGATTGTAGTACTCCAGGGTCTTAGCCTTAATATAACAAATAATTATCTTAAATAATTTATTAGGCCACCACTATTGCTGTATTAAAAGATAATATGAATGCATTCTCTGACCCTGTTATTACGAGTAAGATATAGCTTTGACATAGTATTTTTTGGGCAGTAGGGTGGAGGACTGGCAACACGTACAACAAATAAAACGAATCACAACAAACTGAAATGCTCTGCATTAATTACAGCTTTTCTTAAGAGCATTCAAAGAATCAGCTGAAATGATGAAGTATCTCTACAGTGTAACAAAAAACATGAGTTTATTTTACATCATCCGTTGATTTTGGTCTTCCTTAATTCATCATAACACACTTGTATTTATTAGCAAGATACAGCAACACAAGCAAATAGCATGCTTTCCATTGTTTAAACATTTCAAATCTTCTTCACTAGAAATGTTAACTGTTATTACTTTGCTTGTAGTTTTTAATTTATTTGTGCTATTTCCTGATGTAGTGAAATTAACTTTTTTTTCTTCCACGAAACTAGTTAAACTAAAACAGTTTGAAGGAGTTTTAATTCATGTTTTTTTTTACTATTTACTATTAGTAAATTATTTACTATTTACTATTTTTTACTATTAGTATTTTTACTTCGTAATTTAATACTGGAAAATGGTGATTTGTGATTCTGATATGTCCTTTCTCCACAGAAGCCTATGCAGTGAGTAGGATTTTTTTTTACTAAAGGTCAGGTCAATAGAATAATGGTTGATCAAACCATTGTCACTTTGACATACTGTTTGAATTGTAATATAGCTTCTCTCTCTCTCTCTGTGTGTGTGTGTGTGTGTGTGTACACACGATGTTCTTTCTTGTTGGTTCAGTTGCTTTAATAAAATTTTCATTCTATTATGAGGACTTTCCATCCCCTCTTCCCCCACTTGTGTGTGTATACTATACTCCAGATGATGACCTTAATATGAAGTCCAAAATGTCAGAAAATTAATTATTCTTAACATGGTAGTAGTGTCCATAGTTTATTAAAATGTTTGCTAAATATATGATTGTTGTACTTTCGTGCATCTTAAACACTTAGATGGAATGTTAATTTTGTTATTCTTCTGCATCACTTATTATTGGTGGGCTGACTGGCAAAAACTATTCTTCTACTTAAGGGCAAGATTTTCAGATTATCTCACTAATATTACTGCTGTAGATTTTCATCAAGGGTGAAATTACTATTAGATAGCCTCAGAAGGCTATATTTAATAAACAGGTATAAAAAGCAGTTAATTTCTAATTATTTATTGTTTTATTGTAAGAGATTTGATAATTATTATTATTCTTTCTTTTAGTGTTGCACAGTGATCAGCATTCATTTTAGAAATTATGGACTTTGCAATGCGTATTACCATATTTATCGTACCTGTAATCTACCATATATATATATATAGGGAAAACAGGATGCACAATTCCCATCAGACAAAAGGAACATAAACGACACATTAAAAATAATAACTATGGTGAAGCTGGCCTTTCTGATCATGCTCTGAACACTTTACATAGATTTGACTGGAAAAGCATCAGCTGTTTACATCACACCAAAACATGGTATGAATGCAAATTTAAGGAAGCCTGTGAGATTCTTATCAACCACCCCAATCTGAACAATAATGATGGTCTAAAAATCCCAAGCATATGGAAGGCACATATTCTACCCACGGAACCTTTCTCCCTAAGAGTTAACTATAAACAGGACTGTAGATAATTCGGAATCCTAAATCTAATATATTAATTGTAATGCTAAAAATAGGACATCATTGTTACTGAAAACTATAAGAAAACTATCTATAAGAAAGAATGTTTCTCTCATGTTATCTTAAATAGAATTTAGCTTTGATGTAGTTTCTAAATAATTAATTAATTTGTAATTTTATCTGTATTTTTTTTTTCTCACTAGAGGTCATGCCAGTAGAATAAACGGTGATCAAATCATTGTTTCTTCTTACTGTGTGAAATGTAACTCAGCTTGTCCTTGTGTATTTGTATATACTCCAGATTATGACCTTAATATGAAGGTTTAAATATCAGGAAATTAAAATAGTTATTTATAACACAGTTGTAAAGTCCATAATTTCTAAAATGAGTATTATTATTGTTATTACATAACACCTCCAGGGAGTCCAAAGACTCATTGAGGGAGGGTCCCTACTCCACAGTCTCTCTTTCTCCACTAACTACAACTACACCAACGGCATCTACCGCCCACCACCACCACTAGTATTTTCACAGACAATCACAAACATCCATGTCCACAGTGGGATTCAAACCCGCAGCCTTTTGGCTGGAGAGCGGATATGCTAACCACTCAGCCAACCTAGCCGGCATTTTAAATTATTAAAGTATAAAATTTAGATTAAATTTTAATTTTATTAAATTAAATTAAATTAAAGTATAAAAGTCTATTTTTGTACATCATAATTGAAATACTTATTCATTCATTCATGATTTTTATTTTTTTCCATTATTTTAAGGTTTGTTTACATTACTTTTGGAAGACTTTGGTGTCAGAGGAGTACAAGTTGAAGAAATATATGATTTACAGAAACCAATTGAAGGGTGAGTAAAGCATTATATTAAAATGGAAGTACCATATAACTCTATAGATTGTAATCATTTAATGTTCATATTTTCATACTGCACACAAGAAATGTGTAAAATGTATAATATTAGATATGTGGTCACCATATTAGCATGCATCTTAACAAACATATAGATGAGATGTGAATTTTGTTTTCCCTCTACAATTCTTGTTAGAGGCAACTTGCCATTGACTCAGAAGATATGCCTTAATTAAACTACTGGACATAGTTACTTTCTGACTATGTGATATTGTTAAAAGTCTCTTAACCATGCAATTTCAGGTCTTTAGTTAGATATGTCTCCTTAAATCCTCACATTGAGACCTACAATTTCATTGGAGAGATTGTATTAATCTGTCTGGAAATTTGCTTTTTATTTAGCCCACAAAATGATTTTCCACATCACCATGCCCTCTGCTAAAAAGTTCCTGCAATTTTTTTTCTTTGTAGAGTAGTTTTTGACAGTATGGTATGTTTTTTAATATAAAACTAGAATTAATTAGATGTTGATATTATGATGGTTATCAATTGCAAAAAATTGATTAAATGCATCATAAATTGCCTATTGTAGTTTTATTTTTGACCATGATATGACATATCTACAGGAAGTAGCATATTATTAAAACATTTCAGAGTTAATATAAAAAAATTCGGGGTGCTTAAGGGTCAAAGCTATATAACTGAGAGGAGACCTCCACACAGCCTTTAAAGGAATACGGAGAACCAACCAGGGCTTCTGACCTAATGTCCAATCCTCACCTTCTTGTGGTGCACCCTGTTGGGTATCTACCTGGATACTGAATGAATGAGGATGGGCTGGAAATTTGGATTTAGCTGACCAAATTTAGTTGTATTCTTATTGGCTTAGACTAATGTACAAAATGATGGTGCAACATGACAAAATTTCATGCCTTGTTTAGCCGACCTGGTTAAACAAAACCCCTGTTGTTTTCGCCAGGGAACCAGGGCGAACAGCGAAAACTCAACTACTGGAACAAATCTGAAAGTACACCCCAACTCAACATCGCCAGAGTTAAAGATCGGTACTATCAACATAAGAAGCCTGAATGGCAAAGAAATGGAGCTAGCTGAGGAATTAGATAGGTACCAGATCGACATAATAGGGGTGACTGAAACAAAAAAGACCAAAACTGGTGAGATCTTTCTGAGCAATAAATACAAAATGATATATTCAGAAAATGACAGTCAAGGAAAAGAAGGAGTAGCTTTGGTATTCAACACTAAATACGAGGCTAATCTTCTTGAATGGCAGGCAGTGTCAAGTAGAGTGATCTGGGCAAATGTAAGAATGGGGAACTGGACAATGAGACTTATTTGTGCCTATGGTGCCACAGAAGGTTCTACTAAGGTAGAAGTAGAGGAATTTTTTGATGCTTTAGAAAAAGCAACTGACACAATGAAAAAGGAAAAGTTGGTCCTTGTTGGGGAATATAAATAGCAGAGTAGGAAATGATTGTCAGACATACCAAAATATTTTGGGAAAATTTTGAGAAAAGAGCAAAGCTAATAATAATGGCAAATACCTGTTGGATTTCTGCTCAGGACATGGACTGGTTATTACTAACACCATGTTCCAACATAAAAATGTGCACTAATTCACATGGAGAGAAGAGGCAAGGTATAAGAAAAGTCTCATCGACTATGTTATTGTTGATAGTGATGTTTTCTCCCTGGTGCATGACACCAGAGTGTACAGAGGATTTGAAATTGGAAGTGATCACTATTTTGTCTTGAGCAGGATAAAATTGGATTTCATATTGAAAAAAATAACATGTAAGAAAATTTTAAAGAGAATAAAAGTTGAGCAGCTCTCAGATGTGAACTGTAGACTAAAATACACAAAGATTATTGAAGAAAAAATGAAAGAGTTTGAGAACAGGAACCAAACCTTGGAGATTCAGTGGCAAGCCTTGAAGAAAACACTGATTGATTCAGCCAGAGAGTCATGTGGTGAGGTTGTCTACAAGGATAGAAAAATAAGAACTCCCTGGTGGACACAGGAAGTTAAAGAGGCAGTGAAGGAAAAGAAGAAAGCATATCAAAAGTTCCTGGCAAATAAGTCAGCTTGTGCTCTTAGAGAATACAGAGAAAAATTTAAGAAAGCTAAACACTATGTAAAACTAGCTAAACAAAAGTCATGGGAGGACTTTGGCAAGAACAAGAAAATAAATTCCAATAAGGTGGTAAGATATCCTGGAGGTTGTTGAAGAAGCTTAGAAATGGAGGAAAGAGTGCTGTAAAAGGAGTTAGAGATGATAAAGGTGACATGAAAAAGGGAGAAAAAGATATCCTTGAAGTATTGAGTAATTACTTCGAAAAATTGCTAAATGAAACAAGCAGTGATAGCACAGTGGTAAAAAACACTCAGCAGGCATACAGTCAGGAATACATACCATATTTGAAGTAGAAAAAGCTATCAAGAGCTTGAAATGTGGAATGGCCGCAAGAGTAGATGATATTATTATTATTATGGTTATTATTCCAGGCAACTCCAAGGAGTCGACAGACTCATCGAGGGAGGCCCTAACATCATGTCAAGAACAACTATTCGACATTCACACAGTATCTATCGTACCTCGCCTTGAACTTATTCACGGTCGTAGCACCCACAACAGACTATGGCAGCTTATTCCACTCATTCACCACTTTCCAAGTAAAAAACCTAGCTCTAACATCCTTGCTAACCACATTCTTGCCCAGCTTCCATGTATGGTGGTATAAAAGTCTTACAGTGGCTGCACTGCATAGTTCAGAAAGCCCGTTCAGTGGAACGAATTCCCGATGATTGGAGTAAAGCTCTCATAGTACCCATATATAAAAAGAGAAATAAAACTGAATGTGAGAATTACAGAGGTATTTCCTTACTGAGTGTTCCTGGCAAGATTTATGCAAGTATACTTGTGAAACAGTTGAGAAGAATTGTGGACGAAAGGCTTGGTGGAGAACAAGCTGGATTCAGGCCAAATAGAGGCTGTCGGGATCAGATCTTCACTTTACAAGAAATAGTTGAGAAAGCATGGGAATATAACAAAGATCTATATTTAAATTTTGTCGATCTGGAAAAGGCATATGACAAGGTGCCGAGAGAGATGGTATTCAAGATGCTACAGTTATATGGTGTCAATGGGGCATTATATCGAGCAATACTGAGTCTTTATTTGAGTTGTAAGTCAGCAGTTAGAATTGAAGGATGCACAGGAAGATAGTTTAATGTTAAATCTGGTGTGAGACAAGGATGTAAGTTATCCCCTCTGTTATTCATTATCTATATGGATCACATTATGAAAGAAAGTGATATTAAACATGATATCAAAATTGGAGATGTTAATGTCAGCTCTTTTCTTTATGCAGACGATGTTATACTTCTAAATAAATCTGCTACAAGTATGCAAGATTCCCTGACTAAATTAAATAACTGTTGTAATAAATATGATATGAAGGTCAGGAATAAAAAGACGAAGACAATGAAAATAGGCAGAATCATTGAAAATGTCAACTGCATTGTGAACAGAGAACCTGTGGAACAAGTAAAACATTTCAGCTACTTAGGCACAATTTTTACTGAAGATGGTAAACTAAATATGGAAATAGACAACAGAATCAGCAAAGCTGGTATGGTGGGAAGTCAATTGAATAAATTCATATGGAATAAGAGAGAAATAAGTCAGAACACTAAATTAGCTGTATACAAAACAATGTTCAAACCAGTTTTAACTTATGGATCTGAGAGCTGGGTCAGAAGTAAAACACTTGACCAAAGACTAGAGACCTCAGATATGAGAGTTCTGAGTAAGATTATAGGCGTGCACAGATACCATCAATTGCAATATCATATTAAAAATGAGGATATTTGGAAAGAACTTGACATTGTCAGCATCCACAAATGCATTAGCTGGGCTAATCCAAGGTTGTATGGTCACTTAAACAGAATGGGCGAGGAAAGATTAGCAAAACAAAAAACGACCCAGAGGAAGACCAAGATATAGGTTGATTGATACGATATAAAGTGCCTTAGACGATAGAAATATAAGATCGATAATGTTGGAGTCTTGACAGCTAACAGACTGATTTGGAGGAAAATTGTAGATAGGAAGTTAGTAATGATGTAAATTTTTCATGTAGTACTATCATATCCTGTACACCCCTTGAGGATACATGGCAGAAATTTGATGATGATGATATAAAAAATTCATACTGAACTCTTGGTATATTGCCTCTATAGTTGAATTGACTGAGATATGTACAAATCTTTCTGTGGGAAATAAGTTTTGTTCAGATGGAAGAGTAATTACATATGATTTATTATCAGAAAATTATACCTCAGAAGAAATCATCTTCCTTGTTTTTATCTTCTTTTTTTTTTCTGTTAAAGTGAACATGGAAATGCATATGATGATGCAACATAATGAGATATCATGCCAGCTGGCATGCTCCCCAGTTAAACAAGGTCCCCACTGTTTCATGAGTTAACCAGGGAAGGGAAAACAGTGAAAGTCAGCTGCTGGAACAAGCTCCAACTCAGCATCTAGATGAAGAAGAATAAACCCAACGTCAGAAGAACTGAAGATAGGAACTTGCAGATGAATTGGAAACATGCCGTGCAGACATGATTGGCATTACTGAGACAAAGAAGACAAAGACAGGTGAGATGTTATTAAATAATAAGAATAGGATTTTACATTCAGCCAATAATGATCAAGAAAGGAAGGAGTAGGATAGCATTCCACCAAACATGAAGATAAACTTGTTGATTGGAAGGCAGTTTCAAGTAGAGTAATGTGGGCACTCTTTAAAATGGTGAAATGGACAATGAAACTTCTTTGTCCTACAGAAGGCTCTTCTAAGAAAGAAGTCATTAGAAAAGGTAGCTGACATAGAGAAAATGGTAAAAGTAGTCATTGTTGGAAATCTAAGCAACTGAGTATGAAATTAATCCCACCACACTCACTCTCTCTCTCTCTCTCTCTCTCTCTCTCTCTCACACACACACACACACAAAAATGTTTTATATGTGTGTGTGTGTGTGAAACATTGCATTTCTGCTGAGGACACAGACTAGTTATTACTAACACTATGTTCCAGCATTATAATATGTGCAAGTTCATGTGGAGAGATGACACAAGAAATAAGAAAAGCCTTATTGACTCTGTCATTGTTGATAGTGATAACTTCATGCTGATTCAAGATACAAGGGTCACTTCCTTGAAATTGGAAGTGACCATTATTTACACTAAACAGGATAAAAATGGATATTAGATTGAAAGAACAGTATGTAAGAAAATTTTAAAAATAATTAAAGTTGAGCAGCATTTACAGGTAAACTGTAGGCTCGACTATACAAACACTATTGAAATTTGAAGGCATTTGAAAACAAGAACCAAACCTTTGAGTCCAGTTGCAAACTCTGAAGATGACATTGATTGTTTAGTTATGGAGGTATATGAGGAAGTTGCCTGTAAGGATAGAAAAATAAAAATTCCTTGGTGGGCACAAGAAGTTAAAGAAGCAGTTCTGGAAAAGAAGAAAGCATACTAAGAAATCCTAGCAAATGAATCAGCAGATGCCGTAAAAGAATACAGAGAGAAATGTAAGAGAGAGCCAAGCTATGTGTAAACGTAGCTAAATAAAAGTCATGGAAAGATGGCAAAATGTTCTGGAGGCTATTGGAAAAAAGTTTAGAAAAATAGAGGAAGGAGTACTGTAAAAGGCATCAAAGGTGAGAAAGTTGACTCTAAAACTGCAGATGAGGATGCAGAAAGGTAGCTGGAGTAGATGATATTCATCCAGAAATGCCAAGTATGGAAGTATTAAAAGTTTTTCAATGCACTGCACTGAAAAATCTACACTGTATAATTCAGAGGGCCTGGTCAGAATTTTTTTATTTTTTTAAAAAGAGCTGTATGTTGTAGTTGCTTGGTAATGCAGGGTGTCCGCATTGGGCCTCACTAGTTTCAACGTGTTACCACTACTAAAGTGTATGGCCCATGGTGTTGAAATTGTGCAAATGATAAGGAACACTCATCGAGTAAAAAAAAAATCAGTACATTTCCATATATGCCCCTTTAGTAGCATGCATAATGTCAAGTTGATAGTCTATCTCCAACCAGGTTCTCTGAAGCATGTCGGGGATAATGAAAGACACAGCAGCAGCAGCAGAAATGCAATGTTTCAGGTTCTCTAGACTATCCACTTTAGTTGCATAGACTGTATCCTTCACATGTCCCCCTCCCCCTTCCAAGAAAAAATCAAGTGGGATAAGATCCAGTGATCGTGGTGGCCAGGGAATTAGTCCTCCATATCTGATCCACTGCTGACAGATGACTCTATCAAGAGTCCCTTGGACTTCCAAATACTAGAGTGGTAGGGCACCAGGACATCTGTTGAAAGAGAATGTACAGTTGCAAGTCTTTGAGTTGTGGAAAGATGAAATTTCCCAGCATGTCAAGGTAAATCTTTCTGTTGATATTGTTTTTCACAAAAAAAAATGGGCCAATGATAGTATTTTGCATTTCACCACACCAGACATTTACCTTGGAACTGTCATGCACATGTTCCACGATGCAGTGAGTATTTTCACTCCCCGATATCCTGACATTGCCTGTTCACTTTTCCGCTGACATGAAAAGTGGCTTCGTCCAAAAAGCAAATCTGGATTCTTGTTGACACGTTCCAGAATTTCAGCTGCAAATATTACCCGTTGTGGCTTTTCATTTTGCTTAATTTCCAACAACACCTGCACTTTGTACATGTGTAGATGCAGCTTATGATGGATGACCTTGTGAACAGTGGAGTGGGGTATTTGCAGTTCACGTGACACTCTCCTAATGGATTTTGTCAGGCTTTGCACAGAGGTCTCACGAATCCTGTCTTCCAATATTGACTGCTTTCCTCCTCCATGCTGATTCAAAATGCTTCCTGTTATTAGGAAATTTATTGTACACCTGACAGAACTTACGCTGCACTGCTTTGATTGATCTCAGCTCAGCTAACCACCACATAGCTTCTAGTTTCTTTTCCCCTAACACTATGTTTAAAACTAAAAGAGCCTTGTCCGGCAGCGGCACCACATCGTGACACAGGAAAAAATTCTAGATGAAACTTGTAGTGTCTCTGGAATGTTTGAACAACCTACACCTTACATATTTTTTGAAACTAAGGCAGTATGTGGACATCCTGTGGACATCCTGTACTTCATGAGAAATGCTATTTCAGAGGTGAATGGAAGTAGAGGAAAAAGGAGAAGCAAGTTCAGTGTGTTTGCAGTTGCATAGTAAAGGATGCTGGGCAGCTGCTACCCAATATCCTATTACTGTGCAACTCTTCTAGTATTAACAGGTGCAACAGAAAGTTGAGGAATGGTGTGTTCTTATTTACTGGAGCAGTGACTATGAAATTGCTCACCTCTAGACAGCATCAAGGATTTTAAGGGACGTTTTAGGTGCACCACTCCAAACATGCGAGCAGTATTCTAAACATGATTGTATTTGGGATTTGAGAGGTGGTTCAGTGTAAATCACCCTCTTGGATGAAAGAGAATGCTTAGTTTCTTGGATCCTGAAGAGGCTATTGATTTCATTATAACCTGCTTAAGGTTATAGTGTAATGTAACTGTATATTTCTATATTTGTGTCATAACAATGCTTCATTGAAAGTGAATGCATGTATCCATGGTATTAAATATTGTAAACCAATAAGTCAAGTAGAACTTTAGACACATTACAGACTGAATGCTCTTAAAGTTAGAAGTAAGCACTTCAAACTTTAATTCATGTAAAGTATTTCAGACTGTGTATAAATAATATGTAAGCAATGTTGCATAAAGTGTTTGCAGTTGCATAGTAAAGGAATGCTGAGCAGCTGCTGTCCAGCATCCTTTTGCTGTGCAATTTTGGGAAATGAATTTCATTGATTGGTGTGTGAGACCACTGCCCACTTATTGGAGGCCTGAGAAGTAGCTTGAAAAAGTTCCATGTTTGTTCTCTAGAACAGGGTTTCTGGATAGGTGGTCCAAGGATGAGGCTCAGGGCTTGCTGAGGTGCTGCTTCAGCATCTGGGGTAGCCTTGGCATTCCATTCCCAAACACAGTCATTGCTTGCCAGTCAGTGGGCACCCATGTATGACTCCATGGTGATAGGAAACTCTAGTACCAAATAAAAAATCTCTTGAACACGAATCCTTCATCCTCAGATATTTCAGGGTCCCTAAATATCAAATGATATTTAGGGACATCATTTGATAACAAAAAAAAGGCATGTGATAATGTCACTCTTCTTTATTCAAAAGAGTTTAGAAGGACTTGCAAGATCAACAAAAGCAGTCAAGAAACTACTAAACTAAGTTTCAGAGCTTCTATGTTTTAACTCCGATTATATAGAATTTATTCAAAAATTCCAGCATACAGGTAACCCTCGTATAACGCGGTACTTGTACAACACGATTTCAATATAATGCGGTCTACAAATTGTAGTAATCCTTTATCTTTTCATATATTTTTCACCGCCGACTTAAAAATCAAATTTTATCTTCATTAAATTTGCGTCTGCCCATATTGCACATGTAGTTATAAGTAGTGAATTTATATTAGGGGGAAATCCCCTTTAGCACACATGTATGTCAATTGTTTACCATATAAAGTGTTTAATGTTGAAAGTTGTCTTCGTTTTCTGCCAGGAAAGCACATTAAAAATCATAAGTGTGTTAATCTCAAGCTGAGTACTTAATTTCTGGTGAATTACATGCATAATAAATATGTAATACTTTTTTATGTAAAAATTTTATTTTTATAGTAATGGCCACTTAGAACGTTTTGCGATATGGTTGAAAACGAAATTAGTGAATTAATTGATGGCGAAATAGAGTTAAATTAGGAGGAACTGGCACAATTAATAGATGACGTTGAACCAAGTGGCGAGGAAAATTCTGACTTGCCACTTGGCAAGGCAGAACTTTCTAATTGTGATGAATCAGTGAAAGAATTCAGTTTAAAAAAATTAGCAGAAGGATTGGACTTGGCAAGAAAGTAAGGAAGTTATTTTACGGATAATGATCCCTCAATGGAGCGCTCTGGAAAATTCAAGAGACAGTTGGATATTTGTTTAGCTCCATATTATGAACTTAATAAAAAAAAGTGCAGCATAGTGGTAAGCAAGGTCTTATTACTGACTTCTTAATAACTAAACCAGCCGAAGTATGCAATGAGAATTATACAAATGATGTCCAAGTGATGACGACGTTCGGCCACTTGTAAAGAAAGAATATCTATGAAATGTTTGTTTTGAAGATAGTGATGACGATTAAAATATGTACTTTATTTTATTTTGCCTAAAACATTTATGCGTTATGTGCAATGAAGTTTATGTACAATTTGTATTTTTATAAGTTTATACTATGTATTTTGTTTCATAGTTTTTTTTTCTTAACTTATATGAATTACCTGAATTAAATAAAAAAATATTTTTGTTGGATATGGCATTGTTGTTTATATAATAAAATGAAATTGATTTCGGAACATAACCCTACCTTTTCTATGTGATCTGAGTCTCACATAACGCTGCATTTCTGTGGAACCAAACATCCGTGTTATGCGAGGGTTACCTGTATTTTATCCAACATTATGTGGACATTGTCAGGGAGATAGACAGTTAACATTTCCCTGATGATGTCCACATTGAATGAAATATACTGAAGTTTTTGAATAAATTCTATATAATTTTTGTTACATGCATAAGCCATGAAATTTACTGTGATATGTCTAGGCAATATGCTTATGGAAACATCTAGTCAACAGCACTCGAAAAAATTACCATTGTCTGCATCAACTGTTGGAATACCAATTACAATGACACCTAATAAAACTAATGTCTTCTAGGGAAGTGATATTAGAATGGAATTTCCTTGATGTTCAGAGCTTGAAGATCAGGGAGTGACAGGTATGAGGTGCATCCTGATATGTATGGATGGTTTCTTGGTTTTTGATCAGAAACATCATCTTTACTTATGATACATCTAAGCTTTAACATCTATAACAAGGGGTATCTCAACTGCTCTGTTAGGCTCTACGTTTCTAATCTACTGAGATACTTTAAATGTCAAAATTATGGACATGTTCAAACTACCTGTCATGGTTCTATCACTTGTGCCCTGTAGCTGTCTGATAAGTATCAGTGAGTTGTTTATGGAGGAGTGATATCTCAGAAGCCACTAGTGGCTTTTCTCTTCTGAGATATCACTCATAATAATAATAATAATAATAATAATAATAAAAGAGATCCCCAAGGGATCTCTTTTATTATTATTATTATCATCATTAAGCCTCCACAGAGTCAAAATACTAATCACAGTAGGTCCCACTGTCTCTCTCACACACACACACACACATCACACAGTTGATCATACTGCACCTTAAATGTATTTTTCATCTCTCCACTCACCACACTCTTGGGCAATGCATTCTAATCACTTACCATTCTCTATGCGAAAAGAAAAGAAAAAAAAATCTGCTCCTTGCTTACATCCTCCTTATACAACTTCAAGAGATGATCTCTTCTTCTTCTCCCTTATCTTCATCCATTCTATCCAAAATCTCCTCCACATTAATCTGGTGATACCCCTTAACATCTTATATGTCACAATCATATCTCCTATCTTTTACACCAGTTTCGGCAAATTACATTTTCTCAATCTGTTATCATACCCAACCTTCCAAAGACCAGAAACTACCTTAGAATCATTTCTGGATCCTTTCCATTACATCTTTCTGATAAACCAAGTCACCAAATCTCTGCACAGTAATCCATATGTGACTTGATCAAAAAAGCTTTATACAATGAAATCATAACATCCTTAGGTCTACACATCAGTACACTCAGCATCATTCCCATAATCTGCTGTACTAGCCCTAAATTATAGCAGTATGTCCCTGAAAAATTTTAGGTCCTTATCCATAATTGCTCCCAGATTTCATCTCTTCTACCCTATCCCAGGCTTACAAGAGGACTTGAATGCACTGGCCTGGGCAAGTAAAGGGGGCTCAAAAGTTCAATGTTGATAATTGGTCATTTTAGAGTACACAGTTGGTGGAAATATCTTCGAAGAGGTAGAGGAAATTAGAGATCTGGGTGTGATTAGGGTCAAGGACCTGAAATTTTTAGGCTGTATTGCTAAACTTGTGAGGATAGCACAGCAAATAATGGTATGGAAGGTACTGAGGTAGAAGTAAGGATGTTATAGTTCCATTGTATAAGATTTTGATCAGGCCATGTATGGATTGCACTGGTGTGATTACCTGGTTTTCAAAAAGATGAAGATGTATTGGTAATTATCTAGAGATGATTGACTAAGATGGTTTCTAGATGACTAAGATTCTGGTCTCTGGAATATTGAGTATGAAGACAGATTGAGAAAATGAACTTTGCAAAAACTGGTGGATAGAAGGAGCAGGGGAGCAATTGTGAGGGTGGTCTGAAAGGTTCTCGACCATAGAGGCAACACAAGATTTTTTTTTTTTTTATAAGTTGGTACATCTGTCATAAGCATCTATGTGAAATTGCAAGTCATTCTATCAAGTAGTTTGTTTTATACAGCTATTTGAAGCAAAAGTGTTGTCTATATTTCTTGAAATGGATAAAATTGAGAATCGTGTAGTTATAAAATTCTTTATAAAAGAAGGTTTAATGCCAAAATCAATTAATTTGAAGTTCGTAAAAGTTTATGAGCACTCTTCTCCTTCATTTTCGACAATTAAGAAATGGGCTGCTGAGTTTAAACGTTGCCGAACCATCCTTGAAAATGATCCAACGTGAAGGACGTCCAAAAATTTTAACAACGCCAGAAATCATTAATCAAGTGCATGATATGATATTGGATGACCGGCAAGTCAAAGTGCATGAAATTGCTGAGACTATAGGCATTTCAAAAGAACGTGTAAGATATATTTTGCATGAAGAATTGTAAATGAAAAAGCTTTGCACAAGATGGATACCACTCTTGCTCACAGCAGATCCAAAATGCACTTGCATGAAAATCTCTGAACAGTGCTTGGAGCATTTTAACAAGAATAACACTGATATTAGTATGGATGAGACTTGGAAACAGCAGTCAAGTGGACAGAAGCTGGTTGTTCAGCGCCAAAGAGGACAAAGTTGGTTCCATCAGCAGGAAAGATCATAGCAGGCATCAGTGTCTTGGGATGCTAAAGGCATTTTGTTTATTAATTATCTCGAAAAGGGTAAAACAATAGCCGGGAAATATTATTCCAATCTTTTAACCAGACTAGATGAAAAAATTCCTGAGAATATTTGGTTTTCAGAAGGAAAAAAATCATCTTTCATCAGGACAATGCACTTGCCCACAAAGGTGTTTTGGCAATGAGAAAATTAAAGGATTTGCACTATGAATTGTTGGAACATCCATCCTATTCCCCAGATTTGGCTCCCTCTGACTTCTATCTCTTCCCAAAACTAAAACTCTTCCTCACTGGTCAGCATTTTTCTTCGAATCAATAGGTGATTGCAGCTGTAGAGGGGTATTTTGCAGATCTTACCGAGAACTACTACTACTACAAGGATGGGATAATGACGCTGGAGAATTGCTGGAGTAAATGTATTAGTCTTAAAGGAGATTATATTGAAGAATAAAAATAATTTTGAAATTGCAAATTCGTTTTTTCATTGTTAGGCCGAGAACTTTCAGACCACTCTCATATCATTGAGAATATAAGTTGTTAAGGAGTTATTACAAGATTAATTTGGAGGTGGTTTTGCAAAGAATGGGTGAAAACAGAGAGAGAGAGCAAAAGGTCATCACTGAAACCTGTATAACAATACTGTGGGCAAAGGTATGAGAGGCAGGTTTTTTTCATGGAGATTGTAGTGAGTGCGAAGATTGTGAATACAGCAATCCCTCGATTAGTGCATCTAATGTGTTCTTTAAAACAGGCGCATTAATTGAAAGCGTTCTAATTGAATATAATAACCTATGGGAAAAAGTACAATTCGTTCCTCAAATTTCTTTTTTGAACCTTAATTTTTTTATAAAAGAATTAAGGTATGTCTCAGGGACTAGTTAAAGGGAAACTATGAAGCTGAAAGACAATAAAACATATTCAGAATATAAATTTTATTATTCTACTTCTTAACAAAGAATTGAGTTAATGTAGTTTGGCGAGCATTTTGTTTCTTTTCTTTTTTTTTTTTCATACAACCAATGGTATGGCCCTATTGCCTCTTCTACTCTTCTGCAAACTTTACTACTTCTCTCTTCATCAGGGTCAGCCTCAAAGCATTGCTGCTTAAAAACTTCGATTGTATGAAAAATATTTTCAAATTGTTTCTGTGAAATCTCTTTTAGCTGACTATCAGTGGTTAAATTTTCTTCATATTCTTCGGGATCTTACCGCTGTGCATCTAAATTTAGCAGGTCGGAATCACTCAATTCTTCAGAAAGATTTAATTAACTCTTGGACATTATCATTGAAGGGGAGAAAGAAATGGTCGTATGAATTGGGTCGACAATTCGTATGACCTTGTTTGTATAACAGTTTCCCAACTGTTATACAAACAAGTAAAATGATGAAATCAAATGATGCACTAATTGAGGGATTACTGTATATTTAAGGCATGGTATGATAAACTGTGTGTGATAGTGGGACCTCTCAAGTTGTCTTTTGACTTCATGAAGGTTTGATAATAATAATAACACTGACCCTTAGGGCACAGGTGTGCCCTAAAGGTCAATGTTATATACTTAATATATATATCAGCTCCTCACCACATTTAAACCATATATCAATTCGACAACCCCAACCCATTCACCTAAGGACAAACTATGTTTTATCACATTCAGGAGTATATGAAGTGCCCTGTACTTATGATTTGGCTTATTATGGACAGAGGAATATCTATTGACATATGCCTTGGAAAATAAACAAACAAAAAAAAATTACATTTGACACCATTGTTATGGCAAGTTGGGTCTAGCAGATGATGGATATCCCTTCTCACAGGAACATATGGAAGGAAACGAAAGTGCTATCTAGAAGTCAGAAGTTAGAGAGACTGTTTTTGGAATCAGCAGCAGCTTTTTATAACTGCTGCTGCTACAACATTCCAAAACTTGAACAACTATGACTGTATCTATTACTTAAATTAAGGGGATATTAAATCCCACATAGTTTTAAAACCGAATAAGAAACTCAAAGATCGGAATCGGAGAGCTTCTTGCCGAATATAGTAAACTATAAAGTATCGGCGACACTAGCGTTAGCCAATGCAAGTGATCCTAGTACGTAGTACAATACCGGGCAACGTTGCAAAGGTGGGGGAAGTCCAGATCGCTATTCTTAGGTATTTTCCATAATGTAAAAACAGATTTCCTAGGAAATGTGCTGTACAGGAAATGTATAGTGTCGCTGATACTTTATAGTTTACTATATTCGGCAAGAAACTCTCTGATTCCGATCTTTGAGTTTCTTATTCGGTTTTAAAACTATGTGGGATTTAATATCCCCTTAATTTAAGTAATGTTTTCATTGCCAAAATGAAGCTTATTAGCTCTTTATACTTAAATGACTGTATCTATTTTTCAAAAATCTGGAAGACAATCATTTTAAGATCAAATTAATGTCTTCCAGATTTTTGAAAATTCCAGATTTCCAGAAAACATCACTATCAACAATAACATAGTCAATGAGACTTTTCTTATTCCTTCCCTCTTCTTTCCATGTGAATTTGTGCACATGGAGAGAAGAGAGGAATATTATGTTGGAACATTGTCTTAGTAATAACCAATTGATGTTCTGAGCAGAAATTCAACAGTATTTGCCATTATTATTATTATTATTATTATTATTATTATTAGCTTTGATGTTTTCTCACCGGTGCAGTACACTAGAGTGTACAGAGGATTTGAAATTGGAAGTGATCACCATTTAGTCTTAAGCAGGATAAAATTGAATTTCATATTGAAAAGAAGAACATGCAAGAAAGTTTTAAAGCAAATAAAAGTTGAGCAACTTGCAGATATGAACTGTAGGCTAATAATAATAATATTATTATTATTGAGGCCTCCATGGAGTCAAAAGACTCATTGCAGGAGGTCCTTCCTAAGAAACATAAAGTCTATCAAGACTCGTCGTGGGCCAACGCCATCTACCACCGGCCACCACCACCATCACCACTAGCATTTTTCACAAACAAACATCCATGCCCAATGGGGATTCTAACCAGCAGCCTTTTGGCTGGAGAGTGGATGTGCTACCCACTCAGCCAACCAGACATTTCTCTATTGAGTATTCCAGTTAAGATTGTAGAAGGGAAGCTTAGTGAAAAACAAGCTGGATTCAGGTATGTTATCTCAGTTATGGTCAATAGAAATTTAAGTTTTGTAGACCTTCAAAAGGCATATGACAAGGTGCCAAAGAATACCTATTCAAAAACACTGCAGTTATGTGGTGTCAGTGGGGTATTATATCAAGCAATACTTTATCTTTATTTTGAGTTGCAAGTCCGCAGTTAGAATTGAAAGAAGTTCAGGAAGATGGTTTGATGTTAAATCTGGTGTCAGACAAGGATGTACATTATCCCCTCTGTTATTCATTATCTATATGGATCAGTATCCGGAGAGTTTATCGAAAAGGCAATTCATCGAACGACAAATCGTCGAAAATGTAATTCATCGAAAAAACAATTCACCGGAAATTTAAAATTTTCAAAAATGTTATGAGAAAATTGATCCATTTAGAACAGAAACTGAACCGTGCATAGGGAGATAGCAATGTTATTGTAATAG
Source organism: Typopeltis vanoorti (assembly GCF_054136105.1). NCBI lineage: Eukaryota > Metazoa > Arthropoda > Arachnida > Uropygi > Thelyphonidae > Typopeltis > Typopeltis vanoorti. The sequence continues at coordinate 47,311,537 of NC_143549.1, read as the reverse complement.
GAAAAAAATTATAGAAGAGTATGGTTTCTTATAGTCTTTCTTGTCTGTTCATGTGATTGATTTGCCTGTTTCCGGGAAGAAAAGCCCAGCCATCTCTGTATTATGACTGCTAACTTACGTTTAGCTGAACAGGACTGATAAAAATTATACTCATTGTAAAAAGGATTCCAACTACCTAAACGGCTTTATTTATACCAACCGAACTATGAAGGCTCCATTATTATTATTGTTGCTAGTAGTAATATGCGACTTCAATACAGGAATTATTATGGGGTGAATTTTACCCAGATTTGCTATTTAAAACTTTTACAAGAAAATGTCGAACCGTTCCAGTTTTCAGTTCAGCTATATTCGGGGCAACAAAGAAATAATGTGTTCAAATCATGCATTACAATAACTCTCTGACTTAGCTGAATTAGTAAAAGTTGCCAGTACAAGAAGCTGTCTGTCTGGTTCAGTTTTTTTCTATTAATCACTTTTATCATAACATTATTGAAAATTGAAAATTTTCGGTGAATTGTTTTTTCGATGAATTGCATTTTTGCCGAATTGTTCATTCGATGAATTTTCATGGAACCATATGGATCACATTATGAAGGAAAGTAGTATTAAACCTTAAACCTGATATCAAAATTGTAGATGTTAATCTCATCTCTTTACTTTATGCAGATGATGTTATGCTTTTAAATAAATCTGGTACAAGTCTGCAAGATTCACTGACTAAATTGAACAATTGTTGTAATAAATTTGGTATGAAGGTCAGCAATAACAAGACAAAGCCAATAAAAATAGGCAGAAACACTGTACATGTCAGGAATTTGATGACGTTAACTATTTTCTTATCATTCTTGTATTGTGAATTAAAAACCGTTAAAAAAATAAAAATAAACATGAGCTGTCAACACTTAAGCTTTCTACCTGTCCTATAAAGAAGAAGAAGATACTTGTCAAAAAATTATATTTTTGTTTTAATCCTTACCCATATGTAAGCAATGTTTGGGCATAGTATCATCTTAGGTCTAGCTCCCATTGATGATCTCAATAAGACCCCCTTCTCATAATGAATAACTATGTATGCATCTGAATGGAAGTGTGATTTTGCATTATTGGATACTAAAGCAATTGATGTGAAGTCAGTGGCCACTATATTTGAGTACACTATTCAAAGATCTTCACGTATAAACTTTGTTTACTTACACTTGGATAAAAGATTAAGCAAGAATATAATTTCTTGGCATCTTTAATTGAATTTATAGCCAAGTGAAAAAGACTTTCAACATACCTAAAAATATGCTAGCATATCTCTTCATAATTCTTGTATATAAACTTATAGGTTGGTAATACATAACTGTCAGATTTTAGGAAAAAACAACTTATACTAGAATATTAATTAAAAACTTTAATTAATACTTCCTATATTTCAGTAATGTTACATTACCTTCTTCAGCTAATATCAGGCTATCTGAAATATAGAAACTAATAATTAAAGTTTTTAATTAATATTCTAGTATTCGTTGTCTTTCCCTAAAATCTGACAGTTATATTTCTTTGTAGTTTTTACAACTATACTTTATAACCAAGTGGGGGGGGGGTGGAACTTCCTATAAAGACAGTAAATGAATGCTGCAAAATTCAGTAAGAAAATTTCAAGTCAGAATATATCAAAAAAATTGGATTCCGAGGTTTATCCTTCTAGATGTGGGTTGTGAAATTGGACAAATGTGTAAATACCTTCCATTTAATAATGGAAGGAATCAGGTAAAATGCCGTTGGTCAGATAGTTGAGGTTCTGTTAGAAATAGTAGGTCATGATACACCTTTCTGTGGATGTTAAGATCACAAAATATTGTTGATATGAAGTTTTTTTTTATTTTTGTATGTATAATTGACGTGTTTTCTGTTTTAGTTATGTTTTTATGAATATGTTTTGTTTGTTATGCTTTCATTTTTTTTTTTTTTTATGTTGTCTATTGGGAAAGAATTAAATAAAGAGTAGGAGCATTCAGTGGAAAGTGAAATATTTCTAAATATGTTATGTATATAGTGAGATCTTAATCTTCTGCGCATTCGTGACCTCAGCAATGCTTCCTGAGTACTATTGTAATCTGATATCTAATTTATACAATTTTTAGAGCATGTGACAGCAGGATTTTTTTTTTTTTTTTAGCTGACTGGTGAGCATTCTGATTCATTACTGCCTCTTGGACTCATGTGCTATGGCTCCTTTAACTGTTGTAGCTTCAAATGAGAGAGATTCTCTGTTATTATAGTGTGTTTGGCCTGTCCTTGAAGGATGTCACCTGCACTACTATTTAGAAAGTTTAGAGCACACTGAAACCAGATCCCATTAGTGGTTCTTGAGCCAAAGCACATTTTGAAAATTCAAAATGATTTTATTTTTAATTTAAAATGTGAATATTTTATTTTCTGGTTAATTAAAAATGGTAGAGTTTTTATTTAGTTCAGATATTTTTAATCTGAAAAGTTGATGTACAGTTTGTGTAATTATAGGCCGGTGTATGGCTTCATCTTTCTTTTCAAATGGATTGAAGAGCGAAGGTCAAGACGGAAAGTGGTCATTACAGAAGAAAGTTTTGTTGAAGATGAAGAGATAGTAAATTCTATATTTTTTGCCCAACAGGTAATGTTTATTGTGAATGACACGTTTTATATTGCAGGTAGTCTTTTGCTCTAATAGGTTAGTTGCCTAAAATCATCAGAAAAAGTGACTCACTTAAAAGCAGAATCAGTGAACCAAGGAATCAGTGAAAATATTTTGGCCCTACTACTCAAAATATATTATAAAAAAACCATCTTTGTCTTTTTTGGAATTTAAATAGCAAATTAAATCAAAACACCAAATTATATTCTGTATTAGATAAAGCTATATATACATTATGATAGTACAGTATAAATAAATATTACACCAACTGAGCCATTGGCTGTTTATACAAAGTCTTGCTATTTCTTTGAGGGAAGACAGTGAAAAGTCATTACTAGAGCTCCTTAACAGTACTGTGGATGGATATCATTAATAAAAAATAGAATAGAATTACAGAAGTATCATGTCTACATAACTGATCATGAATTTCCACTGCTTCTTGCAGAGGAATTTTTTTATCCTTAGAGAAAAGCAGCTGGAGGAGGGGTTCTGGCTGGTTCTTGTTGAAGACGTAAAAAGCAGAATAGATAATGAATAATCCCAGATATATATAGAAATATATTGAGAAAAGTGAAGAAAAGGACAAAGCTGATATTAAATGTGGTAAGCACCTATGGATTTCTGCCCAGGAGATTGACTAGGCTATAAAATCATGATAGTCTAATAATGTGTATAAACTCATAAAGCTAAGTTTTCATTCTCTGCTTTCATTCCCTATACGCCTGCTCTTTGAAACACTCTTCACAATACTGTTTTTCCCCAAAAATTAGAATCCTCAGGTCTTCAAGAAACACATCAAATTTCTTTCTTCTTTCCACACATGGAACTATCATGTCATAAATCTTGGGACCTTTCATGTGTGGGACTGATATTAATATAAATAAATAAGTTCATGCGGAGAGAATATAACGAAAAATGTTGTGGATTACATCATTGTTAGTGATGATTTCAGAATGATACTAGATACAGAAGGATATAGATTTGCAATTGGAAGTGACCACTACCTAGTAAGTTAAAAATGTGTATCTCTTTCAAAAGAAAAAAAAGAAAGTATGTGAAAATTCTTGAAAAGAACTGAAGTCAGTTAAGTTGCAGATATGCACTGTAGATTCAGAATTACAAATATTATTGAGGAAAATTTGAAAAGAACAACTAAACCTTGAGAATTAGAATCAAAAGAAAGTTTTTGATTGAATCAGCCAGTGACACATGCAATGAAGTGTCTACAGGAATACAAAAAAATCAGAACTCCATCATGGTCAGAAATAGTTAAAGAAGATAACTAGTTCCATGAAAAGAAGAAATCACATATCTGCTTACATTACCACATACTCATCCATATTTAAGTTCCTACTCTTAGCGAATGACATGCAGTATCAAGTAGTATGATATAGGTAAATATCAGGATGGGGAATTGGAGAATGAGACTTATTTGTGCTTGTCTCACAGAAGATTCTACTAAGAGAAGTTTTAATTGAGAAGTTTTTCAAGGCATTACAGAAAGACAACAAAAAAAAGAAAAGTTAGTCCTTGTTAGTGATGTAAACAGCAGTGCAGGAAATGATTACAATCCTATAAAAATGATTTGGGAAATTTGAAGAAAACAACAAAGCTAATAATAATGGCAAGTGCCTGCTAGATTTCTGTTCAGGACATGGACTGGTTATTACTAAATCACATTTTATGGAGAGAAAATGGAAGAAATAATAAATTATAATTGTTCTTTAAGAGGTACTTGTGCCATGAGAGATTTCTTTAATGCGCATGCAAAATACAAGGAAATAAGTAATAATATTTATTTAAATCCATATATTTCATAATAAATTTAGTTCAATCCTTTATCCAAGTGTGAGCAAACAAAGTTTGCGCCTGAAAGTATCTTCAGGACTGGGGTAAGGTGGTACAACACCAGGGCACTCCTTGCAAAGGTGGAGCAAGCTACCAACACTCCTATCTCAGTATCTCCCATAATGCAAAACATATCTCCTTGCGGATATGTCTAATGTTATGCATTAAGGGAAGGGCCACTACACAGACTAGTTTCGACCTTTATTGAGGTCTCTTCAGTGGGAGCCAGGCCCAAGTGGAGATACTAGGCAGAAGCAAGGAGATGTGTTTTGCATTATTTTGCATTACGCAGAATATGATTAAAATTCCTTTGCAATGCAACAAAAATTAAGGTTTGATTTTAAATCAAGTTTGGTCAGCGTTTATTAAAAATTTACTCAGTTCTGTTGTGTCCCTACCTACGATTATTAAACTTTCCTTTATCCTTTCAAGTGAATCTCTACTTATCTTTATTCAAAACTTAACTATGTACGAGATATTAAGAAATTTAAATATTTAAGCTTTTTCTCCTCTTAGTGTCCCTAATGTTTATATTATACTGCACTTTCAGGACATTTAGTTTAAGATATATAATTCAAAAACAAGGAGCAATTACAAAAATATGTCTGAGTGTGAAACTATTATGCAGTCGTGACCCTTTATCTCATAACTTAACTCATTAATTTCCTGCGTGATTAGGTTCGTACGTTTTTTCAAGTGGTGCATTAGGCAGCAATTTCAGACAACTGTATTATCATTGAACAAAAGTTTATTTAAAATCTTAAACATGGTACAATTCAATTTCTATTATATAAAACACAATTCAATACTAAGAATAAAATTACAAAATTACACAAGCGAAATACAAGTACTATTACAAAATCCTATATGGGTTGCGATCATGCCGTCATAACAGATTTTATACATATAAATATACACATATAATCCTGGAACTAATTTACACTTTGCTTAACCTTATACTAGTCAGAATGCTCTATATTGCTATAATATCATGGACATTTATATTTATATTCAGTTTACCTTATCTAACTTACAAAACAAAACAGTATAGGTTAAACTATCCTTTCGCTATGCCCATACATACATTTGTCCTTGAAGACATTCTCATATGAAATACCATGCACATACATAAATCTCTAGCACACGAATGCTTATCAAATAATACAAACTAGTTTACTCTCATTCTACTCTGACTTGTACTAAAGTCCTAGTTTATCTTCAACTGTCCAGTAATTAACAATGATTGCAACTATATGCGATTTCAATTGATACAAGATTTTACAGTAGCTTTCTAGGACGAACCCTGGTTTTCATGATCCATACCTTTCGTGCTTGAATTAAGGACACACATAGGATCCTCTATTTTATCACTCTGGAACTCATCACGTGGGCACGGACTTCTGTATGGATTTTCTTTCCCTCTTTACGAGTACTGGATAATGAAATGCATAGACAATTTCTTCCTTCTTGTAATTATACGGTGTTCCTCGTCTCTTGCAATAGGAATACGGAATCGAATTCCTGCACACTTTGTTTTCTTGTTTTGTCAGACGGAGATAACTCCTACACCATCACTCAGGAAAACCGCGTGTTCCCTATACGAAAATTTCGTGAAGAAACTCTGACGAAAAAAAAGCCCTGTGTGTGTGTTGGGGGGGTTCCTAACCATTTTATCTGCATGGCCCCTATCGGCACCTTCTTCAATTTCTTTTCTCCCCCCTACAGGAGTCGATCTAACTCACCAATTAAAGTGGCGTTTTTCTGGCCAAAACATGCTATGGTTCGCTTGCACGCAACTCTCACGTGATGACGTCTCACTTCGAGAATTGACCTTGAGCGATCGTCATTGTTTTAAGCTAGCCTCTATACTAAATTAATCCCCTTTGTTTAGAATTTACTTGAATATTATAATCTCCTTTTTTCAAGTGTTAAACTAGCCTCTCACATACAAATTCTTATTACTAATCTTCTTTGTCTTACTTAACTTATTTTTTTCATATCCTTTTTTATTATTTAGTTAAACAATTTCTGCTATAATTATTTTACTTGGATGCAAGCATATTATCTGTCTTTAAATATTTTGTATTAGCTACTTACATAGGGTTTTATATTTTTATTTTCATGTTACACCATGATAACTGAAATTTTTACATTCTTGGTTATCAGGGTGTAACGAAGGTCCCCCCTTTAAATAAAAAAAAAATTTTTTTTTTTTAAATATTTCTACAAAGTGTTCCTCTTCTCATATCCTGGGTTTCCCCCTTTTTTCCCTTTTTTTTTTTTTTCCCTTGAGATTCCACATTTCTTAGGATTTCCTCCCTGTCATCTGATAAACCTTCCACTCCCTCTCCTCTCATCTCTACAGGAACTTGTTGAAGAAATACCTGGTGAATTATATGCACTGAGCTCTGCTATGTGCCTTATCCTTATTGTATCTCCCTCCTTTAGATTTCCTTCTCATACTTCCCCTCTTTGTGCCCTTTGTTGAAATCTTTTCGTCAGATGTCCATTTATCGGAGGCATGTATCTTTAAGGGATAAACTCCTTTCCTGTGGTCCACCTTACCATTTTGTCGGGCCTAAGGTTATACTGGGTTTGTTCTAGTAATCTGTCTTCACTCTGATCCCCATAGACCCCATTCCCCGTATTTGTCGGCACTTGCTTGTTTGTTATGCTTTCCCCCATACATTGTTTAGACTGATTGAACCGGACAATGTCTATCTGAGATGGAATTTCCCCCTCTCCTTGACAATCAGTACTATTCCTTCTTCTTGAGGGTGGGGGGGGCATTCACATCATGTCTTCCTCCTTGACGAGGACTGTTACCTCCTTTTTTAGTCCTTCTCCTTCTGCATCTACTCTCCATCAAATCTCCATGGCATACCAGCTTATTAGACCTCATCCTATAAAGTTTTAATCTATTGGAGCATACTACCCAGGATTTCCCTTGTTTAGATTTCTCTCTTATTTTAAATGTCACTGGGGACAATTTTTCTTGAATTTCATATGGTCCGACTGCTTCCAAACTTCCCCCCTTTTTTATTAATAGAATTTTGTTCTGACAAAACCAGATCGCTGGGATTCAGATCCTTGTATCTCCTCAATTTGTTAGCATAATTTCTTGTCCTTTGTGAGCAAGCCTCACTGGATTCGTACACCATCTCATACGCAATTCTGTTATCGGTGATCAGGCTATTGAGATAATCATCAATGTCTGGAAATCCCGAATTTACATGGGAATTCCTGAAATCAGCAGGGAAGGTTGGCTCAAAACCATAGAGAATAATGGCGGTATGTAGGGCGGTTCTGCATGCGAATAATGTGTGAGGCAAAAAGATATCCCAATTCGAGATCTGGAGATCGGATATTTTAGACAAGGTAAGCTTCAGAGTCCTGTTCAATCTTTCCACCATTCCATTTCCTTGAGAATGATAAGGAGTGGTGAACAATTTCTTAACAACTTACACAGCTGTAACATGACTTCAGCTGTGAAGTTGGACCCCTTGTCAGAGAGACGTGTCTGGGATGTCCCATATCTAGAAATAATCAGTTTGAAAAATTTTACTGTTTGGGCCGATTGGTTCTTAATTGCTACAGCCTCTGGATATCGTGAGAACATGTCTATGACCACTAGAATGTACCTATTTCCCTTCTTGGTGATAGGTAGGTGGCCCACGATATCCATGGCTACAGCCTGAAAAGGACACATGGGATTATGGAAAGACTGGAGGGGAGCCTTACCTACAATGCTGGACTTCTGCTGACACAAATGACAAGAAGTCACTTATGATTCTACATCTCCCATCATCCCCTTCCATATATATCGATTATGAACTCTGTTCCACGTTCTATGCACCCCTTGGTGACCTGCCAGGTCAGAGTTGGGATCATTTTCTCTGGAACTATGATTTTGTCCTTCCATCTCCCTGTGATGCTTTGTTTGGACAATAAGAGACCATTCGGATCAATGTATAGTGTGTGATTGAAAGAATCTTTAATAAGGGACTTATCTCCTCTCAAAACTTTCTCAGAAATCGCACCCCCCCATACTGGATCCCTCCTTTGCCCTTCGATTATGCGAGACTTATCCCATACTTGTTGTTCCAAAGAATTGATTCTCTTCTTGCCTATCTTCTTTACTAGGACTGACATCACTATCATGTACACCATCCAGAGATCTGAGATCTGGACAGATAGTCAGCGACCATGTTCGCTGAGCCAGGGATGTATTTTACTTCCAAATCAAATGCTTGCATCTCCAGAGCCCACCTAATGATTCTCTGATTTTTGTCCTTCATTGAGGATATAAATGACAATGGTTTGTGATCAGACCGCAAGATGAGATGTTGTCCTAATAACGTATACCTGAACTTTCTTAATGCATAAACAATAGCAAGAGCTTCCTTTTCAATTACCGAGTAATTTATCTCAGAAGATGAAAGCTTCCTACTGATAAAGGCAATTGGCTTAAACACCCCCCCCTCCCTCCTGCTCTTCAACAGAGGCGATTGTATCATTGGAAGCATCAGCAGAGAGATAAAGTTCCTTACCCAGTTTGGGATGGTCAGGACAGGCGACTTAGTTAGAGCTAGTTTTAAGTGTTGATGTGCAATCTGCTGTTTGTTTCCCCACTCGAATTTTTTTCCTTTCATTGTGAGTCTACCTATAGGTTCCATCAGTTTGGAGCATTCGGGAATGAACTTCCTGTAGAAGTTGATCATTCCCAAATACCTCCTAACCTGCCTTACAGTTGTGGGAGTTCTTACCTTTGATATGGCAGTCACGTTTTCCTCTGTGGGTGCTATACCGTGTTCATTTACCACATGGCCTAAATACGCAACTTCCTTGAGGAAAAATTTGCATTTAGAACACTTCAGAGATAACTGAGCTCTGTTAAGCCTTTCCATGACCTCTATGAGTAGTCTCTTATGCTCCTTGACACAAGATGAGTAAACTAGAAGATCATCCTGGAAACTAATAACTCCTTCTCCCAACATATCAGATAGCACAGAGTTCATCAGGCTCTGAAAACTCATGGCTGAGTTCCTGGCCCCCTGAGGGAGTCGACACAGCTGATACTTCTGCCATCTTTTGGTGAAGGCAAAGTATTTTCTGTCCTCCCTCAAAGGAATCTGGAAATAGCCAGAGTTCAGATCTAGTTTGGAGAAGTACTTAGCTCCCTCCAGGCCAATCAACAAGTCCTCAATCTTGCACACGGGAAAATCTATAGGTTTTGTGACCTTATTGATTTCCCTCGGGTCCAGTACAAATCTTAACCCACCATTAGGCTTTTCTACCTAAGATAAATGGGCTATTCCATCTAGAATTTGACTTTTCAATAATTCCATCCTTCTCATATTCCAGGAGTAATTTCTTGAGTGCATCCATCCATATGTTTTAGTGGGGTCTGATATTGTCTCACATATTATGGGCACATCACAACTGATTTTAACAGCATGTCGAACCAGGTTAGTACAAGAAAGTGAGCTGATCTCTTTTGTGAACACTTTTGGATACTTGTGGAATACTGATTTAAAGAACTCCATCATGTGAATCCTTTCCTGCTCAGAACTTAGGTTCTTAATGGTATCTTGGATCAGTTTATTCCTCCACATGCTGGACTCTTTTTCCCAGTCCTTCAATTCGACCTTCAAGGCTTTTCTCTCCCCTACATGGTCTTGCATTCTGCACTGTGGCCTGCACTCTTTTCCACACAGGGACGGTGTTCCACTTGCAAAATCACTCATAAAGCTATGATTTTCTAAAAAATCAATACCCAGTATGATTTGATTGCTAGTGTCTGCAGCCTCGGGTAAGACTAGCATCTCATGCATGATATTGATAGGGAAGCAGGGTATGGAAATTCTTACCTTCACTCTCATGATTGAGGAAAGCTCAACCTTCGCAATTCCCATGATCTCGATGGGTTGACTTAGTTTAGTAAAGCTATTAGAGGCTACATCCTGGAATGCCTCAACCAAATTTTCTGGGATTACCGATATGTGAGCCCCAGTATTAAACAGGAGTTTACAGGGTATACCCTCTATCAAACCTTCTACCAACGGCAGGGGCAATTCCCTTTTCACCTCTGCTAAGGAAACAGTTTGCATTCTTAACCCCTTCTCCCTTCACTGAATCATCTCTCTCACTACCGACAACCACACTTATAATTCTCTCATTCTCATTACTTAAACCCTTTCTTAGTTGTCCCCTCAGAGAAGAGGCTTGCTCCATTTCATCCAAAATTTTCTCTTTTCCTGACCAGGCTAAAGCACGAATCTAGGTCCTGGGCCCCTTTCTTAAATATCACTTCTCTTAGTCGATCACATAATCTAATTCTGAACTGTTGGAAGGCTAACCACTTCATGTGGGCCTTTTCCTCTGGGAACGAGAACCTCACGGATTGTGATACAGACATAATTCTGCTCAGAAATTTAGATACACTTTCTCCCTTCTCTTGTATGCAATTATACAACTCCTTCAATACTTGGGAACTCCCCTTTTTTTTAGCAAATTCTGAGACTAATATTTGTTTGAATTGTTGATAATCCAAGGCTTCCCTTAGCAAAGGAGAGTGATCTAAGAATGCCTTGGCCTTTCCCACCAGTTTACTCCTGAGCAAGACTAGCAACTGAAAATTAGTCCATCCTCCAACTCTCATAAGCTCTTCTATATAACTAAAAAAATTTAGGACGTCATCAGTCTCCTCACCCGAAAATTGTGGGAACACCTGCTGTGGGTTAATGTAACGAAAAAATTCGCTGTTATCCATGCCTAAACTAATAGAGGGTTGTTCAGTCATACTTACATCCAATTTACACTAATTTACTCTTTAAAATTTTCAACAAAACTTAAACTTTTGCCTCTCAGTTTTCTGACCAGCACCCAAAACCAACTTGTTGTGAATAGCTCTTATAATTAAGATTTCAATTATAAGTTAAACTAAACTAAACTACATCCTGTCGACTGTGCCATTTATGTTGTGTCCCTACCTACGATTATTAAACTTTCCTTTATCCTTTCAAGTGAATCTCTGCTTATCTTTATTCAAAACTTAACTATGTACGAGATATTACGAAATTCAAATATTTAAGCTTTTTTCTCCCCTTAGTGTCCCTAATATTTATGTTATACTGTGCCTTTCAGGACATTTAGTTTAAGATAAATACTTCGAAAACAAGGAGCAATTACAAAAATATGTCTGAGTCTGAAACTATTATGCAGTCATGACCGTTTATCTCGTAACTTAATACATTAATTTCCTGCGTGATTAGGTTCGCACGTTTTTTCAAGTGGTGCATTAGGCAGCAATTTCAGACAACTGTATTATCATTGAACAAAAGTTTATTTAAAATCTTAAACATGGTACAATTCAATTTCTATTATATAAAACACAATTCAATACTAAGAATAAAATTACAAAATTACACAAGAAAAATACAAGTACTAGGACAAAATCCTATATGGGAATTTGCGATCATGCCGTCATAACAGATTTTATACATATAAATATACACATATAATCCTGGAACTAATTTACACTTTGCTTAACCTTATACTAGTCAGAATGCTTTATATTGCTATAATACCATGGACATTTATATTTATATTCAGTTTACCTTATCTAACTTACAAAACAAAACAATATAGGTTAAACTATCCTTTCGCTATGCCCATACATACATTTGTCCTTTAAGACATTCTCATATGAAATACCATGCGCGTACATAAATCTCTAGCACATGAATGCTTATCAAATAATACAAACTAGTTTACTCTCATTCTACTCTGACTTGTACTAAAGTCCTAGTTTATCTTCAACTGTCCAGTAATTAACAATGATTGCAACTATATGCGATTTCAATTGATACAAGATTTTACAGTAGCTTTCTAGGACGAACCCTGGTTTTCACAATCTATACCTTTCGTGCTTGAATTAAGGACACACAGAATCTTCTATTTTATCACTCTGGAACTCATCACGTGGGCATGGACTTCTGTATGGATTTTCTTTCCCTCGTTACGAGTACTGGATGATGAAATACATAGACAATTTCTTCCTTGTAATTATACGGCGATATTGTAATTATCTCTTGCAATAGGAATACGGAATCGAATTCCCACACACTTTGTTTTCTTGTTTTGTCAGACGGAGATAACTCCTACACCGTCACTCTGGAAAACTGCGTGTTCCCTTTACAAAAATTTCGTGAAGAAATTCTGACGAAAAAAAAGCCTTGTGTGTGGGGGGAGGGGGTTCCTAACCATTTTATCTGCATAGCCCTTATCAGCACCTTCTTCAATTTCTTCCCCCCCACTGGAGTCGATCTCACTCACCAATTAAAGTGGCGTTTTTCTGCCCAAAACATGCTACAGTTCGCTTGCACGCGACTCTCACGTGACGACGTCTCACTTCGAGAATTGACCTTGAGCAATCGTCATTTGTTTTAAGCTAGCCTCTATACTAAATTAATTCCCTTTTTAGAATTTACTTGAATATTATAATCTCCTTTTTTCAAGTGTTAAACTAGCCTCTCACATACAAATTCTTATTACTAATCTTCTTTGTCTTACTTAACTTATTTTTTTCATATCCTTTTTTGTAATAAGATTCCCTTTTTTATTATTTAGTTAAACAAACAATTTCTGCTATAATTATTTTACTTGGATGCAAGCATATTATCATCATCATCAAATTCCTGCCATGTACCCTCAAGGGGTGTACAGGATATGACAGTACTACATGAAAAAATTACATCAGTACTAACTTCCTATCTACAATTTTCCTCCAAATCAGTCTGTTACTTGTCAGGACTCCAACATTATCAGATCTTATATTTCTATCGTCTAAGGCACTTTGTACCGTATCAATCCACCTATATCTTGGTCTTCCTCTGGGTCGTTTTCCTGCCAACCTGGCAGAGAACACTTGTTTTGCTAATCTTTCCTCTCCCATTCTATTTAAGTGACCATACCATCTGAGATTAGCTCTGCTAACACATTCCTGGATGCTGACAATGTCAACTTCTTTCCTAATATCCTCATTTTAAATATGATATTGCCATTGATGCCATCTGTTCACGCCTCTAATCTTTCTCAGGACTCTCATATCTGCGGTCTCTAGTCTTTGGTCAAGTGTTTTACTTCTGACCCAGCTCTCAGATCCATAAGTTAAAATTGGTTTGAACACGGTCTTGTATACAGCTAATTTAGTGTTCCGACTAATTTCTTTCTTATTCCATATGAATTTATTCAATTGACTTCCCACGATACCAGCTTTGCTGATTCTGTTGTCTATTTCTATATTTAGTTTACCATCTTCAGTAAAAATTGTGCCTAAGTGGCTGAAATGTTTTACTTGTTCCACAGGTTCTCCATTCACAACACAGTTGACATTTTCAATGATTCTGCCTATTTTCATTGTCTTTGTCTTTTTATTGCTGACCTTCATACCATATCTATTACAACAGCTATTCAATTTAGTCAGAGAATCTTGCAGACTTGTAGCGGATTTATTTAGAAGTATAACATCATCCGCATAAAGCAAAGAGCAGACATTAACATCTCCAATTTTGATATCAGGTTTAATACCACATTCCTTCATAATGTGATCCATATAGATAATGAATAACAGAGGGGATAATGTACATCCTTGTCTCACACCAGATTTAACATTAAACCATCTTCCTGTACTTCCTTCAATTCTAACTGCTGACTCACAACTCAAACAAAGACTAAGTATTGCTTGATATAATGCCCCATTGACACCATATAACTGCAGCGTATTGAATAGCTTCTCTCTTGGCACCTTGTCATATTCCTTTTCCAAATCGACAAAACTTAAATACAGATCTTTGTTATATTCCCATGCTTTCTCGACTATTTGTCGTAAAGTGAAGATCTGATCCTGACAGCCTCTATTTGGCCTGAATCCAGCTTGTTCTTCACCAAGCTTTTCTTCCACAATTCTTCTCAACCGTTTCTCAAGTATACTTGCATAGATCTTGCCAGGAACACTCAGTAGGGAAATACCTCTGTAATTCTCACATTCAGTTTTATTTCCCTTTTTATATATGGGTACTATGAGAGCTCTACTCCAATCATCGGGAATTCGTCCCTCTGTCCAGGCTTTCTGAACTATGCAGTGCAGCCACTGTAAGACTCGTATACCACCATACTTCAGCATTTCTGGTCGAATATCATCTACTCCTGCTGCCTTTCCACATTTCAAGCCTTTGATGGCTTTTTCTACTTCAAGTATGGATATGTATTCCTGACTGCATGCCTGGTCAGTGTTTTTTATCACTGTGCTGTCATCACTGCTTGTTTCATTTAGCAGTTTTTCAAAGTAATTACTCCATACTTCAAGGATATCTTTTTCTCCTGTTTTCATTTCACCTTTATCATCTCTAATTCCTTTTACAGCACTCTTTCCTCCATTCCTAAGCTTCTTCAACAACCTCCAGAATATTTTGCCACCTTCTTGATATTTATTTTCTATATTCTTGCCAAAGTCCTCCCATGACTTTTGTTTAGCTAGTTTTACACACTGTTTAGCTTTCTTTCATTTGTCTCTGTATTCTGTAAGAGTAAAAGCTGACTTATTTGCCAGGAACTTTTGATATGCTTTCTTCTTTTCCTTCACTGCCTCTTTAACTTCCTGTGGCCACCAGGGAGTTCTGATTTTTTTTATCTTTGCACACAACCTCACCACATGCCTCTCTGGCAGAATCAATCAATGTTTCCTTCAGAGTTTGCCACTGAATCTCCAAGGTTTGATTCCTGTTCTCAAACTCTTTCATTTTCTTTTCAATAATATTTCTGTATTTTAGTCTACAGTTTACATCTGAGAGCTGCTCAACTTTTATTCGCTTTAAAACTTTCTTACATGTTATTCTTTTCAATATGAAATTCAATTTTATCCTGCTCAAGACTAAATAGTGATCACTTCCAATTTCAAATCCTCTGTACACTCTGGTGTCCTGCACCAGGGAGAAAACATCACTATCAACAATAACATAGTCAATGAGACTTTTCTTATTCCTAGCCTCATCTCTCCATGTGAATTTGTGCACATTTTTATGTTGGAACATGGTGTTAGTAATAACCAGTCCATGTCCTGAGCAGAAATCCAACAGATATTTGCCATTATTATTAGCTTTGCTCTTTTCTCCAAATTTTCCCAAAATATTTTTGTGTCTCACATACAAAATGATTTCCTACTCTGCTATTTAGATCCCCAACAAGGACCAACTTTTCCTTTTTCATTGTGTCAGTTGCTTTTTCTAAAGTCTCAAAAAATTCCTCCACTTCTACCTTAGTAGAACCTTCTGTGGGACCATAGGCACAAATAAGTCTCATTGTCCAGTTCCCCATTCTCATATTTGCCCACATTACTCTACTTGAGACTGACTGCCATTCAAGAAGATTAGCCTCGTATTTTGTGTTGAATACTATGGCTACTCCTTCTTTTCCTTGATTGTTATTGCCTGAATATAACATTTTGTATTTATTGCTCAGAAAGATCCCACCGGTTTTGGTCTTTTTTGTTTCAGTCACCCCTATTATGTCGATATTATCTGTCTTTAAATATTTTGTATTGGCTACTTACATAGGGTTTTATATTTTTATTTTCATGTTACACCATGATAACTGAAATTTTTACATTCTTGGTTATCAGGGTATAACAGTTCATACTTCAGACAAAGTGACAACTGAACCACAGAATGCGATATCAAATAGCATTGTTTCCAGCTAACACGTATTAACAGTTGTATAGATCTGTTACTCGGTTTTTTAACGAACTTTTTTGATGTTCATAATACCAACTAATGAACTTGTTTTTTTGTAATTTCTTATAATTTGTGCTTTAAACTGTTAGTTCTTTTTACCCCTGAAGGGTAAAAGTACTAAAAAAACAAACCCGATAAGTTTCATTAGTCGTCAGACTAATGAAACTTGTCGGGTTTGTTTTTTAGTACTTGTTTAGTTTTAAAAACAGTATTTTTTTAATAAAAATATGGTCACAAAACCGAAATAATTCGATTAAATCATCCTTCCGTTTATTGTAAGACTAATTTCAATAGGTACTATGCAGCAGTCTGCCACCATCCCTCATAGAAGATGATCATCATTAAATTCCTGACATGTGTACCCTCAAGGGGGTTTACAGGATAGTACTACATGAGACTTACATCATTACTAACTTCTATCTACAATTTTCCTCAAAATCTATTTGTTACCTGTCAAGACTCTAGCATTATCAGATCTTATATTTCTATCTTCTGAGGCACTTTTTACTGTATCCATCCACCTGTATCTCGGTCTTCCTCTGGGTCTTTTCTGCTAACCTAGCAGAGAACACTTGTTTTGCTAATCTTTCCTCTCCCATTCGGTTTAAGTGACCATACAACCTGAGATTAGCTCTGCTTAATACATTCCTGGATGCTAACAATGACAAGTTCTTTCCTAATATCCTCATTTTTATATATATCTATTACCATTGATACCATCTGTTCACGCCTCTAACCTTTCTCAGGACTCTCATATCTGCGGTCTTTGGTCAAGTGTTTTACTTCTGACCCAGCTCTCAGATCCACAAGTTAAAACTGATTTGATCACTGTCTTGTATACAGCTAATTTAGTGTTCTGACTAATTTCTCTCTTATTCCATACGAATTTATTCAATTGACTTCCAGTCCTACTAGCTTTGTTGATTCTGTTGTCTATTTCCATATTTAATTTACCATCTTCACCGAAAATTGTGCCTAAGTAGCTGAAATGTTTTATTCATTCTGTAGGTTCTCCGTTCGCAATGCAGTTGATATTTTCAATATTTCTGTCTATTTTCATTGTCTTTGTCTTGTCATTGCTGATTTTTATACCAACTTTATTATGATATTTATTCAATTTAGTCAGGGAATCTTGAAGACTTGTACTGGATTTATTTAAAAGTATAACATCATTATTGGCCTGGTTGTCTGAGTAGTTAGCGTATCCGCTCTCCAGCCAAAATGCTGTGGGTTCGAATCCCTCCGTAGGTATGGATGGTTGTGATTGTCTGTGAAAATAGTAGTGGTAGTCGTTGGCGAGTAGATGGTGTTGTTGTAGTTGCGGCTCGTAGTTGGTAAAGACAGAGTTGTAGAGTAGTTACCCTCCCTTGATGAGTCTTTGGACTTCCTGGAGCTGTTAGATAATAATAATCATCTGCATAAAGATGATTGATATCAGGTTTAATGCCACTTTTTTCATAATGTGATCCATATAGATAATGAATAACACAGGGGATAATGTACATAATTGTTTGACAGCAGATTTAACATTAAACCATCTTCCTGTACTTCCTTCAATTCTAACTGCTGACTTTTAACTCAAATAAAGACTAAGTATTGCTTGATATCATGTCCCATACAACTGTAGCTTTTTGAATAGCTTCTCTCTTGGCACATTTTCATGCTTTTTCCAGATCTACAAAACTTAAGTACAGATCTTTGTTATATTCCCACAGTTTCTCAACTGTTTGTCATAAAATGAAAATCTGAACCTGGCAGCGTCTAACTGGCCAGAATCCATCTTGTTCTTCACCAAGCTTCCCTTCCACAATCCTTCTCAACCTTTTCAGAAGTATACTTGCATAAATCTTACTGGGGACACTCAGTTGTGAAATATCTCTGTAATTCTCACATTCAGTTTTATTTTGATTTTTAAATATGATACTATGAGAGCTGTATTCCAACAGATATTAATTAGATCTTAAAATGACTGTCTCCCATATTTTTGGTAAATTTATACAGCCATACTTGTTGAGGTTTGGAGTATGTTTTAAAGCTTCAGTAGATTTCAAAAACAATCTCTCTGACTTATAATGACTTCTGCGTAAGCACTTTGTTTTTGTCCCATTGATCCTGTGTGAAGTGGTATCCAAGGCATGGTCTTGGATACCACTTCACACTTAACCTAGAAAAAATACTAAGTTCTCCTCCAGAAATCCCCTCCATTGCCTACCACATCAAACCACAGCAAAATTGTTACCACCTCATACATTCAAGGCTTCATATCTGAAAAGATATATAGAGTGCTCAATAAATATCAGCTGCACACCCTATTTAAACCTTATGTTAAATTGGCAACTCTCTCATTTGTTCACCTAAGGACAAATTGTCTTCTTTACACATCCAGAAGTTTATGAGATGCGCTGTTGTTGTGACCGGGCTTACTGTGAACAGACAGAGAAAACTGTTGATATCCATCTTGGCGAACATAAAAAATACATCTGACAACATCGTTAAAATACATCTGGCAAGTCGGGTCTAGCAGACCATACCTTAGATACCACTTCACACAGTCTCAATTGGAAGAAAACAAGTGCTACACAGAAGTCATTATATGTCAGAGAGATTGTTTTTGGAATCAACAGAAGCTTTAAAACATACTCCAAACTTCAACAAGTACAGCTGTATAAATTTACCAAAAATTTGGGAGACTTAGTAAGATTTAATTAATAATTAGATCTAATTAATGTTTGTTTTCTCTCTTTTTTTCAGCACAGATGGTGCCTAATTAGGACTTTAGTTCCTTATGTTGTCCATTACAATTTTTTTTTAAACTAGTCCCACTGTTATACCAAATTGTTGTTTCATGTACTGTGACAAATTGTTTTTTTTTCTCTGAAGATGCTGGATACAATATCTGCAAATAAGTTGATAAATATTATTTTCTTATTATTCTGTGTTGTCATCAGTACTGTGAAAATAAATAACCACTACAAGTCTGCAGGATTCCCCTAATTAAACTGAATAACTGCTGTGATAAATTTGGTATGAAAATAAGGGGGAAAAAAGTGACATAAACAATGAAAATAGACATGAAACATTGAAAACATAATTTGCATCCTGAATGGAGAATCTATACAAGTAAAAAGATTTCTGCTATTTAGACACAATTTTTATTGAAGATGCAAATTAAGTTTAGAAATAACAGAAGTAGCAAAGCTGGTATGGTAGGAAGTCAAATGAGTAAATTTATATGGAATAATAGAGAAATCAGTCAAAACACTAAACTCTCTGTATACAAGACGGTGCTCAAACCAGTTTTAACTAATGGATCTGAGAACTTACGAGTAAAACACTCGATCACAGATTGGAGGCCACAATGAATGTTCTGAAAAGATTAATACAGTAAGAAGTGCTTTAGTGAGGATGCAAATATCCAATAAGAAAAGTCTCATTGACTATGTTATTGTTGATAGTGATGTTTTCTCCCTGGTGCAGGACACCAGAGTGTGCAGAGGATTTGAAATTGGAAGTGATCACTATTTAGTCTTGAGCAGGATAAAATTGAATTTCATATTGAAAAGAATAACATGTAAGAAAGTTCTAAAGCGAATAAAAGTTGAGCAGCTCTCAGATGTGAACTGTAGGCTAAAATACACAAAGATTATTGAAGAAAAAATGAAAGAGTTTGAGAACAGGAATCAAACCTTGGAGATTCAGTGGCAAACTCTGAAGGAAACATTGATTGATTCTGCCAGAGAGGCATGTGGTGAGGTTGTGTGCAAAGATAAAAAAAATCAGAACTCCCTGGTGGACACAGGAAGTTAAAGAGGCAGTGAAGGAAAAGAAGAAAGCATACCAAAAGTTAATGTCAAATAAGTCAGCTTGTGCTCTTAGAGAATATAGAGACAAATGCAAGAATGCTAAACACTGTGTAAAACTAGCTAAACAAAAGTCATGGGAGGACTTTGGCAAGAATATAGAAAATAAATATCAAGAAGGTGGCAAAATATTCTGGAGGTTGTTGAAGAAGCTTAAGAATGGAGGAAAGAGTGCTGTAAAAGGAATTAGAGATGATAAAGGTGACATGAAAATGGGAGAAAAAGACATCCTTGAAGTATGGAGTAATTACTTTGAAAAACTGCTAAATGAAACAAGCAGTGATGACAGCACAGTGGTAAAAAACACTGACCAGGCATGCAGTCAGGAATACATATCCATACTAGAAGTAGAAAAAGCCATCAAAGGCTTGAAATGTGGAAAGGCAGCAGGAGTAGATGATATTTGACCAGAAATGCTGAAGTATGGTGGTATAAGAGTCTTACAGTGGCTGCATAGTTCAGAAAGCCTGGACAGAGGGACGAATTCCCGATGACTGGAGTAGAGCTCTCATAGTACCCATATATAAAAAGGGAAATAAAACTGCATATGAGAATTACAGAGGTATTTCCCTACTGAGTGTTCCTGGCAAGATCTATGCAAGTATACTTGAGAAACGGTTGAGAAGAATTGTGGAAGAAAAGCTTGGTGAAGAACAAGCTGGATTCAGGCCAAATAGAGGCTGTCAGGATCAGATCTTCACTTTACGACAAATAGTCGAGCAAGCATGGGAATATAACAAAGATCTGTATTTAAGTTTTGTCGATCTGGAAAAGGCATATGACAAGGTGCCAAGAGAGAAGCTATTCAATACGCTGCAGTCATATGGTGTCAATGGGGTATTATATCAAGCAATACTTAGTCTTTATTTGAGTTGTAAGTCAGTAGTTAGAATTGAAGGAAGTACAGGAAGATGGTTTAATGTTAAATCTGGTGTGAGACAAGGATGTACGTTATCCCCTCTGTTATTCATTATCTATATGGATCACATTATGAAGGAAAGTGGTATTAAACATGATATCAAAATTGGAGATGTTAATGTCAGCTCTTTGCTTTATGCAGATAATGTTATACTTCTAAATAAATCTGCTACAAGTCTGCAAGATTCTCTGACTAAATTGAATAGCTGTTGTAATAGATATGGTATGAAGGTCAGCAATAAAAAGACAAAGACAATGAAAATAGGCAGCATCATTGAAAATGTCAACTGTGTTGTGAATGGAGAACCTGTGGAACAAGTAAAACATTTCAGCTATTTAGGCACGATTTTTACTGAAGATGGTAAATTAAATATAGAAATAGACAACAGAATCAGCAAAGCTGGTATGGTGGGAAGTCAATTGAATAAATTCATATGGAATAAGAGAGAAATTAGCCGGAACACTAAATTAGCTGTGTACAAGACAGTGTTCATACCAGTTTTAACTTATGGATCTGAGAGCTGGGTCAGAAGTAAAACACTTGACCAAAGACTAGAGACCACAGATATGAGAGTCCTGAGAAAGATTATAGGCGTGAACAGATGGCATCAATGGCAATATCATATTAAAAACGAGGATATTAGGAAAGTACTTGACATTGTCAGCATCCAGGAATGCGTTAGCAGAGCTAATCTCAGGTGGTATGGTCACTTAAACAGAATGGGCGAGGAAAGATTAGCAAAAAAGTGTTCTCTGCCAGGTTGGCAGCAAAACGACCCAGAGGAAGACCAAGATATAGGTGTATTGATACGGTACAAAGTGCTTTAGATGATAGAAATATAAGATCTGATAATGTTGGAGTCTTGACAAGTAACAGACTGATTTGGAGGAAAATTGTAGATAGGAAATTAATAATGATGTAATTTTTTTCATGTAGTACTATCATATCCTGTACCCCCCCTTGAGGTTACATGGCAGGAATTTGATGATGATGATGATGAAGTGCTTTAGAACAGCGCTTCTCAAACTTATAGATGTAAAGGCCCCTTTGGAAAAATTAAAATATTTCACAGTCCCCATCGAAGAAAAAAAAAAATTGCATGTGATCTGTGCTATCAGTGCAGTCACCCTGCACCTCAAGCGTATTTCTTTCCTGCTCATCACCTGCACCAGTGTACACTAGCAATGAAACATTAATTTAAAGCATGAAAAACTTTGCCATTTTAAATGAGTGCAAGATTTTGCGTTTGTAAGCTCTTTTTTTTTTTTGTGCTTCTTATGAATACCTTTGAATTGAAACTTATATGAATAAGCATATATTTACTAATATTTATTAAATTCCGAAATACTCAGGAAGCAAAATTTGTGAACCAACACCAATGCATGATTTTTTCCATTAAAATATAAAAAATAACAAAAAAGAAATAATAAATAATAAAAATGAAATAAATTTCTTTTAAGATAAAAAAAAATCTCCTTAGCCTTGAAACATTTTAAATTTGTTTTCGTTATTTCACGACCTCCTCAACAAAACCAATGACCTCCAAGGAATCTGTGGCCCACAATTTGGGAAGCGCTGCTTTAGAAGACAGGAATATAAGTTCTGATAATATTTGAGTCTTGACAAAAAGAAAATTTGAAGGAAAATTGTTGATAGGAAGTTAATAATGATGTAACTTTTTTGTATATTACTATTATAATATCCTCAGACTCCTTTCCCCAAAGTTATATATCGGAAATTTGATGATGATGTTTGTTTAAATCTACTAAAATGTATCTTGTATGCAATGAGACCAAGTAGCAAAACGTTATCTACATATCATAGTCACATTGTTGGTTTATGTATACATGTGTTGAGTGCTTGGTTTTCCAGAACCTCTGTATGGAAAGGTGGGGTAGAAAGGAGAGACCATATAGCATTCCCATCTAGTTGTTGTGAATGTTTCCTTTCCATGTAAAATAACTTGAATAAGTGGCAAATCTGAATAATTCATAAATGCCAAAGAAACAATGTGGCTTAATAAGCTCATGAGTCTTTGTTAAAGGTACATTGATAAGTAATAAAGTAATGCTAAAACCAATCAAACTCTTATAGGCTAAGATTTTCTATTCCGGTTTTTAAAGGGAATAGAATTTTTTAATAAAGGAGCGATACTTGCCTATCAGAAGGGGAAAATAATATAATTTGCATAAAGTGAAGAGTGATTTAGCTAATTAGTTTTGTAGATAGGGTTTTTATTTTATTTTTTATGTTGCTCCTACCTATACAAGGTTATTTGAAAACCTATAGTACATTTTATACGATGAAATGAAATTAATCACCCACCCACCTGGGGAGGGGTAGACAGATCAGTACAAAAATTCCTTAAGAATTGCCCACACCATGCTATCAGCTGTTGGACAAGGAGGTGGGGGGGGGTATTAGGTTTATGAATTTTGGGATTCCATATGTCCAAGGTGGTTTAACATGTGAAATGTGTTATGTGGGAGGGGGGATTCTTTTAGATGTGTGTGTGTGTGTGTGTGTGCTCATTTTTCTATTATAATCAGTTTGGTCCATAATGATGGTTGCATCCTTATGGACCAAACTTATCAGAAGACATGTCAGAGGTTTTGAAGAAATTCGAAGACACAGTGGTGCAGGCTGTCATCAAGTTTAAAAGTCCACAACTAAGAATCGTCAAACTTTGTGTGAGACTTTAGGGAACTGTGGTCCATCATATTCAACAGTCATCAGATGGGTGGCCAAGTTTAAAATTAGCCATCCTCAGAAAAGTTGAAACTGTTACACTATCAGTTTATTCAACAGCTTTGATCTGAAGAAACTGTAAGAGATACTGAAGGGAAAATGCTGCAGGAAACCGATCAGATGCATGTTACTTTTGCAGGACAATGTACCTGACATGATAATAGGTTATGAAGTGTACTCACTCTCCCATGATAAGTCTTGGGACCCATGGAAATGTCATGCAATAATTATTATTATCGTTATTACACCTCCAAGGAATCTGAGAATAATAATAGCAATTTTGCTAGTTGACCAGAAATCTTTCTGAAGCATTACTACTAGGTTTGGTGCAGTGTCTGGGTCTCTGTGAGTAACCATTTCAAAACTTCACCTTTGCAAAGAAAATATGTCACATCTCTCCATAATGTTGGCGAGATGTAATTCTGAAAATATCAGTCATATTGTATGCTTGAAGAATTGAGGATAAAGTAAACAGAGTGGAATGATGAAATGGATCAACTATCCTGTGGTGCTAGCACCTCTTTTCCTCTTAGAGGATGAGCATGTGCCTTCTCCCTCAAAACTACCAGATAGTTTTTGCCTGTCTGTTTAGTGCTTGTTAGCCTGCAAGATTCCAAGGCTATTAACAGAATCACCAGTTTGAAGGTGTGGACATCTTGAAACATTTGCTAGACCTTACTCAAGTTAGGTGTACTTCACATTACAGTGACCAGAACATCAGTTCTTTCAGTATTTTAGACTTCTGAGAAAAATATATTTGGTCCTGTTTTTGAATCCCAGAATGCTTGTATATTTAGCAAATAAATGAGAAACCCAAGCCTTGACAGTTTTTGTTTGTTTACTGAAATTTAGAATGTTTTGCCTGAATTCCAAAAAAGTGTTTTTCAGAAAGTATGACCACATGAGAGAAATGTTCTCTTCTGTCATCTTTTCAACATAATCACTGCAAGAGTAATATGCTTGCTTCTATCAGTTTCGGTAGTATACTGAATGATCTATGACTTATGTCATTGATACTGCGGTCTTTTCTTGAAGCACCTTGGAACCAGAGAACCAAGGACCAGCCATCTATCTTGCACTGCTATTTACTTTTTTAGATTTCATAAAAATATCTTATGAGCACTTTTAGTGGTTTCACAAGAAGTTCTGGGACATCTTGTAGATTTATGTTTCTCAACATTGCCATTTTCTTTAAATAGATTATAACATTGTCTGATACATTTATCAGTGAACTTGTAAATTCTCATTGCATGCAGAGAGAATATTTGGTTTCCTTACCATCACATTTTTATTCTATTAAAGGACTTATTTGTGCACTATAATGTAATACTGTAATGAGGCAGGTAGTGATTCTAAACTGATATGATTTTACATTAGGTAAATCTTTTCTTATAAATGAAAGTAATTTTTCCCCTCCTCTTCCTTCCCCAATAGATGGTTCCAAATTCTTGTGCTACTCATGCTCTTCTGAGTGTCCTATTAAATTGTTCTAAAATTCATTTGGGACCAACACTTACTAGACTGAAGGAACATACTGCAAATATGAATCCAGAGGTGAGCATATTAATATATTACCACATAGTTTCAGTTCTTAATTTTTATGTGTATGCAGTGCTAAGTTCCTTTATTGACTCCCTTTTTTTTTTTTTTTTTTTCAAATTAATTTCCTGCACATGAAGCTGTTCAGCCTGTTATAGCATGCATGCATTACTAAGCCAAGGAAAAAGAAGACTTACTGACATTGGAGAATTGCAGATTGTACTCTTTAGGAAATGCACAAGAGGGAAGGTTATCAGTAGAGGAAATGAAAAAAGAGAGAGAGAGAGAAAGAAATTTGTTTTGTGAATTGGGAGATTAATTGTGAAGAAATGTTAAATAGCTGCTGTGCATGTATTTTAACAAATATTTAGAGAGGAGTGGTGATTCGTTTATTGTTGCCGGTTCTGATGAACAGCGACTATCAAATATTTGTAGAAAGAGCAAAGCATCAACTGACTGTCTACATTCAGAGACAAATCAACCTAACAGATCTTTTTTGTACTGAAGAGAGCACATAGGGAATTACACATTTTTAGGAGCTCTGTGGGACGCACTCTCAAATGTTAGAACAGTATTATTGTGGATGGATTTGTGATTTTTATAAAAATCACAAAAATGACTATACTTTATAGTCATTCAGAGGTAAAGTAATGTGTTGAGCAAAAGAGAACCAAAATTCTTCTTGAACTATTTTAGGTGGCTATTTTGTGATAAGATTGTGTACAGCAAGTAGTCAGAGCTTCAAGAATTAAAGCTCATATTATCTAGAGATTTAGGTATTATGAAAAGTAAAACCTGGAAGTTTTTATTTTTTGAGAAATAATACATGTTTGAATTTTACTAGCATTGAAATTAACAAGGTTATTTGTCTCCAATTGAGGACTGGTTTTGAGATTACAGTTTAGAAGTTGATATTCTCAAAATTTTAATATCCGTGCTTTGCAAATATATCAAATGAGAGAGAGAGAGAGTATTTGTTGTCATTGGTAAAATTGAATTGATATAAATTAAAGATATCAAGAAATTATATACTTGATTTAATTCTTTATTCAAGTGTAAGCAAACAAAATTTTCACTTGAAGCAGTTTCAGGACTGGGACTCATATATAGAGGCTAATGACTTCACATCACTTGCTTTAGTATCCCATAATGCAAAGCACATATCCTTGTGGGCATGTATAATGTTATTCATTATGGAAAGTGAAATACCCAGACTAGTTTTGACCTTTATTGAGGTCTTATCAGTGGGAGCCAGACCCAGAAGTGATACTAAGGTTGAAGTAATGTAGAAGTCATATTTTCATATCCAAAAGGTGTCACACCTTATTGTTAAATTACTCTGGATTACAGATAGTTGGAAGATTTTCCACTTGGTTATACTATAAATTAAAGATACCAAGAAATTATATACTTGGTTTAATCCTTTTTCCAAGTGTAAGCAAACAAAGTTTGCACCTGAAGTATTTTCAGGACTGAGGCAACTCGTATATAAATATATATACGAGTTGCCCCAGTCTTGAAAATACTTAAGGTTTTTGTGGAGTTTATGGATGTGAAAATATACAAGAAGGATGGTTTGCATCTGAATGGATTTAGTGTTTGGAGACTGGGAAAAATTGTTGTCGAATGAACTGAAAGTGGATATGCAGAATCGGGGAAACTAGAGCTTTTAGATGGGATGGGGGAAGCTGTTGAGTGGATATGTAGACATCAGTGAGGCAGTTGAGTGTAAGAATGTGTATAATATGCCTGCGTTAGTATCAATGGTAACAAACCAGAATGGGATAGTTAGTATAAGGCAGCAAGATAGGGATGGGACTAGGCGGCTTTTGCACTTTCTGTACGCTAATGCCAGGAGCATTAGGAACAAGCAGGAGGAATTTTTGGCCTTGGTTGGCTCATCCCAGCCAAAGGTTATTGGCATTAGTGAAGCATGGCTAACAGAAGATGATATAGCTAGTGGAATAGAATGTGAAGGGTATAGTGTGTTCAGGAAAGAGAGAGAGAAAAGAATGGGGGAGAGGAATTTTATTGATGATAGCTGATGAACAGCAGCCAAAGAGAATAGAAGTTCGACTGCAGGATAGTGAAAATACCACATTTGAGGCTATCTGGTGTGAGATTGAGGCCAGCAGAACAAAATATACAGTTGGATGCTGCTATATAGATCAGGGGATGGAATAGATGATGGAGATAGTATGCATTGGCAGATACACTCAATGAGTGGTGGACAGGTAATTAATATGGGGGATTTGGCCAAGTGGTTAGCATATCCACTCTCCAGCCAAAAGGCTGCGGGTTCGAACCCTGCTGTGGGCATCTATGCTTGTGATTGTCTGTGAAAAATACAAGTGATGATGGTGGGCAGTAGATGACATTGGTGTAGATGATGATAGTTGCAGTTCGTTGTAGTTGGTGGGGATGGAGAGCTGTAGAGTAGGTGCCCTCCCTCGATGAATCTTTGGACTCCCTGGAGGTGTCACGTAATAATAATTTCAACTATAGTAACATTGATTGGAAGGAGGATAGGACACATGGGAGGAAGGAAATGGATTTTATGCAGTTAGTAAGGGATAATTACCTGAGACAGCATGTAATGAAATATAAGGTGTTTGAGAGTGCTTGATCTAGTAATTGCATCTGAGAATTTGTCTATAATGAATATGACCACATTGCCACTATTTGGTGAGAGTAATCATATGGTCTTGACCTGGGAGGTGGCTAAATGTGTGGAATTTTCAGTTAAGACAGGGTATATGTGGAATTACTGAGCTAGTAAGTATGACAAGCTTAGGAGATTGCTTGGATCAGTGCCATGGCATGTAAAACTGCAAGGACTGGAGAGTGCCTGCGAAGTGTTAAAGGAGTGTTTGAGGGGGGGGTATGGCTGACTGCATACCTAGTCAGGAGAGTAAATCAACTGGGAGTTAAATGGATAAATAACACCATTAAGCTTGAGTTAGAAGAAAACAATTGTGGAGGGAATTTAAGGAGAAAGGTGACTTGCAGACACACAAACAGTACAAGGCATGGGCCAGAAGGGTGTGTTAAGAAAAGCAAAAGCAGATTATGAAAGGAAGTTAGCAATGTAGGCTAAAGAGAATTCCAAACAGTTCTTTCGATGTGGTGCAAGTAAAAGAAAAAATGTATATGGCAGAATGATTTTAAGGAATGCCGATAGTAGAATTACTAAGTGAACACTTTGCAAGAATATATCATCCAGGTGGTATGGTGACTAATGAGCGAACTGTTGTAAATGAAATGGAAGCGAATGGCATATTACAGAACCTTAATGTGAATACATCTGTGGGAATGGATGGTATACCAGCTTGAATCTTATGTGAAGCAGCAAAAGAATTGTCAGTGCTCTTGACCATATTGTTTAATGTAAGTCTCAGCTCTGGGTTAGTCCTGAGGAGGTGGAAAGAGGAGAAAAATAGTTCCATTGCATAAAGGAAGCTCCAAGAAAACTGCTGTTGCAAATTACAGACCAATCAGGAGTCGTGGTCATGGAGAAGTTGGTTAGAGGGCCTTTGACAGGATACCACATGAAATTCTGATCAGCACACTGGGAATGGATATAGGGTTGGTGAGATAGATAGGAGGGTGGTTGATGGAGATATATCAGAGTAGTTTATTCAGGAGTAGATTCCAAAAGAAGGCCTATGACTAGTGGTATGCCACAGGGTTCTATTCTTGGACTACAGCTATTTAATTTGTTCATTAATGATATAGGAAAGGATCTGAGAACTGTTCAGTTATTTGCTGCTGATTTAGTTGGTTAGAGCAATAGTGAATACGCATAATGTCAAATTTTGCAGGATGATTTGGATAGGTTTGCAGACTGAGCTAAGGAGAACGGATGTCAGTTTAATGTGGCAAAGTGTAAGATTATGCATTTTGGGTGAAAAGATTATCAGCAGTATACCACATTGGTGGAACCGTACTCCAGGAAATCAACAAAGCCAGAGACTTGGGAGTGTTAGTGAATAGGGAGTTGAAGTTTGGGGGGGGGGGGGGCACATAGCAAAAGTGGCTAAAGAAGATCATCAGATCACTTGGGTACTGAAGAATACTTTATATTCTTCAGTACCTTGATAAGACCCCCATCTTGACTTCCGGTATCGCAAATCTAGGTGCCAGGGTTTCTTGGTGATGGAGAGGATCCAGAGGCAAGTGACCAAGGTGGTAGCTGGTCTATGGAATGAAACTTACGAGAATAGGTTGAAAATTTGTGGGTTACAGAAACTGGTTGATAGGTGGAAACAGGGTGATATGATTGAGATATTCAAATTATTGGGGGGGAGGGGTTCTTACAAGATTAATTCAGAGGATTTTCAGAACAGGAATAAGCTGCCAGTCTGTTATGGGTGCCATGGCTGTGAATGAGTTCAAAGCAAAGTATGATAGATAAGTGTTCGAATGCTGAATAATTCTTGGCATGATGTTTAGGACCTCGATGAGTCTAAGGACTCCTTGGAGTCCTTAGACCCATAATAATAATAAAGGATTAAACCAAGTATATAATTTCTTGGTATTTTTAATTTATAGCATAACCAAGTGGAAAAACTTCCAAAAACTGGATTGAATTTTTAGTCTGATGCATTGAAGAGAGTAGGAGGAAAAAATCCCTCTAGTACTATATATTTAAAGTTTGAGGATGAAGATCCATCATAGATGTGCACATAGACATAATTGATAACCCAATTACAGAAGTTACAAGACAGCTTATCTGAGCTTACTATTATTTATTATTATTATTATTATTTGACACTTCCAGGGAATTCAAAGACTCATCAAGGGAGAGTGTGCCAACAGCATCATTGAACAATTGATTCCTTCCAACTACTACCCGCGCTCAAACTTACTAACTTTTTGCATGAGCCATTAGTATCAGAGGCTCCACCAATCCATACCAAAGTTTACCGTTATTGCGAGTGTTTTTTCAGCGAAATTAACTCTCAAACGGAAACCTTAACAGTGGGTGCTGAGCAGCGGAATACTCCAGTGCAACCTGTAAGTACTTATAGTGTAGTAAATTAGCTATCCTTCCAATTTTAAATCAGCCATGTGTAAGCACTCATGATGTCTACCGTACGCAGCAAAGATGATGGCATCAAAAGGCAACGGCAAACGATCACCACGTGTCTTGACAACACAGTACTACCGATTGCCACCGACAAACCTATTACATGCCACAGCTGCAAAACTGGTGTCACAGACAGAAAAAAGAGCATATTCTGTGAGTTCTGTTGCCACTTGCTGCACGCTACCTTCATAAAAATAGACGAATCTGTGCAAAAGCTACTTATCGAACTAACCAGCCGTTCTTCTGTTCGCTGTGCCACCCTTCGGTAAAACAACTTCTTAACACAGATAAACATGTCGAAAACCTCAAACAACACATCAATGCTTGAAATAAAACTTCTTCATCAAATATCTGACATGTATCCTGAAAGGGTGTACATGATATGATAGTTACTACATGAAAAATTTACATCATTACTAACTTCCTATCTACAATTTTCCTCCAAATCAGTCTGTTACTTGTCAAGACTCCAACATTATCAGATCTTATATTTCTATTGTGTAAGGCACTTTGTACCATATCAGTCCACTATATCTTGGTCTTCCTCTGGGTCATTTTCCTGCCAACTCTTGGCAGGAAAACACTTGTTGCAGAGAACACTTATTTTGCTAATCTTTTCTCGTCCATTCTGTTTAAGTGACCATACCACCTGAGATTAGCTATGCTAACGCATTCCTGTATGCTGACAATGTCAAGTTCTTTCTTAATATCCTCGTTTTTTAATATGATATTGCCATTGATGCCATCTGTTCACGCCTCTAACC
The DNA here is from genome assembly GCF_054136105.1 of Typopeltis vanoorti. Lineage (NCBI taxonomy): Eukaryota > Metazoa > Arthropoda > Arachnida > Uropygi > Thelyphonidae > Typopeltis > Typopeltis vanoorti. The sequence continues at coordinate 47,280,316 of NC_143549.1, read as the reverse complement.
TTTCTCAGGACTCTCATATCTGCGGTCTTTGGTCAAGTGTTTTACTTCTGACCCAGCTCTCAGATCCATAAGTTAAAATTGGTTTTATCACTGTCTTGTATACAGCTAATTTAGTGTTCTGACTAATTTCTCTCTTATTCCATATGAATTTATTGACTTCCCACCATACCAGCTTTGTTGATTCTGTTGTCTATTTCCATATTTAATTTACCATTTTCACTAAAAATCGTGCCTAAGTAGCTGAAATGTTTTACTTGTTCCACAGGTTCCCCGTTCGAAACACAGTTGATATTTTCAACAATTCTACCTATTTTTATTGTCTTTTTCTTTTTAATGCTGACCTTCATACCATATCTATTACAACAGTTATTCAATTTAGTCAGGGAATCTTGCAAACTTGTAGCGTATTTATTTAGAAGTATAACATCGTCAGCATAAAGCAAAAAGCTGAACATCTCCAATTCTGATATCATGTTTAATACCACTTTCCTTCATAATGTGATCCATATAGATAATGAATAACAGAAGGGATAACATGCTTCCTTCAATTCTGACTGCTGACTTACAACTGAAATAAACAACTCAAATAAAAACTAAGTATTCCTTGATATAATGCACCATTGACACCATATAACTGTAGCGTATTGAATAGTTTTTCTCTTGGCACCTTGTCATATGCTTTTTCCAGGTCGACAAAACTTAAATACAGATCTTCGTTATATTCCCATGCTTTCTCCGCTATTTGTCGTAAAGTGAAGATCTGATCCTGACAGCCTCTATTTGGCCTGAATCCAGCTTGTTCTTCACCAAGCTTTTCTTCCACAATTCTTCTCAACCGTTTCTCAAGTATACTTGCATAGATCTTGCCAGGAACACTCAGTAGGGAAATACCTCTGTAATTCTCACATTCAGTTTTATTTCCCATTTTATATATGGGTACTATGATAGCTCTACTCCAATCATCGGGAATTCATCCCTCTGTCCAGGCTTTCTGGATTATGCAGTGCAGCCACTGAAGACTCTTATACCATCATACTTCAGCATTTCTTTTCAAATATCATCTACTCCTGCTGCCTTTCCACATTTCAAGTCTTTGATGGCTTTTTTCTACTTCAAGTATGGATATTTATTCCTGACTGCATACCTGGTCAGTGTTTTTTAAAACTGTGCTATCATCACTGCTTGTTTCATTTAGCAGTTTTTCAAAGTAATTACTCCATACTTCAAGGATATCTTTTTCTCCCGTTTTCATGTCACTTTATCATTTCTAATAACTTTTACAGCACTCTTTCCAACATTCCTAAGCTTCTTCAACAACCTCCAGAATATTTTGCCACCTTCCTGATATTTATTTTCTATATTCTTGCCAAAGTCCTCCCTTGACTTTTGTTTAGGCTAGTTTTACACAGTGTTTAGCGTTCATGCATTTGTCCCTGTATTCTATAAGAGCACAAGCTGACTTATTTGCCAGGAACTTTTGATATGCTTTCTTCTTTTCCTTCACTGCCTCTTTAACTTCCTGTGTCCACCATGGAGTTCTGATTTTTCTATCCTTGCAGACTACCTCACCACGTGCCTCTTTAGCTGAATCAATCAGGACTTTCTTCATGGCTTGCCACTAAATCTCCAAGGTTTGATTCCTGTTCTCAAACTCTTTCATTTTTTTTTCAATAATCTTTGTGTATTTTAGTCTGCAGTTCACATCTGAAAGCTGCTCAACTTTTATTCGCTTTAAAACTTTCTTGCATGGTATTTTTTTCAATATGAAATTCAATTTTATCCTGTTCAAGACTAAATAGTGATCACTTCCAATTTCAAATCCTCTGTACACTCTGCTGTCCTGCACCAGGGAAAAAACATCACTATTAAACAATAACATAGTCGATGAGACTTTTCTTATTCCTTGCCTCTTCTCTCTCTCCATGTGAATTTGTGCACATTTTTATGTTGGAACATGATGTTAGTAATAACCAGTCCATGTTCTGAGCAGAAATCCAACAGATATTTGCCATTATTATTAGCTTTGCTCTTTTCTCCAAATTTTCCCAAAATATTTTTGTATGTCTGACAATCATTTCCTACTCTGCTATTTAGATCCCCAACAAGGACCAACTTTTCCTTTTTCATTGTGTCAGTTTCTTTTTCTAAAGCCTCAAAAAATTCCTCCACTTCTACCTTAGTAGAACTTTCTGTGGGACCATAGGCACAAATAAGTCTCATTGTCCAGTTCCCCATTCTCATATTGGCCCACGTTACTCTACTTGAGACTGACTGCCATTCAAGAAGATTAGCCTCGTATTTTGTGTTGAATACTATGGCTACTCCTTCTTTTCTTTGATTGTAATTGCCTGAATATAACATTTTGTATTTATTGCTCAGAAAGATATCACCAGTTTTTGTCTTTTTTGTATCAGTCACCCCTATTATGTTGATCTGGTACTTATCTAATTCCTCAGCTAGCTCCATTTCTTTGCCATTCAGTCTTCTTATGTTGATAGTACCGATCTTTAACTCTGGTGATGCTGAATTGAGGTGTGTTTTCAGATTTGTTCCAATAGGTGACTTTTCGCTGTTCGGCCTGGTTCCCTGGCAAAAACGAGGGTCTTGTTTAACCGGCAGCACCCCAGCTGGCATAAAATTTTGTCATGTTGTACCATCATCTTTTATTTTGGTTTAACCAATAAGAATACAATTTGGTCAGCTAAATCCCAAATTGCTAGCCCATCCTCGTTCGTTCAGTATCGAAGTAGATACCCAACAGAGTGCACCACGAGAAGGTGAGGATTGGACATTAGGTCAGAAGCCCTGGTCGGTTCTCCACATTCCTTTACAGGCTATGTGAAGGTCTCCTCTCAGTTATACAGCTTTGACCCTTAAGCACCCCAAACTTAATATTTTAAATTACAATAAATTTGTTTAAAGTAACACAACTATTCAAATCCGGAAAGTACATAAATTTTTAAATTCTACATATCACTTTTCACGAAACAATTTCAATAACGGGCACATCGCAAGTGCTGACAATGTGTGTTATGAAAATAAAACTAAAAAGCATTCTAACATAAACAATACGTAAAAATATTCAGAATTTTAAATTATGATTATTTTTACAATATATCATCAGGAACATCAATGAGATTCCATTCTGATATCACTCCTCTACTGAAATTGAGTGTTCTATGAGATGTTACTGCGATTTGTATTCCACCTATTGTTGTTGCTCTCAGTAGTTTCTCTTAATGTTGTGTTGACACAGTGTTTCCATGAGGATATCACCAGAACACAATTTCTTAACCATTTTGGGAGGGCCTGCCAGTCCTTCTAAACCTTTTTGAATAAAGAAGGGTGATATTTTCCCAGTAGGTTTCACCTGTTGCATGAATGATCAAAAAGGTTGGTACATTTATGTTAGTTTCCGATATATTTTGTTTCTTGGTTCTGTTTCCATATTTTGGAAATAGAATTTTTGGAAATAAATGTTTCCTGTGTTTATGGTATCAGTACTTGGTGGGGACTTTGTTAGGGTCCCTGATACACTTGAGGATGAAGGATTCATGCTCAAGGAGTTTTTAGTTCAGCGCCAGGGCTCTCCCACCATGGAGCCATGCGTGGACGCCCACTACCCAGCAAGCAAAGACTGCACTCAGGAGTGGAACACCTGGACGCTATACCGCCACTACAGTAGGTCTAGGATCCTGACCTTGGACCATGGGGTGAGAGACTTACTGCAACACCGTTGACCCTTGCAGGCAAGTCCACTAGTCTAATTATCCTGGCTGGGCCATCCAGGACTGCCCCGTCTTGTCGAAGCAGGAGCCAAAGTAGTGCAAGACTACCAGGATCCCCCTTTCCAAATGTCCATGGGTTGCACTATAATAATCACAGTTTTGCTTTTATTGTTGAAAATTATAAATTATTTGTTACAATTTTCATGAAAAAAAGATTCAATTATTTAAAAAAAAGGTGCATATATGTTGCATAATTTTTGAGGGGTTATTGACCTGTTCAACTGCAGATATTTCAGAGAATTTTTTCAAAATCATTTGTAAGGCAATTGTTACAAACATAAATCACTTGGGGAACATGATCATACATTTTGTTGTAAAATAATAGTAAAAGTATAACTACTTCAACAATGCCACATATCTAAACTACAAGAAAATGTCTTTTTTTTTTGTGAAAAAGTGCAATTATCTCTTCTTTGTAAAATAGTAAGAAGAAAAATATGTAGTATTTTCTTTTAATTGGGTGAATTTACACTGTTCTTTCTTTGTGTTTTGAAAAGAGAGTGCACATGATTATTTTTTCTTGCAAACAGAACATATAATATAATTATAAGAGTGGCATTTTACTTTTCTCCCGCACAAGGGGAAAAAAAAAAGGTAATAATATTGTTGAATGTGCCAAACTTTGCATGCTATTGTTCACACTTAAAAAGTCTTATCTTTATGTCATGAAAGCTAGATATGGAAGTTAATATTATTTTCTGACCTTAAAAAAAAAAAGGATGGACGGAAGCTGAACTGCATGAAATAATTTTCTGCACATGAAAAAAATTTCTAATCTGTGGCACACACTGCTATTAAAATTTAATAGACAAAGTTTCACTATTAGCAAACTGTATTTTTATTCAACAAAAACCATCTTATAATAGGCAAATTTCGAAAACCAGTTGCATTAGGCAGGATTTCGTATATATCAAAAATTAAGAAATAAAACATCTAAGACAACGATTTAACCTTCTACAGTCATTCCTTGACTTATGTTGAGGTTCCGTTCCATCCGGCAGGATGTAAGTTGATACATTAAATCATCAGAGTTATAGGGGTTAGAGACTTAACAGTAATAAGTATATGGTCATTTTAATTTTTAAACCTTATTATAAAACTGTACTGTGCATTACTGCCATTATAAAACAGGAGAATAATCACCCAAATCTTCCTCGGCGATCACATCTTCATTACCTAATGGAAGAACCAGGCTGTGGCTCTTCTGGTGTAACATTTGTTTTTTTGATGAAAATATCTGATCTGCTTTGTTTATTCCTCTTCTTCTTTTCGTCATAAATTTCTTTATAGCAAGCAAACGCATCATGTACACTCCTTTCTACCAAAAAAGTAGCATTCAACATTGGGGTCAATGTCTTGAACCATTTTGAGAACATCGCTAACTGCAGAGAACATTTCTGCAAGACCCTTTGCTGTGAATTGTTTAACTACCTCTCCTTGTTTCTCTTTTTTCCCCTCTTCCTTTTCTCATTCTTCCTCTTCTGCAACATGTTGTTCCTCAGGTTCGACTAATTCTTCGTCAACTCTTTAGGGGCACTTTCTATAAGTTGAACAATGTCGTCATCATTTACTTCGAGATTCAGATTGTTTGCTAGGCCCACTATTTCTTCAATCAATTTACAAAGGTATGCATTTTTTTCAAAACTTCCAAAATCCTGCACAAACCTATTTAATGTCTTTTTCCATATGCCATTCATACATTGAGAGATCAGTTTGTCCCAAACTACAGCAATATTTTTAATGGCATAATAAATATTGAATGCTTTCGAGAATTGCATGAGAGTCTGGTCATTTCCTTCAGTAGCAGAAATGGCTTGTGAAACATTCTCCGTAGATAATAAACCTTAAACCCTTCATTGGATCATTGAAGTAGTGTTTGGAGGAAGAAACATGACCTTGAACTTGGTGAAGATCACTGATATAAGGCGAGTGACCTGGTGCATTATCTAGAATTAATAAAATTTTTAATTCCGCATTTTCTTTCACACAACAGCTTTTCATTTCACTCACAATTAAGGCATCTGCAAACAATTTTTGAGTCATTCACGGCTTGTTATATCTTTGCTAATGAACTTGAAGAGTATGCTTCCTAATGTTTTTGAAGGCTCATGGATTCTCACTGTGCCATATCATAAATGGTTTCAGTTTATATCCAGCCACATTACCCCACAGCAGAATCGTAATATGGTCTGTGAGATCTTTGAAACTAGGCATAGATTTTAGCTCTTTTGTGGATGAACATCCGGCCTGGCATTTTTTTTCAGAAACAAGGAGGTCTCATCCATATTAAATATTTGCTTGACAAATAATTTTATCCAATTTCTCCACAAACTCCTTGGCAGCCTTATCATCGGAAATTGCAGATTCACCCATTTTCACGTTATGCAGTGCAAAACATTGCTTGAATCTCATGAACAACTCGAAGAAGCATTAAATTCGTAGTCATAATTGGGCCCTGCTTTCTCCTTCAACATGTTGAGGAGACTAGTTATTTATTCCATTATGGGATCACGGATGTAAGTCGAGGGATGACTGTATTCAGAAGTGTTTAGAATATGATTAAAGCATCTTATATATATGTATATCCCGCACAATAAATTTGAAATTTTGTTATTATCACTAAGGTGTTATTATAGAATACAGTTTACATTACGATAACACGATAAAGTTTCTGATATAATGCATTTTTGGAAATTATGGAGACAACTACCGTGTTTGAATAAAAACTTTAGTTTAATATAACTAAAATCTACATTCGACATTTTGACCTTTATGTCAAGGTCATCTTCTAGAGCATACAACTATACACAGAAAACAAGCTACACCACAATCAAACTGGATTGTTAAAGATACTGACCAACCGCTATAACAATTGTTGACCTGACCTCTCGTGGGAGAAAAATAAATAAATTATACATCAACGCTAGAGTCCTATTATTAGTGTTATTGTATGTACAAATGTATGTTATTGTATGTATTGGTTGTAGAAATACATTGGGCACAACAACAAGTATCTATCTATATACATATATTAACATCTTGATTATACTGTTCTGAAGATGCTGGATATAATACCAGCGAAATATGAGCTTTTAAGTTAATAAATAGTTATTTTCTTATCCATCTGTGTTCGTATCAAACCGTGAAATCTATTACAAAAATGTCTGATGAACACATAAGCCTGTCCATGTGTATAAATATGCATTCTGGTTATTTCATGGTTATTAAAAAATCACTAAGTTGCTTGGTGATTTTTGTTCTTGACAATATGAATTACAGTACAGTTAGAACAAAAAAATAAGCATGCATTTGTTGTACCTCAGACTATCATTCACAAACCTTCTAATTAAATAGTGACATAACAACAACAAAATATGTATCAGATGCTCCATAATTGTAACTCAAAAGGTGTCATATATAAACTGAAATTAGCTCTGAGGTGTTTTTCTTTTTTCCAGAACTTCTATTTGACTCTGTTTTTAAATCGAGAGCATTTATCATATTTAGCTTAAAGATATAAAGTATGTAAAAAGAACGTTCAATCAAATTAGAAAAGAATGTTGGCTTTTTAATGTCATGGAATGATAATATAAAGTGCTATTTTCTCTAGAACAAAGGCTATGCGATTGGCAATACTCCAGAACTAGCAAGAGCACATAATAGTCATGCAAAGTAAGTAAATTTTATTATCAGCATTTATTTATTTTTATATGTATTTTGTCATATATATCTGATTTGAACAGGCTTCCTTATTAACATCATTTCTTAATCACCCAATTGGTCTTGACAAGTGTATATCAAGGTTGCTATGGATGTGAAGCATCCATTAAAATACTGATATTCCATTGCAGTAACATGGATACAAAGTTCAAGACGATTGATATATTTTATTCACATGTTTTTTTGCAGGTAGTTAAAATGCATTGTCAAGAAGGATTCTTAGAATCATTGTTCACCAAACTCATTGACTAATTCATATAATTCATTGACTGATAATTTGATTTAAAAAAAAAAGTTTTGGTGATTTGTGAAAATATATTCACACAATACCTCTGGTAACGAAGTCCGCAATTTCAAGCCCCAATTTACGTAAAAATATTAAAATTTTAAGGTCAACACCCAGCAATCATCCAATTGGGGAGCGACGTCTACTCGTCACATACTCCCAAGTTGTGGGTGTGTCTGTTTTAACAGTTTCGCATGTCATCTGCATAATTTAGTCATTGCTTACACTTTGTAGGGTCTGTTTCAGTGTGCTGCATTACAATAAATAATAACATATGTTCTCTGATAGCGTTATTGTAGATTTTGTAAATATTAATATTTAGTTAAAATGTCAGAATCAAGGAAAACAAAAGCAATTTCTTTAGAAACTAAATTAAATATCATACAATGTGTTGAAAGGATGAAAGAAAATCCAATGCAGCACATTCTTTAGGATTAGCACAGTCAGTTTTAACAACCATACTTAGTCAATCAGAAAAAATAAAACAGTTTGCTCAGAATTGTACAGGTATTACAGCAGCAAAATTAACTTGCTTAAGGAGTCCAATTTTAGAGAAAATGTTAAGTTTGTGGATAGATGATATGTCACACCGCCATATGCCTTTAACTCAAATGGTGATTTAAGAAAAAGCATTATTTTTGTTTAATCACCTGAAATCTAAACAAACTGAAGAAATTGCAGAAAATTTTGTGGCTCCTGGTTAGTTAGAAAAATTTAAAAAAACGGGCCAGAATTCATAGTATAAAATTATCAGGAGAAGCTGTGAATAAGTTTCCAGAAAAACTAAAGGAAATTATTATTATTATTATTATTACATAACACCTCCAGGGAGTCCAAAGAGTCATCGAGGGAGAGGGCCTGTTCTACAATTCTCCATCTCCACCGCTAACCGCAACTACCTTCATCATCAGCACCAGCGCCATCTACCACTGACCACCACCACTATTTTCACAGGCAATCATAAACATCCATGCCCACAGCAGGATTTGAACCCACAGCTTTTTGGCTGGAGAGCAGATACGCTAACCACTCATCAGCCAACCAGGTCGGCAAATAATTGAACATTAAAATTTTTCGCCAAATTTGGTGTTCAATGTTGACGAAAGCAGTTTGTTCTGGAAACGGCTATCAAAAGCTTCATTTCTATTGAAGAAAAATCAGCAGCTGGGTTCAAAGCAGCCAAAGACTGTTTAACGTTACTCTTTGGATCAAATGCCTCTGGCAATTTTAAATTAAAATTATTATTAGTTTACCATTCAGAAAATCCGAGGGCATTAAAAGGTAACATAAAAATGAATTTATCTGTAATATGGAAAGCTAATAGAAATGCGTGGATTACCAAGGAGTTATTTACTGATTGGTTTGTTAACCATTTTTGTCCAGAAGTGAAATGGTATTGCCAAAGAAATAATTTTGAAGAAAAAGCTCTTTTGTTGTTGGACAACACTCCAGGACATCCTGCTGATCTTAATAGTACATTAGACACATGCATTCCTGTCAAAGTTCTTTCTTCCAGCAAACACAACTTCCCTGATTCAATTAATGATCAGGAAGTAATAGCAATATTTAAAGCTTATTATCTGCATGGTACATTAATAAGCAATGTAATTGAACTAAAAGATAAAGAGCAAATGGCAATTAAAACATTTTGAAAAAACTACACCATTAAAGATGCAATTGAAAACATTAATAGCTCTTGGAAAGAAGTTGCTCAGAAATGCTTAAATGGAGTTTGGTGCAAATTATGGCCAGAAGTTGTACTAGAAGAAGAAAATAACATTCAAGAGATTAGAAATGAAGTTATCCAGATGGCTCAATCAATAGGTTTTGAAAATGTCGATGAAGAGAATGTAAGAAATTTATTAAATGCAGAAGATGATGGTTTTTCAGTGGAAGATTTAGAAAAACTTGTTAGCAACAAAGCCAAAGAAAATGAAGACGAAATTAAAGAAGTTCTTACCAAAAAAATGTTAGCAACCAAAGATTTAAAAAGGTGCTTGAATGACATTGAAAACGTTTTAAATTTTTCAGTGAAAATGATCCTGATTTAGGAAGAAGTGTTATTGTTAAGTGATCAGTGTTAAATGCAATAAATCTGTATAGGCAATTGTTAAATGAAAGAGAAAATAAGCATAAATAATCAACTTTAGATTCATGTTTTAAAAATGTCATTTTTCGTTAATCGAGGTATGACTGTATTGTGGAATGTTGTTTTTGGTTTCTCAAAACTCTCCCAACATCATCTTGACTAATCCATGACTGTGCAGCTATTTGCAATGGAAATATTTAACAAATATATTTGTTCCATTTTATATATGCTCTTTTATATTATGCTCTATTTGCTGTATATTATTTTATGGTATATTAGCTATTGCTTAATATTGCAATTAATGATATGCCTTTCAATATTAATTACGTTTTTACCACAATTGGTGGCTACTGATGTAGTTTCATGCAAATAAACATGTTAAACTCAATATTTATTCAGCTTCAGCTGAAGATATTTTATATCAGATGCGACGTTCATTTATCAGGGCAAATAACATTGACTAAAAACCAAATTGCATCCCTCTTCATGGGACACCTGTCTGTGGCGGAGGAAACCTCCCAGTGATAGTACTGACTCTTTACATTTCCCATATTCTTCGCTCTACTTCTACTGAGTCTCTTATGCTATCCTGTCTTCCAGACCACCATCACTGGGATCCAAAGCTCTGCAGCCATGTTTTCTGTGTAGTGTGACTCATGGACATCTGGAAATTGGAATCCTGGAAATTAGTCCTAGATGCCCTGCCCAGGATCAATCAGTTACTGAGCTTCCTTCAAGGGTCAGTGATCTTGCAATAAGTCTACCATCCCATAGCCCAGGCCCAAGGCTTATTGTTGTGGTGCCAGTATAGTGTTCAAAGTAGCCCTGTAATTCCTATCCCGGGCACAGCCATTGCTTGCTAGTGAGTATGCATCCATATGCTCCATAGAGAGTGGGAAGCTTTGGCACAGAACAGAAATCATTTGAACATGAATTTTTCATCCTCAAACTTTCAGGGGCCCTCACAAGATCCCAACCAAGTACTGATATCGTATATACATCACTTGATTACAGAAGTAAAAAATAAATGACATTACAAGAGTATAAATGTACAGTTTTTCTCATCATCCACCAATAGCGAAAATGCCACCCTTCTTTATTCAAAAGGTTTTAGAATTGGCAGGATCTCCCAGAACAGTTACAAAAACTACGATCTGGTGATATCCTTGTGGAAACATCATCAACAATGCTCAGAAAAATTACTCAGTGATATCATTGAGTGAAATACCAATCAGTAGCACCTTATACAGGGTGTTCGGGATAAATTTGACATATTTATAATTAATTATATTTTTCCGTAAGTTACATGTATTAACACACACTTCTCTTCATTTAAAAGTTTGGACCCTTCTTCATTCATATACAAGATGTCAGAAAGGATGGATAGCTGGAACCCACCTGAATCATGGAAGAGAATAACTTGTATCATGATGATTTGTGCCCGCCATCAAAATAAGGATATTACGACTGCTGCCCAATGCTCCCTGAATACAGTAAAAACAATCAGGCATGAACTAGAGACTTGCAATGGTGACTACGAGGATGTAGCAAGAAGAAAGATCCCTAGCAGACGATCTGATTGCGTTCGTACAGCAGAATTCCTCGCAAATCTGCAGGAACAGGTGTTGAAGAACCCTGGCATTGGAATTCGGGCTTTGTTCGTGGAGTTGCTAACTGTAGTCAAGCCCTGGATAACAAGGGTAGCCAATGGTAGGCCGTATGTATGGCAGCAGGATTCGGCCCCTTGCCACACCTCTGGGAAAAGTCAAAAATGGTTGTCTGAAAATTTCTACGACTTCACCAGTCCAAATGTTTGGCCTCCAAACTCCCCAGACCTTAACCCCATGGATTATTTTGTATGGGGCGCAGTTGAAAAAGACACCAATCGCACTTCCAGTAATACAAAAGCCCAGTTAATGGATAAAATTAAAACAGTTTTTGCGGCCCTTCCCAGGGAGACTGTAGCATCAGCTTGTTCGAGGTTCCGAAGCAGAATTGAAGCTGTGATCGATGCTAATGGTGGTTATTTTGAGTAAATCTTGTTGATAGTATTGTAATTAACTCTGCCTGTAATGTTTTTTTGTCAATTCATTAAATTTAATAGATACAAAGAAGATTTTCTTTTTCCTTACGAAACTGTCAAATTTATCCCGAACACCCTGTATATTGCTAAACTTTTCTAGAGGAGTGATATTTGAACAGGATCTTCTTGATGTTCCAGATGAGAAAATATGTTCAGAGATTAAAGATCAATAAGTGACAGGAACATCATTCTACTTCTGATACACTTAAACCTCCACATATGTAAAAGTAGAATATCTCAACCTCGCTATTAGGGCTGTACATTCCTAATCCACTGAGATTAGGAATGTACAGCAAATACAAAAGATAAAAGCAAAACAAAATATATCATACCAGGAAGGCAGCCACCACCATGCCTATCCTGAAATCTTCTTATACTGAAAAGATGACAATTAAGAAAATATCAAGAGCAGCTCAAACCCATATGTCTGTTCCATCATCTGATAATTTCCCCATACCGTGCTTTATGATTGAGAGTGCTTCACTGTGAAACATGTCTCTCATTCTCCAAACAACTCCAGAAATTATCCCATTTGATGAGAATCCACTTGTCAAGATTGGCAGTTATCTCATCTAAAGATAAACTACCAGACCAGACCCCCCCCCACACACATACACACACAGAAAAAAACAGATGCTTCTGTGTCTGCCAAAAGTAAACTAAACTCACCAAATGATCCTGATATGTCAGATGATGTATTAAATGTTTCTTTCAGAAGAAGAGATGGACACTGGCTGCCCATACTTCCCTAAATGATAGATATATAAGCCTCACAAAGGTAAGCCCTCTAAACCTTGGAAATTGGACAAGCCTAGAGAGATGAACTGATTTCAAGGAACAATCTTTCAGAACTGAATCAGCCTCATCTCTGAAAACCTTCCCAAACCTCAACAAATTTGGTTGCATGAGATTACCCCAAATTTGGGAAGCTTGCATACTAATAACATCAGCCCAACAGCCAAGACAACCCATTTACTAGGGGAATTTTAGGACTCTAGGACTGACTTCAGTTGCCTTTCTTTGGCCTCATTTGCTTAGTGTTAGTGGCTGCATGTGAATATCATTGTTTTGTGATCCCTGGAGATGGCAACATAACATTGCCGAAATATAGGAAGATATTGATTAAAGTTTTTAATTAATATTCTAGTATTTTAATTTCCAAAAAAATTAAAAGCTATGTATAATCAAGTATAAGTTTATGTACAAGAATAACATGTAAATAGCGTAAGACATCACCATGGGACATTTTTATGTAGTTAAAAAAATGAATAAATGCTTATCAAGAAGTCATTAATGATTTTCCACAGGATTGGCATTATCAAGATATTTTATAGTCTTCTGTTAAAAAATTCCTGTAATAATTAATATAAAAGTGGCATTAACAGAGTGCTATATTTTTCAGTAGGTAGCTTTCTTGCTGCAAAACAGATATAAGAAATTGAAAAAATGTGAAAAAAATTGAGAAGTAAGAGAAAATTATTTCACTTGTTAACCAAACAAAATTATATTAATGTCCATTTTTTGTATAAAGAAGCTAATTATAACTTTAAAATCTAATTTCTGATATGATTTTTACAATTTTAGAGGCTAATTTATATACTTTGAAAATATGAAAGCTTTTTTTTAATTGTTTCCTTTATTTTTAGACCAGAACCTCGCCACCTACATGAAAAATCTCATGGAATCTCAACTGGGCGTACAATGGAAGCATTTCACTTTGTTAGTTATGTTCCTATTAATGGTCGTCTGTTTGAGCTTGATGGTCTTAAACCTTTTCCTATTGATCATGGTAAGATCATAATTGGAAATTTTGTTTAATAGCTGAAAGTTAATACTATAAAGAGACAAAATATTTTTTATAATCACTTATTACAATGTTTGGCTAAACATTGGCTTTCTTTCATACTGTGGTGGGGTATTGACAGAGCATAACAATGCTATATTTCATCTCTCTCTCATGCTGAATCTCAAATCTTGTCCATGTGCAGCTTTTCTTTTCTTTCATATCACACTATTCAGAATTCTTCCAATGTTGACCTGAAGTGTCCTACTTTGGTATAGTAGGAAGTAATATACCTAGGTTTTTTTTTGCAGGGTTAGAGAGTGCTTTATAATTTTAATGTCTCCAGTAGTACTGTTTGGATGTGAACAAGGCATAAATGGCAGAAGTTGCAGCTAGTGATCTTGAGAGTTCTGATTTAGATTTGTTTACGGTCATTTTGTGGCTGTTGCAAATTTTGGCATCAGCTAAGAGCCATGCTGGATTTTTTGCTTGGATTGCGTTGGCATACCTGTTAGAAAACTAAAGCTCAGCTAATGGGCAGGAATTTTGATTAGAATAGGGACTGAAGGGCTTCATTCAAGCATTCCTTCAAGAATTGAAGGAATGCTTGAATTTTGGCAATTCTATTGAAGCAGGTGTTTGGAACATGGAAATGAAAATGATAATTCTGTTATGATATTGGCCACATTTCCCTTTCTTCAGATGAATCTTTACTCAGCCAGTTTCCATCTTGATTCCTCTGGCACTTTATTGATATCCCAACTATTATGACCACCATGCTTTCTCGGTTTCTTTTCCATGGTCTGTTCTCCTGATGCAAACATCTATTCTGACTGAAATAATTCTTGAACTTCATCTTCCACTTCACACAAAACACCTGACTGCAATCCAGGTTTTGGTTTTCCAAATAGTGTACCAAAATAATCCATGGTAAAAATTCAGCATATCTCAAGTGGCTCAAATTAAAAACTCAGTCTAACACACACACACACACACACACACACACACACACACACACACACACACACACAACAATCCAGATTAGACTTTAAAAAGGCCAAATGCAGAAAACAAGTTTTTTGCTTAAATGGCAATCGAGACTTCCAGTTCCTTACTGTCTGCCATGCACATCTTCTGCCCCCTTGTGTTTCAGCATTTTTCACATCTGGGTTGCACTATAGTAACATTACCCAAAGATAAGACTGACTTCTTGGCATTGGTCTTCTCCTCCAAAGAAAATCCTTCACTATATCATGAACAGTCCATTGTACTGCACTTCTGATTTTTTGCTAGAAAGCCATTAGAAAAAAAATCTTATTGTCTTGGATACCAGCAAGTCTCATGGTTCATATATTACCCATCACATCAGGCTACAAGATATATATATATATATATATATATGATGGGCCCTCATCATATAAATAGTAACCTTAGTTACAATTTACTGGACTCATTCAACTCTGCTATCAGATATTGGCGCACTTGTGAAGTCACACTTGCACAGATGCCTAACAATAGAACTCTAACACGGACTGTAGCTCCAGTTCAAAGTTAACTGAAGTTTATAATAGTCGAATTTCAATGACACAATGTTTCTTTATAGTGTTTTTTATTTGCTTTCTGTGTTTCTTAACGCCTGAAGAAGTCGGCCTTCTGACGAAACATGTTGTGTTGTGAATAAATTTAATTGTTTGTTCTGACTCTCGGATCTAAGTCAGTATATAAAAATATGAACATATCCCAATTCTGAGTTAATATAACAGATAGTCATATGCAATATATATATATGTGCAACAGTAATATGGGGTGGGGGCAAGAAAGAAAGAATCTTTTAACAAGTTTCTTTAATATATAGTATCTTGGATAACAGTAGGCTTCATGGTTGTTGTTTCAAGACCTATAACACATCAGTAGTGCGTGTGTGTGCATGCATTACTGATGTGTTAGTAATGCGTGTGCGTGCGTGTAGGCAGGCAATTGATTAAAAAGAGAAAAATAATCTTTTAACAGTTTTCTTGAAAAAGTGAGGGTTATACTCATCAGGTATAACGGGGATGGCTCTTCTAGAGAATAGAGGTAGGATGGAATGAACAAAGATGAGAAATTTGTTTGATGTGGGATTGTGTAGATGTTAACCAGTGGCTGCGCTAGTTCTTACACAATTAAAGGAAAGCAACGGAATGGGATTAGCCAGTTCAGTGGAGCAATTCTTATGAAAGTATCTATTAAAAAATAAAAGCTTAACGCTTTGTTCGTAATGCAGAAAGGCAGAAATAGAGTGCCTATGAGGGGAGCCTTTGAGAGTGGGATCACCTATTAGATGATCCCACTCTCAAATTCTTAGGGAAGATTTGGGATTTATAAAATGTGTTAGGAGAGAGTAGTAGTGTTTTGAGGGGAAAAAAATACATAAACGGCAAGCTTTTTAGAAGCCGAGTAGGCAATGAACATAATATGTTTATGCCAGGATAAGCTAGATGCAAAAGTCAGCTCAAGAAGGGAAACTGATATTGAATGGAATTCAAAACATTATCAAAACTAAGAGGAAGAGACTAAATTGTCTTCACAACTTGTTTTTTAACCAATGTTTTAAACTTTGTTAACACAAAATCGGCTGGCTGACCGAGTGATTAGCGCATCTGCTCTCCAGCCAAAAGGTTGCGGGTTCGAATCCCACCATAGGCATGGATATTGTGATTGTCTCTGGAAAAACTGGTGGTGGTGGTTGGCAGTAGATGGCATTAGTGTAGTTGCAGTCCGTTGTCAGGTGTAGTTGCAGTGGATTGAGTGATGGAGACAGAGTTGTAGAGCAGGTGCCCTCCCTCGATGAATCTTTGGACCCTCTGGAGGTGTCAAATAATAATAATAATAAATGGTAGCTTGTTGGGAAATTAACAAAGTAGCTTGTGGATAAGGCCTTGATGCAAGAGATGATCAATGCCTTGATGCAAGAGATGATCAATGCCTTTGAAATATTAAGAGTGACCACATGGGTCTCCAAAGGTGAGTAGGTTAACAAGGAGGTCTGCCATAGAAAAAAAAATTGTGGAATCCAATTTGATAATCACTAATTAACTGATGGATTTTCTGGGTAATGAATTAGTATTGGTCTTCCTTTGCCCCTCATCTCCATCCTCTTAAGGGAAAAATCATCAGCACCTAACTTCTTCACTATCTAGAGGCCCACAAATTAATTATTAATAGTGCTAGGCTACCCAAAGAAAGACCTAAGCTCAGTTCTAGTCGCCGACCAAAGAAACATTTTCTAAGCCTTTCTTTGATTGCTTCCTGAGTTACTCGATCACTGCATGGACAAGCAGTGGAAAGAAAAACCTGGAAACTCGGGTTTTTCATCCCATAGACTCAATAAAATTGACTGTAGATGTTACATTGTATCAGTAAAATATATAATATTAGGATTAGGACCACAAAATGGCAGTACTTGTCAGCCATCTCTTCATTGAATGCCACTTATAATTAGGGGTAGTCTTGGACTACCCCTAATTATAAATTGCACTGGTAGCCAATGAGAGATAGGCTACCAGTGCAGATTGAACTTCTCCCCCCTTCAGTGTTCAAAAGTTAGAAAGCACTAAAACAGCTTCATATATTCCCTGTCGAGGAATAAAAGGGTGTTAGCTTTTTTTATGATATGGATTCTGCAATTCTTATTCTGCAGCTGATCATCTCACCTAGGTGCACACTTATTTGCACTTATTCATCATCTATATGGATCACATTATGAAAGAAAGTAGTATTACAGCTAATATCAGAATCGGAGATATCAGACTTAGCTCTTGGCTTTATGCAGGTGATGTTGTATCCTTAAATAAGTCAAGTGCAATCTCCAGGATTCTTTAACAAAATTGAATAACCACTGTGACAAACTAAGTATTACAATCAGGAATAAAAAGATAAAAACTATAAAAATTAGCAGGAACGTAGAAAACTCACTACATTCTGAAATGGAACCTATAGAACAAGTAAAATATTTGTATATATTTAGGCATAATTTTCAGTGAAGATGTCAGATTAAATATGCAAATAAACAACATAACAAAAAAAAATAGTGTGGTGGGGAGTCGGTTGAATACATTTATATGAAATAAGAGAGAAATTAGCCAAAACACTAAATTTTTTTATCTGAGTGTTGGGTTAGAAATAGACCAGTTGAACAAAGACTAGATGTGAGAGTCACAGATTCTCAGAATTCTCACAGATATGAGAGTTCTGAGAAAAATTAGCAGTGGTAGAATCATATTAAAAATTAAGCTATTAGAAAAGAAATTGGTGCTGTACATTCCAAAATGTATGAGCAGAGCATATCTGAGGTGATATGGTCACTTAAACAGAATGAGAGTGAGGAAGGGGTTAGCAAAGCATGTTTGATGCCAAGATGGCATTAAAAAGAACTGGAGGAAGACTAATGTGGATTGTTGCGTGTCAGAAGGGCCTTAGAAGGTACAAATATAAGATTTCACACTATTGGAATCTTGGCAAGTGACACACTAATTTGGAGGAAAAGTGTTGGCTAGCAATTAGTAGTAATGTGGTACTCTCATAGTATCTTCTAAACCTGTTGAGGACACATAATTGAGAAGTTGATAAATAGGAAAGTTTTGAAAAGATCTTTCATATTCAATTTCTAAAAATATGTCCATGCTTTTCAGGAAATCCACCTTACAAAATAATTAATAAATAAATAAACTTCTTTGTGTAGGTTGTAAATCTGGAAAATCTGCTTGAAAAGCATGGAAATTCAAAAAAGCAAGTCATGATCTGAATTACCAATTAACGATTCTATTCTGCATTTTTTTAGCTTGGAATGCTTTTGCATTGGAAAACTGTGATTTAGATATGGATTAGGGATTTTGAATGGAGTGAGGAATAAAAGCACTTATCCCCCTCACGAGTAGTTTCAGTTATTAGATCAGAAGAGTGGAAACAATGGTCAGAACTATGAAAAATAGCATAGAATGAAGGTCACTTCAGTTGGTAGCATTGTAGCTCCATTGGATATGAGGCTAAAATTAGCTGGTAGAACAATGATCAGTAGAAAAAAATACATAGACAAGCTTTTGGGTAGCAGTGTATTTGGAGGGAGAGCTGTTTAAAATGGCCCATGATGTTGGGAGAATGTTGAGAATTATCTAGAATTGCTTTATCATTCATTTGTCAGTTGAAATGATAATATTTTTTTTTATTTTAGCAACTTTAAATAAATACATAAGAAAATGAAGAAGATCTGGAGGATGATCAAGATCTAAATGGATGGATGCATATCAGAAGTGCCTTAGAAGATACAAATATAAAATCTCACAATATTAGAGTGACAGAGATCTACAACTTCCAATTTTCAGAATATACAGCAACCCCTCGATTAGTGCGCCTAATGCGTTCTTTAAAACAGGCGCATTAATCGAAAACACACTAATCGAGTATAATAACCTATGGAAAAAAGTATAATTCGTTCCTCGAATTTCTTTTTTTACCCTTGATTTTTTTTATAAAAGAATTAGGATATGTCTCAGGGCCTAGTTAAAGGAAAACTATGAAGCTGAAAGACAATAAAACATATTCACAATATAAATCTATTATTCTGGCGGGCATTCTGTTTCTTTTTTTCATACAACTGCCTCTTCTGCAAATTTTCCTGCTTCTCTCTTCACAGGGGCCAGTCTCTAAGCATTGCTACTTAAAAGTTTCGGTTGCACGAAAAATATTTTAAATTTGTTTCTGTGAAATCTCTTTGGACTTGCCTGTGCATCTAAATTTAGCAGGTCAGAATCACTAGGTTTCTCCGAATGAGATTTAATTAACTTAGATTCATTTGAAAAGTCTCTAAAATTGTTTGCACAATGTGGAAGATGTGCTTATAAAAATGGATTGCATATTGCTAGCAGTAATTTCATTCGACTTTGCAACTTTATAACCAGGCTGAGATTTCTCTGATTTAGCAAGAAAAGTCTTGGAAAGCATTGGCTTCCAAAAAAAAAGGCCAGTTTCATCGACATTAAATATTTGTTGGTCACAATAGTCCCCTTCTTATACAATTTACTTCAAATCTCTGGATAATCTGCGGCCACCTCCTTATTGGCACTTGCAGCTTCACCTGTGATTAGAACATTATGTAGGCTATTTCTCAAACCACTCAACACTAACGCATTAATCGAGAGATTGCTGTAATTCTGCACAATTTTTTTTTCTATGTATGTGTGTGTGTATGTATTACACATTCAGAACTTGGGAACATGCAAAGTATAAACTCATCATATTTTAAATGACTACAGGTGAGCTGTGTTCATGGACACAGATATGAAAAGAATAAAAAAAAAATAGCTTAATATAGTTGAAACTTTCTTTCTTTATGAACACTATTTTCATCATCATCAATTTCCTGATATATGTCCCTCAAGGAGTATTCAGGCTATTATTAGAGCACTACAAGATCCAATGTACATTATTAATCTCCTATCCACAATTTTTCTCCAAATTAGTTTATTACTTGTTAGCACTCTAATATTGCCATATTTAACATTTTGTGCTTCTAAGGCATTTCTGACCGAATCAACCTGCCTGGATCTTGGTCTTCCTGTGGTTCTTTTTCATGCCATTTTATTACCAAAAACCTGTTCTGCTAACCTTTTCTCACCTATTCTATTTAAATGGCCATACTACCTTAGGTTAGCTCTGTATTATCATAATATCCTGTACACCCCTAAAGGGGGTGTACAGGATATTATGATAGTACTACATGAAGAACTTACATCATTACTCACTTACAGGAGAGTAAGAAATTAATACAAGACATACAGAAATATTATGGATTTGTTTTTGTTTGTTTTTTATAATGCAAAGACATCAAAGGTCATACTGAAAGAAATGACTACTTTTAGATAAATCTATCGGTTTCCGTATACACTCCTATGTGACTCTGTTATGCTTTCTTACACTCTACACTTCTTCTTCATATGAGCATGTATATGTGCCAGTTTTGAACTGCTGTTATCAGCCAAAAGTAGTCCAGTACTTGAACTATGTATATTTTCAAGTACTTGTGTTGTCCCCTATCACCATTATATAATGTTGCTGAAGTTAGGAATGCTAACATTAAACTAAAGTTACAATCCATTTTAATAACAACATTTTATAAAATGAATTACATAACATTAATAGTTTATTCTTTTTGTGTACACAAAAACAAGTGAATTTAATTATAACACTAAATCACTAAATTAAATTTCACAACAGAGTATTAAAAACCACTATTACATTACTGTAAATGGGGAGGGGGTAAGACTACTTGATACATAAATCACCTAGTCAAATAAAAAATATGGTGTATCTGAATGAAACTTATCAGATACATCACAGTGGGAAAATTTGAAGAAAACAATAAAGCTAATAATAAAGATAAGTACCTGCCAGATTTCAATTCACTACATGGATAAGTCATTACTAACATTTGGATCCAGCATAATATATGCATAAATTTGCACGGAGAGAGCTACAAAAAATAAGAAAAGACTTTTTGACTGTTATTGTGGGTTGTGATATGAGATCTTTACATACATTCAAATAATACAAGATTCCTTGCTATCTCATATACAAAATATTTGAGATAGTAAGGGATCACCATTTAGTTTTGAGCAGGATAAAAATCAATGAGAAGAAAAATTTGTATAGAAGGTTTTAAAAAAAAAAAAAAATAAAAACCAGGCAGGCTTTCAGAGGTGACCTGCAGACTCAATAAGAAAGTTGTACATAAACATAGTTGATTAATTTAATTAAGTGTCATTAAGCTACATATATTTCATATACTTATTGTTGTTTAATTGATAATTTTCAACTCTAAGATGCCGATCGATGGCTCAGCCTTTTATCTTTTCAATAAAATGTAAGCTATTCTTCACATCATTTTGTCTTCCCTACATGTGGAGCTATCAGGCTCGACAGATACTTCGCCAAATTTGAGGTTGGGTAATTTTTCCCATCTACAATTGGCAGCAACAGAATATTATTTGAATTCTAAATAAATGAAGAAGAAAAAATGTTATCATTTTTCATGTCACTTCACACCATCATCCATTACAAAAGATAGGAATGATTAAAACATAAAATAGAGCATAAAACATACCCAGTATGTCAATTAATAGGAATGAAGAACTACATTACATGAGGCATAATTTCGCCCTCAGTGGTTATGAACCCAAGACGATGAGCAAAACTCTTAATACAACTCCTGCACTTAAATAAGATTTTAAGAATGCAATCATGCTATCTTACATCAAGAACTTTACAAAGTGGCAAAGTTGTTCTGTGAGTACAACATTAAAGTGGCTTTTTTTTACCATTGCATAAAATCTCAAGATTCTTACATCAACCTAAACCTCCACATCATCCCATGAAAAAACCAATTGTTTATGAGATTCTTTGCTCTTTTGGCATTTGCTATATATGCCAAATGAGAAGGGAAGGGGGGGGATATGCATGTCTGACACATAAGGAACATTGAAAAAAGTAAACAGTATAAATCAGGTTTGACTCCCCATACAACTACCACAGGCCATCAAGTAGTTTAGCAACAAACAAAAATGTCTTATATCAATCATAATTGTTTTATAAGAAAGTTCAAGTAGGCCTCTGAAATGCTGTGGATCCTCACACAATATAATAACAAAAATCAAGGCTTAATCCTACACCAGATTTGATCTGCTTTCATTAAAAATCTTATGGATCTCAGACATGAGAGGTCATCTGTGCAGTGGGCGGGTTGTAGGTGAAGATTGGGAAAGAAGCTCATTGACGTGTTTTTTTGAAGAGCAGCAGCTTGTGGTTGTTTAGTAATGCTTCATGAGAAAGGTTGTTCTCAGACAGAGGTGGATGGAATTTGAGAAGCAGGTTTGATGTGTTTAGGAATTCTGGGCAACCACTACTCTTGTTCTTGCACGCTCAAGGTTTTAGATGGTCTCCCCCCCCCCCCCCCCCAACTTGTGAGTAGATTCTTAGCATGGGCAGATTTGGGATTTTTATTTGGGTGAGTGAAAAATAGTATCTTTAGTAGAAGAGTATGCTTAGTTTTCTTAGATATTGAGGAACTGATTGATGTGTTTATGCCAGGAGAGTCTGGAGATAAAAGAAATCTGATCCTGTCCAGAGATCTGTGATTTGTTTATTAATGAGAGTAAATATAGGTGAGCTGAGATCCCTTTTGTGAGAGAACAGGCAAGATTTTGGGGTCATTAAAGGTGTGGAGATCAATGTTTAAGGCACTGATTGAAGATGATTTTATATTTTGAGATATTTGCACATTGCTTGGGTTGTCATATGAGAAAGATGAATGTAGAGCACATTCATAAGCAAAGCTGTGAATAAGATTAGTGGTAATTGAAAGTAGGTCATTTATATAGAGGAGAAAGAACATAGGTTATACAGTAAGCCCTGAGGCATATTTGCATTGGTGGTCGAGCTCGAAGAGATGACATGCAGTAACTAGGGAAAATGTTTGCTACCTAATTGCACAGAGTGGCAGGTTGACCAAAAAACAGAAATTTGCTTAGTGGACATCAATGCTGGATACAATCCAAAGATCTGGAAACGTTGCAGGTGACATCACATTTCTCTGAACTTTCCACTGAATGTGTCCATTGGTTAGTGATGCATGCTAAGATATCATGTGCAGATCTAGATTGGCAGAATCCATACTGATGGCCACTGATTAAGTGAGCCACCAGATAGTGGAGAAGTTTTATCCATTATTTTAGAGAAGATTGAGGTGATATTCTGACAGTCATAATGGACTATGACAAAGTATTTTTTCTCCATTGCTGTTCATTGTGGTGATGAATATTGTCCTGGATATAGTTATTGACCAGAAAGGAGGAAGAACTGTGTTTGCTCAGTTATCCTAAAGATAAACTCTATCCCTAGTATATCCAGAATCGTATAAGGTTCCATGTGACTGTGACTTGGCCTACTATGGACAGACAACATCTGTCATGGAGAACATAAAAAATACATTCACTACTATTTAGTGTGTTAACTGTAACATATAACATGCTCTGAAGATGCTGGTTTGAAATTCAGCAAAATATATGCCAGTTAATAAACATCTTTTTTATAATTTAGTTTGGTGTTGCAATGCCATTAAAAATAAGTTGTGAATTCTTTCTTAGCTTGATGCAATTTGAAATTACATTACTGTCTTTTACGAAATGTTAGGCAGTTAATGAATAGAAATATGTAGATGCATTGCTTTTAATGGGTATTCATTCTGTGGATAATGGATCAATATTGTTTATATGATTTATATTTTTACTACCATGCAGTGTAGTAAATTTCTTTCCTTGGAAGCAAAAATTCATTGCATAAATATTCTTTTCTCATATTTTTATTTCTTTGCTTTTTTTCTTGTGAACTGCTGGATTATTTCATTTTTCTGCTTTCACATAGGACCATGGGCAGAAGTTGAAGATTGGACAGAGAAGTTCAGAAGAGTAATTACTGAACGATTAGGTATAGCAACAGGCGAAGAGCCATATCATGATATTCGTTTTAATTTGATGGCAGTAGTTCCTGACCGTAGAATTGCATATGAGCAAAAACTAAGAACACTGAAGACAAACCGTCAGATAGTTTTAGAAGCTCTTCAGCAAGTAAGCTTTTTAAATATATTTTCCTCCATTATCTCTAATTTTCTGAACTGTTGTGACTTTATTATTTGGTTATTTGATCATTTGAAGCAGTTAGCATTTTCTATTCCACACTGTTATGTAGGAAAGAGAAACAGTACAGAATTTCAGTTATTCATGATGATTTCAATTATTGTGGGAAATAAAGCTTAACCCTGTTTATGACTATTAAGTTTGTTTTGAGAAAATTGAGTTTTCTTTACCCTGCCAGGTGCAAAATCAGAAATTACCTCTGATTTAAGGTGATTAGTAGTGATCCCCCAGAGATCAATCCTTAGACCATCGTTGTTCCTTTTATACATTAATAATATTGGGAAGAATCTAATGGATATTTGATTGTTTGCTTATAATACAATTATAGGTAGGGCAATCAGGTATGTTGCTGATAGGTAGCTTACACAATGGCTTGAATAGGCTGGAACTCTGGGAAAATGATAATTGTTGCCAGTTCATTGTTCGTCATCGTCCGGTAGCATCCTCTAGCAAGAGGGTTGCAGCAGATGAACAGCTCTTCTCCATTTCTCTCTGTCTGTCACCTCTGTCATTCTTAAACCAGTTCATTCTACGATGTCATTGAACCACTCTCTAGTTGGTCTTCCGCGTCTTCTCTTCCCCTCAACTTTCCCTTGTAATATAGCTCTTGTCAGGTGTCCCGAAGAACCTCTCAGAAGATGTCCTAAAAAACGTCTTTCTTTGCATAATATTCTTGAGCAGTGTTCTTTCCATCCCAACTCTTCTTAAAACTTCTTGCTTTGATATTCTCTCTGTATAGCTAATCGTTTCCATCTTTCCATAAAACCACATTTCCAATGCATTAATTCTTTCCATATCTCTCTTTCTGAGTGGCCATGGTTCACTTCCATAACACTTGCAATACTCCAAACTGTTGCTTTAACTATTCCAATTCTAGCACCTATTTTAATATTCTTTATTAAAATTCTCTTCATTTCCATAAATGCTGATTTAGCTTTGTCTACTCTATTTCTAATGTCCAACTCTGAAGTTCCTTTCTCTGAGATCCAGCTACCTGAACATTGAAATCTTTCCTCCACATCTTATCTTTACATTATCTCCTATTTTTCTGCTCATTATCATTATCTTGGTTCTTCTTTGTGTTAATCCTTAGTCCGGTGGCAGGTCACTACCCAGACCGGTTTCAGCCTTTTTTGAGGCTAGTCACCGCCGATACTTTTATAGTTTACTATATTCAGCATGAAACTCTCTGATTCCAATCTTTGAGTTTCTTATTCGGTTTTAAAACAATGTGGGATTTAATACACCCTCATCATCATCATCATCAAATTCCTGCCATGTACCCTCAAGGGGTGTACAGGATATGATAGTACTACATGAAAAAAATTACATCATTATTAATTTCCTATCTACAATTTTCCTCCAAATCAGTCTGTTACTTGTCAAGACTCCAACATTATCAGATCTTATATTTCTATCGTCTAAAGCACTTTGTACTGTATCAATCCACCTATATCTTGGTCTTCCTCTGGGTCGTTTTGCTGCCAACCTGGGAGAGAACACTTGTTTTGCTGATCTTTCCTCGCCCATACCACCTGAGATTAGCTCTGCTAACACATTCCTGGATGCTGACAATGTCAAGTTGTTTCCTAATATCCTCGTTTTTAATATGATACTGCCATTGATGCCATCTGTTCACGCTTATAATCTTTCTCAGGACTCTCATATCTGTGGTCTCTAGTCTTTGGTCAAGTGTTTTACTTCTGACCCAGCTCTCAGATCCATAAGTTAAAACTGGTTTGAACACTGTCTTGTATACAGCTAATTTAGTGTTTCGACTAATTTCTCTCTTATTCCATATGAATTTATTCAATTGACTTCCCACCATACCAGCTTTGCTGATTCTGTTGTCTATTTCTATATTTAATTTACCATCTTCAGTAAAAATCATGCCTAAATAGCTGAAATGTTTTACTTGTTCCACAGGTTCTCCATTCGCAACACAGTTGACATTTTCACTGATTCTGCCTATTTTCATTGTCTTTGTCTTTTTATTACTGACGTTCATACCATATCTATTACAACAGCTATTCAATTTAGTCAGAGAATCTTGCAGACTTGTAGCGGATTTATTTAGAAGTATAACATCATCCGCATAAAGCAAAGAGCAGACATTAACATCTCCAATTTTGATATCATGTTTAATACCACTTTCCTTCATAATGTGATCCATATAGATAATGAATAACAGAGGGGATAATGTACATCCTTGTCTCACACCAGATTTAACATTAAACCATCTTCCTGTACTTCCTTCAATTCTAACTGCTGACTTTTAACTCAAATTAAGACTAAGTATTGCTTGATATAATGCCCCATTGACACCATATGACTGCAGCGTATTGAATAGCTTCTCTCTTGGCACCTTGTCATATGCATTTTACAGATCGACAAAACTTAAATACAGATCTTTGTTATATTCCCATGCTTTCTCGACTATTTGTCATAAAGTGAAGATCTGATCCTGACAGCCTCTATTTGGCCTGAATCCAGCTTGTTCTTCACCAAGCTTTTCTTCCACAATTCTTCTCAACCGTTTCTCAAGTATACTTGCATAGATCTTGCCAGGAACACTCAGTAGGGAAATACCTCTGTAATTCTCACATTCAGTTTTATTTCCCTTTTTATATATGGGTACTATGAGAGCTCTACTCCAATCATCGGGAATTCGTCCCTCTGTCCAGGCTTTCTGAACTATGCAGTGCAGCTGTAAGACTCTTATACCACCATACTTCAGCATTTGTGGTCGAATATCATCTACTTCCACATTTCAAGCCTTTGATGGCTTTTTCTACTTCTAGTATGGATATGTATTCCTGACTGCATGCCTGGTCAGTGTTTTTTACCACTGTGCTGTCATCACTGCTTGTTTCATTTAGCAGTTTTTCAAAGTAATTACTCCATACTTCAAGGATATCTTTTTCTCCCGTTTTCCTGTCACCTTTATCATCTCTAATTCCTTTTATAGCACTCTTTCCTCCATTCTTAAGCTTCTTCAACAACCTCCAGAATATATTGCCACCTTCTTGATATTTATTTTCTCTATTCTTGCCAAAGTCCTCCCATGACTTTTATTTAGCTAGTTTTACACAGTGTTTAGCATTCTTGCATTTGTCTCTATATTCTCTAAGAGCATAAGCTGACTTATTTGACAGGAACTTTTGGTATGCTTTCTTCTTTTCCTTCACTGCCTCTTTAACTTCCTGTGTCCACCAGGGAGTTCTGATTTTTTTTATCCTTACAGACAACCTCACCACATGCCTCTCTGGCAGAATCAATCAATGTTTTCTTCAAGGCTTGCCACTAAATCTCCAAGGTTTGATTCCTGTTCTCAAACTCTTTCATTTTTTTTTCAATAATCTTTGTGTATTTTAGTCTACTGCTCACATCTGAGAGCTGCTCAACTTTTATTCGCTTTAAAACTTTCTTACATGTTATTCTTTTCAATATGAAATTCAATTTTATCCTGCTCAAGACTAAATAGTGATCACTTCCAATTTCAAATCCTCTGTACACTCTGGTGTCCTGCACCAGGGAGAAAACATCACTATCAACAATAACATAGTCAATGAGACTTTTCTTATTCCTAGCCTCTTCTCTCCATGTGAATTTGTGCACATTTTTATGTTGAAACATGGTGTTAGTAATAACCAGTCCATGTCCTGAGCAGAAATCCAACAGATATTTGCCATTATTATTAGCTTTGCTCTTTTCTTCAAATTTTCCCAAAATATTTTTGTATGTCTCACAATCATTTCCTACTCTGCTATTTAGATCCCCAACAATGACCAACTTTTCATTTTTCATTGTGTCAGTTGCTTTTTCTAAAGTCTCAAAAAATTCCTCCACTTATACCTTAGTAGAACCTTCTGTAGCACCATAGGCTCAAATAAGTCTCATTGTCCAGTTCCCCATTCTCATATTTGCCCACATTACTCTACTTGAGACTGACTGCCATTCAAGAAGATTAGCCTCATACATTGAATACTATGGCTACTCCTTCTTTTCCTTGATTGTCATTGCCTGAATATAACATTTTGTATTTATTGCTCAGAAAGATCTCACCAGTTTTGGTCTTTTTTGTTTCAGTCACCCCTATTATGTCAATGTGGTACTTATCTAATTCCTCAGCTAGCTCCATTTCTTTGCCATTCAGGCTTCTTACGTTGATAGTACCAATCTTTAACATCTGGTGATGTTGAGTTGGGGTTTATTTTCAGATTTGTTCCAGTAGCTGACTTTTCGCTGTTCGCCCTGGTTCCCTGGCGAAAACAACGGGGGCCTTGTTTAACCGGGCGACACCCCAGCCGGCATGAAATTTTGTCATGTTGTACCATCATTTTTTATTTTGGTTTAACCAATAAGAATACAATTTGGTCGGCTAAATCCCAAATTGCCAACCCATCCTCATTCGTTCAGTATCGAAGTAGATACCCAACAGGTTGCACCACGAGAAGATGAGGATTGGACATTAGGTCACAAGCCCTGGTCGGTTCTCCGCATTCCTTTAAAGGCCATGTGGAGGTCTCCTCTCAGTTATACAGCTTTGACCCTTAAGCACCCCTTAATATCCCCTTAATTTGAATAATGTTTATATTGCCGAAATGAAGCCTATTGGCTCTTTATATTTAAGCAGTTTTCTAAGATTCTTGCCAGGTGGCTGATATTTCTCCATTGGAGATTGTGGTGGAGAGCAGGACTGACAGCCATGCCTTTCCATGCTGACCAAGGTATTTAAGGAACTCAGGGAAGAGGACATTGACTCCAGCAGTCTTGCATTCTTTATAAGTGATAGGGCTTCATGGCTTTTCTCTGTTGTGATTGGGCTACAGAGGTCTGAAGTTTTGGGGCTTGAAGCTAAATCGTGTCTCAGAGTAGTTTGTATGACCTTCTTTCCGGAGGTCTTTGAATTGATCTTAGATGTTGAAAATAAATGGGACGCAACTTGGTCTGGAGTTATTACTTCTGTAACTTTTTTTTTTGTTGTAAGTTCTGCTCCAAGTTTTCTCAGTAGGGATCAGCTTTTCCAACTAGATGTTGAGGTCAAGTTCTGCCATAACTGGTAGCCATCTCTCTTCTATTGTTCTCCAGGAGCTTTATTAGTTCTTCAGCCACTAATGAGCCACCAGATTCCTCGTTCAGAGCTAGCAAATCTTCAAGCTCTTTGTTCCAACATGGTGTATAATGGGGCCAGAAACCACGAGAGATGGTTGATTTGGCTGGTGTATTTACCAATTTGACAAATTTGGTGTAGTTTTTGGGCAAAGGCAGAATGGTATTAGTCATCATCATCATCAAATTCCTGCCGTGTACCCTCAAGGAGATGTACAGGATATGATAGTACTACATGAAAAATTTACATCATTACTAACTTCCTAGCTACGATTTTCCTCCAAATCAGTCAGTTACTTATCAAGACTCCAACAATATCAGATTTTATATTTCAATCGTCTAAAGCACATTGTACCTTATCAATCCACCTATATCTTCCTCTGGGTCATTTTCCTGCCAACCTGACAGAAAATGCTTGTTTTGCTAATCTTTCCTCGCCCATTCTGTTTAAGTGACCATACCACCTGAGTTTAGCTCTGCCGACACATTCCTGGATGCTGACAATGTCAAATTCTTTCCTAATATCTTCGTTTTTAATATGATATTGCCATTGATGCCATCTGTTCACGCCTCTAATATTTCTCAGGACTCTCATATCTGCAGTCTTTGGTCAAGTGTTTTACTTCTGACTCGGCTCTCAGATCCATAAGTTAAAATTGGTTTGAACAATGTCTTGTATACAGCTAATTTAGTGTTCCGACTAATTTCTCTCTTATTCCATATGAATTTATTCATTTGACTTCCTACATACCAGCTTTGTTGATTCTGTTGTCTATTTCCATATTTAATTTACCATCTTCACTAAAAATCGTGCCTAAGTAGCTGAAATGTTTTACTTGTTCCACAGGTTCTCCTTTCACAATCCAGTTGACATTTTCAATGATTCTGCCTATTTTCATTGTCTTTGTCTTTTTATTGCTGACCTTCATACCATATCTATTACAACAGTTATTCAATTTAGTCAGGGAATCTTGCAGACTTGTTGCGGATTTATTAAGAAGTATAGCATCGTCCACATAAAGCAAAGAGCTGACATTAACATCTCCAATTTTTATATCATATCTAATACCACTTTCCTTCATAATGTGATCCATATAGATAATGAATAACAGAGGGGATAATGTACATCTTGTACATTAAACTATCTTCCTGTATTCAATTCTAACTGCTGACTTACAACTTTAATAAAGACTAAGTATTGCTTGATATAATGCCCCATTGACACCATATAACTGTTGCGTATTGAATAGCTTCTCTCTTGGCACCTTGTCATATGCCTTTTCCAGATCGACAAAACTTAAGTACAGATCTTTGTTATATTCCCATGATTTCTCGACCATTTGTCGTAAAGTGATGATCTGATCCTGACAACCTCTGGGTTGCCTGAATCCAGCTTGTTCTTCACCAAGCTTTTCTTCCACAATTCTTCTCAACCATTTCTCAAGTATACTGGCATAAATCTTACCAGGAACACTCATTAGGGAAATGCCTCCGTAATTTTCACATTCAGTTTTATTTCCCTTTTTATATATGGGTACCATGAGAGCTCATGTGGCTTAGTGAATCCGCTCTTCAACCAAATGGCTGCGGGTTCGAATCCCGCCATGGGCGTGGATGTTTGTGATTGTCTGTGGAAAAACTAGGGAGTCCATAGACCTCGATGAGTCTATGGACTCCCTGGAGGTGTCAAATAATAATAATAATATCACGCCTGTTAGATTATCGTAGGAATTTCAATTACTTAATAAACAAACTGGTATTGTTGGTAACTGTCTGTGGAAGTGGTTAAAGATTTCCTTATACCAGCCTTTGCTACTATTAATGGAAAGAATATCAAGGCTAGAATGATATAGCAATCTTAGAGTTAAGAATAGAATGTTGTATTCAGGAACAGTCTCAGCTCTTGGACCATTATAATCATTTATTCCTAATAGCAATAGATGAAAATCCAGGTAGTACCAGAGAAGATCTGCCCATTTGTGATTGGTCATCAATATTTTATGGATTTTTGAAGCTGTATTGCTTAAATAGTAGAATTTCAACACTCAAAGCCCAAAGCCTCCATGCTTCTTTGATAGTTGGAAAAATTCCTTTTTTAACTTCTCATATCAGCTGGACCAAAAAAAAAAAAAAATTGTACAGGTTTACTATATAATTTTTTTTCTTCAGCTTCTGTGATGTCTGCAATATTTATTATGTGCATCTGAGAAGGGAAGATTATGGTTTTAAGTACTATGGCTTAGAAGAAAAGGAAAGTGGCTTAATTTTCCAGTCTTTTAATGTTTCAATGCTTTTGTTTATAAGTTCTTGAAGTAATATGCCATCCTGGTTGGCCAAGCGGTTAACGTATCCACTCTCCAGCCAAAAGGCTGCCGGTTCGAATCCCGCTGTGGGCATGGATCTTTGTGACTGTCTGTGAAAATGCTAGTGGTGGTGGTGGTGGTGGTGTGTGTTGGGACGTAATAATAATAATATTGGAGAGGTGGAGAAGGGAATTCCAAGTGATAGGCATTCTCTTAAGGGTTGGTACAAAGGGAATGTCTCTGAGATTCTACTTTCCAAATACTTTTAATTTTGAAATAGGATATTTCCGTAGTTTAGCAGTTCTTCAGTTAATTTTCGGTATTAAAATCACATGTTTCTAAACATATAACAGCTTCATTAAAATAAACAATAAACCCATTTCATAAGTAGTTGGACTTGTGTCATCAGGAGCGCCAAAACTTTTATGAAAAAAAGACTAGGAAAAAATTAATCACAAATACCATCCATTAGAAAACATAGGCATAATTAAAACATTATGCGATAGAGCCTACATTTTCAGTACATCAAAAAAATAATGAAGAACTGTGCTTCCTGAGGCATACCCTCACCTTCAATAGGTATGAACCAAAGATGATTCACAAAATTCTTAATATGCCTATGAAAACTCCATTACATAAACAAGATTTCAAGAATACGATAACATTACCTTAAGAATGTTGCAATGTTGCTTCATAATTACAATTTAACGTGCCTTTTTTTTCCCCTATGTATAAGATCTTGAAGTTCTTACATCCTCCACATTCTTCCTTACAAAAACAAGGAGTTTACAAAATTTACTACTTTTGTGTGATTTGCTATGTAGGCCAGACAGGAAGGTTTGGGAAGAGTCACATGCCTGAACACATAAAAACATTGAAAAAAGAAGACAACATCCAGCAAATGCAGCCACCAAGTAGTTTGACAAGAAACACTAATGTCATATATTGATCATAATTGTTTTACAAGAAGCCTCAGAAATGCTCCACATATCTCTGCTGAATCTGGCTCCAACTGATGAGACCTCAATAAAGATCGAAGCCAGTTTAGGTAGTGGTCCTTCCCATAATGCATAGCATTATACATGTCTGTAAGGTTCTATTTCAGCAGTGTTCAACCTTTTATACTACGCGACCTACTTTTCTATAAAAAGTTATTCAGCGATCTACTCTCTTATATATAAGTTATTCAATGATCTACTCTCTTATATAGATCACGTTCCCCCAACCTGATATCTGATTATGCATAAATAAACAACTAAAAAAAAATACACACCTAAAAGCTTTATTTCTGTATTTAAAAATTTATCACTTTTAATTATTTTAATACAACAAAAATATATATATATATATATTGGAATAAGGGGGTGCTTAAGGGTCAAAGCTGTATAACTGAGAGGAGACCTCCATATAGCCTTTAAAGGAATGCGGAGAACCGACCAGGGCTTCTAACCTAATGTCCAATCCTCACCTTCTCGTGGTGCACCCTGTTGGGTATCTACTTTGATACTGAACGAACGAGGATGGGCTGGCAATTTGGGATTTAGCCGACCAAATTGTATTCTTATTGGTTAAACCAAAATAAAAAATGATGGTACAACATGACAAAATTTCATGCCGGCTGGGGTGTCGCCCGGTTAAACAAGGCCCCCGTTGTTTTCGCCAGGGAACCAGGGCGAACAGCGAAAAGTCAGCTACTGAAACAAATCTGAAAACAAACTCCAACTCAACATCACCAGAGTTAAAGATCGGTACTATCAACGTAAGAAGCCTGAATGGCAAAGAAATGGAGCTAGCTGAGGAATTAGATAAGTACCAGATCGACATAATAGGGGTGACTGAAACAAAAAAGACCAAAACTGGTGAGATCTTTCTGAGCAATAAATACAAAATGTTATATTCAGGCAATGACAATCAAGGAAAAGAAGGAGTAGCCATAGTATTCAACACAAAATACGAGGCTAATCTTCTTGAATGGCAGTCAGTCTCAAGTAGAGTAATGTGGGCAAATATGAGAATGGGGAACTGGACAATGAGACTTATTTGTGCCTATGGTCCCACAGAAGGTTCTACTAAGGTAGAAGTGGAGGAATTTTTTGAGACTTTAGAAAAAGCAACTGACACAATGAAAAAGGAAAAGTTGGTCCTTGTTGGGGATCTAAATAGCAGAGTAGGAAATCATTGTGAGACATACAAAAATATTTTGGGAAAATTTGGAGAAAAGAGCAAAGCTAATAATAATGGCAAATATCTGTTGGATTTCTGCTCAGGACATGGACTGGTTATTACTAACACCATGTTCCAACATAAAAATGTGCACAAATTCACATGGAGAGAAGAGGCTAGGAATAAGAAAAGTCTCATTGACTATGTTATTGTTGATAGTGATGTTTTCTCCCTGGTGCAGGACACCAGAGTATACAGAGGATTTGAAATTGGAAGTGATCACTATTTAGTCTTGAGCAGGATAAAATTGAATTTCATATTGAAAAGAATAACATGTAAGAAAGTTTTAAAGCGAATAAAAGTTGAGCAGCTCTCAGATGTGAACTGTAGACTAAAATACAGAAATATTATTGAAAAAAAAATGAAAGAGTTTGAGAACAGGAATCAAACCTTGGAGATTCAGTGGCAAACTCTAAAGGAAACATTGATTGATTCTGCCAGAGAGGCATGTGGTGAGGTTGTGTGCAAGGATAAAAAAATCAGAACTCCCTGGTGGACACAGGAAGTTAAAGAGGCAGTGAAGGAAAAGAAGAAAGCATATCAAAAGTTCCTGGCAAATAAGTCAGCTTTTACTCTTACAGAATACAGAGACAAATGTAAGAAAGCTAAACAGTGTGTAAAACTAGCTAAATAAAAGTCATGGGAGGACTTTGGCAAGAATATAGAAAATAAATATCAAGAAGGTGGCAAAATATTCTGGAGGTTGTTGAAGAAGCTTAAGAATGGAGGAAAGAGTGCTGTAAAAGGAATTAGAGATGATAAAGGTGACATGAAAACGGCAGAAAAAGACATCCTTGAAGTATGGAGTAATTACTTTGAAAAACTGCTAAATGAAACAAGCAGTGATGACAGCACAGTGATAAAAAATACTGACCAGGCATGCAGTCAGGAATACATATCCATACTTGAAATAGAAAAAGCCATCAAAGACTTGAAATGTGGAAAGGCAGCAGGAGTAGATGATATTTGACCAGAAATGCTGAAGTATGGTGGTATAAGAGTCTTACAGTGGCTGCACTGCATAGTTCAGAAAGCCTGGACAGAGGGACGAATTCCCGATGATTGGAGTAGAGCTCTCATAGTACCCATATATAAAAAGGGAAATAAAACTGAATGTGAGAATTACAGAGGTATTTCCCTACTGAGTGTTCCTGGCAAGATCTATGCAAGTATACTTGAGAAACGGTTGAGAAGAATTGTGGAAGAAAAGCTTGGTGAAGAACAAGCTGGATTCAGGCCAAATAGAGGCTGTCAGGATCAGCTCTTCACTTTACGACAAATAGTCGAGAAAGCATGGGAATATAACAAAGATCTGTATTTAATTTTTGTCGATTTGGAAAAGGCATATGACAAGGTGCCAAGAGAGAAGCTATTCAATACGCTGCAGTTATATGGTATCAATGGGGCATTATATCAAGCAATACTTAGCCTTTATTTGAGTTGTGAGTCAGTAGTTAGAATTGAAGGAAGTACAGGAAGATGGTTTAATGTTAAATCTGGTGTGAGACAAGGATGTACATTATCCCCTCTGTTATTCATTATCTATATGGATCACATTATGAAAGAATGTGGTATTAAACCTGATATCAAAATTGGAGATGTTAATGTCAGCTCTTTGCTTTATGCGGATGATGTTATTCTTCTAAATAAATCCGCTACAAGTCTGCAAGATTCTCTGACTAAATTGAATAGCTGTTGTAATAGATATGGTATGAAGGTCAGCAATAAAAAGACAATGAAAATAGGCAGAATCATTGAAAATGTCAACTGTGTTGTGAATGGAGAACCTGTGGAACAAGTAAAACATTTCAGCTACTTAGGCACAATTTTTACTGAAGATGGTAAATTAAATATAGAAATAGACAACAGAATCAGCAAAGCTGGTATGGTGGGAAGTCAATTAAATAAATTCATATGGAATAAGAGAGAAATTAGTCGGAACACTAAATTAGCTGTATACAAGACAGTGTTCAAACCAGTTTTAACTTATTGATCTGAGAGCTGGGTCAGAAGTAAAACACTTGACCAAAGACTAGAGACCGCAGATATGAGAGTCCTGAGAAAGATTAGAGGCGTGAACAGATGGCATCAATGGCAATATCATATTAAAAATGAGGATATTAGGAAAGAACTTGACGTTGTCAGCATCCAGGAATGCATTAGCAGAACTAATCTCAGGTGGTATGGTCACTTAAATAGAATGGGAGAGGAAAGATTAGCAAAACAAGTGCTCTCTACCAGGTTGGAAGGAAAACGACCCAGAGGAAGACCAGGATATAGGTGGATTGATACTGTAAAAAGTACGTTAGAAGATAGAAATATAAGATCTGATAATGTTGGAATCTTGACAAGTAACAGACTGATTTGGAGGAAAATTGTAGATAGGAAGTTAGTAATGATGTAAATTTTTCATGTAGTACTATCATATCCTGTACACCCCTTGAGGGTACATAGCAGAAATTTGATGATGATGATAGTGTACTGATACAGGTACACTATATGACTAGGTCAAAGTCCCCCCACCCCCCACGCGCGAGCACACACACCTTACCAAGAACTGCTTGCTCCATTTCACCGACAGTGTCTTCCACCAGAAAAAATCCAAAGAATCCTTAATAACCTGAACACAAACAAGGTAACTGGTCCTGATGATATCTAGCCTATTGTGGTAAAAGATTTTGTCCCAGAGCTAACACCTATCCTGTGTTGCCTCTTCAATCTATCTTATACGACTGGCATCTACCCTACATAGAAACAAGCCCACATCCAGCCCTTTCTGAAGAAAGAGGATAAAATTCAAAAGACAACAAACTACCATCTAATTTCTCTCTTAAACTGTGGAGAAAGTCATCAACAGCCAGCTTCTGCACCACTAACCAATCAGTGATCAGCAATATGGATTCTGCCATATTTTTTTATTTTACATTTTAGAAATGTAGGAAGTATTATGTAAAATGTAGAAAGTATTTTACATTAAAACCAGGTTTAAAATAGCTTGGTATCCTTAATATTTATTATACCCAAGGTAAAATACTTTCTACATTTATATCTCCTCCTTAGATTTTTATTTAATAAGGTTAGAACACCTTATAGTAACTTGTTCTGGTAAAATACTTATAAGCTCTGTATTACTAAAATCTTGATATTTCTAGCCTGGCTTCCACTGATGAGACCTCAATAAAGGTCGAAACCGGTCTGGGTAGTGGCCTCTT
This sequence comes from Typopeltis vanoorti, assembly GCF_054136105.1. Classification (NCBI taxonomy): domain Eukaryota; kingdom Metazoa; phylum Arthropoda; class Arachnida; order Uropygi; family Thelyphonidae; genus Typopeltis; species Typopeltis vanoorti. The sequence goes on along the minus strand of NC_143549.1, from coordinate 47,242,993 downwards.
GCCTTTAATACAAAGCATCATACATCTCTTCCAGGAGATGTGCTTTGCATTATGGGTAAATATTAAGATTAGTGATCAGAGCTTATTCTACTTTTAACATGAGTTACCTTGGTCTTGCACTACCTGCAGGGTCAGCTAGACTTGCATTATGTGCAGGCGCAAACTTGATTTATTTGTCTGTTTGCTTACTTGGGAAATGGAGTAAAACCAGTTTTAAAATAGCTTGGTATCTTTAACATATATATATATATATATATATGTAGACTTATATTACAGTACTTTTATATATATAAAAGTACTGTAATATAAGTCTACACCCAGTAGAAATATTAGTATTCCAGGTTATATAATTATAATACTAACATATAAGAAAACCAACATTTCCTTTTCAGTTTTATAAAAAAATATAGTGAGTCAGAGAAAACCATGAAAAATAATTGTCATAAATAATGATAAAAAAGTAAGTCTGTGAACTTTATAGCATTTAGAAATTAGAATATTGATCTTTTTATAAAATTTAACTTCATCAATTGCTGAGTCTCTTCCTGTATTAAGGAGATAGAAAAACTGTTGATATTACGAGTATTCAATACAGGTAGATTATTGATATTCCACTTCTTGAGATTATGTAAACCTGTGACCAGTATTACAGTCCATACTAATATACTTTTTTTTAATTCTTAAGTCAGTGCCTTAAAATTTCATGCCAATTTAAGAATTTCATCCTTTGAGCAGTATATAGTAATAACTCACTTGCCTTATGACAATCTGCTCATATGATACTTTTCAATTATGACCAATACTCATTTATTTGGCATTCACTTATACAACAGTTTTAGTGACATCTGTGAATTAGTGAATCAACTGATGCTCTATATTTGTGGATTCATTTCATTTACAACATGATGGCTTGCTACATCTATCTGTCTTTTGGTGTTTGGCTGTGAATTACTGAACTGTTTTATAACTACTATTTTATTTTATTGCTGTTAATCATAACAGATAAAATTCAAAGTAGGGGTTGGAAGTTTTTCCACTTGGTTATACGATAAATTAAAAATACCAAGAAATTATATATTTGGTTTAATCCTTTATTCAAGTGTAAGCAAACAAAGTTTTCTCCTGAAGTATTATCAGGACTGGGGCAACTCGTATATAGAAGCTGATGACTTCACATCACTTGCCTTAGTATCCCATAATGCAAAGCACATATCCTTATTTGTATAATGCTATACATTATGGGAAGGGTCACTACCCACACCAGTTTCGACCTTTATTGAGGTCTCATCAGTGGGAGCCAGACCCAGAGATGATACTAAGGTTGAAGTAATGCTGAAGTCATAATTTCTTATACAAGTAGCCAAAAAGTGTCACACCTTATTATTAAAATACTCTGGATTAGAGATAGTTGTTGGAAGTTTTCCCACTTGGTAAACTGCCTGAAGTATTTTCACTGAAATACTTCAGGCACAAACTTTGTTTGCTTACACTTGGATAAAGGATTAAACCAAGTTTATAATTTCTTAGTATCTTTAATTTATAGTATAACCAACTGGAAAAACTTCCACTTGGTTATACTATAACTTCTTTCTGAGTATGAGTTGTCCCAGTCCTGAAAATACTTCAGATGCAAGGTTTTAATCCTTTATCCAAGATACACTTGGATAAAGGATTGAACCAAGTATATAATTTCTTGGTGTCTTTAATTCAAAGTAGGGATGTTGTTGCCTCCAGTGAAAAGAAGATGCATAAACCTATTACATTACATACTAAGATTAAAATTGTTGAAAGTTTTTTCATTTGGTGTAACACCTTCTTCTTCTTTCAGGCTTCTCCACATGTCAGCAGATGCCTGTTCTCGGATTCCACTCTGTATAGTTCCTCCAGTCCTCATCCCATAAATCTCTATTTTCCATCACTGTCACAATGGTCCCTTTCCATGTAGCTCTTGGTCTTCCTCATTTTCTTCTTTCAGGGGATGACCAATTAATAATTCTCAATGGCCATCATTGAGAATTTGTCTAATATCATTGTCTGGACCTGTAGTATTTACTACCACCATACTTGATCATCTCTATTACCATTCCACCTTTCCATTTTTTGATGTTTGAACAGCCTTCCTCACCTCCTCCAATATCATTTCAAATGCTCTTTCTCCTAAACAACAGCCTCTCATTCTTCCCTATCCTCATGTAATGAAGATTCATAGTATCTCTTAAAATCTTGAAGGGAAATAATATTAAGTCCTGCTAAAGATGAAGAGACGTATCAGTAGCACAAATCTCCAGGCCTGAGAAGAGCAATTATATCTCGCCAGGTGTTTGATTTCACTGCACTTTCTTTTCCACACTTCTTCTTTAGCTTAATTACAATTCTTTTCACTTGTCTCTTAATATTGTTTTACTCCTCTCTGTTCTCAAAGATGTTATTGCTTAACCATCTCTTACATGCTCTCTTCTCTTCTATCTTCTCCTTCATTTGTTGACTCATCCATTCTATATTTCCTCGCCTCTTACCTTCCCTTCCAAGGACTTCTTTATAAAGGAGTGTCATATATGCATTTCTTATAAATGATCATACAACTCAGATAGATGCCAATCTCTTTCTGATTAAATCTAATTTCTGTTCAAGATGTCATATCTATAAATCTCGTATACTATCATTTTGTAACAGTCCTATTTTGTATCTGGAGATCTCAATAACTCTGTCATCTTCATCATCATGTAAAGTATTTGGCCTCCTAGATATAACAGGACACACAACCTTACCATATAATGATCTGCCCCACTTTCAGCTCCATGGAACATTCAACTACTGCTATTTGCTCCACTCTAGCTTCACCAGATCACTTAGTTACTTCAGACTTCTAGTTGATTGGATCCGTGTAACTGAAATCTAAGCACAAGTAAGATCCTAGATATATTTAATTTACTGTTACAATTGTTCGCTATCAGTTCTCAAAATTCAATCTTAAATTTCAACAATAATTAAGTAAATTGAATCTTCACACCTCTAGTATACACAAACAAAAAAACAGTTTAATAATCCTAAAATACATTAAACAAATTTACAATATTCTGAACTTTAACTACAACTTAAAATCTAAAAAGATAATTAATTATCACATCTTATCTGGTTTTAGGGCATAAAATATACCAGCTGTAAAGAACATTGTGTCTCTTAAATATGTCTGGATGTCTCTTGAATGAAACACTATTTCTTCGGTGAAAACAGTTGTTTTCTTGGAAACCATTTTATCTTGGAAATAACTGTAGATTTCCTAATCTTAGATGTATGAAAAGTTTACACTTTGCAATAAAGTCCTCAATGAACAGTGACATTCTTCCATCAATGCCTTCTAGAAAAATCTCACAAAAACTCTTCTTTTTACTTTAAGATTTACAATCTTTTTCCCTCTTCCTTTATGAAAGATTCCCAAGAAAAATGGTTGAACACACAAAAATCAACTTGCTCTTTCCTTACAAATATAAAAATCAAAAAAAAAAAAATCAACTAACGCCTTTTTATTCCCGTATATACGGGAGTAGGCGAGGCCATTTAGCCCTATCTAACTTTTGGAGACTGAGTGGGCAGTTCAATCTCCACTGGTACCCAATCAGAGACAGATGGCCCAAGGCTATCACTAATTAAGCGGTACGCAGTGAAGAGAGACGGCTCAAATGTGCCGCCATCTCGTGGTCTCTAACCCTAACACAATATATTTAATGTCTGAAATAATGTGGGTTCTACGGTCGATTTTCTTGAGTTTACAGGACGAAAAACCCGAGTTTCCGGGAGGAAAAACCTGCTTGCCCGTGCCAGAGATCGACTAACTCGGGAACCGGTCGAAAAAAGGCTTAGAAAAATTTCCTCTAGTCGCCGACTAGACTCGAAACCAAGACTTCCTTCGTGCGGCCTAGCGCGGTGGTGTGCAAACGCCACATCCACTGAGCTACACAGGCACTCTTACAAATATATAAATTGGAAATCTTTCATTGTATTTGAAATTATTGTGCAGTTACCATTTGATTCATGCATGGTCAGCAAGTTCTAACTGACCATATTTATGGTAACAGGTGTATTTTTTTTGTTTTTCTAGGCAGATGTTAGCTGATATCCAAGTCTGACCATATACGAGAGTGGTCTGAAAAGTTCTCAGCTTAACAATGAAAAAACGAATTTATAATTTCAAAATTATTTTTATTTTTCAACATAATTTCCCTTAAGACTAATACATTTATTCGAAGAAAAATTCTGACCAGTGAAGAAGAGTTTTAGTTTTGGGAAGAGATAGAAGTCAGGGAGGAGCCAAATCTGGGGAATAGGGTGGATGTTCCAACGAGTCATAGTGCAGATCCCTTAATTTTCCCATTGCCAAAACACCTTTGTGGACAGGTGCATTGTTCATGAAAGATGATTTTTTTCTTCTGGAAACCAGGTCTTTTCTCACGAATTTTTTTCATCTAGTCTGATTAAAAGATCGGAATAATATTCCCCGGTTACTGTTTTACCCTTTTCAAGATAATTAATAAACAAATGCCTTTAGCATCCCTAAACCCGATGCATGACCTTTCCTGCTGATAGAACCAACATTGTCTTCTTTAGCACTGAACAACCGTCTTCTGTCCACTGTTTGGATTCTGGTGTGTAATGGTGAATCCAAGTCTCATCCATAGTACCATATTTTTCCATAGATAACGCGCACCTCCCAACATTTTCATCACTCCTTTTGATGTATAGATAACACACATGCACCAACTAGTGGTAGAATTAGGAAGTATAGACAGAGGATGGAGGAATTCTTTAAAAGCACACGTGTTGCTACTAGCAGTGGTCGATTTTTTAATTCAAAATTTTACAATTTTTATATTATTGGGAGCACTGTAAAAAGGTAGGTAATGCAATTGATTCTTTCAATATTGAGTCTGATGAAGAATTTTTTTGATTTGAATAGTGTAATGTTCAATAAATATTAATACTTCTACTTCAGTTTTGTTATTACATTTGATATTTACCTTCCATACCTTTGAAATGTATAACGTGCATGTGTTATCTATCAAAAAATATGGTAATAAATCTTCACACAAAATCAGTTTTATTCTTGTTAGAAGGCTCCAAGCACTGTTCAGAGATTTTCATGCGAGTGCGTTTTTGATCTGCTGTGAATAAGCATGGCACCCATCTTTCACAAAGCTTTTTCATATGCAATTCTTCATGCAAAATATATCCTGCACGTTCTTTTGAAATGCCTGTAGTCTCAGCAATTTCACGCACTTTGACTCGCCGGTCATCCAATACCATATCGTGCACTTGATCAGTGATTTCTGGTGTTGTTACACTTTTGGATGTCCTTCATGTGGATCATCTTCAAGGCTGGTGTGGCCACATTTAAACTCGGCAGCCCATTTCTTAATCATCAAAATGAAGGAGAAGAGTTCCCAGAAACTTATGAACTTCGAATGAATTTCTTTTGGCGTTAAACCGTCTTTTACAAAGAATTTTATAACCACACGATACTCAATTTTATCCATTTCAAGGGATACAGTCAACACTTTTGCTTCAGACAGCTGTATAAAACAAACTACTTGATAGAATGACTTGCAATTTCACATGAATGCTTATGACAGATGTACCAACTTAAAAAAAAAAAAAATCTTGCCATTAGTGTTGCCATCTATGGTCAAGGCCGAGAACTTTTCAGACCATCCTCGTATGATAAGTGGCAGGAACAAGGGACTTTTTAAACACCTGATACTGATAGAGGAGGTAGAGGATCCTTGGGAGAGCAAATGAGAATAGCCAGCTTTAACTTTGAATGCCATAACTGAGATTGTGCTTTTTTTATGTTCTAGCTGTTTTTTTTTTCTAGCTAATTACTATATGGAGCAATGCTCCATATAGTAATTGGAAAAACATGCTCTTATATTATATTCAGGCAATGACAATCAAGGAAAAGGAGTAGCAGCCATAGTATTCAACACAAAATACGAGGCTAATCTTCTTGAATGGCAGTCAGTCTCAAGCAGAGTAATGTGGGCAAATATGAGAATGGGGAACTGGACAATGAGACTTATTTGTGCCTATGGTCCCACAGAAGGTTCTACTAAGGTAGAAGTGGAGGAATTTTTTGAGGCTTTAGAAAAACCAACTGACACAATGAAAAAGGAAAAGTTGGTCCTTGTTGGGGATCTAAATAGCAGAGTAGGAAATGATTGTGAGACATACAAAAATATTTTGGGAAAATTTGGAGAAAAGAGCAAAGCTAATAATAATGGCAAATATCTGTTGGATTTCTGCTCAGGACATGGACTGGTTATTACTAACACCATGTTCCAACATAAAAATGTACACAAATTCACATGGAGAGAAGAGGCTAGGAATAAGAAAAGTCTCATTGACTATGTTATTGTTGATAGTGATGTTTTCTCCCTGGTGCAGGACACCAGAGTGTACAGAGAATTTGAAATTGGAAGTGATCACTATTTGGTCTTGAGCAGGATAAAATTGAATTTCATATTGAAAAGAATAACATGTAAGAAAGTTTTAAAGCGAATAAAAGTTGAGCAGCTCTCAGATGTGAACTGTAGACTAAAATACAGAAATATTATTGAAAAGAAAATGAAAGAGTTTGAGAACACGAATCAAACCTTGGAGATTCACTGGCAAACTCTGAAGGAAACATTGATTGATTCTGCCAGAGAGGCATGTGGTGAGGTTGTGTGCAAGGATAAAAAAATCAGAACTCCCTGGTGGACACAGGAAGTTAAAGAGGCAGTGAAGGAAAAGAAGAAAGCATATCAAAAGTTCCTGGCAAATAAGTCAGCTTTTACTCTTACAGAATACAGAGACAAATGTAAGAAAGCTAAACAGTGTGTAAAACTAGCTAAACAAAAGTCGTGGGAGGACTTTGGCAAGAATATAGAAAATAAATATCAAGAAGGTGGCAAAATATTCTGGAGGTTGTTGAAGAAGCTTAGGAATGGAGGAAAGAGTGCTGTAAAAGGAATTAGAGATGATAAAGGTGAAATGAAAACAGGAGAAAAAGATATCCTTGAAGTATGGAGTAATTACTTTGAAAAACTGCTAAATGAAATAAGCAGTGATGACAGCACAGTGATAAAAAAACACTGACCAGGCATGCAGTCAGGAATACATATCCATACTTGAAGTAGAAAAAGCCATCAAAGGCTTGAAATGTGGAAAGGCAGCAGGAGTAGATGATATTCGACCAGAAATGCTGAAGTATGGTGGTATAAGAGTCTTACAGTGGCTGCACTGCATAGTTCAGAAAGCCTGGACAGAGGGACGAATTCCCGATGATTGGAGTAGAGCTCTCATAGTACCCGTATATAAAAAGGGAAATAAAACTGAATGTGAGAATTACAGAGGTATTTCCCTACTGAGTGTTCCTGGCAAGATCTATGCAAGTATACTTGAGAAACGGTTGAGAAGAATTGTGGAAGAAAAGCTTGGTGAAGAACAAGCTGGATTCAGGCCAAATAGAGGCTGTCAGGATCAGATCTTCACTTTACGGCAAATAGTCGAGAAAGCATGGGAATATAACAAAGATCTGTATTTAAGTTTTGTCGATTTGGAAAAGGCATATGACAAGGTGCCAAGAGAGAAGCTATTCAATACGCTGCAGTTATATGGTGTCAATGGGGCATTATATCAAGCAATACTTAGTCTTTATTTGAGTTGTGAGTCAGCAGTTAGAATTGAAGGAAGTACAGGAAGATGGTTTAATGTTAAATCTGGTGTGAGACAAGGATGTACATTATCCCCTCTGTTATTCATTATCTATATGGATCACATTATGAAGGAATGTGGTATTAAACCTGATATCAAAATTGGAGATGTTAATGTCAGCTCTTTGCTTTATGCAGATGATGTTATACTTCTAAATAAATCCGCTACAAGTCTGCAAGATTCTCTGACTAAATTGAATAGCTGTTGTAATAGATATGGTATGAAGGTCAGCAATAAAAAGACAAAGACAATGAAAATAGGCAGAATCATTGAAAATGTCAACTGGATTGTGAATGGAGAACCTGTGGAACAAGTAAAACATTTCAGCTACTTAGGCACAATTTTTACTGAAGATGGTAAACTAAATATAGAAATAGACAACAGAATCAGCAAAGCTGGTATGGTGGGAAGTCAATTGAATAAATTCATATGGAATAAGAAAGAAATTAGTCGGAACACTAAATTAGCTGTATATAAGACAGTGTTCAAACCAATTTTAACTTAAAACCAATTTTAACTTATGGATCTGAGAGCTGGGTCAGAAGTAAAACACTTGACCAAAGACTAGAGACCGCAGATATGAGAGTCCTGAGAAAGATTAGAGGCGTGAACAGATGGCATCAATGGCAATATCATATTAAAAATGAGGATATTAGGAAAGAACTTGACATTGTCAGCATCCAGGAATGCGTTAGCAGAGCTAATCTCAGATGGTATGGTCACTTAAATAGAATGGGAGAGGAAAGATTAGCAAAACAAGTGTTCTCTGCCAGGTTGGCAGGAAAACGACCCAGAGGAAGACCAAGATATAGGTGGATTGATACGGTACAAAGTGCCTTAGACGATAGAAATATAAGATCTGATAATGTTGGAGTTTTGACAAGTAACAGACTGATTTGGAGGAAAATTGTAAATAGGAAGTTAGTAATGATGTAATTTTTCATGTAGTACTGTCATATCCTGTACTCCCCTTGAGGGTACATGGCAGGAATTTGATGATGATGATGCTCTTGACACTGCAATTCTCAAACCTTCTATCTGGTAGAAATATATTGATGATGTGTTCTCTATTTGGTGACACAGCTCAGACATGTTAGACTTCTTCCTCCTCCATCTCAACAGACAGCACCCCCAGAATCTAGTTCACTATAGAAATAGAAAATAATAGTAATCTTCCTTTTCTGGATAATCTTAATTACATGTCTTTCCAATGGCACCTTCTTAGTTTACAGAAAATCTACCCATATAAATACAAACATTTATCCTTTCAGTGATATGGTGTTATCAAATCCCTCGTTAATAGAGCCTCCAATCTCTGTTCCACCAAGACTGATCTTTCTGCTGAACTCTTCTTTATTCACCAGACTTTCCTGTGTAATGGTTACAATGCCAAAAAAGGTCCACAAATTCTCTGCCACAACTGCCTCCTCTCAACATGTTTACTATAGTAATACTATCATTGTTCCTTACATTTAGGGCACCTCAAAAAAAAAAAAAAATAGCCAGAACTTGAAAAAAGCACAATCTCTGCATGGCATTCAAGCCTTTTCTAAAGCTATCTATTCTCATCTGTTCTCCCAAGGATCCTCTATCAGTGCCAGGTGTTTACAAAGTTTGTTGTTCCTACAACGTATCATATTATGGTCAAAATGGGAGATCTGCCTAGAAGAACATAAAACATACATCTGTCACCATAAGTATGGTCAGTCAGGGCTTCCTAAATTGGATACTTTCCACAGAATGAAATGGGTAAAGACTTTTTTTTTAGAATCAACAGCAGAATTAAAACACCAACCTAATCTTAATAAATATGGTTGTATTAAACTTCCCAAGATTTGGGAAACTGTAATTCTTAGTACTTCCACCCAACACAGATAAGACTACCCTATGTTACCCATAGAGGGTGCATCCACATAGGACTTTCGGTTTTCAGTCTAATCTTTTCCACTTAATGTTTGTGCAAATTTGTGTGCTTATGCAATTTTAATATTGTTTCTCTGACAATGTCTCAATGACTGAGATGAAATATAGGAATGATTAAACAGTTGTTTAATCATTTATATATGCTGCTGTATTTTTTTCATTAAACCCATAATAGATCTCTAAATTGTTTTATATGTCACTTGCTGTTTCATTTATTTATTTATTTATTTTCTTTTATTATTTCATACATATTATATCTCATAATAAAATATGCTGCTCTTCTTTATAATGTGAAATATATTATAGAGTACTCAGTCTGTATTTTCTTTTAGCTGGTAAAATTAACCCATCCTGAGCTTACTTCAGATGATCATGCTGCATATATTGCTGCAATGAATAAGGGCAAAAAGCAGAAGGATGTTGAATCAAGCACTAAAAGTGAATTAGAAGTTATTCCTGCTCAGAGGTATATTTGTCTGTGTAAATATTAACTTAAAGCTGTAGATATCAGGATTGACACAAGTTCTGAAATTTTTTGTAAGAATTATATGATATGTTAAAATTTTCTGTTTTATTTTCTTATTATGTAATATTATTTTCAGTTATGGTAACCTTACTTCTCGTCCTACAACATCATCTTCATTAGTCTCTGATATATATATATATATATATATATATATATCTTTAATGAGTGTCCTAGATACTATAATAGATCACATAATTAAGCTAGTTATCGAACAACAATAGGAATTGAATTAGAAAACAGAGGTGCAAACTTAATTTGGAATCCCACTAGGTATACAGTCACATTTTTTTGGATTAAAACTATTGATTAAATTAAAATATATGAGAGATAAATTATTTAATACAATTGAGGATAACAATTTCTCAAACTTTTGGAATACTGAGGCAGTTGTTATGATTAAAATTAGGTCTACAAAGTAAGGCTTCAGCACTTTCTTTATATAACTGTTCATGTTTATATGTGGATCCATTTAGTAACTTGGCATTTTGTCATGGGATCCTCCAGTTAGCACTTTCGATTCCATGTTGTTCAAGGCCAGATTTTGAGGTTTGATAAGATGGATGTGGTCTTGATGTTCAGAGATACATTTATTTATTGATCTTCCTGTTTGTCCATAGTTAGACAAGTTACATAAATATGGCATTTTGTATGCACCAGGTAGCATCATTGATGAGAGTTTGTCTTTTGGAGAAGGTAACAAGTTGTGAATTTGATTGATGGATTTATAGGCAGTAATGAGTTAATATTTTTTCATAATTTTGGCCACCCATTCAGAGATGCCTTTAATATATGGTATAGGAGTCCTATGGGCTTCTTCTTGTCTGGGTTGCTTTATAGGAAAGTGGTTGATTATTTTTTGGGTTATTTTATTATATCCATTTAGTAAGGTTCTTGGACAATTTCCAATTGTTGTTTTAGAAATTCTTCAGAAGAACAAATGTTGTGTGCTCTGGATACTATTGATTTTATGGTGCATATTTTGAAGATGGGTGGTGAGCTGATATATTGTGGATATAATAACCTGAAAAAGTTTTTTTTTTTTTAAATAAATGTATCTCTGAACATCAAAACCACATCCATCTTATCAAATCTTATAAATCTGGCCTTGCACAACATGGAATGGGTAATACTAACCATAGGATCCAGTGGCAAAATGCTAAGCTACTACATAGATCCATATATAAACATGAACGTTTACATAAAGAAAGTCCTGCAGCTCCATAGGTCTCACTTTTCACCATATTATATAAGAATGGCATTATTAGCCTTTTTAAGTGAAAAGCAGATCTCATATAATGCTGTATAATCAATTATAGAGAAGATTGATTAGCAAAACAGCTCATATAGCTTAGCCAGTTTTGATGACCCCTTTTTTTTTTGGAAAGACCCGAATTCAAATCTTCTGGGACAAGAACAATCTTCATCAGGGAATTTATTCAAAGATGAGTTAGCTAGGCCCACATGGAGGTGGCACGTGTTTTTCCTCCCTCCTGGAAACTTGGGTTTCGTGGAGGTTTGCAGTTTCGCTCTACTGAACAAGTGAAATAACCAGAGGAAAAAAAGACAACATGCAGTTAATTATCTAAATTTTTTAACATTTAATCTTAATTTTAATTGTGGCTTTATTTGTCATCTTATTTTTTTATTTTGTATCCGCTCGTAAGGTGGTTACAAAATAAAAGCACATGACTTGGCTCTGTAAATAGGATTAACATTCTTTGCTCTAGCTTCACCTCATGATTATGCATATATTGATGATGGCCAGTTAGTTTCTGGTCAAAATATTTGCAATAATAATAATAATTATTATTATTATTATTATTTATTCTTGTAAATACTTGTGCCTTTATTATGTCACAAGTGCCATTAAAACTTCATAATATGCTATGCATATAGGATTAACTGCCTATTAGTGCATTAATTGTTTCAAAGAAGCAAGATTGCTTTGCTATGACCAGCCATTCAGACTAACACATGAAAGCAAGAATACTTTATTAGAAAAGCAAATGTCTGACCTAAGAATGTCCTGAGACGCCTTGAAAACTAATATGATACTTTTATCAGTTTCTTAGAAACTAAAATATAAAAACCAGGAATATTGGAGAACTGACATTACAGGACAATTTATAAGTATGCATCCTATGAAATGCTCCTAATAATGAACATTTAATTGTATTGGAATATCGTATTTGTAGGGGACATATTAGTGAATTATGTTGATAGATTTAAAATGAGATTAAATCTTCTTTTACACTAAATTGTTGTGATTCACTTATATAACTTATCTTTTTATACTTAGGGGAGGAGGGTTACATTACAAGAATCTGTAATGTAATCTGAATCATATCTCTCTCTCTCTCTCTCAATCCATGATATTAAATGATGTAATTTATAGCATTTTGACCTTTTGTATGCAGATCTGGTTGGCCAAGTGATTAGCTTACCCACTCTCCAACCTACAGGCTATGGGTTCAAATCCTGCTGTGGGCATGGATGCTTGTGATTGTAATAAATTTAGTTTAATCCTTTATCCAAGTGTAAGCAAACAAAGTTTACGCCTGAACTATTTTCAGGACTGAGGCAGCTCGTGGTAAAGGTGGACCGAGCTCTCATCGTTCCTTGTCTCAGTATCTCCCATAATGCAAAGCACATCTCCTTGCGGACATGTATAATGCTATGCATTAAGGGAAGGGCCACTATCCAGACCAGTTTCGACCTTTATTGAGGTCTTGTCTGGCTCCCACTGACGAGACCTCAGTAAAGGTTGAAACCGGTCTGGGTAGTGGCCCTTCCCTTAATGCATAGCATTATACATGTCTGCAAGGAAATGTGCTTTGCATTATGGGAGATACTGAGACAAGGAGTGATGAGAGCTCAGTCCACCTTTACCACGAGTTGCCTCAGTCCTGAAGATACTTCAGGTGCAAACCTTTGTTTGCTTACACTTGGATAAAGGATTAAACTAAATTTATTATAATAACTATAACACTTTTTTTGAAGGTTAGTCAAGTGAGTTTTAATTTATCGTCCTACATGTTTCACCTATTTTGTTGAACGGTCGTCCGTTCAACAGGAATCCTAAATAAGAATCAAGGTCTAATCCTACCGGAAATTTAGAAAGCTTTAATCAGATCACTAAACATCAAAAAAATGAACTTTCACGCCAATTACATTATGTCTCGCAACAAATAAATCATGTTCCCGAGACACGTGCATTGTCTCGCACAATACTAATTTGTATGAATTAGAACTGTCAGTTAAAAACCTAGTCTGTTACCTTCATATAGCTTACCAATTGTATTCCCTGAAGATGCCGATAGCAAAAATTAGTGAAACAGGTAGGGACAATAAATTAAAACTCACTTGACTAACCTTCAAAAAAAGTGTTATAGTTCTTATACAAGTAGTCAAGAAAGAAAATCACACTAAATTTATTATAGTTTAACCAAGTGAGAAAAAACTTCCAATATTTGTGATTGTCTTTAGGTGGAAGGTGAATGTTTGCTTGGTGTCAGACCACTGCCCCACTTACGGAGGCCTGGTGTGGCTTGAAAAAGTTCTTTGTTTAAGTATAGTTTCTGGGAAAATTCCCATGTTACTCCTCTTAAACACTATTAATATAATTACGGCTATTATAGCCTATTTTTGTTTAGGAGTGTCCCTTATTTTAAAACATTGGCTAACATTACTCAAAAAAGGGGTATATATATATATTTTTAGAGCATTATGGGTGAGTATAGAAGGCAATTATGGCAGAATAAAAGAGGTGGAAAAACTTTTGTATATGCCTTGTTTTTGGTTCTATGATGCCTTCCAATTCCAAGATCCTGCTGAAGGTTGTTTATAAACGGGGGAAGGAACATGGGGGGAGTGTTTTGACGCGGGAAATAAGTTTGGAAACCTAGGTTACTATTAATAATATATATATAAATATATATATATATATATATATATATATATATATATATATTGTTTAGGGCCGCATTTTTTGTGGGGGGAAACAAAGGGGAATGGTATCCTTACGTGGAAACTGGGACAGGGGTCAACGGGGTGTAGACCGTTTCGGTCGTCGTCTGACCATCATCGGAATCTTGTCGGAAGGCATTCCGACAAGATTCCACCACACACACACAAAAAATGCGGCCCTAAACAAAATAATATATATATTATTAATAGTAACTCAGGTTTCCAAACTTATTTCCCACTTTAACCCTCCCGTTTATAAACAACCTTCAGCAGGATCTTGGAATTGGAAGGCATCATAGAACCAAAAACAAGGTATGTACAAAAGTTTTTCCACCTCTTTTATTCTGCCATAATTGCCTTCTCTACTCACCCATAATGCCCTAAATATATATATATATATATACACACACCCCTTTTTTGAGTAATATTAGCCAATGTTTTAAAATAAGGGACATTCCTAAACAAAAACAGGCTATAATAGCCATAATTATATTAATAGTTCTTTGTTTAGTCTCTAGAGCAGGGTTTCCAGATTATGTAAAAAAAAATGAAAAGTACAAAAAAAAATATAAAAATTGATAAAAATAGAAAAAAAAATCCTTAGCCCACCCACGGTACAAATTGTACTATAGGTTTATAAAATAACCTTTTGTGGGTGGGAAACAACGTAAAAAATAAATAAATAAATTATTTTTATTTATTTATTTTTCTACATACACTGGAAGCGCTGCTTTAGTGACCAAACAGTGAACTTTTTCGAAAAAAATCTAGGCTTAATAAGTATGGAGGTAGTCTTGCACCAGACAATGAAATTTGCCTCATACCTAAAGGCAATCATAAACATCCATAGCTACGCTGGGAACCCACATCCTTCTGGTATGCTAACCACTCAGACAACGAAGCCAGCAATTTCCCCATAAAAAATTCAGGATGGTATTGAATTTCTCATTCAAATATTCAAAAAATGGTTCCAGATTCTAAATCTGCACAACAGCAGGTTTAATCATTTTCCTTCCAGTGTGTCAGATATATAGAAATAGTAAATATTAAAGATCCAACCTTTAAAATCAGAGAGCTTATGAGGAATATAGTCCTGCATCAGAGTTGTCTTAGCTTGCATACTACTTAAAAGAAAACAAGCTCTCTGGTTAGAATTATAAAACTTTCATTGTTTCTATGTACATTTGGCTTTTTTAATAATGTTGGATCTTTAATATTCACTATTTTTATATAATTTTCATCACCGACATGAAGCTGTATGGCTCTTTCTTTATTAATTACTTTTACATATTGACTGAAAGTTCACGTATGAAAAATACAACAATCTGACATTTGATTGCTTTAGCATTGAATGACAGTTTTTGCTCTCTTAAAGTCTATCTGGGCTCAAAAGAGAATCAGCCAGTTCAAAAACAGCTGTTAGACCAGTGAAACCTTTATCAAGTGCATTAATTAAAAAGTAAATATACAGATGCTTGGGCAGAAGTCATGTTCTTTTAAGTAGTAGAAGCTAATGCAACTCTGATGCTAAGGATTGTATTCTCATCAGCTCTCTGATCAAAATTCCAAAAATTTCATAATTTCTACATACATAACATACATTCAGCTTTGAAATAATGCTGGATCTTTAATATCCGCTATTTCCGTATATTTTAAGTTACCAAAGTGAAGCTGTATGGCGTTTTTTTTTTTTTTTAATTAACTGAGTTAAATAATTTAAAGAATGTAATCTTTAAGCACAAATTTCTGAAAATTATCCTAAAAAAAAAGAAAGTAAGCACAAATAATAACCATTTGCAATATTGTTTGTAAGTTGCTTCATCAAGCAAAGCATCTCCTATCTGGAAAAAAATAGTCCTTGAAATTCAGAACTAAGGATAAACTTTATTTGCTTTAAGCATAAAAGTTATGTATATATATGTTTAGGTGATTATCTGGAAATTTTGTGAATGTTTCTTTTATTAATTACTTCTAAGTTTGACAGAAATATTTTAGTAGTTTTTGTTAATTATTGAAAATATTTAAAATTAGCCATATTTATGTATTTATTCTCTGAACAAATTTAGTACTTGTAAACTGAAAAGATTGGTTTTATTTCTATGTCAATATTGCTTACTATTAAAAAAATATGTGTAGTGTTAAACATAAAAATTGACGTCTTGAATGTTGGAAGCTTTTCCACTTGGTTATATTATAAATTAAAGATACCAAGAAATTATATACAGGTAGTCCTTGACTTACGACGGGGTTATGTTCCAATCTCTCCATTGTAAGTCGATTCTGACGTAAGTCGAGGACTTTTGTTAATTCTTGATTTGTTTGATTTCTGTTATAATATTTTCATAAATTAAATTTCTATATAAGTTAAAATGGTGAAAAATGTATAAACTTGCATAAACATTTATAAATTATTTATTAGCACATACAAATACATAAATACAAAATTAAGAAAGAAAAATTTAAGAAAAAAATACATAAACGCATATCAAAAATGGTGCACTTACTTTACTTTGAAATTCATTTAAATATTAGTTAACATAAACAAAAAACTTATTAACAGTGTCTTTAATTAAACAGGTGAGTAACTGTCACTTATGTGGACGATATGGTTATTTCTAGCGATTGGGAATAGAAATAAGAAAATTAGTTGATGTTGTCTATTGGGTTTCTTTCTTTCTTCATATATTTCGTGATGACACCTGACTGCTTCTCGAATTTGCTTTTCGACTTTGGTGAAGCGATCAGTGTCTTGATCCATATTTTCGAGTTGCTGAAGTCCTTGATTTAGTTTAGAAAATACTTCAGCTAATCCTTTTACAGTAAATGTTTTTAACGATTTCTCTTTTTCATCTTCCTCGTTTTTCCTTTCTTCTCCTACAACTCTTTCGTTTTGGAAAATCATGTCTTGATCGGTCAGTTCACCTTCCTCGTGATCTGCTAATTCTTCTGTATTGGTAATTTTGATTTCTGAATCCAGTTTTCTTGCAATTTCAACGATTTCTTCACCAATTTGTTCTAACATACTATGCTCATTATACTCTTCGAGTGTCTCCTGCGGTAATAACTTCTTCCAAATTCCTCGCATACATTGTTCTGATACTTCCTTCCATGAAGTTCCAATGTTCTGGATATATTGTTTAATATCGTAATTTTTTCAAAGCTCGCGTAATGTTATAGCATCATTGTCCATTGCTGTTTATTGCTTGATAAAATGTAGTTTTCAGGTAATATGTCTTGAATGTAGCAATCGCACCTTGATCCATAGGCTGAATCACAGCTGTTGTATTGGCGGTAGATACATCACATTTATATTTTCATTTAAATCGTCGATGTGAAGAGGATGTCCTGGGGCATTGTCAAGCAGCGATAGAATTTTAAAAGGAATGTTTTTTTCAAGACAGTAGGCACGTACTTCTGGAATAAAACAATTTAAGAATCAGTCTTCAAATAAAATAATTGTCATCCAAGCCTTAGGATTACTCCTGTAGTACACCGGCAATTTATTTTTGTCAATGTTTTTCAAAGTTCTAGGGTTTTGTGAACGGTGAACAAGAAATGGTTTTAATTTAAAACCAGCAGCATTTCCTCCAAGAAGAAGCATAATCCTATCTTTAAATGCCTTAAAACCAGGCACCGATGTAGCTTCTCTGTGAATGTAAGTTCATTCTGGCATTCTTTTCCAGAACAGTCTGGTTTCATCCACGTTAAAAATCTGCCCTAGCAAATATGCTTCATCTTTTATCATCTCTTTCAGATTTTTCTTGAAAATTTCAGCACTTTCAAAATCGGAACTAGCAGCTTCTCCCAGTATTCGTATGTTATGTAAGCTAAATCGGCTTTTGAATTGATAAAACCAACCTTTACTAACGTTAAATGTATGCTCGCCATATTTATATTCTTGTTGTTACCTTAAATTGTCAAATAGGCTGCGTGCTTTTGTTTGAATCATAAACAAACTGAGAGGAATATTCTTGTTGATTTGTCCATCTATCCATATCATTAAAAGCTTCTCCATTTCATGAATTGGCCCTTCTTTGTTTTTCGTTAAAATTGTACATTTCATATTAACTGCCCCTTTAGCTGCCTCCATTATTCTCGATTTATCTTTTATGATTGTTGAAACAGTTGAATGCAATAGTTTTTCTTCTCGTGCTATATCACAGACTTTCTTTCCTATGTCACATGCTTTAATCACCTTCATTTACATCTAAACTTAAAGCTTTCCTCACTTTCTTTTTTATGTTGGAATTTTCATCAGTAGTTTTACTTCTCTTACTGGACATGATAGGGGGTTACGACGAGATACAAAAATTGCAACGAGAGAAAAACGAACACTTCGACTGCTGATTAGCAACTAATGTGCCAAAGGCTATGATAAGTTAGAAGTGGATGAATCATAGCAGAGGCTATTACTTATTGGTGATAGGCTTTGCTTGTCGACTAATGGCGACACTGCAATGCGTATACAAAAGCAGTGTGATATACTGTATGTATGTATATGCTGGCAGCAAAGTTAAATTAGAGAATTTTTAATAATAATAATTTCTGGCAACAAAGTTAAATTAGAGAATTTTTAATAATAATAATTTTGGCCGTCGTAAGTCGAGGACTACCTGTATTTGGTTTAATCCCTTATCCAAGTGTAAGCAAACAAAGTTTGCACCTGAAGTAATTTCAGGACTGAGCAACTCGTATATAGGAGCTAATGACTTTACATCACTTGCCTTAGTATCCCATAATGTAAGGCACATATCCTTTCGGGTATGTATAATACTATGCATTATGGGAGGGTCATTACCAGACCGATTTCAATCTTTATTGAGGTCTCCTCTGTAGAGCCAGACCCTTCCCATAATGCATAGCATTATACATACCCATAAGAATATGTGCTTTGCATTATGGGATACTAAGGCAGTGATGGGAAGTCATTAGCTCCTATATACAAGTTGCCCAGTCCTGAAATTACTTCAGGTGCAAACTTTGTTTGCTTACACTTGGATAAAGGATTAAACCAAGTGTATAATTTCTTGGTATCTTTAATTGATCACTTGAATGGTATCTTTATTTTTCAACCAAGAGGCTGCGGGTGTTCAAATTCCACTGTGGCATGAATATCTATGAAAGTCTTTAGGTGATAGATGATTATTATCACATAAGATCACCTTATAAAAGCACCATGGTTAGTATTGTCTCTGCAACAGAATTATTTAATACTTGGTCTTTCATGTATACTAATGTACTACATGTTTCCAACCTTTCATGGGTATGATCATTATTATTTATTTTTAAAAAAAGAGAGAGAGAGAAGAGGCTTTTTTTACCATGATTCTTCCTGTCTCAATAAATCAGCTTATACAAACACCAATATCATATCTATTTTATTCTTCTTGGTCTCAATAACCAGTTTTGTCAGCATTTGTTGCTATTGCCACTTCATTAGTGGCTAAAATGCCATAACTTATTTCTGTTAGGAAATTGAAGGTTGGCTAATGAAATGGTGGAACACCAAAGCTATTCCATTCCATTTGCCAACTTTCATTCTTCACCTTGGTGAAGAATGAAATTCTTCTATTTCATCCATAATTCATCAGAACTCTCTTCCTTGGTTATAAGTATACTGTGTATTGCGACTGATCATAGGGTTAGGTAATACAGGTACCCGACTCTAGAGACTAAACATTCTTTCTCAGATTATACGTGGTCTTCAGTAAGACAGAATAGATGATCTCACACCAAGTACAAATGTACAAATCTGTATTATGTACAAATTCTCGTACATAATACAGATTATAGACAAGGCTGAACTTGTCCATTAACAAATGAAAGAAAGCAAGAGGGAATGATGGGGATAGGATGGGGAAAATGACATTCATACACCATTATAAACAATTGAAAGCTTAGGCAAGAAAATTTGGTACAGTAAATAATAGTGGAAGCAACATGCAAAGGATAATTACCTCTTACCAGTCACTTTCAAAGACAAAACAAGAATATAATAAATACAACAAGACTGTACTGGTAACCCACTATTTAAACCAAATAGCTGAGTGTAGACAGTCATGTATTTAGGCTTAAATACATGACTGTCTACAAAAGCTTATTTATTGGTTCATTGGAACAAATACACCACCAATAAAGACCCAGGTGTTGCTTCAGTGACTGCCATTTCACTCTATTCACACCATAATGAACCTTATTTAACTGTGAAGTATTGTATACATAGACAGATTGGTTTGAGTTTTGAGCATGCTGCCATATTGTAGAACATGGTTGCTCACTAAGGATGATTCACTAAGTGAAATATGATGTTTTATAGCAGGCATATAATTTATGAAAGATTGTGTTCCAAGTTTGGGATATTTAAAACCTAAGCTTAGGTTTTATAATGATAATCAAATGATCATCCCAGTAATTAACTTTAATGAAAGTACAGGTATTTTGTATACGGAAAATAGCAGTACATCATTGGTGTATTGAAATCAAATAGAATCAAAGAACAAGAATACAGGTTTAGCAATTAAAAATAGTTGTTGTGAGCTAGAAATTAATGTATTAATAAATAATATTGTCACCTGTGTAGCTCATTGGAAGAGGCATGTGGCGTGCATAGCACTAGGTTGCCTGAAGAAAGGGTGTCGTAAGTTCAATTCTAATCGCTGACTAAAGGAATTTTTATTAAAGACTTTTTTCATCTGGTTTTCGAGTTAGTTGATCTTTGGCACAGGAAATCAGGGTTTTTTCCCCCAGAAACTTGAGTTTTTCATCTGAATTCAAGATAATTGACTGTAGAACCGACACGATTTCCAGGGTCCATGAGATGGCAGCAGTTATCATCCATCTTTCTTCACCAGCTGTCACATATAATTAGTGATAGTCTTGGGCCAGTTATCTCTGATTAGCAACCATTAGAGATTGAACTGCCTTCAGTCTCCAAAAGTAAGATGGGGCTGAAAACATCCTCACCTACTCCCTATAGAGGAAAAAAAGGCATTAGCTGATTTTTATAATATTAAAACTATTTTTGATGTTTACATAAAGTAAGAATCTCCCAAAATTTTCAGAGAGAGAGAGAGAGAGAATTGTTCTGATTCAGGTTAGGCTGATGTAAAAGAGCTTTGCAACTTTCTTTGATAAGGCATTCATATTTAAGACTACTTCTATGGCGAAGATGAGCTTCATCCCACTGGGTACTGTGTTTAGTGTCGGTACTATGCTGTGCCAGACCAGACTTTTGAGTTTTTGCGTATTCAGTACAGATGTCCATTAATTGTTTTTTCCACATAACAGCCTCTCTGCCTAAAGTATGTCATATTACATTCAGAAGGAATCTGATGAACACCAGCTAACAATTGAGGTGACAATTTGTCTTTGTAGATGGTAACAGATGAGAAATTTTGTTGATAGGAAAATATGTGGGAATAAGGTGATACTTCTCCAAATTTTACCAAGTTGTTCAGAGATACTAGAAATATAAGAGATTGGAACTCTTCAGTCTGTTGAAGAATCATTAGGTGATTAGACCATAGGAATCAGTTATCTGCTGGATTTGATGAGGGTTGTAACCATTTAATTTCATTAAAGTTTTGATAGTAAGAAGTTCTTATTGTAAACTTGAGGGAGAGGAGCATACATAATGTGCCTCTGTTAATTAAAGACTTCATAACATAAATTTTTTGAGAAGTATGATGAGCAGTTTTTTGATGATTGTATCTGCCAGTAAAGGTAAGTTTTCCATAAACACTGGTTGACAAAAGATCCATAAAAAAAACTTGCACAAAGGTCGCCTGGAACTCGCATGATTTTTATTCACTCAAGTTTTTCCTTGATATGGAATCAAAGTCAGGTGACACACCAGTTTTCATGTGGCAGCCATTGAAGTAAGGGTGTGTTAGAATTGCATCATGGAGCAAATATCTGTGGTAAAATTTTCCTGTATATGGAATCAAAGTTAGGTGACACACCAGTTTTCATGTGGCAGCCATTGAAGTAAGCGTGTGTTAGAATTGCATCATGGAGCAAATATCTGTGGTAAAATTTTCCTGTAAATTAAAAAAAACTACTACAGAAGTGTACCAAGACCTAAAAAAGTTTACAGTGATGACTGTCTGAGCCATGTACAAGTGTTCTGGTGGTTTTCAACGTTTAAAGAAAGGTAGAGAGTCCCTGAAGGATGAACCATGCTGTGCACGGCTAGTTTCTGCATGGACAAATGAAAATGTGGTGAAAATTGGGGAAATTATTGCCTATGACAGGCAAATAACCACTAGGCTACTTGCTGTACATCTTGGTGTTGGTAAAGAAACAGCCAGATTAATATTAGAAAGAGATTTGCACAACAGGAAGATCTGTGGTGACACACACACACACACACACACACACACACACACACACACACACGTTGGCACATGAACAGAGAGAGCACTGGGTTTTATTTATCAAAATTTCATCCATGCAGTTTTTTAATGTTGGGCCCATATACCAGAGGTTGGCTAGTCAACCTATAGTATGTTAGTACCATATATATGTAGTGGGTTGGGAAAGGAAAGGAAAAAATTTGTTTACTTTTGATTTAAAAGCCTGTATGTTGTATTCCTTGGGAAATATGTCATGGGGAAGACTGTTCCACAGTACAACAGTAGCAGGGATGAAGGAGAAAAAGAAACTTGTTCTGTGGGTTTCAAGATGTACTCTGAAAGGATGAGTGATGAAAGTTAGAGTTTTCATTTTGATCCAGAAGTAAAACACCAGAGCATGGAATGACGTGAAAATCTTCTCCCTGGCAGAAGAAAATCAGGTTGTAAAAATCGTGTATCAAGACAGTGGTCATTGTTTTTTTTGACGCTGCTGGAATCATCCACTGCAATTTTGTTCCTGAGGACACCACTCTGGACTATCAGTATTATTTAAGAGTAATGCAATGTCTGTATGCTCACATGTGATGTGTCAGAAAGGAACTGTCGACAACAGTTGGTTTCTGTAACACGACAGCATGCCCACATGTGCACTGCCTGTGAAGCAGTTTCTAGCTTTGAAGTTGTGATTGAACATATACCCCCCCCCCCTTCATTGTCCAGATTTGGGTCGCACAGACTTTTTCCTCTTCCCAAAGATGAAGTGTGCCTTGAAAGGGGGACTGCTTCAGCAATATTGAGGATGTCCAACACAGTGTAACCTAGACACTGAAGGAGGTTCCCATTCAGGACTTCATGATGCCTTCAAACACTGGTATGGCAGATGTAAATGTTGTGTAGAGATAATTTTGAATCTGTGTAATTGACAATTCCAAATATCGTTCTTTGTGTTGATATAATAATTGTCTCATTACTAACAGGCATACTGTTAATGATGGCAAATGATTCAATGTGTTGAATGTGTGGAGTGAGTTTGAGGGAAGATTGGATTTGTATAAGAAGGATGGCCTTTACTTGAATGCATTTGGTATCAGGAGTCTAGTAAAAACTAACTGATATGAGACCTAACACAGAGAGTCAGGGAAACTAAATTACAATGGGAGGAATGGTGGAATATGTGTGAAAGAGCGACAATATTATTTAACTGTTATTACAATATTATTTAATGACAAATGTGCATTATCATGGAAATGATTACAAGGAGAGAACGATTTCAACTTTGTATTCGTCAAGTTGGGACCCATCAAACTTGTACAAAGATGTCTGCATATATAAGACATTAGAGAAGAACAGAAATCTGCAAGTTATCCAACTGTACCACACAGACTACAGACACGAGTATACAAAAGAACATGCAAGTAGCTTATGTCTGTACACGGAGTATATACTAGAAATATCAGAAACAAAGGGGTAGAGTTTGTTGCCTGGTCAATATGGTGTGACCTCAGATTGCAGGCATTAGTGGGACCTGGCTATCAGAATATCAGATATTATTTTGTATGGGGTTCATCCCCTTTCCTCCCTATCCCTTAGGATGGGTTGAGCCCTCCTAATGAGGGATTAAGCATATATTTTATTGACAGTAGATCCATGTGTGTTCATGGGACCAGTTTGCTGTTCTGGGGATGAAAAACCTCCT
The DNA here is from genome assembly GCF_054136105.1 of Typopeltis vanoorti. Classification (NCBI taxonomy): domain Eukaryota; kingdom Metazoa; phylum Arthropoda; class Arachnida; order Uropygi; family Thelyphonidae; genus Typopeltis; species Typopeltis vanoorti. The sequence goes on along the minus strand of NC_143549.1, from coordinate 47,218,779 downwards.
ACTTCCATATGAGACCAGCTAACTCACGTTTAGTCGAAAGAGATCAGATAAAGGTTCCTCATATCTTGGAGGGAATTGAACCCAGGTCTTTCCAACCAAAGGGCTTCATCTATACCAATTGGGCAATGAGGCTCATCAGACAAACTAACTGATATCCAGTGTAAAGGGTACAGTATTTTTAGAAAAGATTGACATGATAAAAGAGGAGCAGGCATGCTGCTGCTAATATTGGATGACTTGAATCCAGTTAGTGTTGAAACTTATGATTGTATATCTAATAGTAGTTTTTCATGTAGCAGTGAGTTTGAAGCCATCTGGTGTAGTGGAATCTAATAAGATCAAATAAATATTGGGATGTTGTTACAGACCTGGTGGATTGGTTGTTAGTGATGTAGAAACGCATCAACAAATAAAGACAATGGACATGAAAAGAGTAATCGTAATGAGTGACTTTAATTATTCAAACATTGATTGGATAGCAATAAAATCTAATGAGAAGAATGAAACTGAATTTATCGAGATGCTGTGAGACACTTACTCCAGCAGCATGTGACAGAAGGAACTCGAAGTCACAGAGTGTTAGATTTGATTATAGTGTCCGAGGGAGTTTCAGTTAAGGACAGTAACAATTTTGTCTCCAGTTGGTGAGTGATCATGCTGATGAGTCGAGTCCTTGACTCTCTCTCTCTGAAGGTCTCTTAATAATAATAATAAAATACCATTTATATCGATCGTCATGCTTCAGTTCTAAAAATGAGTTTTTCTGTTTTTATGAACAACAAATTATGTTAAATTACTTGTTCACTGATTATGAAATTTTTTTAATATCAAAAATTTATATCCAGCAATATGTCAATAGGATCTCCTTGGTCTTTTGCTTATTTCAACAGATGATATTTTTATATATATAGGATACACATTATTATATTATTCAGTACTTAACCACTCGATAGGATGAAAATATATTAAAGATATCTGGTGCTAAGATAAAGGATGTCACATATGTTGTAAGAATGCAGAGAGTTATGGTGAAAGAGACATTAATTTTGGCTGGTACAAATGATTTAACAGGTGACAAGTGTGGTATGTATGAAGACATGAAAGAGTTTCTAGTGCATATGAAAAAGAAGAATGAGAAAGTAAAAGTTGAGTCTTTTGCCACAGTATGATAAAGGTGAGGGGAGACTATGATCGTGAATGAGTCAGTGTGGACTTTTGTGTATTTGTGGATGAGTTTGACAGAAGGATTTATTATTATTATTATTAAATAATAATAATAAATTATTATTTATTAATAATAATTAATAAATTATTATTATTTATTAACTCCAAGGAGTCCTTAGACTCATCGAGGGAGGCCCTAAACATCATGTCAAGAACAAATATTAATATCCACAGAGTATCTATCATACTTTGCCTTGAACTCATTCACAGTCATGGCACCCACAACAGACTCTGGCAGCTTATTCCACTCATTCACCACTCTCCAAGTAAAAAACCTAGTTCTAACATCCTTGCTAACCACACTCTTGCTGTGTTTCCATGGATGGTCCCTAGTCCTCCCACCACTAGTCCTGTTCTGAAAAATATCCTCTGAATTAATCTTATAGAAACCCTTCAGTAATTTGAATGTCTCAATCATATCACCCCTTTTCCACCTATCAACCAATTTCTGAAACCGACAAATCTTCAACCTGTTCTCATCAGGTTCATTCTGTAGACCTGCTATCATCTTGGTCACTTGCCTCTGGATACTCTCACTCTCCACCTCCTCCCCCATCAAGAAAAAACCCTGGTGCCCAGATCTGGGCACAGTAGTCAAGATGGGGGGTCTTATCAAGGCTCAGTACAGAGGAACAATAACTTGCTTGTCTCTGCTCGTCAAAGTATTCTTCAGTAACCAAGTGATTTGATGAACTGATTTAGCCACTTTTGCAATGTGCCCCCTAAACTTCAACTCCCTATCCACCAACACTCCCAAATCCCTGGCCTCGTCAATCTCCTGGAGTACAGTTACACCAATATGGTATACTGTTGCTAATCTTTTCACCCCAAAATGCATAACCTTGCACTTTGCCACATTAAATTGACATCCATTCCCCTTAGCCCAGTCCTCCAATCTATCAAAATCATCCTGCAAAATTTTGACATCATTTGCATTCACTATATTGCTCTACCCAACTTTGCATCATCAGCAAACAAATGAACAATTCCTCTCAGATCCTTTCCTATATCGTTAATGAACAAATTAAATAGTAGTGGTCCAAGAACAGAACCCTGTGGCACACCACTAGTCACAGGTTGTCTTTTGGACTCTACCCCTGAATAAACTACTCTCTGATATCTCTCCATCAACCACCCTCCTATCCATCTCACCAACCCTATATTCATCCCTATATGCTGCAGTTTATTGATTAGAATTCCATGTGGTATCCTGTCAAAGGCCTTAGCAAGGTCCAGTAGTATCACTGTATACCCATTACCCTTATCCAGTTCAGTTGTCACTGTGTTATAAAAGTGAGCAAATTTATATAAGGGGATGGCTTGTGTCTTAATGGATTTGGTGGTAGGAGTGTTGAGAAAGGTTTGGAAGTACTAACTCAGGGAAACCAGAGTTTGGGGGATGCAGGTAAAATGGGTCCAGGCAACCTAGAGGTTAGTAAATTGAAGAGTGATCACATGATGCAAAATGTAGCACCCCAGGTTAGCTTTAGTTATCCTGGGGTGCTACATTTAATAGGCTAAGTCAAGATTTTAAGATAGCTTATGGGATAAAGGTATATCGCAGTTTATGTTATGTATATCAATGCTATAAGTATTCAAAATAAGGTCTCAACCTTATTTTGAATACTTATGGCATAAGTTTTTGATATTGGTTAGCACAACTTGGCCAAACGTTATCGGTATTAGTGAGACATGGTTGACTGAGGATGATATGGTCATAGGAAGTACAGGGATTCAGAGGATGGTTCATTTTAAGCTCTTTGTTGTGAGATAGTGTTCAGCAGGGCTAAATATATAATTGGTTGCTGCTGTAATCTAGGGTGTATGAGGGAGAATGTTGATGACATGCACTCACAAATTAGCATGATGAGCATAGTAGAGGTCAAGTAATTATTATGGGGGATTTCAACTATGGGAACATAGACTGAAGGAGGAATGGTCACATGAGGTTCAAGAGTGCTCGATCTGATCATTGCTCCAGAGAACTTAGCACTAGCCAATGTAGTGACACTGTCTGCTTGTAAATAATAATGTAGTCTTGACTCAGGAGATTGCCAGACATGCAGAATTTTCTATTCAGAATAGACATATGGAATTACAAAGCAGGTGATTATGACAAACTGTGGAGTCATCTTTCAGCAGAGCCATGGCAAAAGAATTTGGAGGAGAGAAGATGGAGATATTGCATGGTAGGTGGTCAAGGGGCATTTAAGAAAGCAGTATCTGAATGTATGTACATCTAGAATCAGAATCAGGTAGGAGTTAGATGGATGAATAGCTTCATTAAGCAGAAATTGCACTAAAAAAAAATAGATTTTGGAGAGATTATAAAGAAAAGGTGATCAGCATGCCCATGAGCAGTATAAGGCAAAACAAAGGCAAGAAGGACAACCAGTATGGTAAGGAAGGCTGAAGCTAATTATGAGAGAAAGTTAGCTAATGAGGCCAAATGAAACCCTAAAGAATTCTTTCATTGTCTCACAAGTAAAAGGAAGGATGACTATAAAAAAGTTCTGATGGTGGGGAAGTAACAGAACCAAACTGAATAGTTGGATTATTAAGTGAGCATTTTGCAGTGGTGTACATTCTAGGTGATGATATTGCCAACTGTAAATGTCAGTCCAACTGATATTAATATTTATTCCAAAAAGATTACAAAAAATTCAAAATCCTTTTAGACAAAAATATTATTTAGGCATGTCTGTCATACTGTAATTTGACACCCAAGAAAGTAGTAATGAAGTGATAATCAAGTTCTGCCCGTAAATCAGGCTCAGAATAACCAAACATTTTTGAAAAAAAGTTGAGCAATTTTTTTAACTAAATTTATTTTCCTTGGCGCAATATAAAATATTTTATTGCAATTTTTGTTCACATATAATCCTCGCAGAATATCCCAGTTTAGGAGTCACTGATCTAATGAAATAAGTTTCAGAATCTTCTTCTTTTCACTAGAAGCAACAGAATCCTTCCTTTGATTTTTATCTGCCATCATTAACAACAGTAAAATAAAATAATAGTTCATCATCATCAAATTCCTGCCATGTACCCTCAAGGGGATGTACAGGATATGATAGTACTACATGAAAAATTTCCATCATTACTAACTTCCTCTCTACAATTTTCCTCCAAATCAGTCTGTTACTTGTCAAGACTCCAACATTACCAGATCTTATATTTCTATCGTCTAAGGCACTTTGTACCGTATCAATCCACTTATATCTTGGTCTTCCTCTGGGTCGTTTTCCTGCCAACCTGGCAGAGAACACTTGTTTGGCTAATCTTTCCTTGCCCATTCTGTTTACGTGACCATACCACCTGAGATTATCTCTGCTAATGCATTCCTGGATACTGACAATGTCAAGTTCTTTCCTAACATCCTCGTTTTTTAATATGATATTGCCATTGATGCCATCTGTTCGCGCCTCTAATCTTTCTCAGGTCTCTCATATCTGTGGTCTTTGGTCAGGTGTTTTATTTCTGACCCAGCTCTCAGATCCATAAGTTAAAACTGGTTTGAGCACTGTCTTGTATACAGCTAATTTAGTGTTCCGACTAATTTCTCTCTTATTCCATATGAATTTATTCAATTGATTTCCTACCATACCAGCTTTGTTCATTCTGTTGTCTATTTCCATATTTCATTTACCATCTTTACTAAAAATCGTGCCTAAGTAGCTGAAATGTTTTCCTTGTTCCACAAGTTCTCCATTCACAACATAGTTGACATTTTCAATGATTCTTCCTTTTTTCTTTGTCTTTGTCTTTTTATTGCTGACTTTCATACCATATCTATTACAACAGTTATTCAATTTAGTCAGATTATCTTGCAGACTTGCAGTGGATTTATTTAGAAGTATAACATCATCCACATAAAGCAAAGAGCTGACATTAACATCTCCAATTTTGATATCATGTTTAATGCCACTTTCCTTCATAATGTGATCCATATAGATAATGAATAACAGAGGGGATAATGTACATTCTTGTCTCACACCAGATTTAACATTAAACCATCTTCCTGTGCTTCCTTCAATTCTAACTGCTGACTTACAACTCAAATAAAGGCTAAGTATTCCTTGATATAATGTCCCATTGGCACCTTGTCATATGCCTTTTCCAAATCGACAAAACTTAAATACAGATCTTTGTTATATTCCCATTATTTCTCCACTCTTTGTCGTAAAGTGAAGATCTGATCCTGACAGCCTCTATTTGACCTGAATCCAGCTTGTTCTTCACCAAGCTTTTCTTCAACAATTCTTCTCAACCGTTTCTCAAGTATACTTGCATATATCTTACCAGGAACACTCAGTAATGAAATGCCTCTGTAATTCTCACATTCAGTTTTATTTCCCTTTTTATATATGGGTACTGTGAGAGCTCTACTCCAATCATCGGGAATTTGTCCCTCTGTCCAGGCTTTCTGAACTATGCAGTGCAGCCACTGTAAGACTTTTATACCACCATATTTCAACATTTCTGGTCGATTATCATCTACTCCTGCCTTTCCACATTTCAAGCCTTTGATGGCTTTTTCTACTTCAAGTATGGATATGTATTCCTGACCGCATGCATGGTCAGTGTTTTTTATCACTGTGCTGTCATCACTGCTTGTTTCATTTAGCAAATTTTCAAAGTAATTACTCCATACTTCAAGGATATCTTTTTTTCCCGTTTTCATGTCACCTTTTATCATCTCTAACTCTTTTTACAGCACTCTTTCCTCCATTCCTAAGCTTCTTCAACAACCTCCAGAATATTTTGCCACCTTCTTGATATTTATTTTCTATGTTCTTACCAAAGTCCTCCCATGGCTTTTGTTTAGCTAGTTTTACACACTGTTTAGCTTTCTTATATTTGTCTCTGTATTATCTAAGAGCACAAGTTGACTTATTTGCCAGGAACTTTTGATATGCTTTCTTCTTTTCCTTCACTGCCTCTTTAACTTCCTATGTCCACCATGGAGTTCTAATTTTTCTATCCTTGCAGACAACTTCACCACATGCCTCTCTAGCTGAATCAATCAGGGCTTTCTTCAAGGCTTACCACTAAATCTCCAAGGTTTGGTTTCTGTTCTCCAACTCTTTCATTTTTTCTTCAATAATTTTGTGTATTTCAGTCTACAGTTCTTCTCGTGGAAAGGCTTAGACGTTGGTTATGCATTTTCACTATATAATTTAAGGAAATTACAACGTACTATGATATACGTTAAAATAAATTTTAATATATTTCAATATTTTGGCAACGTGAAGTTGCCGAAATATTGAAATATATTAAAATTTATTTTAATGTATATCCTAGTACGTTGTAGTTTCCTTAAATTATATAGTGAAAAAAAAAAATTCTACAGTTCACATCTGTGAGCTGCTCAACTTTTATTCCCTGTAAAACTTTCTTACATGTTATTCTTTTCAATATGAAATTCAGTTTTATCCTGCTCAAGACTAAATAGTGATCACTTCCAATTTCAAATCCTCTGTACACTCTGATGTCCTGCACCAGGGAGAAAACATCACTATCAACAATAACATAGTCAGTGAGACTTTTCTTATTCCTTGCCTCTTCTCTCCATGTGAATTTGTGCACATTTTTATGTTGGAACATGGTGTTAGTAATAACCAGTCCATGTCCTGAGCAGAAATCCAACAGGTATTTGCCATTATTATTAGCTTTGCTATTTAGATCCCCAACAAGGATCAACTTTTCCTTTTTCATTGTGTCAGTAGCTTTCTCTAGAACCTCAAAAAATTCCTCCACTTCTACCTTAATAGACCCTTCTGTGGGACCATAGGCACAAATAAGTCTCATTGTCTAGTTCCCCATTCTGATATTTGCCCAAATCACTCTACTTGACACTGCCTGCCATTCAAGAAGATGAGCCTCATATTTTGTGTTGAATACTATGGCTACTTCTTCTTTTCCTTGATTGTCATTTCCTGAATATAACATTTTGTATTTATTGCTCAGAAAGATCTCACCAGTTTTTGTCTTTTTTGTTTTAGTCACCCCCTATTATGTCGATCTGGTACTTATCTAATTCCTCCACTAGCTCCATTTTTTTTGCCATTCAGGTTTCTTATGTTGATAGTACTGATCTTTAACTCTGGTGATGTTGAGTTGGGGGTGTGTTTTCAGATTTGTTCCTGTAGCTGAATTTTCGCTGTTCGCCCTGGTTCCCTGGCAAAATCAACGGGGGCCTTGTTTAACCGGGCGACACCCCAGCTGGCATGAAATTTTGTCATTTTGTACGTTGGTCTAAGCCAATAAGAATACAATTTGGTCGGCTAAATCCCAAATTGCCAGCCCATCCTTATTCATTCAGTATCTAGGTAGATACCCAACAGGGTGCACCACGAGAAAGTAAGGATTGGACATTAGGTCAGAAGCCCTGTCGGTTCTCTGCATTCCTTTAAAGGCTATTTGGAGGTCTCCTCTCCTTATACAGCTTTGACCCTTAAGCACCCCTAAAAATAACAGTTGTAAATAGTTTATGATTCACAGTTAAACACTGAAATGCAGAGAGAGATAAACAATCGATGTTATGGGCAAACTGAGTCCATGAAAACTGCCACATCAGTTTATTCAAGATAGCATCATGTTGCTAAAACTATCGTATGAGTGAATACAGCACTATATAAATGAACATTGATCATAATTGAAAATCGTTTTAATATTTAACAATATTTAATATTAATATTTAACAATAAGACTCAGCCTTACAGAGTGAAACATTGTAAGGCTGAACCTTATTGTATATTTAATGTTAGAAAGTGACTATCATGCAGAGTAGAAAGAACAGGCAAGGAAGATGACTCGCTTGATAAGGGTAGCAAAAGTGCAGTACAAGCAGCAGTTAGCTAATGAGGCTAAAAAAAAATCTTTGGAAGTTTTTTTCAATATATGGACAGTAGAAGAAAAAATGATTGTGGAAGGATGATATTGATTGGTGAAAATAGGGGTGATAACTGCTGCAGAGGATATAGTTTTGGTATTTAATGAGTAATTTATAAAGGTATTTCATTCTTGTGAATGTGGTATCATGCAAAACTCGAATGCAGTGGAAAGAGAGGAAGAGAAAATGAGCAGAGGAATTGAATAAACTTAATGTTAATAAGACCATGGGATTTGATAATGTTTCACCACGTATTTTGAGGGAATGTTCCAAGGAGTTAATGACTTTATCTTTTTAATATGAGTCTTGCATTGTGCCAACTTCCAAAGGAGTGGAAAAAGGAAAAATTGTTCTTATTCATGAGGGAAGTGATAAGACTAAAGCTTTCAATCATAGGCCAGGCTTTGTGTTGGAGTTGTGGTTAAAGTGCTAGAGAGGTTAGTTAGGACCAAGATTCAGAATTAGATTGACAGCAGAAAAATACTCTTCGATGGTCATCATGGGTGTTAAAGGAAGATCATGTTTTAGCAATCTGCTTACTTATTATAATTAAGTGAGAAATGCATTGGATAAAGGTGATGCATACTCAGTTGTATATTTAGATTTTGCAAAGGTTTTTGATAAATTGCTACATGACAAGCTGGTAATTAAATTGGAATGGATGGGACTAAACAGTAGATTAGTCTGCTGGATTGGAGATTGGCTGTGTGATAGGTATGGAGGAACGATATCCCAGAAAAGGAAAGTTATTGGTGGTGTACCACAGGGATCTGTTTTGGGTCCATTGCTGTTTGATTTGTATATAAATGATATTGGGAGAAGTCTGAATGGTGATATACAGTTGTTTACAGATGATGCAAAGTTGGAAAAAAAATATATAGAGCAGATGCCATGGCTTTGCATGAGAACTTGAATGCAATGGCTACACAGGAGAATGAGTGTGTGTGTGGGGGGGGGGGGGGTTCAGTTCAGTGTTAGGAAGTGTAATGGTTTGAAATTTGGGACAAAGATGGAATGTAGAGTACAGTCAGTGGAAATATTTTGGAAGAGGTAGAGATGAGATGAGAGAACTGGGTGTGATTATTGACAAGGACCTAAAATTTTGGGGACATATTGTTAAATTGTGAGGACAGTGAATAATGGAAATGATGTGGAGTGTTCCGACTTGTAGAAGTAAGGATGTTATGGTCCATTGTATAAGTCTTTGATCCAGTCACACAAATTATTGTGCACAGATTTGATTACCTGGTTTTCAAAAGATGGAAAAGGGAGAAAATTGATTAAGGTAGTTTCTGGTCTCTGAAGTGTTGAGTATGAAGACAAATTGAGAAAATTCAATTTGCAGAAACTGATGGATAGGAGAAGAAGGGGGACAGGTAATTGAGATGTATAAGTTGTTAAGGGGGTTATTACAAGGTTAATGTGGAGAAGGCTGTTTTGCATAGAGTAGGAGAGAATGAAGTCATACCTAGAAGCTGTATAAGGGGAGAGTGTGAGTAAGTTTTACACATGGATAGTGGTGAGGGATTGGAATTCATTGCCCAGAGAGTGTGGTGAGTGCATAGATGTTGAACATATTTAATTTGACTTTTTTATTTATTTATTTTTTTTTTTTATGGCTCAAAGACACCAAATGTCATACTGCACCAGGGCATAGGTTACAGCAGTACATATGGTAAATGGTTAGTAGGACAAGCACAAACATCCATTCCCTTGGTGGGATTCAAATCACAATCATGGGTGGAGAGCAGATACGCTAACCATTCAGCCACCCAGGCCTTGTATTGATAAACTGTGTGTATGACAGTGGGACCTCTCACAGTGAGTCTTTTGACTCCATAGAGGGTTGATAATAATAATAATGAATTCATAGAAGTTATATAATTTTTATTATTCATTGTTTATTTGTAAATAAATTAGAAAAAATTTACCAACTTTGACAAATTTGTGTCATTTGTCAGATTACTGGTTTTTATATAAAATTTAATAGTTTCTGACTTTTCAGATGTTATAAAATGTAACATATAGCAACTGTACACTAACTTTCAATGTTGATAATGAAACATCTGAAATATTATGATTTGCCATGATCTTGTAAACACAAGCTCCTTCCCTTGGAGACATAACTATGTGTTGCCACTGATGTAGTTAATTATAGAAATAATTTCGGTCCGAATGGTTATGTTTTTATCAGACCTTGTAGGAATTCAAGTATTATATGTTGTTTTATATATAATATATATGTGTGTATTTTTTATTATTATTTTTTTTTTTATTTAACATATCACTGTTTCAGTGCTCAAGCAAAGTCAAAAAGTGTAAGCATACTGTCACAGGCCCAGACTGGAACATCTTCGTATCCAAAGCCTATTCCAGCTCTTGATAATCACAATTATGCCAAAAGTCCTTTGATGGAAGGAATTCAGCCTGATTCTTCTGGAAGCCAGCCACATTATGAAGATTATAGTGATTCAGATTATTCAGATGATGAAATCTCTTCATCGGTTCAGCGGCATAAACATAAAGCAGAAAACAGTGTGCAGTCCAAAGAAAGTAGTGAAAATCAACCAGTAAGTGATGCATCAGGTTGCCCAAAAAAACATGAATCTCACTCAGCATCTCAGATAGCAGTACCAAGCACTGAACATTCTTCTATGGGGCTTCTCACCATTAATACTTCATCAGATATCATGAAACCTCTCACAATTCAAACAAAATTTCAGCCTTCTCCTACTCCAAGTGCATCTAGTACTGACACTTCCTCTGAAGCCGGTAGTGCATTCAATTCACCAGTGAGATCAGTAGCTTGCAGTTTTACTCAGAGTAGTCCAAATTCTTTAGGTAAATTGACCAAACATGGGGAAAATGCTCTGCTGGATGATGTACGTGATATCAAGAGGTTTGTTGTTATTCGGGTAACATCTAGTAGTGATTCCTCTTCTGTTAATAAGGAGGAAACAGATAAATTGGACCTTGGACAAAAAGTTGACAAATTGGATGCTTATTCATTGAGTGATAAACCTAGAAGTAATATCCCTGTTAATTCTGATACTGCTGATGTTCCAAAAAAGCCTCATAATTCAGAACCAACACCCAGTGAAAACAGTGAACTTCCAACCAAACGACCTCGTATAGAGGAAAAAAATGAAGATATACCTCCTAGTTTAGAATCTTCTACAGATACATCTAATAACCTAATGCATCAAGAAGAAAACTCAGAAACAAACAGCAGTAGTAGTAACAGTGCTGGAAATAAAGTAGTAGAAACTGACAAGGGCCAATTTCAGAGTGAAAATGAGCAAGATTCTGCACCCAAATTGAAAAACAATGCATCATCATCTAAACATCCACATTTGACAGAACCTCATAAATTTGCTCCGAAAGTAAGTGACAGGTTTATTCATTGCAAGTGTAGGAATGTTTGGAAGTTAAATTGCAGTTTATTTTATATACTGAAAGCATGAAATATTCAAGCAACTGTATAATGTGCACACAAATATCATAACAATAATAAAAGAGAGAGCAAGATCATAATATTTAATTAACACACATAAAATTTGTCTGTCAGTAAAATATGAAGACATTACACATAGATTTTTTCCTATAATGTTACTTGATGATCAGCATTCATTTTGAAACAAATTATGGACATTGCTTCCACTATTTCCAAGAATAAGTACTTTAATATTCCAACATTTCAACCTGCATATTAAGGTTGTCATCTGGATATATACACACCAGGGGCATATGTTCAGAGTGTGCAGTGCACACCCACAGAATACCAATCACTGATATTATATTTTGACATTTACTCCTGTTAAAGACTACCCCTAATTGTTTCCTGGCTTTACTCGATTACTAAAATTAAACGCAATATACTAATACTTCGTGAAGACTTTTCGATGCATTAACATTACATCACATTCGCATTAATGACCTGGGTGTGTGATCACAAATACAGACACCTTTGAGGTGTGCACTGAGACAGTACACCCAGAAACCATGGCTGTGATTGGTTATTGTGTCAACTAATCCAATTGTCATTTGTCATGAGTTGCTGTTTTTCTTTTCTGAGTTTCATCTGTTTTGCATGCATGAAGTGTGAACAGGCATGTTTAGGATACCAATATAGACAAGTTTTTAATATATAATTTTCTATAAATAATTGATAACTTGTTGTCCATATTTACAATGGGAAATAGTGTTAATGATCTACTGAATGTCCCATTTCCTGCCAGAGCTTTTGCAGATTGTATGAATGTAGTCGAAGGAGGTAAGCTTTGTCTTCCTCTTCCAAATTTACTGAGCAAGCACAAAGATGCAAAAACTCAGTACATGGGGCACTTCTCACTTTTACGATACGTTTTTTCCAACTCTGCACACATTTGGTTACAATTAATTGCATTGGACTAATTAAGATGAGTGCTGATGCACTTCTTCTTTTCAGCTATTTTCTGTCCACTGCTAGACGAAGGCCTCCTCCAGTTCTTTCCACCTTTCTCTGTTCTTAGCAATGGTTGACCAACTTTCCCCAATAAACTCTGACAGTTCATCACTCCACCTTCTTACAGGACATCCTCGGCTTCGTTTCCCTTCTTTAGGAATCCAGTTCGTGAGTATGGTGGTCCATCGCTCATCTTCTCTTCTGGATAAATGTCTGGCCCATTTCCATTTTAGTCGCTTGTGGTGAAGAATGATGTCAGTGATGCGAGTCTCGCTTTTTATCTTTTAATGTCACCTCTCCATTTTTCTTTGAGTTGTTGTTGTTAATTTAGGGGTGCTTAAGGGTCAAAGCTGTATAACTGAGAGGAGACCTCCACATGGCCTTTTAAGGAATGCAGAGAACCGACCAGGGCTTCTGACCAAATGTCCAATCCTCACCTTCTCATGGTGCACCCTGTTGGGTATCTACCTGGATACTGAATGAACAAGGATGGACTGGCAATTTGGGATTTAGCCAACCAAATTGTATTCTTATTGGCTTAAATAAGAATACAATTCTTATTTAAGCCAATAATTAAGGTAAGAAAGTTTTAAAGGGAATAAAAGTTGAGCAGCTCTCAGATGTGATCTGTAGACTAAAATACACAAAGATTATTGAAGAAAAAATGAAAGAGTTTGAGAACAGGAATCAAACCTTGGAGATTCAGTGGCAAGCCTTTAAGAAAAAACCCTGATTGATTCAGCCAGAGAGGCATGTGGTCAGGTTGTCTGCAAGGATAGAAAAATCAGAACTCCATGGTGAACACAGGAAGCTAAAGAGGCAGTGAAGGAAAAAAATAAAGCATATCAAAAGTTCCTGGCAAATAAGTCAGCTTTTGCTCTTAGAGAATACAGAGACAAATGTAAGAAAGCTAAACAGTGTGTAAAACTAGCTAAACAAAAGTCATGGGAGGACTTTAGCAAGAACATAGAAAATAAATATCAAGAAGGTGATAAGATATTCTGGTCTAGCACAACACAGTATTACCACTACTCCAGTGGGATAAAGCTATTCTACTTCATAGATGCAGGTTCAAATATGAACGCCTCTTTAAAGAAAGTTGTAAAGCTTTTTTACACAGACCGAATTTGAATCGAAATGATTGCCTCTCTCTCTCTCGAAGATCTGAGAGACTTTTATTTTATGTAATCATTAAAAAACTAATTATCTTAAATATTAATTATTTATTAATTTCTTTCATTTCCTAGCTCGCGACAACATTGTATTTTAATAGGTGATCCACTGAATATTTGTTACTCGTATTCTATTCCTATCTGTTTGTAACACTGAAGATGTACTATTATTTATAGTACGATACCTTATTTATTAATTAAAGTTATTACTGTGGACTTACGTGTTGTTTTTAATAATAATACTGGAGGTTGTTCTGAAGAAGCTTAGAAATGGAGGAAAGAGTACTGTAAAAGGACTTAGGGATGATAAAGGTGACATGAATACAAGAGAAAAAGAAATCCTTGAAGTATGGAGTAATTACTTCAAAAAATTGCTAAATGAAACAAGCAGTGATAGCACAGTGGTAAAAAACACTCAACAGGCATACAGTCAGGAATACATATCCATACTTGAAGTAGAAAAAGCCATCAAAGGTTTGAAATGTGGAAAGGCAGGAGTAGATGATATTCGACCAGAAATGTTGAAGTATGGTGGTATAAAAGTCTTACAGTGGCTGCACTGCATAGTTCAGAAAGCCTGGACAGAGGGACAAATTCCCGATGATTGGAGTAGAGCTCTCATAGTACCCATATATAAAAAGGGAAATAAAACTGAATGTAAGAATTACAGAGGTATTTCCCTACTAAGTGTTCCTGGCAAGATCTATGCAAGTATACTTGAGAAACAGTTGAGAAGAATTGTGGAAGAAAAGCTTGGTGAAGAACAAGCTGGATTCAGGTCAAATAGAGGCTATCAGAATCAGATCTTCACTTTATGACAAATAGTTGAGAAAGCATGGGAATATAACAAAGATCTGTATTTAGTTTTCTTGATCTGGAAAAGGCATATGACAAGGTGCCAAGAGAGAAGCTATTCAAAACGCTACAGTTATATGGTGTCAATGGGGCATTATATCAAGCAATACTTAGTCTTTATTTGATTTGTAAGTCAGCAGTTAGAATTGAAGAAAGTACAGGAAGTACTTTCTTCGATTCAGTTTCAATACTCAGCTCTTTGCTTTATGCAGATGTTATACTTCTAAATAAATCCGCTAAAAGTTTGCAAGATTCCTGGACTAAATTGAAACTGTTGTAATAGGTATGGTATGAAGGTCTGCATTAAAAAGACAAAGAGAATGAAAATAGGTAGACTTGTTGAAAATGTCAACTCTGTAGTGAACGCGGGGAACCTGTGGAACAAATAAAACATTTCAGCTACTTAGGCACGATGAAGATGGTAAATTAAATATGGAAATAGACAACAGCAGCAACAAAGCTGGTATGGTAGGCAGTCAACTGAATAAATTCATATGTAATAAGAGAGTAATTAGTTGGAACACTAAATTTGCTATATACAAGACAGTGTTCAAACCAGTTTTAACTTATGGATCTGAGAGCTGGGTCAAAAGTAAAACACTTGACCAAAGACTAGAGACTGCAGATATTAGATTCCTGAGAATGATTAGAGGTGTGAACCAATGGCAATATCATATTAAAAACGAGGATATTAGGAAAAAACGTGACATTGTCAGCATCCAGGAATGCGTTAGCAGAGCTAATCTCAGGTGGTTTAGTCACTTAAACAGAATGGGCGAGGAAAGGTTAGCAAAACAAGTGTTCTCTGCCAGGTTGGCTGGAAAACAACCCAGAGGAAGACCAAGATATTGGTGGATTGATACGGTATAAAGTGCCTTAGACGATAGAAATATAAGATCTGATAATGTTGGAGTCTTGACAAGTAACAGACTGATTTGGAGGAAAATTGTAGATCGGAAGTTAGTAATGATGTTAATTTTTCATGTAATACTGTCATATCCTGACGCCCCTTGAGGGTACATGTCAGGAATTTGATATGATGATGTTAATTTATTTGCCAGTGCTCTTGTTAGCGACCAAGTTTCGCAACCATATGAGATGACTGGAAGTATACACTGGTTAAATTAAGAGTGCGTAGTGCTGATTCACTATGCAGTCTTAATTCATACATCAATAAAAATGCAATGATATAATCAAATTGATGTGAATTTTGTAGCATGAGTTGCATAAGCCACACGACAGCACACCCAATTACCAAAATAGGCATGCAACGCTGCTGATACACGCTCACACACATATATATTTATATAGAGAGAAAAATAAGGTATGTTGCATTTCAAACATTATGCCAAAGTGACAGTGATTTGATCAATCGTTACATCTTTTAATACGAGAACAAATTCATTACATCTTTTAATACGAGAGTGGTCTGAAAAGTTCTCGACCATAGATGGCAACACTCTCAACAAGATTTTTTTTAAAGTTGGTACGTCTGTCATCCATGTGAAACTGCAAGTCATTCTATCGAGTAGTTTTTTTTATACAGCTGTCTGTATTCCTTGAAATGGTTAAAATTGAGTATCATGTGGTTATAAAATTCTTTGTAAAAGAAGGTTTAATGCCAGAAGAAATTATTCGAATTTCATAAAAGTTTATGGGCACTCTTCTCCTTCATTTTCAACAATTAAGAAATGGGCTGCTAAGTTTAAATGCGGCTGTAACAACTTTGAAAATGATCCACATGAAGGACCTCCAAAAAGTAACACCAGAAATCGGTGATCAAGTTCACGATATGGTATTGGACGACCAGCGAGTCAAAGTGCGTGAAATTGCTGAGGTTATAGGCATTTCAAAAGAACATGGAAGATGTATTTTGCATGAAGAATCGAAAATGAAAAAGCTTTGCACAAGATGGATGCTGCGCTTGCTTACAGCAGATCAAAAACGCTCTTGAATGAAAATCTCTGAACAGTGCTTGGAGTGTTCTAACAATAATAAAACTGATTTTGTGTGCGCATCAATATTTTACTATGGATGAGACTTGTATTCACCATTACACACCAGAATCCAAACAGCAGTCAAAACAATGGACAGAAGCCCGTGTTCAGTGCTAAAGAAGACAAAGTTGGTTCTATCGGCAGGAAAGGTCATGCATCGGTGTTTTGGGATGCTAAATGCATTTTATTTATTAATTAATTTGAAAAGGGTTAAACAATAACTGGAGAATATTATTCCAATCTTTTAACCAGACTAGATGAAAATATTCATGAGAAAAGACCCTGTTTACAAATGAAAAAAATCCTCTTTCATCAGGACAACGCACCTGCCCACAAAGGTATTTTGGGAATGGGAAAATTAAGGGATCTGCACTATGAATCGTTGGAACATCCACCCTATTCCCCAGATTTGGCTCTCTCTGACTTCTATCTCTTCCCAAAACCCTCACTGGTTAGCATTTTTCTTCGAATCAATAGGTGATTGCAGCTGTGTGTGTGTGTGTGTGTGTGGCGGGGGGGGGGGGGTGCAAATCTTAGTGAGAACCACTACAGGTGCTGGAGGATAGCTGGAATAAATGTATTAGTCTTAAAGGAGGTTATGTTGAAAAATAAAAATAATTTTGAAATTATAAATTTGTTTTTTCATTGTCAGGCTGAGAACTTTTCAGACTACCCTCGTATTTTTAATACAGCAATAATGGTGGCCTAATCAATAATTTAATATAAGTGTGTTATATTAGGACTAAGGTGGAGTATTACGGTCCAAATTATAATTTCCAAATATCTAATATCAGATAAAATAAACAGAATACTTCACAAATACAACTTAATGCGACTCTTCAAAGCATCTACTTCCTTCCTTCCTGGCCTACTCTGAAATATGCCATATTCAATATGCAATGCCTGTCCAGAAGAAGGAACATAAATGACATGTTAGATTTTATAACTGTAGTAAATCTGGCCTTTCTTACCATATCATGAATACTCTACATAGAACTGACTGGGTAAACACCTGTTAATTACATCACACCTGAACATGCTATAGATGCAAATTTAAAGAGGCCTATGAAATTCCGATCAATCACCCTAATCTTATCAATAATAATGATCTAAAAATTCCAAAAATATTATTCTATCACATAATCTTTTGTTCCTTCAAAGAGTTCATTATAAATTGAATGATATATGCACATAAACACAAGAAAGATATTTAATTAACCAAATATTTCGGTCTGGAAATAGCAGACCATCTTCAGTGGCACTACAAGAACAGTTTTAAAAAAAATACAAGGTGGAATACTAACAATAGATCATTTAAAAATAGAACAAGCCACGTGATGTTATATCGCTAAGTATTAAAAGGAATATTTTTAAGCAGAGGCATGATTGAAATAAAGATATTAATTAATAATATTAAATAACATAAAATTAATATGAATTAATGAGTTATCCTGATTAGACTTTCCCGGATTTTTGATATAGATATACAGTCATTCCGATTCAGGTTAGGACGATGGAGTAAGGCCTCAACGCTTTCTTTGAAGTAACGTTCAAATTTATAACTGGATCCATGTAAGAGGCGAGTTTTTGACCAAAGGATGTTGTGGTGAGTTTCAATCCCATGCTAAGCGAATCCAGATTTTTCAGGTTTGTTGTGATGAATGGAGGATTGATGTTCTTGGATTCTTTTTTCAAGAGAATGTCCAGTTTGTCCAAAATAGGAGAGATCACAGTTGCAGGGAATTTGATAAACTCCAGGAAGAGATATAGTTGAGCATTTGTCTTTAGGAAGATAATTTGTTAATAGGTGAATACGTAGCTGTTAACTCATATTTCTTCAGAATTCTTGCCGATAGGTTCTGAAATCCCGGAGATGTAAGGAATTGGAACTTGACGTATTGAATCTTCATTGTTTTGTGGTGGATTATAAGAATCGAGAAGATGTTGGGTACTCTTTTCGGAAAAGCCATTGAATTTCATGTGTTTTTGGATAGTAGAAAGTTCTTTCTGTAGAAAATTAGAAGTAGAACAATTAGTTTTAGCTCTTCTGATTAGACATTTTATGATTCCTGATTTTTGACAAGGATGATGGGCCGATTCTTTAAGAATATAACGACCTCTGAACATTGCTTTCCTGTAAACTGTAGTTGTAAGAGTATTTGAAGGTGACCGGATGAGGAGAACGTCTAAAAAAGATAACTGGTTGTTTTCTTCCATTTCCATAGTAAACTTTATACGATGATGTAAGGAATTGATACAGTTTAAAAAAGAAGGTAAGGAGTCTGTTGTGCGGCCATTCAGTAAAGATGTCATCTATATATCTTACCCAAAAGGATGGTTGAGGGAAAATAGATGAGAAGAGGAATTTTTCTAGATGTTCTAAATAAAAGTTGGCTAAAGCAGGAGAGAGAGGACTTCCCATGGCCATTCCTTCAACTTGGCTATAAAATTTGTTTTGACATAAGAAATATCCAGAGTATATTACGAAATCGAATAGTTTTATAATGTCTTCTGGAAAGATGTCAGCAAGTAATATTAAATTCTCCTTGAGAGGTACATTTGTATATAAAGATTCTATATCAAAGCTCACCATATGATCTGTAGGTTGCAATGAGACGTTTTTTAATTTTTCTAAGAAATCTGAGGAGTTTTTTAGAAAGTAACTAGAGATGCATATTTGAGATTTCAATAATTTAGCTAGATATTTGGCTATATGATAAGTAGGAGAATCAATACAATCTACTATTGGATGAAGAGGAAAGTTATGTATTTTAGGAAGACCATAAAATCTAGGAGGTCTTGCAAAATGAGTTTTAAGTCTTTCAATTGTGTGTTTATCTAAACTGATGACTTCATCTAAGAGAGAATTTAATTTCTTTAGTTGTCTGTTGGTTGGATTATAATCAAGTTCTTGATATGTAGAGCGATCTCGAAGTAAAAGAGAAAGTTTTCTTCTGTAATTTGCTGAGTCCATAACTACTGTTGCTTTCCCCTTGTCAGCTTTGGTGATAATGAGGTGATTATTTTTTCAAATAATTCCCTTCAAAACTCCAGATAATTAACTGATAGTGAAACCCTCATCCTGTCAAAAGACATGATTTTTCTCTTGTTCCTAATAAGATATGATATCTAGATTTCCTAGTTAACATTGAACGGAATCTCAGTCATCTAACTAGTAATAAAGCTAATGCTCTTTGCCTAGAAGTCGCTTCTTCTCTACTTAAGGCCAAACTTCCTCCTTCCAACATATCTCTTTCTGAAATGAAATCTTTACAGTCCTTGAGAAAAAACAATCGCCTCATTATCACCAAAGCTGACAAGGGGAAAGCAACAGTAGTTATGGACTCAGCAAATTACAGAAGAAAACTTTCTCTTTTACTTCGAGATCGCTTCACATATCAAGAATTTGATTATAATCCAACCAACAGACAACTAAAGAAATTAAATTCAGATTTCTTAGAAAAATTAAAAAATGTCCCATTGCAACCTACAGATCATATGGTGAGCTTTGATATAGAATCTTTATATACAAATGTACCTCTCAAGGAGAATTTAATATTACTTGCTGACATCTTTCCAGAAGACATTATAAAACTATTCGATTTCGTAATATACTCTGGATATTTCATATGTCAAAATAAATTTTACAGCCAAGTCGAAGGAACGGCCATGGGAAGTCCTCTCTCTCCTGCTTTAGCCAACTTTTATTTAGAACATCTAGAAAAATTCCTCTTCTCATCTATTTTCCCTCAACGATCCTTTTGGGTAAGATATATAGATGACATCTTTACTGAATGGCCGCACAACAGACTCCTTACCTTTTTTTTTAAACTGTATCAATTCCTTACATCATCGTATAAAGTTTACTATGGAAATGGAAGAAAACAACCAGTTATCTTTTTTAGACGTTCTCCTCATCCGGTCACCTTCAAATACTCTTACAACTATAGTTTACAGGAAAGCAATGTTCACAGGTCGTTATATTCTTAAAGAATCGGCCCATCATCCTTGTCAAAAAACAGGAATCATAAAATGTCTAATCAGAAGAGCTAAAACTAATTGTTCTACTTCTAATTTTCTACAGAAAGAACTTTCTACTATCCAAAAACACACGAAACTCGATTGCTTTTCCGAAAAGAGTACTCAACATCTTCTCGATTCTTATAATCCACCACAAAACAACGAAGATTCAATACGTCAAGTTCCAATTCCTTACATCTCCGGGATTTCAGAACCTATCGCAAGAATTCTGAAGAAATATGAGTTAACAGCTACCTATTCACTTATTAACAAATTATCTTCCCATTTTCCTTCTCCTAAAGACAAACACTTAACTATATCTCTTCCTGGAGTTTATCAAATTCCCTGTAACTGTGATCTCTCCTATTTTGGACAAACTGGACGTTCTCTTGAAAAAAGAATCCAAGAACATCAATCCTCCATTCATCACAACAAACCCGAAAAATCTGGATTGGCTCAGCATGGGATTGAAACTCACCACAACATCCTTTGGTCCAAAACTCGCCTCTTACATAGATCCCGTTATAAATTTGAACGTTTATTCAAAGAAAGCGCAGAGGCCTTACTCCATCGTCCTAACCTGAATTGGAATGACTGTATATCCATATTAAAAAATCTGGGAAAGTCTAATCAGGATAACTCATTAATTCATATTGATTTTATGTTATTTAATATTATTAATTAATATCTTTATTTCAATCATGCCTCTGCTTAAAAATATTCCCTTTAATACTTAGCGATATAACATCGCATGGCTTGTTCTATTTTTAAATGATCTATTGTTAGATTCCACCTTGTATTTTTTTTTTTAAACTGTTCTTGTACTGCCATTAAAGATGGTCTGCTATTTCCAGACCGAAATATTTGATTAATTAAATATCTTTCTTGTGTTTACGTGCATATATTATTCAGTCTTTATGTCACAATTATCCTTAAAACATTCATTATAAATTATAATTTGGACGGTAATACTCCATGATCTTAGCCTTAATAGAACAAACTTATGTTGAATTATTGATTATGCCACCACTATTGCTTGTATTAAAAGATTTTATGAATTTGTTCTCTATGTTATAAAAATTACGATATTTTAATGTAGTTTTTTGTTCCCACTAGATGTCAAGTCAGTAGAATAACAGTTGATCAGATTATTGTCACTTTGGCATATTGTTTTGAAATGTAATATAGCTTGTCTCTGTATATACATGTGTACACAAGATGATGACCTTAATATAAAGGTCAAAGCATCGGGAAATTAAAGTAGATATTCTTAACCTTTTTTTAACTAAATCACTCTCTTCTGTCCGTTTCTTCTGCACTGGTCAAGACTTTAGTGAGAAAACCTTATTTTTCGTGATTCTGTCTTTTAATGTATTCTCCAGAACTGGAAACTGTTCATCAAATGAATTAAGTTAAGAGTTATGGACCTGTTTACAAATTCAAATTCTCTCTCTCTCTCTCTCTCTCTTTCTGGACTCTTTTAAGGACCGAAGAAATAGGTTGTTGTAAGTAGATGGTTTACTATAACAAAAAAAAAAAATGCCAACAGACTGCAAGTTCGAATCCCACTATGGGCATGGATATTTGGAAATGCCTTTAGGTGGAAAGTGAATTTTCTTTACCTGCCCTGATTATTGGAGAGCTGTTTGTTCTCTAGAGCAGGATTTCTGGACTAGGTAAAAATAAATAAACTATCAAAAAATTATAAGAATTGATAAAAAAAAATCCGCAGCTCATCAATATTAATGTTCTATAGGTTTACAATCTATCGTGGATGGGAGTCACATAAATAAATATAAATTTATTCCTTTGACTTTCTCACCATGTCAGCTTGGTTTATTCTATTGTGCATTTTTGTATTAATTTGCTCACTTTATTAAATATTGCAAATAAGTAGTAGCCATGTTTAACTTGTTCTATAGGTTTAACATTCTATTCTATTTCATTATATTTCTATTCTCATTGTTTCTACCAATTTTCATACTCTTGTCTTTTTCTTCTTCATTTCTCATTTTCATACCAAATATGTTGCAGCAATTACTCAGTTTAGTTAAGGAATCATCCTGCAGACTACTAGATTATATAGAGTACAGAGCTGAGAAAGTAACATCTCCAATTTTGATATAAGATTAATATCACTTTAATGTGTGATATTAACCTTATATCAGAATTGGAGATGTTACTTGCTTAACTCTGTACTCTATATAATATAAAGGCAAAATCTACAGGACAGTAGTGAGACCAGCTATGACATATGCTATGGAAACTTTGGCCCTGAGAAAAAACAACATCAGCAGGATGGAGGTAGCATAGATGAGAATGCTTAGATGGATGTGTGGTGTGACCGGAAAGGATCGTCTGAGAAATGACTATGTAAGGGGAATGGTGAAAGTTACGAACTTAGAAGCAAAGATACAGGAGGCAAGGTTGAGCTGGTTTGGTGATGTGATGAGGAGAGAGGAAGAGTATGTGGGAAGAAAGGTCATACAGATGGACGTACAGGCGAGGAAGAAGCACGGGTGGCCAAAGAAGAGATGGGGTGGGGATGGTGGAGGAGGACTTGAGGATGAAGAACTTGGATGTGGCTACAGCCCAAGACAGGAAGTTATGGAGGAAACTCACTAAACAGTAACCCTACTTAAGGGGGAAAAGCTGCAGAAGAAGAGTTAATATCACTTTAATGCAATCCATAATGTGATGATGACAGGATAATTTGATCAATACAAATGGTGAACAAGCATAAAATAACTGATTTTATGCTTGTTATAACGTATAACCAATTTAACAAAAAGCATTATTATTATACCGGTATTTCCATTGAGTCAAAAGGCTCATTGCTGGAAACCACACAAACCATTATTCTCACAATACCTCTCTTACTTCTTAAACTTTTTCATAAGCTGACACACTGTTCAGTCCCACTGTATTCACATTGATATTTTTCAATATGTTGGGGATCTCCAATTTGTCTACCTGTATTTTCACATCAGCCTCTGTCACAAAGTCTCCAACCAGATGGTACATCCTTGCAAAGTGATCACTTAGTAACTCAACTATTTCTTCTGCATCTGTCACTTTCCTACAATTGGCACTGAGTAAAGTTATCCTTCAGTAATCATTCTTTCTCTTGCTTGCAATAGAGAAAACTTCGTTTGGATTTACTTTGGCCTACTTAGCTAATTTTCTCTCGTCATATGATTTGGTCTTTCTTACCATACTGGTCGCCCTTCTTGCCTGCACTTTATTGCTCATGAGCATGCTGATCACTTTTTTGTTTATATTCCTTCCAGGATACTTTCTTTTTTTGCAGCCCTTGCTTTATATTATGAAATATTCTGTTTGTCCTCTTAGTCCTAGGTTAGTCAGTCTGTTACTACTTCTCAAACAATCTCTGACCACATGTGTCTGTGTGTATGTGAAGGTTTCTGTGGTTCAATAGTTCAAGAAATAGATTCTGGTATTGAGCCCTCGTGTTTATTAAATATGAACAGGATACATGAAAACCCGACAAGTTTTGTAAGTCGTATGACTTACATCATCAGGGACATTGGTGTATAAAAAAAAGTTAAACACAATAACAAAGATTAAATTTATAGTCCATTAGATGTTTCTAACTGTAACATTGGAAAAAATTGAAACATTCATTACTGAATGTTTGTTGGAACATTGTTATTTGTTGTCATGTTCTGTGCTTCACGTGTGTTATGTCTGAGATCTGAGGAAGTTAGATTTTTTATGAATGCCAACCACACTTGGTGTAATATCAAACCTTGGTGTTTGTTGCATTGTGTAGGAATTCTAAGCATTTTTGCCGCTTTCTTGAATTTCCTTGTGAAACAGTTTTTATCAATATATGACATCATTTTTTACCAAAGTACTTTATGGTCAGTGAAAAGCTAGGCCTGATTTGTGTTCTCTTCTTTTTTTATGTTCTGCCATACGGATTTCTCCTGACCTTCCCGTCTGGCTTACGTAACAAATGCCACAAGAACAATAGATTTGATGGACCCCTGGTGTTTTATGTGATGGTGCGAAGGTTTCGGCAGATGTAGGAATCTTGATATATTTTCTAAAGGAAGAAAAGCTACTTTTAAGTTGTCCTTGCAGACCAATGTTGCTAATCTGTCTGTGACATTTCTGATGTATGGTAGTGAGATTGCATTCTTGAAATCTTGTTTTTCTACGTTGGTTGTGGGAGCTGTTCAGGATTTTCTTGATTGTTTTTGGCTCAAATCCATTAAGTGTGAGGTTCTGTGTCAAGTAGTGTAATACAGAAAATCGACAACTACGGGAAGATTTCTTGATGCAGCCTCACACCACCACCCCTCACAAAAAATAGGTATAATAAAAAAAACCTTGAGAAATAGAGCATATAAGATATCCAGCACGGAAAAAAACAAAATGAGAAATTACACTACTTAACACAGAACCTCACACTTAATGGATTTGAGCCAAAAAACAATCAAGACAATCCTAAACACAGCTCCCACAACCAATGTAGAAAAACAAGATTTCAAGAATGCAATCTCACTACCATACATCTGAAATGTCACAGACAGATTAGCGACATTGCTTTGCAAGTACAAGTGCAACTTAAAAGTAGCTTTTCTTCCTTTAGAAAAAATATCAAGATTCCTAGACCCGCTGAAATCTTTGCACCATCCCATAAAAACCCAGGGGGTCTATCAAATCTATTGTTCTTGTGGCATTTGTTACGTAGGCCAGGCGAGAAGGTCAGGAGAAATCCATATGGCAGAACATAAAAAAGACGTAGAAAAAAGAAGAGAACACAAATCACGCCTGGCTTTCTACACAACTTCCACTGACCATAAAGTACTTTGGGAGAAAATGATCATTTCACATATTGATAAAAACTGTTTCACAAGGAAATTCAAGGAAGGGGCAAAAATGCTTAGAATTCCTGCACAGTGCAACAAACACCAAGGTTTGATATTACAGCAAGTGTAGTCGCATTCATAAAAAAATCTAACTTCCTGAGATCTCGGACATAACACACGTGAAGCACAGAACGTGACAACAAATAACAATGTTCCAACAAACTTCAGTAATGAATGTTTCAATTTTTTTTAATGTTACATCTAATGGACTATGAATTTAATCTTTGTTAGTTGTGTTTAACTTTTTTTATACACCAATGCCCCTGATGATGTAAGTCATACGACTTACAAAACTTGTTGGGTTTTTACGTATCCTGTTCGTATTTAATAAACATGTGATCTCAATACCGGAATCTATCTCTCGAATCTCTGACCACTTCCCATGTACTACTGACATTCATTCCTTGTAACTTCTTGCGGTATTGCACTGCTGCAAGCTACCACCTAAGTTTGTTATAATCACCAGCTTTGTAGCCACATAAACCCTTTCTTGATTGACAATTCCATATGTTGAGCAACATCTCAGAATAAGACTGCATTGTCACTTCCCCAATCAGAGGTAGAGTTGCTACTATAGTTATGGAGAGATCTTCTGATGCTATTACCAGATACTTCTCTTCCCCCCCCCCCATCATGTGCTGTTTTAGGTAATTATCCTTTAGCAGCTATATAAATTACATTTCTATTTTGCCATGTGCCCTTTCCTCCTGCCAATCTGTATCCTCATAGTTGAAGTCTCTGGTCATCATTGCTCTGCCTACACTCATTGTGCTAATTTGCCGATGTATGTCATCCACATGTTTCTCTGGATCCCAAAGTCTCTAGCAGCAGCAGCCAGCAATATGTTTTGTCTTATTGGCCTCTATTTCACACCAGATAGCCTCAAATGAATCATCTCTCAGATCTAAAATTTTTGTTAACTTTTAATTTTGTTGGTTGAAGTTCTTCAAATAATATCCCTTCTCCTGATATTCTGTCCCTGTAATTTCATCATTCTCTGTCAATATTTTGGTCAAGTCAAGCTGACGAATGCCAAAAACTTCTCTCCTTCATTTCCAATACTTCTGGCATACGTGTACTTGCATTTCAACATTCCCTTGGGTTTACCATTCCTCTTCCATATCAACTATTTATTTTGTCTCTGGTCTCTGTAACCTTCCTATCATCACCATTGATTAAAGTCATTTTTTCTCTGACTTGCTATCAGCCCATTCAGATTCAAACCTTGGGAAATTGCATCCATATCTGGAAGGCCACATCTAGAAGTCAGAGAACAAATTGCAAAAGCTGCAAAAATATCAGGATGCTTGAATGAAACAATATGGAAAAATAACATCTTATAGTAGAAACAAAAACCAGAATTTATAAAACAGTAATCAGGCCTATTATGATATATAATGCAGAAACAAGATCAGATACTAGAAAAACAAGACAAATGTTAAACAGATAAAATGAATATATTAAGAAAAATAGTAAATAAAAGTAGACTAGATAAAATAAAAAATACAGATATAAGAAAACAATGTGAAATACAAGCAATAAACCCAAAGAATAAAATGGATTGAACATCTGGAGAGAAGAAGTGAAGATAGGATAATAAAACAAGTTTATAGTTGGAAACCAAAGAATAAGAGAAGAACAGGAAGACCTAGAAAAAGGTTAAAAGATGCCATTAAAAAAGATGAAGTCTTGGTCACAACAGATATTACATGCATGAAGAAGACACTCATTTATCCCAGGAGTGATTATTTTTGTATTGTCATTCCTGCACCCACACTTATTTGTACCAGGGGTGGTCAGACACATGCTTGATTGCACATTTCCCCCCCCAACACACACACACATATTTGCAAAATGATCGCTCAGCAACTCAGTTATTTCTTTTGCTTCTGTTACCTTCCTACCATCAGCATTGATTAAAGTCATCCTTCCATAGTTGTTTTTCCTCTGACTTACTGCATAACAAAAAACTCCTTTGGATTTATTTCAGCCTGCTTAGCTAATTTTCTCTCATCTGTTTAAGCCTTTTTTTCTTTTTACCATACTACTCACCCTTCTTGTTTGCACTTTGTACTGTTCATGAGTTTGCAGATCACCTTTTTCTTTACAATCTTTCCACAATGTTTTTTTTGCAACTCTTGCTAAAATATCTCTGCTCGTATATTTAATCCCCATGTGATTTATCCTCCTGACCATGGATATGCAGTCTGATACCACTTATTTCAAACAATCCCCGATCACTTCTCATTTACTGCAACATTCTTTCCATCTAGCTTCTCAAGCTATGGCACTGCTTCACGATGCCTCCCAAGTCTGTCATAATTACCACCTTTACAGTTCAATAAGTGCTTTCTTAACAGTGAATTCCACATCTTTAGCAACTTCCCATCTCAACACTACATGATAACTCCCCAGTTGAAGGCAAAGTGTCTACTTTAGTTATGGTTATATATCTTCTGATGCTATTACTGGATCTAACACTCTCAAACCCCCCTAGTTTCCTCCGTAATGTGTTGCTTCAGGTAATTATTCCTTAGCAAATGTATAATTTTGACTTCTATCTTGCTGTGCCCCCTTTCCTCCCTTTAATCTCTATGTCCCCATGGTAGAAGTCTGCCATAAAAATTGCTTGGCCTGCATTCATTGTGCTGATTTGTCAACAAGATATCTACATCTTCTTGCGGACCGCCTCCTGTTCTATAGCAGCAACAAAGAATATATTTTGTCCTATTGATTTTTATCTTGCACCAGATAGCCTCAAATGAACCATCTCTCCCACACCTAAGATCCTCTTTACCTTCTAATATTATTAGTTTAGTTCTTCAGCTGTCATCAGCAATACCCCACCTGCTGTCTTATTTCTCCCTGTCCTCCCTGAAAATAAACTCCTCTCCCTTATTTCTGATACTTCTGGCTTTCATGTACATGCATTTCAACATCTACTTTTACCCACAGTTTTCTTCAGTCCATCCTTCCCTACAATAGTTAGAGCCGTCTAATTGGGGTTCGCGATGAATTAATGCATCCATCATCCCATAAGGATAAGTATTTTATGGCTGTAAATCTGGGTGGTCACAGGACTGGGTTTGCCTGTATTGAGGGATGAAAAACCTAAATTTTCAGGGGGGTGGGAAAACCCTTTACCTCCTATGAGACCAGCTAACTCACCATTTGTTTGAAAAGAACTGATAAAGATACCTCATATCATAGATTGGATTTGAACCACGTTTTTCCAGTGAAAGGACTGATCTATACCAACTGAGCTTATGGAGGTCTGGACCCACAGTTACCCTTGTGTAATGTCATTACTTATCCTTTCAAATCTGAAACCTGTGAAATTGCAATCTGCATTTCATAATCACTTCTCTACCCATACACACACACGCACACACTGCACCCCCCCCCCCTTCAATAGTTTCCCTGGTTTTTGCATTTCCAAACTCTCATTAAACAGCACTGTTTCCAAATATCTAACTCTAAAATCGTTCAAATGTCCATCAGGCATGTACAAGTCCTTATTGTCTATCTAATTAACTCCATATATCTATAAAACCATAAAATTCCTCTTGCACAATTTTCTCATTAGCAGTCATGTCCCCTTCTCAATTCTTCCTTATCATATCATGGCAGTCAACTCACAATTTTTACTTTCTTACTCTTCATTTTCTCTTCTTTCAACAACTCCTTCATATCCTTTATCAGTGCATATTTGTCATCTTGCAAATTATTTGTGCCTGCCAAGACAATAAACTCTTTTGCTTCTCCCTTCTGCAAAGTTACATCTTTATTAACATCCTTCATTTTTACATCTAAGCAACATGCTTTTGTCATTGTCTCATTAAATACACCTCTTATCATCAAATCCCCATACAGTGCTTTCTCTTCATTCCCAGTTTTTTGCACTATTGTACTTTTCACTTCTGCTGTACAACAAGGCAATCGTTTCTCCAGTTTGCTTGATCTTTCATTTTGTTCTGTGAAGGAGTCTGCATAAGCATGCTATTTCTCTCTGCACTGTCACCTCATTATCCACATTATTACATTGGAGATAGTGTTCAGATCTCTCTTACACCTGATTTTGTTTGTTATAACATATAACCATCTTAATAGAAGGAAGTACATTAACAGAGTTTATTTCATATTACCATCTATGAAGAAGTTTTAATTAAACAACAAGTTTATCTCTGTTGACAGTTTATGATTGATTCACAAAAGAAAAGCATCTGAAGTGTGTCCAAAGAATTTTGGACACACATTTGTTAAGTGTAAATAGCGGAATAAACATACTATCTACACAGAAAAAAAAAAGCAAAAAATATCTATAATTTATCCACATCCAAGTTTTGTACTTTTCATTATTCAAATGAATTTATATCAATCAGTAACAGTTGGTTCACAAGGCACATCACATTAAGAACGAATAGAAAATCAAATTCACTGCAGAGAACAACACTAAATATTAACATTGTACCTACAGTATTGCAAGATTATTATTGCATGGACACCTCCATGGAGTCCTAAGACTCATTGTGGGAGACCAAAACTATCAACGCAATATCTATCATACCTCTCCTTGAAACCATTAACCCATTCCATTCATTTATCACTCTCCAAACAAAAAAGCTGCTCCTCATGTGATTGCTAACCACACTCTTACCCAGTTTCCAGGGATAACCTTTTGTTCTGCTACCTCTAGCCAATTGTTGAACATTTCCTCTACATCAGTCCCATAAAATCATTTGAGTAACTTAAATGTTTCTGTCATATTTCCCCCTTTTTTTGCATATCAACCAACTTTTGCAATCCACAAACCCTCAATCTGTCCTCATAGGAAGCATTCCACAGACCACTCACCTCTTGATCCTCTCCACCACTTCCTTATCTCCAAGAAATCCAGGTGACCAAATTAGTAATCCAGATGCGATCATATCAAGGCTTTATAAAGGGGAATGATAACTCCTTTATCTCTGCATGTTAGTGTGTTTTTCAATCATTAAGTAATCCTGTTAGCTACCTTGGCTACGTTAGCAATATACACCCTAAACTTGAACTCTATCCACCAACACCTCAAAGTCCTTAGTCTCATCAATCTCTTAGAGCACAGTTCCATCAATGTGGTACACAGCTTGTAATTGTAATCTTTGTATCACAAAATGAATAACTTTCCACATTAATCGACATCCATTATGTTTTGCCCATACTATCAGCCTATTTAATTCATCCTGCAAGCTCTCTGCATCACTCTGCACAGCAGACAAACTCCTAGAAAACTTCAATATATTCCGAAGGAAAAAATGGGTAAATATAGTTGAAGGTATAGACTTTACTCATTCCAGCCGTAAAGCTTGGAGCCTTCTTAGGAAACTAGGTGGTAGTGCTCCTTTGATTAAAGAACAACCAAGAATCACCCCAGATCAACTAGCTATACATATTGTTAATATATCACGTATCCCAATCAATAAAAAGCATACAAGATATATAAAGAGAAAATTAAAAGAATTTAGCAAGTCTTCACCTATAACTTCAAATTTTGCATACCCTTTTACGCAGCAAGAAGTTGAAGCAGCCTTAAAGGAATTAAAGCCTGGTAAGGCTCCTGGTTTTGATAACATTCATCTAGAATTTTTGATTAATCTGGGAAGAAATGCAAGATTATGGTTAACAAAGTTCTATACTGACATTCTTACAACTGGTAAACTTCCCACTATTTTTAAAAAAGCAAAAGTACTTTCAGTTTTAAAGCCTGGTAAGCCTAATCATAAACCGGAAAGTTGCCAACCTATTACTCTCCTCAGTTGTTGTTGTTATAAACTCTTTGAAAGACTTATTTATAATAGAATAAGCTCCACAATTTTTAAAAATGTCCCAATAGAACAAGCTGGCTTCAGACCAAATCGTGGGTGTTGTGACCGGGTTCTCTCTTTGGTAACTCACATAGAAGCTGGTTTTCAAAAAGGTTTAAAAACATCAGCAGTGTTTATTGATTTGTCAATAGCCTTCGACACCGTTTGGAGACAAGGCCTTCTATATAAATTATATAAAATTATCCCATGTAAAACAATAGTCCATATTATTAACAATATGCTAAGAGATAGAAGATTTATAGTGACTATAGGTAATAAAACTAGTAGCGAAAAGAAGTTAAATAATGGACTGCCACAGGGA
Organism: Typopeltis vanoorti; assembly: GCF_054136105.1. Classification (NCBI taxonomy): domain Eukaryota; kingdom Metazoa; phylum Arthropoda; class Arachnida; order Uropygi; family Thelyphonidae; genus Typopeltis; species Typopeltis vanoorti. The sequence goes on along the minus strand of NC_143549.1, from coordinate 47,187,109 downwards.
TCTGTTTTATCTCCGTTATTATTCAATCTGTATACATCTGATCTTCCCATCACTACGTCAAGGAAATTTTGTTGTGCCGACGATATAGCAATAACTACACAACATAAATGCATAAGTCGTACAGAAGAAATTCTAAAAGCTGACTTAATTATTCTGGATGAATATTTTAAAAGATGGAGACTGTTTAAATAGGAGCAAAATGGTAATATCTTGTTTTCATCTAAATAATAACTTGGCAAATGTGAAACTAAAAATTGAATTGAACAACACTATATTTCCATATAATACATTCCCTAAGTACTTGGGAGTCACACTTGACCGTTCTCTCACTTTCTGACATCTTTCAAACTTGGCATATAAACTAAGGACACATAATAATATCCTACAAAGACTCTGTGACACTATCTTGGGTTCTAGAGCTCTACTCTTCTGACAACAGCCCTTTCTTTGGTATTCTCAAGTGCTGAATATTGTAATCCTGTGTGGCTAAATAGCCCTCACACAAGGATTATCAATTCTCAATGAACAATACCTTAAGATTAATTACAGGCTCTATTAGATCGACCCCAATATATTGGTTACCTCTTTTAGCAGGCATTATTCCTACAGAACTACGTAGATTGAATTCTTTAGTCCGTGAATTCCAAAATATTGCTGGTAATCCGAACCTACCTATTCATCAGGATCTTCCAACTCTTAACGTCAATAGATTGAAATCTTGCCATCTATCACTAAGAGCAGCAGAAGAACTAGTGCTAAATAATTTTAATCCTTTATCAAAGTGGGAAGAAACATGGAAGGAAAATACGAAAGAACATTTGCATAACATCTTTAAAGGTGATCAAATCATCAAAGGATCAGATCTACCTCTCAAAACATGGATGGTACTAAATAGAATTCGGACAAATCGTGGCCTATGTGGAGATACTCTCAATAAATGGAACAGACAGACAGACATCTCCAGAATGTGACTGTGGTGCTCCACGACAGACTATGCAACATATTGTAACAGAATGCATCTTCCGTGCTTATCAGAATGACTGGAATGACTCTTTACAAGCGGCTCCTGAAGCTGTGACCTGGATTACGAACTTAGATCTGAATTTATTATGATATATATGTTTCTTTTCCTTATTTTAACATATTAAGACTTTTACTTTTAACTCTTATTTTAATTTTCCAACTTCTTGGATTAGATCTATGTTTTCCTTCAAAGTTTTAACTTAAAATATTTTAAATTCTTCAATTCTGTTAATATATAATGACATCATGATTCTCTTTTTTAACATCATGTTTTTGCCATGAGCTATGTATGTATGTATGTCTGCATCACTTTGATTCACTGTTACCCAACTTTGCATCATCAGCAAACAGCCGAATGTCTTCCTTTAAATTATTTTCTATATCATTTATACAAATTAAACAGCAGTGATCCAAGTACAGAGCCCTGTGGCACACCACTAGTCACCTACCTTCTCCTGGATTCTGCTCCTCCACATACTACTTTTTGTATCTGTCCATCAGCTACTGTTTTATCTATATCACCAACATATTCATCTCCATTTGTTGCAGTTGGTGTAACAGAGTTCCATGTGGTATGGTGGAAAATTTTTGAAAAATCCAGCAGCATCATTGTAACCATTCCCTTTATCCAACTCGTTGTCGTCCTATTATAAAAAAAGTTAGTAGATTACTAAGACATGACTGATCCTTCACAAAACCATGCTGCCCTCATAGAGTATCATATTCTCTTTTTGATCTCAGTTCTATTTTTTTTTTCCAACTTTTCCAGTACTTTTACCACCACACCTGAGATACTAATTGGTCTATAATTCTCTACCACAGATTTGGGGACTTTGCCAGAGCTAAGACTTAAACAGCCTAGTCAAAGGTATGTTTCTCTGAATATTCTTGTAAAATGTGAGCCAATATCCTTTCCAATTCCACAAATATATTTCATTCAAATTCTGCAGTATACTAAGTACCTCAAATTCTTCAATCTCTGTTCTCGCATCAGTCCCCATTCATCTCTGTCATAACAATATCTTCACTTGGATGATATACCGTTGCAAAATAATCACTCAGTAGCTCAACAGTTTTGTCTCCCTCTATTACTTCTCTATCATCTGCACTCTTTAAAGTTATCCTTCCACAGTCATTCTTCCTCCTATCTCCCATGCACTGTGACCATCCTTCCCTTGAAGATCTTTATGCCATGGTACTGTTTCAAACTCCTTTCCAAGTGTATAAGCATCTGCCTTGTAGTTCTACATATACCTCTTCTTGACAGAATATTTCCTCATGTCTTACAGTCCCCCCCCCTCCCCCAAGTCAAGACCACATGGTCACTTTCCTCAATCAGAGGTAATGTGGCCACCTTGGTTATGGATAGCTCCTTTAATTCTGTGACCAGGTCCAATACTCTTGCATCCTGAATCCCCTCCATCACATGCTGTCTCAAGCAATTATCTCTCAATAGGTGTATAAATGCCTTTGCTTCCTGCCATGTGATCTCTCTTCCTTTCAATGTATATCTCCATAATTTAAGTCTTCCATAATAATTACTCGACTTGCACTCATTGTACTAATCTGCTGATGCATGTCTTCCACATCATCCCTGGCACCCCTAGCTTGTAGCAGCAGTCGATTTTATTTTGTGTCCTATTGGTTTCAATCTCACACCAGACTGAGTCAAAAGAACTGCCATCTACACAACTGACTCCTATTCTTGTTTGCTGCATTTCATCTGCTATCAGCAGTAAACCCACCCCTGTCCTGTCTGCTCTATCCTCCATGTAACTACATCATCTGCTGTTAGCCAAGTCTCACTCCTCCCTCTTGTTCCTGATACTTCTGGCATTAGTATAGAAACTTCAGCATCCCTGTATGAGTCTCAGACCACCTTTACTTCCTGAATTGTGACTACCTTATTCAATATTTTTGCTCGAGAGATTGGATTCTGCTCTTGTTGGTCATTCTCGCACACACAGACTTGTCTGCATTGCCCTAATTTCTTTAGTTTTCCTGACTTTGCTCTTCCACATGCTCAATGAACAAAGCTCTCTCTAGACATCTAACTCCCATTCCATTTAAGTGCAGTCCATAGATGATAACAGCTATTGATTCATAGCTGTTATCATCCTCCTCATTTCACCTCTATCATGGCAGCAGACTCATAAACTTCACCTTCTCACTCTTATTTTTTGCTTCTTTGAATAACTCTTTCAATTCTCTCTCATACAATCCTTCTCACCTCTCAGGTGAGAAGGATTGTACACGATTGTATGTTCCAACCAAAATAATCAATTCTTTTACATTCCATTTCTGCATTCTAACAGCATTACTAACATTATTAATTTTCGTACTCGGGAAACAAGACTCACAAACTTCACCTTTTCACTCTTATTTTTTGCTTCTTTGAATAAATCTTTCAATTTTCCCTCATACATTCTTCCTTCTCACCTCTCAGGTCATTGGTTCCAACCAAAACAAGCAATTCTTTTACATTCCATTTTTGCATTCTAACAGCATTAGAATGCAAAAACTAAATTATTAATTTTCATACTAGGAAAACAAGATTTTATAGCACTTTTGTAACATACTCCCTTTATCATAGAATCACCATAAAAAATTATCTGGCTTTTTCTCTTGTTTATTCTTCAATTTTCATTTTGGCTTTGGATCTCTTGCTTTTTTTTCTGTTCTCAGTTCAACTAATCTTTTACTGTTTCTGCAGCCCTTTGTCATGTTAAGGAGTACATGCAAGCAAGCTATTTCTTTATTCAGATCCTCTACATTTTCCTGAGCTTTTGCATACACTATCTTACCCCTACTTTCAGTCACCTCATTTATACTCTCTTTCACATTTCTCTTGCCATCATTTTAACCCAGTCACTCTAATACTTTGGGTTTCACGGCTTTCAGTACTAACTTCAACTATTTCATTCTCTCTTGCTTCCGACAAGTCTTGCATTTCTGGCTTGTGAAGCATTTTCAGCACACTATCTCTCCACTACCACAATTCGTTTTCTCTTGTCAATGCATACATAACACACACACACTACATTTCATAAAATCCCCATGTCGAACCTCCTGCAGAGTGATGTCTTAGCCGCCTTTTGTTTTCATTTGCAATGGTACCATGAAATGTTTATCTATGCACACAGTATAAATATATCAAAAGTAAATAAAGACATTCGCCTGCACAGTCATACACAAGAATATTACAATCCCAATTATCAAAATATTAAATCAATGTTAAAATAATGACCTAGCTGCAAGCTCACAGTACACACCATCTCCATAGAATGAATGAATAAGAACATGACTGAATGGTGATCAAAATACTATTGTTTATTAAACATGATTAGTGAATGTAAGGAGACAGTTGCAGAGCAATTGCAATGTCACTTCATACTAATTTATAATAATTGGACTGGGATTTGAAGAGGATAAATTTACTCTGGAGAGAGCACAGAATCAGATAACAAAATGATATCAGGACTCTGCAATGCTAGTTATGAGAATAGACTGGTCATACAAACTACAGAGTTTGGTGGATTGGGGATGAAGAGGCTGGCATGATTGAGACATTTAAATTGTTTAGAGGTATTTAGAGGATTGGCACTTGGGGGGGGGGGGGGGTTCATGTAGTAGAAAAGGGGGAAGGGACAAGAACGAGGCCATCTCTGGAAGTTGCAAAAGGAGGTGGCTTTTTTGCATGGAGGATGGATGCACCATGGAATTCATTGCCTAATAGAGTAGTGAATGTGTTTGAGGAATGGTATGATAGACTTTGATTTCTAAGATGGGCCTCCCAGGAAGAGTGTTTTGACTCCATGGAGGTCCAGAATAATAATTGTTATTCATGCAACAGTACGTGAAATTCACACCATATAATTATTATGCTATATAGACAAATGATTTATATTTTTTAACTTCTCCAGGAAATAACTATATATAGATAGAGAATCTTGATAGTAGCCATATTAGTCTCATTGGTATTTTATTTTGCTGACATTTGTTATGCAATTGGAAAGGAAAATTCATCATTGAGTCCGTGTGGTTAGCCTATTGGCCAGTCTTGGCGTAGACAGCAGGGATTTTCTCCCCAATTTATCTGGGGGGGGTTCCTCCCACAAGCAGGCAAACCAGCCCCATGAACACACGCAGCTACAGCCAGGAAATATATTGGGAGGCATAGGGCTAGTCACCTTATCCTCAGGACAGGTACAACTTACAAGGGCTTAAGATAAGTCTGTAACAGGCCAGTAGGCCTAACACTTAGAAGGGAGAACAAGAAAAAAAAAAATTCATCATTATCCTCTTTTATAGGGTGGTGTTTATCTCACAAATCAACCAGAAGTACATAAATACCATTAACAGTTATAATACACTCACTTCTTATCATAGTTATTTTACCTGTAATCCAAAATATCTCAGCCCAATCTTCTTATGTAGGTGCTCAGTGAGTGGCCTATACAAAAAAAAAAAAAAAAAAAAAAAAAAAAGGAAAGCACAGATAACTCCATTCCTGTGGAAAGCAGTTGTTAACAGGTGTATTTGACTCTCAATAGAGCAAACACTGTCTGCTCTATTAAGATAGAGCATATCCTTATGAGCGTGCCATAATGAGAGTTGACTTACTACATTAATGCCACAACTCACTATTGTGTACTGTTGTCTAGTGCCATCACTATCTGACCACACACACACACACACACACACACACACACACACACTATTATAGATTTCTGCTTAAAGAAATTCAATTTCTGTAGTCTAGTCTTTAATTAAATTTTTTTTTTTTTTTTTTCATTGTGTGAGAGTCAGTTTATCACAAGTATTTCTGTCACAATTCATAACTTACCTGATATCTAGGTCAGTGCTTCCCAAACTGGGTCTGTGAAATAATGATAAGAAACACAAAAAAGCTTACAAATGCAAAATCTTGAATATAAATTGTATTGAATACAAATACAATAAATATTATAATAATATATGTCTATATTATGATTTTTTTTTGATGGGGACCGTGAAATATTTTAATTTTTCCGAAGGGGGCCCCTTAGCATCCATAAGTTTGGGAAGCACTGGTCTAGGTCATTGCTTTGTGAACATACATTCAGGTTTGAAATCTCACAAAAGAGACAAACTAGCCAAAAAAAAAAAAAAAACACATGCAAATAACAGACATACTGTCCTCATTACCTTAGTTACTACTCACCCATAACTTCAAATAGTTTGCGCACATTACTATATGGTCAGTATGTTTCAGTTAGATCCTACAACTAGCCAAAGGGTAGTGCTTATACTTGACACTACAGCCTGACATGCACTTTTTATGATACCCCCTAATTTTTTGATTTCATAACAGGTTGAAAACTTGAATTGCATTAATACCATTTATATAATTGGGAGTATTTTTTTAGAGAAGGATATATAGTTTTTTTGCTTTTTAGCTGAGCTGTCATAGAACCTATAGAAAAAATAAAATATTTCACATTTAAACACAAATTTTTTTAGTAAAGATGGCAAATTAAATATGGAAGTAGACAACAGAATAAAGAAAGCTAGTATATTGGGGAGCCAGTTGAATAAATTTATATGGAATAACAGAGAATTTATCTAAAACACAAAAATTAACATTATATGTTACCTTCTTATAATTTCTAACTTTGTACTGACATGCTGAAGTGGGATTTTTTTATGCTAAGCAAGACTGTCCACTCCTACACATTTGTGATATGGCACATATTCCTACTATATCATGTAGATACATAAAATGAATGTACCTTTTATTTATTTCTCAGTTATTTTCTGGCATGTCAATATATAGTGGAGACAGTAATGGAGAAATAATATAGGGAAGAGAATACATGACAGGAGTGTGTCAAACAGATCTGATACTTGTCGTGAGGTATTCCAAGTCAGGGCAATGGTATTCAAGCAGCAGTAAATTCCAGAAAGAATTGAATCATACCATTGTTTCTTTGAAGTATAAATTTGATCAGGATTATCAAATTCTGGATGACTATATAGCCTTGTACTCTCATCGTTTCAATATATAAATAAGAAGAGGATGGGATAAAACTAAATGTGATAATAATGGAGGAATTTTCCTACTAGGTTTCAGGTAAAATTTATGCAAGCATACTTGAGAAAAAGCTTAGAAAAATATAGGAGAGAAATTTGGAAAAAAAGCAAGCTAAGTTCTGAATTAAGGCCGAGTAGGGGTTGTTGGGATCAGATTTGCACTTTATAAAAAATAGTTGAGAAATTGTGAGAATATAAAAGGATCTATTATACCCTGGTTTTTGTAGATCTCAAAAAGCATGCAACAAGGTGCCAAGAGAAAAGCTTATTAAAGTACTTCGATTATATTGGCAAATGGAACATTATAAAGAGCAGTACATGGTCTGTATTTAAGTTGTAAGCAGTGAAGAATAAGAATTTAAGAAAATTACAGGAAGATAATTTCATGTAAAATCAGGTGTAAAACAGGATCAAAGAGCTATGTTGGAGATATCCAACACAGCTCTTTGATGTTGTACTCCTAAACAAATCCAATTCTCCAGGATTCTTATAAATTGAATGACTACTGTAAGAAATTTCATTTGAAAATAAACAATAAAAAGACCAAAACCATGAAAATTAGCAGGACATCGAAAAATTCTCAATGGAGAACAAAGAAGTAAAATACTTCACATTTAAACACAATAAGGAAAGTCAGTAAGTTGAAGAGCCAGTTGAATAAATTTATATGGAATAAAAGAGATGTTAGCTAAAACACTAAACTAGCAGCATATGTGACAGTGTTCAAACGAGTTTTAACTTATAGATCATGACATCTGGGTTAAAAATAAAAGAATTGATCAAAGACTAGAAAGACTGAATGAGAGTTCTGAGAAAAAATAGGGATATGAACAGATGACATCATTGGCAGAATCATATTAAAAATGAAGATATTAGGGAAGAACTTAGCATTGTTAGCACTTGGGAATGTGTGAGCAAAGCTAATGTAAAATGGTTTTGTTGCCTAAACATTGGGAGAAGAAAGGTTAGCAAAACACCCAAGAGGGGGGAGAAAAAAACACTGAGGAGACCAAGAACCAGGAGGATAATGTAAACTTAATCATGTATTCCATAGCATCCTGTTATACAGCATATACCTTGTGATCCAGTTATCATAATCTGTGATGTTTCTGAAATATGTGAAACTTGTACTACCATATTTCAACAACATTTTAGTTCTAATCATCTATTTCAACTGTATGTTTTTGTTGATATTTTTTTATTTTTGCAAAAATTCAAATATATACTCTTAATTGCATTTCTCCATGATATTTTCTTGCACTGTTTATATCACTTGTTACCTCATTTAATCATTTTTTAAAGTAATTACTCATGATTCCGCCTGTGAAGTATTTATTGTATATATGATGTAAACTGTTGTTATATCATCTTACCATTTCTAGGCTTTCTTAATTAACATCTGTAACACATTTTACCACTTATGAGATTTTCCTCTGTATTCTTCCCCAAGTTCCTATGACTTTCATTTAGTTACTTTCAGAACATAATTTTGGCTTTCGTTCATTTTTCTTTGTATTTTCTGATGTTGCAGTCTGTGATTTGCTTGCCAGAAATTATCAGTATAATTTCTGATTTTTCTATCTTTGCTGGTTACACAATACCCTGAGTGTCATTTGTTGTCTTCAGATTTTTACATTGGGTTTCTAAGGTTTTCAGTTCTTGTTTTCAATATTTCACATTTTATCCAGTAGTATCTGTATATTTTAATCTGCTTCACACATTATTTAAAAAAATTTAGTACACATTTTTCCTTTCCAGGGATTGCTCATTTTTAGGTACATTTTCAAAATGGATAAGTGCCTGTTATATTCATTTTGTGTACACAAGCTATTTTGGAACTTAGTTTGTACAGATTATACCAAAATGTGCAATTTGGAATCTTTACAAAATTTGTTGAACCATTTCAGTTTTGTTTCATTTTCATACATGCATAGGCACAAAGCTTTGGAATTATATATCACTATAACTATGTTCTGGGTGGATGAAATTTAATAAAATTTTTGATTTAGAATGGATTGGGGGGGGGGGGGCTTATTATCACTCTTGCCTAAATGGTAAGTCTGTGTGTAACACACACACACACACACACAATACATGCTTCCTGACTAGTCAGCTTACAAGTATGATCCTAAATTCTGTCTCCCCCTGCTGCTGCCACCATAATCTCCTGTATCTGCACTGTAAGAACCTCTTACTAACTTGTGTTTGTATCATATCTCCTCTCTTCCACCCATTACCCAAAACTTGATGACTACATTCCCTCAATTTTTCTCAGATATGTAATTCAAGTATTATTATCTTGACTTATCTCATCTGAATATTTTCAGCCATCTCCCCCATCTCTGCAGAATCTAAATTTCCATATCTGTGCACATAACTCTAGAATATGATCTTATTAAAGCCTTGTGAAGTCAGAAAATTAGTGTTCACTTCAGCATCGCACTGGTTAACTACCTCAGCAATATTATTATTATTACCTGACACCTCCAAGGACTCATCGTGGGAGGGAATTCTACTTCACTCCGGTACATCTCACCTTCTCCCTTCCTACTTAATTCTCCCACTCTACATAACTACAATCAATGCCATCTACTGCCCATCACCAACAACAGTATTTTTTGTATATAAATCACATGTGTTCTCTACATTTTAATTCTCTGTCTACTAACCTTAAGTCTCTAACTTCATTTTGCTGCTTGCATGCAGCAAATTCTTTTTAATATAATACTTAGCTTGCCTTGTCCTCAATCCAAAATGCATAATATCAGCATTCATGCTATTTAAATGCAAGAAATGCATAATTCTATTCATATTTCAAGATCAACAAAACTTACTCAAGGATCCTGCTTCTTGTAATACCTCTGCTTGGTTTTTTCAGTGATTTTTATAATGTTTTCAAGTATGCATGTATCTGAAGTCTTTTCTGAAACTGTCAGTAGGAAAATTTCTCAATAACTTCCTTGATTTAGCTTTTATTTGATTTTATACTTCTCTTCTCATTTGGCTTTATTTGTAGATTAGAATTTGTTTTGAATAGTTTTTTCCAAACTTCTTGAACCAACTACTCACCTCTGTCTCACTTCAGAACAGCCTTCTTCACACTATTTTCCATAGCTAAATAAACACATGAATAGGTTCTTTCTTTCTCATTATCCACTTATCTGCATGCACACACATTGTTGTTTATTGTGAAATTTGATTTTACTGCATTTTTTAATTTTAACTTTATAGTTTAGTATTAAATTTTTACAGGATTTACTTGCTCTTTTGAAAACTGTGGAGAATGAAATTGCAATTTGTGAGAGTAACCTACATGATGAAATTGAAAAACGGAAGAAGTACAAGGTGAGAAACATCTTTTTTTCTTGTATTTGAAAATATTAGAAATTACATAATTTTTTTATTATAATTCTTGTTGTTGCTGTTTTCTTGAGATAGGTCAGAATAAGAAAGACTGACCTTATAGATTTTATTTTATTCACCAACTAGTTGAACTTTTTCAGCCTGTTAGCAGCTGCTCTTCTAGTCTTCTGAATACATAAAAGTCCTTGTGAGACCTATTGTGAATTGCATTGACTTTTCTATATATAGAACAACTAAGTTCCTTTCCTTTCCATTGAAATGTATATATCAGTTAGGCAGGTTTATACGTGGGACTATCTAGACCAGGGGTGACCACAACGTGGTTTGTGAGCCGCATGTGGCTCAAGTCCATGCATCATGCGGGTCTTCACGATCTACCGGGAAAAAATAAACAAAAAGAGAAGAGGAAACAACAAAGAAGAGGAACAAAATAAAAAAGAGAGAAGAGAGAGAGAAAAACAGGGTTAATAAAAATTACTGCAATAAAACAGTTTAATTCAAAACACATTAAATGAAGTTTACTTTGAAAAATTAGAATAATTTTAAAGTCGAAACACAATAATTTTAGTTACTTCTTTACTAGTAGAGGCCTTCCTTGTATCCATTTTCTTAGTAAGCTCCTTAAAATTAGATGTGTAATTAATCAGTTGAATAAATTTCATTGACTTCTCTTACAAGCTCTTTACAACCTCGCCATGTGCACACTCACTTACACCCATGCCATCGCATCAGTCAAAGGTTGTGGCTCTTCTAAGTCTTACCAGAATTATTTTGGCTCCAAAAGGATGCATAGTTGGCCACTCCTGATCTAGACTATGGACATACGGGGATATTAGATTTGTGGATTTTTGCTAATCCATAAATACAGTGTGGTTTAACATGAAATGATTTTAGTTTTTTGATGATTTCTTTTGTCCAGGAAGTGACTTTTTTCAATAATTTGCAGACTTTTTTCCCCTTTGAGACATAGCGGGGCTTACGTCCCATAGTTCGATAGCATAGATCAGGGTTGTCCAACCTTAGGTAATCTGAGGGCCGCATCCAGAATAATGGAACCGTACATATATTAAATTACTCCTAGAGTCCTACCATTAGTTAGGTTTAGCAAGCACATCGAAAATTTCATAAGAAAGAAAAGTCATGGTGCTTATAAAAGTTTTTATTGAAACAGTAGACAAGAAACAATAATTGTTTATTTCATTTTAGTGAAAACTCTGCGGTATTTCGGCTTCATTTACCAAAGTACCTATATCAATTTTGATGCTTGTAGTTGCAAATCGCAGTAAATTTGCAACAGAATTATCTGTCAATGAACATTTCTACTTTGATTTAATGGATATCAGAGTTGAAAAAGGCACATATCTTTGCTTTCGCAAAGATATGTGCTCCCGAGCATTGAGCACATCTTGAGTCCAAAGTTCCTCAATTTCAGGTACCTCTCTATTGGTAGTAATTTTTTAAAAAAATCGTTTCCTTTTTCACTTCTGTTAGTATAAAAAAAAGTGTAAGAACTCTTCTTTGACACATCTAATATTTGAAAAACATGGGGATATATAGTGATGTAAAAACACCAAATAAAATTGCCAACTTCGAGATTATAGATTAGTGATAGAATTAAAATATCTAATATGCATTCAATTCGAATTGTTATTTTATTTTTTTTGCTTGTGAAAATCAAAACAGACAGGCGGGTCGCACAAAATCACGCCGCAGGTTGTGATTTGGACAGCCCGGCATAGATAGTCACACATAAACTTGCCTAACAGTTAACCACGTCATTTGACCCCCCCCCCTTACTGGGGGAAGGGGCAACTCCTTTACTTTTATTTAAAAAAATTCAGTCCATTTCAAATCACTAGTTAAAAACCATATCCTTAAAAATTCTGACATAATGATTACCTTTGATGTCACCTCTTTATTTACCAGTGTATCACTTATAGACACCCTTGATTTGATCAATTCTAAATTCCCCCCCCCCCCCGATATCTTTGAATTATTCAAATTTACTATGTATGCAGGCTAATTAATATGCAGGCATGTGGCTCTTTCAAAAAAGGAGCCTTGCCTCAAAAGTATTATTATGAATAAACAACAACATAGCCATTAAAAATTGAGATATTGTTTTGTATGTATATGTAAATGTATGTGTTTATTTTTCATTAAAAAAATTATTTTGCAATAGATGTAATTTCCTAAATAAAGAAATAGAAACACATTTTTCAAGGGGGGGGGGCTTATTTTTAGATTCAAGGGGGTGCTGATCACTAAAAAGGTTAAGATCCATTGTCCTGGAGTGTGTGAAGTTTCCTGTGACTTGGCCTACTATCGGCAAACAGGAAGATTTTCTGTTCCTCCAGGCGGTTAACATCCACCTGGAGGAACATAAAAATACATTTGCTACACTTATTATGGCAAGTCTGACTGGCAGATCACTCTTTGGATACCCCTTCACATAGGATTAGATGGAAGAAAACGAATTTGCTATTTAGAAGTCGTCACAGATCCAAAAGATTATTTTTTGAGTCAGCCATGGCTATGAAGAATTCTCCTAACCTGAACAAATATGGTTGCATTAATTTGCCAAAAATTTGGACTTTATCCAGATACCCACAAAGTATCTAATAGATAAGCTTGGGTGTTGACGGTTATTCATGACTTATTTTTAATACCGTTAAAAATAAGTCATGAATAACCATCAACACCTAAGCTTATCTATTAGATACTTTGTTTTCAATCCTCTTTCTAGGTTTACTACATAGATGATAGAATTGTTAGTCTGCTTCATTCTGAAAATGAACTAACCACCTTTCTAAGTTGAATCAAAAGCCTACAGTATTCAGTTCACGGAAAAGAATTTTGGGGAATAACCTTGCTTGGACATCCTGTTTACTGGCAGACACATGCATCAAAGTTCTATTCCTCATGTCCCAGAAAATTGAAGTTGTCAAAGCTTAATTAACAGAGCACATAACAGCATTTTCTCCTTCATCCTTACAACAAGAGCTTCTCATCATCAGAACTTTTATAGACTCAAAGCTATAGCAATTGTCATGTTCATCAAATAGACTCTTACACCAAAGAATACTTCAATAGAATGCAGGTTCCAATTCCATATATTTCTGGCATTTTTGAACTTATAGGGAGGAGCTTGAAGAAGTTTCTCCAGATACCCACATATTTTGCTATCAACACAATTTCTAATCTTTTGCTAAACTTTTGTAAGACAAACTACATTTGTCTTACAAAAGACAAACTACATTTGTATCTGGCTGGTGTTACAGAGGCCATTCTGTGGTTAAAGAAAGAATTAGTAAACATCAATATTTTGTTGAATACTATTATCATCATCCAATTCCTGATATATATCCTGGAGAGGAAGGGATTAGATTACAGGATATTATGTTAATACTGCATGAAAAGTTTACTTCATCTAACTTCCTAATGACAGTTTCGCTCCAAATTAATCTATTATCTGTCAGGACTAGCTTTGTTAGATCTTATATTTTAAGCTCTAAGACACTTTTTAGTGTATCAATCCAAGTAATAAACATTGGCCTTCCTCTGAGTCTTTTTCTTTCTATCAGGCCAAAAAATATCTGTTTTGCTAACCTTTCTTCTTTACTGTTCCATTAAAGTTACCATATCACCTTAGATTAGCTCTGTCCACACACACATGCTTGAATGCTATCAGTGTCAAGTTACTTCCTAATATCCTAATTTTTAATATGGTTCTGTCATTGAAGCTATCTGTTCATTCTCCTAATCTTTCTCAAAACTCCCATATTCGTAATGGTTTATTAAATTTGCCCATATTGATATTTTCTAATCTGATCAAGTGTTTTATTTCTAAGCTAATTTTCAGATTCATGAGTTAATATTGGTTTGAACACTGTCTTGTGTACAGTTGGTTTAGCATTTTGGTTAATTTCTTACTTATTTTATAAAAATGTATTCATTTGGCTTCCTACTTTATTTCAGTATTTAATTAGCCATCTTAACTAAAAATTCTTCCTAAATAGCTGAAATGTTTCACTTGTTCTACAGGTTCTCCATTCTGGATGCAGTTGATGTTTTCAATGCTCCTGCTTATATTCATAGTCTTTATCTTTTTATTGTTGATTTTTATGTTGACTTTCTGCAAATTTATTATTGTTCATTAGTTTCAGTAGGAAATCCTGTAACCTTCTACTGGTTTTATTTAATAGGATAACATCATCGGCATAAAGTAAAGAGCTGAGTTGAGTATTTCAAGTTTTGATATTATGCCTAATGCTGCTTTTCTTCATAATGTGATCCATTATTGGAGATCTGAAGTGACTTGAAAAAGTTCCATGTTTGGCCTAAGGATAAGGATATCCTAGAAGTCTGGAATAATTATGAAAGACTTTTATACAAAACAATAGTAGAACATTTTCAAGAAGAATGCAAAGGGGGGGGGAATATCAATACTAAAGGTAGAAAAAGCTACCAAAAACTTGAAATGTGGAAAAGCAGCTGAAGTAGATGATATTCGCCTAGAAGTGCTTAAGTATGCAGATATAAAAGTTTTGCAGTGATTACTCTGCATAATTTAGAGGGACTGGTCAGAAGGTCGAATTCCATATGATTGGAGCAGAACTCTAATAGTTCCCACCTATATGAGAATAAAGCTGATTGTGGAAATTACAGAGGAATCTCTCTACTAAATGTTCCAGGTAAGATTTATGCAAGATACTTGGAAAAAAAAAATCGAGAGAGAGAGGGAGAGGGATTGTGGAAGAGAAACTTGGAGAATAACAAGCAAGGTACAGGTTAAATAGAGGTTGACAAGAACAGACGTTCACTTTAAGACAAATAGTTGAGAAATCGGAAGAATATGACAAGGGTCTGTAGTTAAGTTTTGTAGATCTGGAAAAGGCTTATGACAATGTGCCCAGTGAAAAGCTTTTCAAAACACTACAGATAGGAAGTAAATGGAACATTATACAGAGTAAATACATGATCTTTATTTAAGTGTAAGTCAGCAGTTCAAATTGAAGGAAATACAGGAAGATGGCTTGATGTAAATTCAGAGATTAAGACAAGTATGCACATTATCTCCACTCTTATTCATCATCTATATGGATCACATTATGAAAGAAAGTGGCATTAGGCCTGATATTAGAATTCGAAATGTCAAACTTAGGTCTTTGCTTTATTGCAAATGATATTGTAGTCTTAAATGCATCTAGTGTGTCTCCCGGATTCTCTAACTAAATTGAATAACAGCTTTAACAAATTCGGCATGAAAATCAACAATTAAAAAAAACCAAAACTACGATGGTAGGCAGAAACTTTGAATGCATCAACTGCATTTTGAATGCAGAGCCTATAGAACAAGTAAAATATTTCAGCTATTTAGGAATAGTTTTTAATGAAGATGGTAAGTTAAATCTGGAAATTGACAAGAGAATAAACAAAGCTAGTATGGTGGGTAGCCAGTTCCATAAATTTATATGGAATAAGAGAGAAATTATCCCAGACACCAAACTAATAGCATACAGAACAGTGTTCAAATCAGTTTTGAGTTATGGATCTGAGAGTTGGGTTAGAAATAAAGCATTTCATCAAAGATTAGAGACCAGAGATATGAGGGTTCTGAGAAAAATTAGTGAAGTGAATTGATGACATCAATAGCAGAATCATATTAAAAATAAAGATATTAGAAAGGAACTTGACATTGTTAGCTTTCAAGAATGTGTAAGTAGAGCTAATCTAAAGTGGTATGGCCACTTCAATAGAATGGGTGAGGAAAGGTTAGCAAAACAGATGTTGGATTCTAAGATGGCAGGAAAGAGATCCAGAAAAAGACCAAAGTCTAGGTGGATGGATTCAGTCAGAAGTGCGAAATGTTAGATATGACAATATTGGGGTGCTGACAAGTAATAGATTAATTTGGATAGGAGATTAATAATAATGAAAACATAATAATGTAGTGCTGTCATAATAGCCTGAACACCCCTTGAGAGTACATATCAAGAAAGTGATGATGATTGGAGAAAGTGGATATATAATAAACCATAAAGAAAAATTTGAGGAAATAATGAAAGGAAAGTTGAAGGAAGAAAGTCTGAATGAATCAGGCTTATCTGATAGAATAGAGGAAATATCTTCAACAATAATGGAATAAATTAAAGATGCCAAGAAGTTATATTTTTGGTTTAATCCTTTGTCTAAGTGTAACCAAACAAAGTTTGGTGTTGAAGTCATTAGCTTCTATATACAAGTAGCCCAGTTGTGAAGTTACTTCATGTGCAAACTTTGTTTGCTTACACTTGGACAAAAGATTAATCCAAGAACATAACTTCTTGGCATCTTTAATTTATAGTATAACCAAGTGGAAAGACTTTCAACATCTACCTCTAATCCAGAGTATTTATTTTAGTAATAAGTAATATTTCCATATAACTAGTCAAAATTTATTTTGATTACTTATATGGAAATATGACTTCTGCATTACTTCAACCTTGGTATCACTTCTGGGTCTGGCTCCCACTGGTGAGACCTCAATGCAATATTTTGATTACTTATATGGAAATATGACTTCTGCATTACTTCAACCTTGGTATCACTTCTGGGTCTGGCTCCCACTGGTGAGACCTCAATGAAGGTTGAAACCGGTCTAGGGTGGCCCCTTTCCATAATACAAACCATTATACATGTTTTCAAGGATATGGTCATGGAATTATGGGTTACAAAGGTAATTGATGTAAAGTCATTAGCTTCTATATATTAAGTAGCCCAGTCATGGAATGACTTCACATGCAAACTTTGTTTGCATACACTTGGGCAAAGGAGATTAAACCAAGAATATAACTTCTTAGCATCTTTAATTTTTAGTGTAAAACTTTCAATAATAATAATAGAAGTTATTAAAATTTTAAGAAAAACTTACTTTACAGACACTTGATCTAATAAAAAAAAAATAAATAAAAAAAAGAGAAAAAATTAAGGAAAATGAGACCTTTCCAGTACTGAGGCTTAAGTTATACAGTTTGGTTAGAGGGGCTGATAATCTGATACTGCTTGAGCCTTGACACTGAAGACTCTTGTTTCTGGCAGATGAAACGTAATTAGATCTATGAAGGAAATGTGATGTTGCTTTTGAATTTCAAGAGTAAATTTATTGTACAGATACCTCCATACAGTTCAAAGACTCATCGGGGACAATCTATACTGTCCACCCGATAGCTTTCGTGACACTCCCTAAATCCATTAATGGACAATGCACTCACAACTGACTCTGACAACCCATTCCATTCATTCACCATTCTCCAAGCAAAAAATCTTACTCTCTCACACCCTTATTAACTACATTTTTATTTAATTTCTAGGGATTATTGCTTGTTCTGTCTCCTCTTGCAAAGTGCTAAAACATTTCCCGTATATCAATCCTATAAAACACTTTAAATAATTTAAATGTTTGTATCGTATCCCCTCTTTAATCAGTCAACTTTTTGTAACCTGCACACCCTCAGTCTATCCTCATAGGGAGAATTGCATGGAACACTGATCTTGGTCACTTTATTCTCAGTCCTCCTCACTATTTCCTCATCCCCAAGAAATGCAAGTGACCAGACCTGAGACTTGAAATGTCCACAATCTAGATGTTGATGTATCAAGGCCTTATAAATGGAATGATGACTTCCTAGTTTCTGCTTTTTAGTATATTCTTCAGTAACCAATTAATCCTATGAGTACCTTTGTAAGCTTAGCAATATGCCCTAAACTTCAACTTTCTGTCTACTACCAACTCAAAATTCCTACCTTCATCAGTTTCCTGGAATACATTTCTCTTAATGTGGTACACACTTTATAATCCCAAATTGCATGACTTTACATTTCTCCACATTAAACTGATGCACATTATCTTTTATTCATGCTGACAACCTATTTAAATCATCCTGCATCTTCATATTGCCTTGATTAACTGCTACCCTATCAGTTTTGCACCATCTGCAAGCAACTGAATATTTTCCTTCAAATTATTTCCTATATCATTTATGTACAAATTAAACAGTAGTGATTAAAGTACATAGCCTTATGACACATCACTAGTCACCTGCTTTCTCATGGATTCTGCTTCTCCATGTACTACTTTTTTGGTATCTGTCCATCAGCCACTTATCATATCCATATCATTAGTTTCATATATATGTGTGTGTGTGTCCATTTGTTCTAATTTGAATTCCAGAGTCGCATGTGGTATTCTGTCAAATGTCTTTGCAAAATCTAGCAGCACTATCATTGTGTAGCCATTTCCTTTATCTAGCTCAGCTATTTTGCTCTTTTATCAGAAGTTAGTAAATTACTAAAGTATGAGTGATACTGCACAAAGCCATGCTGGATTTCTAAATTCTTTCCTAAATTCCTTTATTAATTAACAGAATGGGAATGGAAGGTCTAGCAAAACAAATGTTTAATACTAGCGTTATATTTATGTGTATTTATATTTTTTCCACTTTCTTTACTTTCAATATCTACCTTCAATTCTTTATTTTTATTCTATATCTATATTCAATATCTCATCCTTGTGTTAATCGATTTTACTTTAATTCTGACTTAGACCGACTACCCTGAAAATTCTATCTTAACACAAGCTGTGGTGCTAAACTACGAAGGCTATCTATCTACTTGGCCAACTACTTAGAGTAACCACGTGTATTGGACTCTCGGACAAAGGGCCTATCTCTTTGTTGGAGACAAATCCTTTGTATTTTACTGTCTGGAGTTGTTTCCCCGTCAGATACTGGAAAATTTATTTGTTTCGCTGCACCAGCCAGCATCCTTAGGTTAGGAGGAATCCTTAACCAGTGAACTTCTCTCAGAAATTATACAGAGGTGATTATCCTAACGCTTATCTTTTTGCACCTAATTATCTGAACTAATTACACTCAATGATGTTTGCAATCATGGCCTCTACATTCGATTATACTCCGCATTAGGTTCTGAAATTTATGAGCGACGAGTTGAATTCAGGCACAGGCTAATTTCAGGTTAAAACAAAAAAAATACATTTATTAAGGTCACTAAATTGTACATAGTTGCATTCATTCTCACTCTTAGATAAAATTCATACACAGATGAGGAGCTAATATAGACATTTAGAACCTAACTGTAAATCTAACAATCTCCTTTCACAATTTCACTCATTAGATTGTACACAATCTAATGAGTGAAAAAAACCCTATTATTCTATGTTAAAAGATACAATTCATGATGTCACACTCTATCTAATCTAAAATCAGTGACGAAGCTACCGAGAAAGATAAACCCTGGCTGTTAACGCTAATCTACTAAAGTTCCTTACTAGAATGTCCGTTCACATATAATACTTGGCTGCAATTCACACTTATTCTCAGCATGCTTCTCTTTTAACATAAAGAAGAACAAAACAGTACTTTACCAAGGTAGTCCACATTCTGCATACAGTGCTAGTTCTCCTTCCTTGAAAAACTGGATCTGGAACATCGTAGAAATTACCTTACGCACGTGGTCATACATGTCGTTCATCTCGTCTGCCCCTTTCAGCACAGCTGGTGATCTGTCCACATTGGTCTGGTTCTGTTTCCAGTGATCCTATTCCACATTGCGGTCATGAATACGGAAACTACGGGTGCCGATATAGAACATCTATGGGCTATCCTGGATCCATCACGAGGCGAGATAAAACCGCTCGTCTGAGAAGAGCAGGTCAAAAACCAAACGGTCACAACTCGAGCAAGGGAAAAAGTGCCACGATCAAAAAAAAGCCTTCTGCAGGGGGGGGGGGTAACCCTTTTTATTGTGCACTTTTAGTGCCCTCTTTTCTCTTACGAATCTCTGACACTCACCTTCTTTTCCCGCTAGTCCATCCGAGTCACACCGTTTCCTTAGGTATGTGAATTTGAGCATGAGCCGCTTTCCGATAATTTACACTGCCGCAAGCGTAACGCTCACCCAAGCACCTTGAACTTTAGATTACATACGTTTTACATAGAACATATTATGGCCATTATAATTAACTAAAACATACTTTTTACATAAAATTGACATAATTGATTTATGCTTTGTATCTTTACATAAAATATTCATTCTATGCACTCTTTTCACAATTAGTTTCTATATTAAAGCTCAAGTATCTTATTTGTTTTCTAATTCTTGTTGAATCCTGAATAAATAAAATTTTCCATTCAAGATTCAACACTAGGATGGGGGTGGGGATGTGGAAGCTATAGCGATAACCAAGATCTAGTCAGATTAATGCAGTTAGTAATGCTTTAGAAAGTTGAAACGTTACGTATAACCATATTGACAGCCTGGCATACAACAGATTAATTCAGAAGAAACCTGATGACAGGAAGCTAGTAATAATATAAAGTTAAGCTAGTAATATTTATATGATAGATGCTTTCGAGATTAATCTTAGCATTACCAGATAAGCATGTTGACTCTTCTATTATGAAGTTGTTCTGAACATTTACTGCCTAAAAATATACATCATCATCATATTCCTGACATGTACACCCTTTAAGGGTACAGGATATCATAATAGTGCATGAAAAACTTATATCATTACTTACTTCCTATATATAATTTTCATCCAAATCAATCTACCTGCCTGTCAAGACTCATCAGATCTTATATTTCTGTCTTCTAAGGCACTTTTTACTGTATCAATCCACCTACATCTTGGGCTTCCTCTGGGTCTTTTTCCTGCCAACCTGGCAGAGAACACTTGTTTTGCTAAACTTTCCTCTCCCATTCAGTTTACATGATCATGCTACCTGAGATTACCTCTGCTAACAGTTTTCTGGATGCTAATAATGTGAAGTTCTTTCCCAATATCTGCATTTTTAATATGATGCCATCTTTCTCAGGACTCTCAAAAAGACTAGAGACCATAGACTTTGGTCACAAAATACACAAAATATTATTTCTAATCCAGCTCTCAGATCAATAAGTTTAAATTGGTATGAACGCTGTCTTGTATACAGCTAATTTAGTGTTTTGACTCATTTCTCTCTTGTTCAGTATACCATTCCAGCTTTGTTGATTCTGTTGTCTATTTCCATATTTAATTTACCATCTTCATTAAAAATTGTGCCTAGATAGCTGAAATGTTTTACTTGTTCTATAGGTTCACCATTCACTATGCAGTTGATATTTTCAATGCTTCTGCTGATTTTCATTGTTTTTGACTTGTTATTGCTGACCTCATACCAAATCTTATACAAAAGTTATTCAGTTTAGTCAGGGAATCTTGCAGACTTATACCAAATTTATTTAAAAGTATAACATCATCTGCATAAAGTAGAGTTGAGATTAGCATCTCCAATTTTGATATCAGGTTGTTACCACTTTCCTTCATAATGTAATTGAAATAGATAATGAATAACAGAGGGAATAATGTACATCCTTGTCTGACACCAGAATTAACATCAAATCATCTTCCTATATCTAACTGCTGACTTACAACTCAAATAAAGACTTGTATTGTTTGATATAATGTCCCATTAACACCATATAACTGTAGCACTTTGAATAGCTTTACTCTTGGCACCTTGTGATATGCCTTTTTCCAGATCTACAAAACTTAAATACAAATTATTATTATTACATGACACCTCCAAGGAGTCCAAAGACTCATTGAAGAAGGGCATCTACTCTACAGCTTAATCCACAAACTGCACCAAACTGCATCATCTACACCAGCACCATCTACTGTCCACCACCACCACCCACTAGTATTTTCACAAATTCATTCCCAATGCAGGATTCGAACCTGCAGCCTTTTGGCTGGAGATTGGATATGCTAACCACTTGGCCAACCAGGCCGGCATTCTTTGTTATATTGACATGATATTTGTTATAAAGACTATTTATTGTTTGTTTGTTCTAAAGTGAAAATCTAATCCTGACAGCCTCTATTTGGCTTGAATCCAGCTTGTTCTTCACCAAGCTTCCCTTCCACTATCCTTCTCAAGTATACTTGCATAAATCTTACAAGGAACACTCAGTAGGGAAATATCTGTAATTCTCACATTCAATTTTATTTCCATCCTTTTTTACATATGGTAGTATGAGAGCTCTACTCCAATCATCTGAAATTCATCCCTCTGTCTAGACCTTCTGAACTATGCAGTGCATGGGGATCTATGATTAGAAGTGTGATGAATGAAAAGGTGCACAAGGTTTGTTTTCTGGAAGGTAGAAATGAGTAGGGTGATTGAAGCATTGATAAAAGGAGTACCTTGGCAGAAGAGTTGGTAATGGTAGTTACCACAAATGATTTGACTGGTAACAAAGAGAATATAAGGATGGATTTAGGAGACTGTTGAGGAGGGTGAAAGATAACAATATGGTGGAAAAGATAGCGTGTTGCTAAGATATGATAATGATGAGCTGAGAAGGCAAGCAAATATTGTGAATATGTTAGCAGGGTTGTGTGAGGAAAAATGAGTTCATTTTGTGAATGCGTAGGATGAATTTGAGGGACAGATAGAACTGTATAAAAGAGATGGGCTATATTTAAATGGATTTGGAGAATGAATGCAAAGAAGGAGGTGGGATTAACATTTTTCTCACATAGAGCTGTTGTGAGGAAATGGCTTGCTTTTGAATATAGCGCATATAGCCTGAATGAATTCAAGAAAAGGTATGACATAAGTAGTATTGTGTGAATTATTTACACAAAAACACAAGGCAAAGGTAATATTTATTTGATTTATAAGACCATATATTTCGATCTGAAACTTACAATTATCTTCAGTGGCAAAAACAGTTGATACAAGGTAGAATGCAAATAATGGATTTATTTGAAATAAAATGATCCCTATGATGTTATATTCCAGTAACATTATGTTATAACTCAGGAAACGGCTAATCATAACTGTAAAAAAAATATATATATACATATATACACACACACACACACACACACACACACACACACACACACGTACGTACAGCATCTTGTTAGTTTCTTGAGACCTTTTGACTTCATAAAATACTATTCTTGGTTTTTAATAGTATTTATAAAAAAAAAAAAAAATTTTTTTTTAAAAATACTTAATGATGCATTATTCTATTTAGACTTTCCTATATTTTCGATTCAAGTTTGGGCAGTGAAGCAAGGCTTCAGCACTCTCTCTTTAAATAATGTTCAAATTTGTATCTGCAACAATGTAGAAGGCGTATTTCAGCCCAAAGAATGTTGTGGTCTGTGTCTATTCCGTGTTGGGCCAATCCATCCAGATTTATCATATTTCCTGTGGTAAATATATGATCAATGTTTTTGTATTGTCTTTTCTATTGAACATCCAGCTTGTCCAAAGTAGGATAGATGGCAATCACAAGAAACTTGGTATACACCCAGGAGAGACATCGGAGAACGTTATCTTTTGAAGAGGGGGAAATAAGTTGAGAGTTGTTGATAGGTATAAAAGCAACCACTAAATCATTTCTTCAGAATTCTGGAAATTGGTTCTAAAATGCCTGAAATGTATGGGATTGGAACTTGACATTCTGTTTCCTTGTTGTTAAGGTTAGATTTGTTGTAGTCAAACAAATGTTGTATAGTCCTTTCTAAGAAGCCATGTAATTTCATATATTGTTGGATATTTGAGTGTTTTTTTCCTGTAATTGATGAGAAGTCAAACAATTAGTCATTGAATTAAAGACTTTATAATTCCTGTCTTTTGAAAAGGATGGCGTGCAGATTGTTGAAGAATGTAGCATCCACTGAAAGTGGGCTGTGATACTGATGTGGTTAAATCACCTGATGGAGAGTGGATGAGAAGAATGTCTAGAAAAGATAATTTTTCTCTTTCAATTTTCATAGTGAGTTTGGTACGAGAGTGTCAAGTAGTTATAGTAGCTGAAAACATTGAAGTTTTTTATTGTGAGACCACACAGCAAAAATGTTGTCAATATACCAAACCAAAAATGAAGATTGAGAGCATATGGATAAAAAAAAATAACTGATGTTTTCTAGATGCTCTAAATAAAGTTCACTAGAGCAGAGGGAAGTGGACTTCCCATAGCAGTTCCTTCCACTTGGTGTTGTAGAATTTGTTTTGACAAACAGAGTATTCAGAAATCATCACAGATTCGAATAGTTTACTTATCTTGTGGGAATGTTTCAGAAAGTATCTGCATTGCCTCTTTGAGAGGTACTCTGGTAAATAGGGATTCTATATCGAAGTTCACCATAAAATCAGTGGATTGTATGGAAACCATTTTCAATTTGTCTAGAATATTTGAAGAACTTTTTATAAACGAGGCAACTTGCCAGTATGATTTCAGTAGGTTTTTCTAAAAATTTAGTTATGCAATACATAGAAGAATCAATACAGTCCACAACTGGATGGAGTGGAGTGTCTTTCTTATGTATCTTTGGTAAACCATAGAACCTTGGAAAACTATCTGTAATACGGATAGTTTTCCAAGTTTACTGGGTTTTTTTTTTGGTTATGCTTTCGCCTTGAAGGATATCAATTTCTTTTAGAGAAACTTGTGCCATAGTTATGTGAATTATTTACATGAAAACACAAGACAAAAGTAATATTTATTTGATATAAGCACTTAATGATGTGTCATTCTAATCAGACTTCCCCATATTTTTGATAATGATAGGCAGTCATTGTGACTTGTGACTGTTGTCTAGCTTACTTGCAAACAAACTGGATGTTCAATAGCAAAAGAGAATACAAGAAACATCAATCATATATTTACCACAGGAAATCGAATAAATCTGGATTGACTCAACACAGACCACAACAGTCTGTGGTCTAAAACAAGCCTACTACATTGCTGTCGATACAAATTTGAACATTTATTTAAGGAGAGTGCTGAAGCCTTGCTTCACTGCCCAAACTTGAATCAGAATAACTGCCTATCATTATCAAAAATATGGGAAAGTCTGATTAGAATAACACATTAAGTGTTAAATACTTGTTATTAAAATTAAGAATGGTATTTTGAATTATAGACCAGTCTGCTTGTCTGGAGTTGTGAGGTGTTAAAGAAGCTAGTGAGGATCAGGATTCAGAACTGGGTTGATAGCAGCACAATTCTCTTTGATGGACAGCATGGATTTGCTAAAGGAAGATCATGTTTTAGCAATCTGCTTACTTATTATAACAAGGTAATATATTGGACAAGGGGATGCATATGCAGTACTATATTTAGATTTTGCAAACACCCTCGATAGATTGCCACGTGACAAGCTAGTAATTAAATTGAACAGATGAGGTTGGTAGTAGATTAGTGCGTCGGATTGGAGATAAGTATCAGCATGTTATGTTGGGGGGGGAAGCAATAATCCAGAAGAGGAAAGTCACTAGTGGGTGTGCTCTATGGGTCTGTTTTGTGACCATTGTTGTTTAATTTGTATGTAAATGACATTGGAACGAACTTAAATTGTGATATACAGTCGCTTGTAGACGAGCAAAGTTGAGGAGAGTTACACGAAGTAGAACTGAAGTTGTAGACCTGCAAGAGGACTCGAATACTGTCTAAATGGGTTGGTATGGGGGAGTATGTCAGTTTAACCTCTCTATTGGCCGTGGTGAATGAAATAGCAAGATCTAATTGCACTTCTTATCCATGTTGTTCAATAGGTGCAGAATTGTATCCAGATTTTGCTGGATGTCTTTAGATGTCATGGCTGGTTGGGGGTGTTAATGTAGCAAAATGCAAGGTTTTAAAATTTGGGAAGCAAAGGTGGGATGCAGATGTATTGGTGGGGAATATTTTAGAGGAGATGAAAGATCGGGGGGGGGGTGATATTGGATAGGGACTTGAAATTTTGGGAACATTTTGCTAAAACTGTAAGGATAACATGGTGAATTATGGGAATGATATAGAGAACATTGACGTGTAGATATAAGAATGTTATTATTATTATTATTACAGGTAACTCCAAGGAGTCCTTACACTCATCGAGGGAGGTCCAACATCATGTCAAGAACAACTACTCAACATTCACACAGTATCTATCATACCTTGAACTAATTTACAGTCATGGCACCCACAGACTCTGGCAGCTTATTCCACTCATTTACCACTCTCCAAGTAAAAAACCTAGCTCTAAACACTTGCTAACCACACTCTTACCAAGCTTCCATGGATGACCCCCTAGTCCTCCCACTACAAGTCCTATTCTCAAAAATATCTTCAGAATTAATCTTATAGAAACCCTTCAGTAATTTGAATGTCTCAATCATATCACTCCTTTTCTGCCTATCAACCAATTTCTGCAGCCCACAAATCTTCAACCTGTTCTCATAAGGTTCATTTCGTAGTCCTGCTATCATCTTGGTCACTCGTCTCTGGATTCTCTCCACCTCCTCCCCATCAAGAAGAATCCCTGGCACCCATACCTGGGCACAGTAGTCTAGATGGGGTCTTATCAGGGCTCGATACATAGGAACAATAACCTGTTTGTCTCTGCTCGTTAAAGTGTTTTTCAGCAACCAAGTGATTTGATGAGCTGATTTAGCCACTTTTGTAATGTGTCCCCTAAACTTCAACTCCCTATCCACCAACACTCTCAAATCCCTGGCCTCATCAATCTCCTGCAGTACAGTTTCACCAATGTGATATACTGCTGCTAATCTTTTCACCCCAAAATGCAAAACCTTACATTTTTCCACATTAAATTGACATCCATTCTCCTTAGTTCAGTCCTCCAAACTATCCAAATCATCGTGCAAAATTTTGACATCCTGAGCATTTACTATTGCTCAGGATGTCAAAAGGATGTCCATTCTCATATGCTGCAGTTTATTGAATAGAATTCCATGTGGTATCCTATTAAAGGCTTTAGCAAGATCCAGTAGAATCACTGTAAACCCGTTACCCTTATCCAGTTCAGCTGTCAATGTGTTATAGAACGTGAGCAAGTTACTGAGGTGTGTTCTACCCTTCACAAAACCATGCTGTCCCCCATACAGTATCCCATTTTCTTCTATCCAATCTTGTATTTTCCTCTTGACTATTTTCTCCAAGACTTTGACAACAATTCCTGATATGCTGATCAGCTGGTAATTTTCAACGGTAGTCTTAAAACCTCCTTTATGCGGTGGAACTATTTTCCCACTCTTTCCACCCCCTTGGGACTAAGCCCAAGACTCAAATTCAACAAAATGGTTAAGGGCACTGACAATTCTTTAGCCGCTTCTCGTACGACAAGAGCTGGTATACCATCCAATCCTGCATATGAATTGACATTGAGGTTTTGTAATAGACTATTCACCTCCACTTTATTCACCACAATTCCCGTATAAGCTGTTGGTTCTTCCATTTCTTCAGTGTCACCACCTGGATGGTATACTCTTGCAAAGTGCTCGTTCAGTAATTTTACTATATCAACTGATTCGGTTACCTCCCTACCATCAGCATTCTTTAAAATCATTCTGCCATATACATTTTTTCTTTTACTTGCAACATATCGAAAAAACTGTTTAGGATTCTCTTTAGCCTGCACTGGGCTTTATGCTGTTCATTGTACCTGCAGGTCATCTTTCTCCTTAAATTCTCTCCACGGTTGTTTCTTTTTTTGCAGCTCAAGCTTAATGGTTTTATTCAACCATTTAATCCCTACTTGATTTATTATTTGGACTCTAGGTATACAGTCAGCCATTGCCTCCTGCAAACACTTCTTAACCACCTCCCATGCACTATCAACATCCAGCCCTTGCAGTTTTACATGCTATGACACTGAGCCAATCAAACTCCTAAGCCTGTCATACTTACCAGTCCGATAATTCCACATGTACCCTGTCTTAATTGTAAATTCCACACATTTAGCCACCTCCTAAGTCAAGACCCTATGATCACTCTCACCATTTGGTGGCAACGTAGTCATATTCTTTGCAGCTAAATTCTCAGATGCAATTATTACTAGGGCAAGCACTCTCTGACCCCTAGTATTTTCCATTACATGCTGTCACAGATAGTTATCCCTTAATAACCACATAAAATCCAATTCCTTCCTCCCATGTGTCCTCTCCTCCTTCCAATCAATGTTACCATAGTTAATATCTCCCATAATAATTACCCTCCTTCCACTCATTTCTTCTATTTGCTTATGCATACTGTCACCATCATCTTTTCCATCACCTGGTCTATAGCAGCACCCAATTGTATATTTTGTTCTGCTAGCCTCAATCTCACACCAAATAGTATCAAAAGTGCTCTTTTCTCTATCCTGCAGTTCAACTTCTATTCTCTTTGGCTGCAGCTCATCAGCTATCATCAATAACACTCCTCCCCCCATTTTATTCTCCCTGTTACTCCTGAACACACTATACCCCTCACATTCAATCCCACTAGCTATATCATCTTCAGTCATCCATGTTTCACTAATGCCAATAACCTGTGGTCTGGAAGTGCCAACCAAAGCCAAAAATTCTTCCTTCTTGTTCCTAATACTCCTAGCATTGGTATACATGAATTGCAGAAGTCTGTTAGTCCCATCCCTACTTTGATGCCATATTTGATGCCATCCCTACTTTGATAACTATCCCATTCTGATTTGTTGTCCTACTTTCTCGCTCGGGCATATTGTACTCATTCATACACTCAACTGCCTCCTTAAGGTCTGCATATCCTCCCCCCCCCCTTAATTAATCTAGTTTCCCTGATTCTGCACATCCACTTCATTCAACAGCACTTTTTCAAGTCTCCTTACACCGAATCCATTCAGATGCAAACCATCCATTTTATATAAATCCTTTCACCCATCGAATTCACTCCACACGTCCACAAATTCCACACCACTCCTCCTGCATAACCCGCGCATAAAGTCATTAGCAATTATGGCACTTCTTCTAAATTCTTCACTCTCATATCACGGCAAGACTAACCATCCTAACTCTCTCACTCTTCTCTTTTGCTACCTCAAACAATTCTTTCAGGTTCTCTCTCATAGCCATTTTATCTCCTTTGAAATCATTCGTACCTGCCACCATTATGACTCCATTGTACAAGGCTTTGATCAGACAGCATATGGATTAATTTGGATTACTGTACACATATTTGTATAGAGTAATCCAAATGCATAGTGATGATTTGTTGAAGAGGAAAACTTCAGATATTATTAATTAAGTCAGTTTTTCATCTCTGGAATATAGAGTATGACAGAGAAGACAAGAGAATGCAAATTGCAGAACCTGGTGGATAGAATGAGAAGGGTTGTAAGGGGGATTCTTGATGTAAGTTGATAAGGGGTATTTTACCAGATTAATGCGGATGAGGTTTTTCATAGAATGTCTGGAGATGGTTTGGTGGGAGGATGGGTGAGAACAAGATGCCATTCCTGGAAGCTGTATAAGAGGGTGTGAGCAAGAGGGCTGAGGAGCAGATTTTTTGACACCATGTTTTCAAACATAAAACAAGTATTAAAATAAATGATATAACACGGCAAGTTTCATAAGTCATTAGACATATATTTTATACGAAACTTGTATAAAAGACTAGAAAAAAGGTAATTACATATAGCAGATGTTATCAGAACTTTAAAACCATTACATACAAACAAAGTAACCAGAAAAAAACTATTGTATTAATTACTTTGTATACATTGGAACAATGGTTTGTTATTGCTGTCATGTTCTGTGTGGCATGATGCGTGTCATATCCCAGGTCTGCAGTTGTTAGATTTTGAAGAAAGCAGACCAAACTTGGTTTGAGATTAAACATTAGTATTTATTACGTTTTGTGTGGGGGGGGGGGGGGCATTTTTGCAGCTTTTTTAAACTTTCTTGTAAAACAATTATAATCACCTTCTGTTTCTTGCAGAACTACTCGATGCCCTCTGTTTGTTTAGAAGGCTAATCTTGATTTGTGTTGTCGTCTTCTTTTCTCAACATCGTTTTGTGTGTACAGGCATGTGTATCTCTCCAAACTGACTACATAGCAAATGCACAAAAGCAGTGGATTTTGTAAACTGATTTTTTTCATGGGAGGATGTGGAGGTTTGGGTAGATGTAAAAACCTCAAGATCTTATATAACATTGTAAAAAAAAAAAAAAAACCACTTAATGTTGAAATCATGAAGCAACATTGCAACTGTGTTCTGTAACATTCTTTATACAAGCAGCCAAATAATGCAAACATCATCAGTTATACCTAAGCCAGACACTAGCTTTTAAAGTAAAAGAATCTGGAGCACATTGCTCAAAGCTTCCATATAAAAGTTAGCAATAGGGAAGGATAATGGTGAGCCCATATCTGTGCCTTCTTTTTGCAGGTAAAAAGTATTTTGCTACACAAAATAACCAGAAGGTAGTACATAGGGAAAGAGCATAATGATATCGTGCAGAAATATGCCCATTTTTGTATACACTCTAGATTCCTTTCCTTTAAAACCCAAAGTCTGTGTTAGGTACATAGACAACTTCATTATCTGGCCCCGTGGCTTACAATCAAGAATGTTATAGACAAAGGCAACTTTTCTAAAGTCTGGCTGCCAGACTTTTGACACCTTACTCAGTCACCTGAACAAACAACATAAATTGAAAGTTTTAGTTCTTCCATTTCTAGATGCACTTGTCACCCGTCTTCCTTTCAGCAGTCCTTCCTTCACTGTTTACTGTAAGCCTACAGGTTCTAGCCAACATAATCACATAAACTCTTACCAACACACAATACAAAAACTAACACATAGCACACTAAAAAACAGGGCTTTAAAGATTTGCTCCAATGAGCAAGCACTTAAGCATGAATTAAAAATTATCAGCAATACTTTCCTAAAAAATTGCTACAGCAAAAATACTATCAACAGAATTCTTCATAAAACTGCACCTGATAATAAAAATAAACTAGATTACAATAAAACTATAGCCATTCCATACATTAAAGAAATATGAGATAAAATAAGAGAATACTACACAAATACAACCATAATGCCATTTAAGCCTTCCAAAAAATTAACTTATTTAACTCCACCAAGGATCCCCTTTCTCCACTGGCCTGCTCTGTAGTATACCATATTCAATGCATCTATAACTTGTGTTATATAGGTGAAATTAGAAACACAATTCCTATCCAGAAAAGGGAACGTAAATGACATGTTAAATTTAATAACTATGGTAAATCTGGTCTTTATGATCATATGTTGAATACTCTACATAAAATTAAGTGAAAAGGCAATTGTGAAATTCGAATCAATCACCCTAATCTTTACAATAATTATTATCTGAAAATCCTAGAAAAAGAGGAAGGGATATACCATCAATGAGATGGATGGTGTGTGTGTGTGTGTGTGTGTGTGTGTGTGTGTGTGTGTGTGTGTGTGTGTGTGTGTGTGTGTGTGTGTGTGTGTGTGTATGTATGTGTGGGTGGGTGGGTGGGTGGGTGGGTGGGTGGAGTGACTGATATTCAGAGAGTTGAAACCTCCAGAAAAGAATGCAGCAGGACCACATGGCAAGGACTGGTGTGTGGCACATCACCAAGCATCCGAGTGACCATGCAGCATCTGCGGATATCCTCAGAATATGGATGGCACATATTCTACCTATGTAAACTTTTGTTCTAAGAGTTCATTATAAATTATAATTAGAACTGTAGTACTCCAAGATCTTAGCATTAATATAACAAACACCTATGTTAAATTATTTATTAGGCCACTACTGTTGCTGTGTTTAAAAGATGTTATAAATTTGTTCTAAGACCATGTTATAAAAAATATAGGATATAACTTTAATGTAGTGTTTTTTTTTTTTTTTTTCCATTAGAGATTAAGCCAGTAGAATAATGATTGATCAATTCAGTGTCATTTTGGCATAGTGTTTGAATTGTAATGTGACTTGTCTCTCTCTCTCTCTCTATATATATATATATAATGTGTGTATATTCTAGAGCAGGGGTTTCCCAACCCTATGCCTGCGGGCACCATTGTGCTCGTCAACCAATTTGTGTGTGCCTGCCACTGTTCAACCGTGTGCCGTATAGTTTGAAATAATCACGCAACAATTCATGGCATGCTATGTGACGCATGCGTTAATGACACATGACGAGTATTAAACGCATACAATGTAAAGTAGACGCACATTCGAAGTTGTTCATTCCAGTTTAAGAACTGGAATTTCATCATATTCTTCTAATTATGAAGCACTGGCCAATGAAATGCAATGCCAAAGTTCACACTAACTTACTTATATATATTTAAATTTTTATATAATGTAAACTTTTAAGTAATAAAACATTTGATTATAATGTAAACTTTGTATGTATTCATTTACCAAACGAATTCAAAAAATTTGCTTGAAAAAATAGATGGTGCCCATCGCCCTATCGGTATTTTAGAATGTGCTCTAGGAAACAAAAAGGTTGGGAACCCTTGTTCTAGAGGATGACCTTAAAAGATCGAAATGTCAGGAAATTAAAGTAATTATTCCTAACATTACTAGTCTCCATAATTTATAAAAATGAATGCTGATAACTATGTAATATTAAATGTATATATATTATGTATATATTATGTAACACAACAAACTTGTTTCATGCTATACCACCATCTTTAATTCTTTATAAAAAAAAAAATAATAAACTCATTGCATAATAATCTGTATGCATGAAGTTTGGATTTAATTTCAGTTGAAATATATTTTCATAAACAGATATTGCTGTAGTGTTTGCTCATCATTAAAGCAAAATACAGCTGCTTCAAAATGAGTTATGATAGTGACATCGATCATTATAATGTTATTAGGTCATGTTCAGTATTGTATAACTAGTGTGTTGTTTTAGGCTGAGAAGATAATACCAAGAATGCCATTTGATTTCTTGATATATAATAATAATTAGTCAACATGATTAACACTGTCATTTCATCTCAGGTTATATTATTTTCTAGCAGGAAAATAATATAACTTATGTGATGATGTCAATACTATCGTGCTAATATACATTTCTCTGTTTTCAATATTAAAAGATTTTTAACTGTGTTTATATTTATAGGTTGATGACTGTAGAAGAACTCATAACTATGATCAGTTTATTTGTACTTTTTTATCCATGCTTGCTGAGCAAGGTAAATTAGCTGATCTTGTAGAACAGCAATTGCTTGTAAGACGGCGGCAAGGAATACGAGTGGGAAGGCTACACAAGACAAAGAAGCCAGACAAACGCAGAAAATCCAGACCAAAGAAAAAAAAGTGAGCATATAAAAGCCATGGAATAAACAGAAAAATGCAACATTGTTTTTGTTTTGTTTTTCTCTCATAAATAATGAAATATTAAGTGTGGCATTTATCTTGTCAACTATAATTTTCCAAATGGGTCCATTAAAAATGGCTTTGCACCATTTTTTCCTAACTAGTATGCATTTCTTGATAGGAAATAGAAACTTATTGTAAAATGTAATTTGAAGAATGTTATTGCACATATTCCATCATCAAAGTACCCTTTGATTATTGTTTGAAAAACTTTTACAGAGATAAAATATTACATCGTATGTGTTTATATGTTTGGACTATAAAAATTGTTGAAAGGATGCAATGCTGAAAATAATGTAGAAATTAATTTCTATGAAATATATTCATTGAGTATCCATTTTGAGATGGATATTGCCTTTTGAGAGTAGTGAATATTACTGCAGTCTGTGATTGCACATTAAGAGTCTGTCATTCAGAGTTTTTACAGTAAATGTATTATATTGCACCTGTGGGTTTTATAGATGTCTGTTTGTCCAAATTATTTAGTTAGAAGAAGAATATTAATTTAAAAGTAAATATATATGTAAAAGAAATAGATCATTTATGCAGTTTTCTGCATATTTTCTGCTTACTTGTACATGTTGCACATGTACAAGCATTACATCCAGACATATAATCTGGATATAGTGTTTACTGGAAACTTTGATGAAGAAACTATATTTTGTTCCACTCAGAACTTGCTGCACTGAAAGCATTCCAGTAACTCTTTATAAAGTTTTAGATAGTGATAGATTTGTTAAATTCTTTTATTTGAGATATTCAGTTATTATTCATTCAAATATACAATAACATGGAAGCATCAGTGCACATTTGGTTAATTTGAATTTTCATTAAGAAAATTAAATACATATTATTTGTGCTTTTCTTGCTCTTTCATTCCAAATATATGAATGAGTTAAGAAAGACAGTGAATATGAAGAATATGAGACTCAAATGTTCTGTTTAATTATAATGATAGCTTTGAACTTGCAATAGACTAGGCCAGGGGTTCCCATCCCCTGGATAAGACATGTATAATGCTATACATTATGGCAGGGGTTCCCAACCCTATGCCCGCGGGCACCATGGCGCCCGTTCGACCAATTTGTGTGTGCCCGCCGCTGTTCAACCGTGTGCCGTATAGTTTGAAATAATCACGCAATAATTCATGGCATGCTATATGATGCATGCGTTAATGACGCATGACGAGTATTAAACGCATACAATGTAAAGTAGACGCACATTCGAAGTTGTTCATTCCAGTTTAAGAACTGGAATATCAGCATATTCTCCTAATTATGAAGCACTGGCCAATGAAATGCAATGCAAAAGATCACACTAACTTACATATATATATTTAAATTTTTATATAATGTAAACTTTTAAGTAATAAAACATTTGATTATAATGTAAACTTTGTATATATTCATTTAACAAAAGAATTCAAAAAATTTGCTTGAAAAAATAGATGGTGCCTGTTGCCCTACCGGTATTTTAGAATGTGCTCTAGGAACAAAAAGATTGGGAACCCCTGGATTAGGCTGTTACTGTGCACAATGATGGATCTTTTTAAAAAAGCAAATATACTATGAAAGCTTCCTTTTTTTTTCTTTTTCTTTTTTTTTTAAACATGAAAACTAGTTTTGCAAATCAGCAGCATTACTTTCTCTTATTATATACAAAGAGAAGTATATATAATAATTATAAGGAAAAACAATAAGCAAGAAAAAGAAGAAATGAATATTGTGAAAATGGAAATTATGATCTAGAGAGTAATGTCCACTATAAAATTGGAACACTTAAATTACTGTAAAGCTTATAAAAATAGAATATGGATAGAATATCAGACTTCGGCTCTAACAAAATTGAAAGTTCATTTCCATGGAATCAATTTGATTCCTTGAAATAGTGATGTGCAAACTATGCAAGTTACGTGACTCTTTTTTTATCTCTGTACTTTTATTTTCCCCACCTTCTCATTTACTTATATTAATTTCATTTCATTAGCAGCTGACAGTATTCTAATAGGCTAGGCTGTTAAAAAAATATAAGAACTGTTGATATTAACTGACAGGATTGATGAACTTAAATGACACTTAACCTTGAAAAAATGAAATTCTCATTAGCCATCAAAAGGCTGCAGTTTGTCAAGGCTGTGCTTTATTTACCTTGTCATTACCACAAATGATTGCTGCACTGCTACTTTCCGTTTTTGGACTCCTAAAATTCACATTTGAGAAAAAGGGTTATATCAAAACTCTTTGTGTACTCTTGACTTAATGTGATTAAAACTGTATTCTAAACTATAGAGTGTAAACTATATGAAGAAATGGTGAATCCAGAAAGATTTAATTTAAGGTATAACTATATTAGAATTCTGAATAAGTAGTCTTTATAGGCATTGCTTCTTTTTCCTCACAGAATTGCATTTGATGAACTTGATATATTACTATACTTACCCTAATTTTTAGTAAGAAAAATGTGACTGCATGCAAGGGGGGAATTACACATATCATGTTCACAACATACGAGGGAGGGTTTGAAAAGTTTTGATAAATCCCTAGAACAAAAATTAAGTAATTTTATGTCTTCTTATATGTCCTAAAAGAAAAAGAACATTATTACAATTTGATGAAACATGGAGATAATTAATTAATTAATTACTGTGTGATGATACAGCGTAAGTTCGCTTTACGGAAATGTATGTATGGCACCATCTCAGTCCTCCCCAATTTTATCCGGGCTCCGGAACCGGCATAGCTGACGAATCAGGCCTATGGCTGAGTAAGTATCCCTGACTGTAATCCATGTGTGTCCACGACCAGTTTGCCTGCTTGCATGATGAAAACCCCCAGATAAACTGTGGGAAAAAACCCTGCTTTCCACGCCAAAGACCGGGTAACTTGGCTATGGCTGAGGAAGATTCTCAAGCTCCTCACATCGTCGATCGCCGATGGGAATCGAACCTATGACACTCCTTCCTCAGGCATATGGTTGTGAAGTGCAAAAGCCACTAGGCTAACCGTGCAGACAACATGGAGATTAAAGGGTTTTAAGATATGTTCTTTCTTGTGGTTATATCAGTTGCTTTTATATAATTCTTGTTCTGGGTGTTTATCAGAACTTTTCATTCCCCCCTCCCCCATATATAAGAGAAGAGAGAGTGAGTTATGTTTGATAGAAGTCAAAATGCATAAAATTAACTTACTTTGCTTGTGAAATTGTTCTCTGCTGTTATATAGATCCTTAAAAATTATTTTTATATATAATGAAAATTCCTTATTACATAATTTACTATGTAAATATAATTTGTATATAGTTTACATTTGGGGCATTTTTTTTTTTTTTCCAAGTTTTTTTTTCTAGCACAGTTCAAAATGTAGTTTGATTGCTAGGAGAATCTGTAACATTCATATTCATGCATCAACGGTTTGTTTATTCTTTTCATATATTGGGATTTTCATAAAGACTGTTTAGATAAAATAGTTTTTTTTTTTTTTGCTACCACCTGCTCCTATTTTCTGCTCCTGTTTCCTGATGATTTTCACTGAAAACAGTGATATTTTGGTTTGGCTTTATTTTTATATATGCCTTGTGTTTTGTAGAATGTATTGTCATAGAATAAGTGTTCAAATCTGCATTTTTAACAATTAAAAATCTGAATCTGTTTTAAATTGTTGAATCTTGCAGTTGCTTAAAAAATCTGGTTCCTCCCCTATATATATTATATATAATTTATAATATAAATAATATAATTTAGACCAGTTATAATTCATTTAAATATGATATTTTAAGAAAAATCAAAAGAAAAAAAACGATAAACTAAAAATACTTGGCCTGATAAGATGCACCATTATACATGTAGTGATAAATTTTAATAAAACTCCTCCTCATCCGTCTAGGACTGGTTTACTGGTGTATTAATGTAGCCTTAATAAAACTACTTCACTTCAAATTACAGTACCATAAATGATCTAAAATTTGTTATAGTTAAATAAAGCCAGTCTAGAACATTTTATTCTTGCACCATAATGCACTATCTCATAATATGGATTGTTTTTTTTATATAAAATTCCAAGTCTGCACATCACAAATAGCTTACAGAGGAATAAGTGCTATTATTATCATTTCCTTCATATTTTTTATTTTCATTAGTTTTGCTTTTCATTTTAATAAGTTGAATCTTGGCAATCCTGACATTTTATTATATGTGAGAATCTGCTATATCCGAATATCTGAGTTATAGTGATCTTTGAAACCAACTGCACTTATGATCTTCAGCTATAATCATTTGTTCATATGTTGCAGTTATCTCAGATTTAATTTCAAGTTTAAAATTTTCTTATTCATATCAGTATCTTTAGAATAATGTATAACCCTATTAATATAACTCCCATGAATTAGCTGTTTGCCCTTGAGAATGTGGAACCATAAGCTTTTACTGACTGTCTTAACAGCACACTCCCTGGGGTACATATCAGTAATTTGATGGTGATTATAGTTTTGTTTGTTTGTTTGTTTTTTTTTTCATATAATTCACATATTAAACTGGTGCATTTATTGAAGCCTTTCATAAATAAAACTTTTACTGAAAGTAAAACCTGTATATAATTCATATTATCAGACGTAAAAACAAAAATACCATTGACTTAAAAAAATAGATTATAGAAATTAAATTTAATAAAAAGATATATCATCAACACCTGTGAGTCAGGCAACCATATTATTTGTTTATTCAATTATCATGTCTTTTTTAACACCTGAATTTTTTTTTTCTTCTTTTGTGTTAAGATTTCAGGTATTTTTATAGAATTTGATATCATTGACATAAATCTTAGTTTTTAAATTGCTGTGAACACCCAGAACCATTGCATAAGAAAAAATTGCTAATTTTGCTTCATATCATGAAGTAACATTGTTGCCAGAAAACTTAATTGATGGGCACAATAAATAGTTATTACAAAGACAAAATCCCAACAGTATACCATGTAGTAAAATACAGCATAGTGATTCTTTTATAGATTGTTAGGACAATTCTGTTGTAACGAACATATTATGTTCTGTAAATTATATTTACCCTTGTGGAATAGCTTCCAGTAGTAGCAGTAGTAATAACTGTTGATACGAAAGTGATTTTATTACATTTCTGTTAACAGCTTCTAAATTTACCAGTACTTCATAATTCTTTAATATAACCAGCTTCTACCCTTGGCAAGTTAACTGTAGCAAGTATGTATAACTATTCTAGTTAATTCAAAAGAATCTAGAAGGCATGGGAGAATATAATGAAAATTTAGGAAAGCTATGTGTTAAAATAACACATAGCTAAACAGAAGTCGTGAGAAGACTTTAGAAAGAATATAGAAGATGAATTACACAGGTGGCACGTTCTTTTTTTCCTGCTATTGAAAAAGCTTACAAATGGAGTTAAAAACGTTTTTAAAAAAATCATAAATGATAAAGGTTACATGAAATCTGAAGAGAGATATCAAAAGGCAGCTAAAGTGGATGCTTGAAGTAAAGCTTACTTAGTACCCATGTGAAAACATGGAAATTGCATTTTCTGCAAATATTTTCATAGTCACTATTCATTGGAATTGTCATCAGTAATTTTTCCTGCACACACACATACACACTTCTAAACCTATTAAAGCATGCTAAAGCAGCTATTTTAATGTCTCTTTGGTTCAACTCATATTTCATAAAACTAGTGCTTATGAAATTGGGAGCTTTTCCTATGAGTAGTAAGTCCTCACTAACATTGTTGT
This sequence comes from Typopeltis vanoorti, assembly GCF_054136105.1. Taxonomy (NCBI): domain Eukaryota; kingdom Metazoa; phylum Arthropoda; class Arachnida; order Uropygi; family Thelyphonidae; genus Typopeltis; species Typopeltis vanoorti. The sequence continues at coordinate 47,147,682 of NC_143549.1, read as the reverse complement.
TAGTACTCAATAACTTTTTTTTTTTTTGTTAACATGAATGGTGACTAAATGCTTATCATATATTACTCTTTTTTTAAATTGATACAATATTTATTATTTTGGTAATTCACACTTCTGTTGTAGCACGGCACTTAAAAGCAATCTCTATTTATGTGTATAAGACCATATCCAAAAATAAATCGGTTAAGTTATTAATATGGGTAATACATTAATTAATCGTTGCTTTTTTCTAAACTAATTAATTGCATAAGTATAAGCCAGCAATGCAGAGTATCTTCACCTACAATCACAGTTTAGCATCACATTTCTTTTCCAAATAAACTTGTATATAAATGGCATTAGCTTTTTCTGCAGTTAGGGACATTTTGATAAGTCACTTGCTGTTTGAAAATTGCTTCCCAAGTGGTGTTGGCGCAGCGATGCCAAAAATCCAAACTTAATTAGCAGTTATATTCTAATAAAGTGGTATAACAGTGTAAATGAATTATGGAAATAAATTCTGAAGGAGGAGGGCTGGTCAGTCTAAAGTGCATTTCATCTGGAATACATCATCTTTCTTCATTTTGCAGTTTTTGCTTAGTAATCGTCCTAATTTTTCCTTATCCTCATGCCTTCTCTTTTATTTTGCCCCCTGTCTACAAACTGTTAAATTTACCTTAAATTTAATGAATGGAGAACAATATAGGTGAAGTTCATGAGCAAAATAAAGAAACTGGTCACCAACAATGAGTCATGGGGCTCCATGAAGGAGGCAGAATATCTACCACCAATACAGATTTTTTTATATAACTAATGTGTACTATAGTCAATCATATTTATATATATAAACTTTATCAAGTATTTATTTATTAAACAATTTCTAGAATCCTTTGTGTGTGTGTGTGTGTGTGTGTGTGTGTGTGTGTGTGTGTGTGTGTGTGTGTGTGTGTGTGTGTGTGTGTGTGTGTGTGTGTGTGTGTGTGTGTGTAAAATTTACATTTAATTATAATACTTTTTCTTAGCATTGAAGAAACTATACCATATATTAATAGAAGTAGTGTATCTTTGTTCAGGTATTAATAATAAACAATTTGTGTATTAGTAATTCAGCTTTTCATGACTCTTGCTCAAAATTCTTTTCTTATCTTCAAAAAATTAAATTTGTAGTTCTCGCATTTTTTATATATTTGTATGGAATGAAATTATGTATCCTTATTCTGTGCTGTGAGTATTTCCATTGTTATTGGTTTAGATATTTGTTGATTAGGTGTAGAAGAGTTAAGATTAATCTAATCATGATTTTCTTATTTTTGATGTACTTGTTAAAATTCAATGAAATTATGTAATCTTATTCTGTGCTGTGAGTATTTCCACATTAAATCTTCACTTAAATGATTTGATCTTTTGCTGGGATAAATTTTGATTAAACTTCATGTTAATAGTAGTTTAATCCATTAAAACTATAAAGTTGTTATTATATTGAAGCCCACTTATAAATTTTGTGAACAACAGACTTTTAACAAAAAATTGAGTCAACTTTGTTATTAAGTCTATGTCTGGAATACATTGGGTTTCATGCTGACCCTCAACACAGCCATTTTAAATATTCATTTAAGCAAACACAAATTAAGGTGTGAGTTTGATAATTGTTGATATTTTATGATTTAAACATCATTTGAGTATATGCCTAAAAAATCATTAAACATTTAATATTTTATTTTTTTAATGTATACACATACTAGACCTAAGGCAATTTTAATAACACCAATATAAAAATTAGTTACTGTTTAAGACTTTTCAGATATTGATCGAACTCATAGGATAATTGTAATGCTGAAATGAACCTTGACATGTAAAGATAAGGAAGTCATTTTGCCTCTTTACAAAGCCTTGATAAGACCTTACCTGGAGTAATGTGTACAGGTCTGGTCTCCTAGTGATTCTGATACAGTGGAGAGAGAGAAAGAGTGCAAAGGAGAGTGTTAAAAATTATATCAGGATTGTGGAATGCTGATTATGATGACAGATTGAGAATTTGTAGACTGAAGATACTAGCTAACAGGAGAAAGAGTAGGTGCTAATTGTGGCTTATTTTGTAAGTCTCAGTAGAATTTTTCATTTTATGGAGGGTAGGGAAACAAGAGGACATCTTGGAAGTTGAGAATGAATGCCATTAATAAGGGGTGAGAGCTAGAATTCTCTCTCATGCAGTGTACTTATGGTGCATGATTAAAATGGATTATTTAATTTTACATTAATTAAATATATATTAGCAACAATAAATATTAATAAATAATAAAGTTGTTAAATAATAATTATTATTATTATTTAACAACTTTCCAGTCTTCCAACAGTCAGTTTCATGACTGATCTGGTTACATTACTTTGCATATCACAGTGCTCCCAAGCTGAAATATTTGATGAGAATCATCCACTTATAATGCAATATTATTAAGCTCTAGTTCTTATTTGCAATCATTTCAGCTTATGCTTTGAATTTCCTGATGTAGATGTTATATGAGATGTAATGCATCTTGTGATATTTATTTCTACTATGGAATGATAAACATTCATGCCTGGAAAGCTAAAAAAAATATATTTTATGCATCCACGTTTATTCCTTAAAATGTTCACCTATCCTAATTTGTTTCTGAATGGCTGTCTGGCTTATATATATATATATATATATATATATATATATATATATATATATAAATTTTACTGTATATATATATATATATATATATAAATTTTACTGTATATATATATATATATACATACAAATTTTACTGTGTGTGTATATATATATATATATGTATATACACAGCAAAATTTGTTCAAAGCATAATCACAAGGGACCAAATATATTTTTCACATTGGCCAAGTTTCTGCATTATACAAAATTGCAAAAAAATTTAAAATCATGTTACACGGTACATACCTGTTTATGAGTGAAAATCGGCACCACTGGCTCTTGTAAGTAGGTGATACTTGTAGACCTATGTTATTAAAATAATAGTAATAATAGCATATTATTCAAGCATTAATGCTCTATTACACTGCACATTATTTCCAGTATACAGCTCATTGAGGTTTCTTCCACAGATTCAACAAAGAAACTTGTTTCCCCTTTTTTGTGATCATGTCTTTTTGAATGCAGTCCTTAACTGTATACAATAGTTCAAGAAGGCTGGAAGAGTTTGAATCAATTGCAAACTGCATTACTTCACTGATGCAATAAAGGGCCTATTCATGTGTACAAATTTTCTTTGAAATATCCTGTTCTCTGGCTGCTGCTTCTCCTCCTCCACATAAAACAAAAATGTGGAGGAGGAAGAGGAGAAGAAGCAGCCAGAAAACAGGATATTTCAACAAAAATTTGTACACATGAACAGGCCCTTTATTGCATCAGTGAAGTAATGCAGTTTGCAATTGATTCAAACTCTTCCAGCCTTCTTGAACTATTGTATACAGTTAAGGACTGCATTCAAAAAGACATGATCACAAAAAAATGGAAACAAGTTTCTTTGTTGGATCTGTAGAAGAAATCTCAATGAGTTGTATACTGGAAACATGCAATGTGCAGTGTAATAGAGCATTATGTATTTCTTATCGCTAGTTGAGCTATAGCAGATTCAAAGCTGTAATGTGTGGCTAGATGGTCATCACTCCGAACAAAGTTCTCTGTATCACAGAAAAAATTTTTTCCTCGGCAGAGATTGAATATTGCAGCAATGTTTTCACTCGCCTTCTCCAAATTATCTGCCACATCACTTTCCCCAAACCCAGCTTTAGCAAAACACTTTTTTACTGTTTCTGCTTTAATTTTCTTCACTGCCAACCCGATCCATTTCACAGCATTCAGAACCAATACAGATCTTGCTAATACGTAAGAGCTATCAGCTTCTTCTACGTTCGAAATCAGAGATTGCATCAGAAATTGTCTGTATGTGATTTGAATGTGTAAATAACACCCATATATCCATGGGCTGTAATACACTTGTCGCATTTTCTGGGAACCAGGCGGTTTTCACATTTGAAAGTGTTACCTTTGGGTGGCAGGTAGCGTTGTCAAGAAAAGGGATGACATTTCTATTTTCCTTCTTCATTTTTGCATTAGACATGTTTAACCACTCTTCCATTGTAGCTGCAGTCATCCAAGCTTTTTTATTGTTTCTCCAAATTACTGGTAAATTAATAATTTTCAGGTTCTTGAAACATCTTGGTTTTGCTGCTTTTCCAATCATGAGAAAAGTATACCCCCAGTACACTTTTCTCTCTTAACCGCGAGTGATTTTGTTGGTAATGCCCAAAAAAACAATCCTGTTTTTGTCCACGTTGTAAATGTTTTTAGGTTCATATGGTGAAATCAATTCTAGCAGTTTTGGTTTCCACTCACTCACTACACTTTCATCCACATCTTTAGATTCCCCACAGACTTAGTTCCACACAATATTGTGCCTCTTCTTAAAACTATCTAACCATCCTGTAGACACCTTAAACTGATCATTCCCGAGAGATTTGGCTACTGCGAGAGCTTCACTTTTGACCATCGGACTGGATGTGTGAATGTTTTTTGATCTTGCATTCGTGAACCACTCCCACACTACCTCATTGCCGGTTACCTTTGCCTTCCTCTTCATTCGACCATTTCCTTGCAGCCACTCATTCATTATTTTATCCTTTTGTTTAAGTGTGTTGTATACTTACGTTTGCCACACTTAAACTACATCATTACTTCCCGTACGAGAGTTTATCCTTTTCTTTAGCTTCAATGACTTTGTCTTTTTCGTTTAGCGACAACGCCATGTACGATTTAGCCATGGTGCAAAAAATTAAGTGATTTGTTTGTTGAAATTCGGGTTACTGAAATGTTTGGACTTACTGGAAAGTGACCAACATTAATTCTCAAACGAAACAGTCAAAGCAACACAAGTGCCAAAATCTAATAAATATAGGTGTTGTAAAATGATGTCTCTTGTTCTCTTGTATATCTTTATGCACTATTACTTTTACTTATTTTTCTTTTACTTTAATTTCTCTGTATACTCTATTTTACTTTATGCTCTATTTACTTTACTTGCTTTATTACTCTATACTCTATTTCTTACTTTACTCTTTACCTAAATTACTACTGGTTACCTAACCTCTAATACCTTGGGAACCTTGGAAAATTTATTTAATGTTTTGATTGCGCCACCAAGATTCCCCTTTTTAGGCATTAAATATAATTAAGGTCACCTGTAGTATCTCTCTAAATCTGTCTCAGGCTTTATTGACAATCGTGGCTACTCTTATTTAACTTTGCATACAAGTTTGCATTTTTTTTAGAAACAGTGCATTGAATTAAGGATCAGTGAATACACATTCTTTAGCATAACAAACATATTTATTAAACTAGGATATATTAATACAGTTTCTTAAATGAATTGGCTCTTCAGAAAATTAAAAGCTAAGAATTATAGTCTCATGCAATATACACAGATTAAAATACACAGCAATACTATCATATACCAATCTATAATCTCGTTCATTCTGCTGCTAAGAATTATAATCTCATACATTGTACATACATACATAATAAACATGCAGCAATATAAGAATCTATGTTCTCATCCTAGAACTAATCTGTTCAAGCAATATACACATATTTCACTCAAGTTTCATCATCATCAAATTCCTGCCATGTACCCTCAAGGGGTGTACAGGATATGATAGTACTACATGAAAAAAATTACATCATTATTAATTTCCTATCTACAATTTTCCTCCAAATCAGTCTGTTACTTGTCAAGACTCCAACATTATCAGATCTTATATTTCTATCGTCTAAAGCATTTTGTACCGTATCAATCCACCTATATCTTGGTTTTCCTCTGGGTCGTTTTGCTGCCAACCTGGCAGAGAACACTTGCTTTGCTAATCTTTCCTCGCCCATTCTGTTTAAGTGACCATACCACCTAAGATTAGCTCTGCTAATGCATTCCTGGATGCTGACAATGTCAAGTTCTTTCCTAATGTCCTCATTTTTAATATGATATTGCCATTGATGCCATCTGTTCATGCCTATAATCTTTCTCAGGACTCTCATATCTGTGGTCTCTAGTCTTTGGTCAAGTGTTTTACTTCTGACCCAGCTCTCAGATCCATAAGTTAAAACTGGTTTGAACACTGTCTTGTACACAGCTAATTTAGTGTTCCGACTGATTTCTCTCTTATTCCATATGAATTTATTCAATTGACTTCCCACCATACCAGCTTTGCTGATTCTGTTGTCTATTTCTATATTTAATTTACCATCTTCAGTAAAAATCGTGCCTAAATAGCTGAAATGTTTTACTTGTTCCACAGGTTCTCCACTCACAACACAGTTGACATTTTCAATGATTCTGCCTATTTTCATTGTCTTTGTCTTTTTATTGCTGACCTTCATACCATATCTATTAAAACAGCTATTCAATTTAGTCAGAGAATCTTGCAGACTTGTAGCAGATTTATTTAGAAGTATAACATCATCCGCATAAAGCAAAGAGCTGACATTAACATCTCCAATTTTGATATCATGTTTAATACCACTTTCCTTCATAACGTGATCCATATAGATAATGAATAACAGAGGGGATAATGTACATCCTTGTCTCACACCAGATTTAACATTAAACCATCTTCCTGTACTTCCTTCAATTCTAACTGCTGACTTACAACTCAAATAAAGACTAAGTATTGCTTGATATAATGCCCCATTGACACCATATAACTGAAGCGTATTGAATAGCTTCTCTCTTGGCACCTTGTCATATGCCTTTTCCAGATCGACAAAACTTAAATACAGATCTTTGTTATATTCCCATGCTTTCTCGACTATTTGTCGTAAAGTGAAGATCTGATCCTGACAGCCTTTATTTGGCCTGAATCCAGCTTGTTCTTCACCAAGCTTTTCTTCCACAATTCTTCTCAACCGTTTCTCAAGTATACTTGCATAGATCTTGCCAGGAACACTCAGTAGGGAAATACCTCTGTAATTCTCACATGCAGTTTTATTTCCCTTTTTATATATGGGTACTATGAGAGCTCTACTCCAATCATCGGGAATTCGTCCCTCTGTCCAGGCTTTCTGAACTATGCAGTGCAGCCACTGTAAGACTCTTATACCACCAAGTTTCTCATATCTAAATTATATCAACTATTCTTTATCCTCTTAGTCCCTGACAAATTATCACAATTTAACTTTTACATATGTCCCACCGAATATATATATACTTCAAACAACAAATTTACCATATCTAAATAATTCCAATATTTCTTTAACCTCATAGTCTGGGACAAATTATCACAATTTAACCTTATATATGTCCCGCCAAATATATATATATACTTCAAGGTTGTACTCACAGTTCTTCTCTTGACACATATATCTGAACTGGTTCTTTCATCTCTTATCTGGTTCCACTGACTTCTTCTCCATCTTGGACCTCAACATTCGTGCGGCTTCCTTTTCTTTAGCTCCATCGCATCTTGGAAGATTTTCAGGGATTGGATCATGTCATACCGATACTGCTTTTCCGTCCTGGGCTTTAACATTTGTGCAGGCTTTTTTCCTTTAGTGCCGTCGCATCGTGAAGAATTCCTGGGACTAGATGCATATTATGGTTCGACCTCTCTCTCTCTAGACATTTACCTACTTCTCTTCGGACGTCCAAACGAACGGAATGAGCACTGGATTCCAAGACACTACGAGAGGTGACTGTGTTTCCTTCTGCCTCTACATTCTGCATACTGCCATTGCATCGCTGCGTACTTCCTCTGCCTACTACATACTGGATCTGCTGCCTTTGGATATCTCGATGAAAAGAGAGCTATCCATACCCCTGGCTCCTTTCTTATACTTCCTATTGTGGTTCCTGGATTAAGGGTTGAGAACCCCTTACATTCCCACGCAAAAGGGAATGTGAACCTTCAGAGTTGTTGATTACTTCTGTTTCCCCCAGAACACACAAAAACAATCTTATTCACTACATGCAGGAGATCCTTAGTTGCTTGCCACCTGTTGATGCACTATCCTTGAGACATGCATTAGGTTAAGCTTCGAACAATTGAAGGCACTTTACGTTTTACAAACAAAGCTTCTAAGCTCTTTCTTTGAAATTGGAACCACTTAAAATGACAGGCTGCTTTCTAAGGCATTGCCCTTGAAATACACAGTTTAATATTCCTACCTTTCCAATACATGCTTGCATGGTTTTTCAAATCACAAAAATTATAACTACAGTTAATATAGACATTACTAGGGGGCTTTGCTCCCTGATGCCTATGGCGCCCAACCCCCATGTTCCATATATATATATATATATATATATATATATATATATATATTGTGTGCATGCGCACACAGATACAATAGATAGAAACCCAAGCTAAAAACTTAGCTTTTGGGTTTAGAGGAGCTGTAGAATGAATTTAGATCATGTTATTTTGAGATGTGGTCTATGCAATGAGTACTTTTAATGTAAAATAAAGTAACATCACCTTTCTATTTGTGAATTTCCTTACAGCCTGGGGCTTATCAGGATATTTCTTTGTTAGCATAACTATTTTTAGTTATTAAGATATTCCTTAAATAGTCTAACTTTTATTTTTCCTTATGTAACATGATCAGCAATTATAGTGTGACATTGTCTGTCCTGTCACATGTTTGTTTTTCTTCCTACTTGTACAGCTGATAACTTGGTTTTTGAAATAGAGACTAATTTGTCTGTGAACTGAAGAGTTCTTTTATTTTCTAGTTTCAGAGTGAAACATTCCTCTGTGGTCTATGCTGTTAAGGTGAGAAGTAAACCTGTGGTTCTTCTTATCCTGGAGGGGGGAAAAAAGATATTTAATTAGTTTTCTAAGTTTTAAATGGTATTTTCATAAAGCCAGTTGTTTCTGTGAATAGTTATGAGCTATGGTAAGACTGAAAAATCCTTTTGGTTCATATTTTCAGCTTTATTTGGCCCAGATCAAATAAACTTTAATATTTTAGATTACTAATATCTAAGATTACTTTAATATCCTAGAATATTAAGAATATCCATTTCTTACTGAAATGGAAAGGACTCTCATTTTAAAACAATAATCTCCATCATCTCAAACCAAAACAAGTTAAAACGTGGTATATATGAAGAAAACGAACATTCTTGAGAGTTGCAGTATGGATCACAGTGAATTCCAAGATTTAAAAATAAATAAAAAATAAAATAAAATAATCATTTCTCTACTAGTTTCATGTACTTTTTTTTACACTTCTTTGGGAAATTTTTCACATATGAATTAAAGGATAAGAGACTTTTATTGTAACAGAGTTAACAGGAATTGAATCAATATTTGAAAAATACTTTAAAAATGGATGTATTAGGATCATATCCAAGGTCTTTGTAAATATTTGATGAACAATGATCAGACTTCATGTAAGATTATACATTGGTTTTTATTGCATTGAGTAAGTGCATGAAGAAACAGAGTGTGTCTGAAGATTCCCTGAATTTTCTTACAAAGCAGTTAGGTTCTGCATAGAACATTTTCCTTTCCAAATTCAGGATGACTGTCATTAGTTGTATGATAATCTAATTAGGATTTATGTTTTTTCTTCCTTTCCACCTTTTTAGCATGTTGACTAACAGATCTCTCCATATCATACTGTTTGTCCTACTTAACATATGCTACATGAATAGTAAATTTATAAAAAGCTAGTTTCCTAAAAGGTGGATGAGATTGTTTGGTGGTGGGGAAATATAAAAATCTTGAGATGTTGTGTGGTGCAGTGAAAGCTACTTTTGTGTCATGCCATCCTAGTATTTTAGAAATTTGTCCATGTTAGATATAGAAGATAAATGACATTCTAACTTATATTAAGGCCAGAAAATTAAAGTGGGCATGCCATGTAATGAGAAGAGAGGAATGAATCTGGACCAAGGAGATTACAAACTGGATACCAACCAGTAGAAGAAACAGGCAAGCCAAGGACTAGATGGGAGGATGACCTTAGAAACTTTGACATTAAGTGGAAGAGGACTGCCAAAGATAGAAAGAAGTGGTCAAAAAAGGGGGAGGCCTTTGTCTTGCAGTGGACCGAAGATATATAGAAGGATCACTGCTTGTTTATATTCTTGCTATTGTTGCTTGGAGTGGCAGGGAGGGTTTCAAGATCTTGTTGGTCTTTGATACATTAAAGATCTCTTGTCATTTAACTTACATCTAAGAGTCTCTCAAAGAAATATATAAAAAAGATACATAAAAACCAATTGAGAACTTAAAAACTAGTAAACATTTTGTATGTGGTCCTCATACAGAAATCTCAACATATTGAAAAACAGGCCTTTATCAAACTGTGAAGCATGCTTTCCCCTAGGGTGCAAGAGACCCTTTCTGTGTGTGTGGGGGGGGGGGGGATTGCAAAGTAGTGGTCAGTATTATTTATTTGGGGGGGCACAACTCCACATGTGTTTGACATTCCATCCATTTATATATATATATATCTGTGTACTATCAAAAAATTAGAAACACCTTAATTTTACTTGAATAAAATACATGCTATTTTAAGTCAATAGACTTAAAAGTGTAGGTGGATGCAAGGATATTTTTTTTACAAAACCAGGAATCTGCCAAAGCATAAACTTTGCCTTACTCATCTCTATAAAAGTAAGCATTGCCAAACTGAGCAGCTGATGGACACACATATCAAGGAGAAAGGAAGAAGAAAAAAAACTTAGCCTTCTAGTACTGCTGGTGGGTCTAAGATATTTATGTTGCTCGAAGGCTCAAAGAAGCATTTGAAATTATTTACATTCCTGTGCATTACAGTAAGAAAAAATATTGTTTTGCAAACATTACTGCTCATTCTTGTCATTACCTAAATACTGGTGCATGTAACATAACTGCATGTCATTCGCAACTTTCTGGTACCAGTGTTGCCAGGTCTATGAGAACTTAGAATTTCTTGGTATATATTGTGCTGCTAACTTTGATTTCATTTACTTTACTGCTAAGTAAAAAAATTTAGGATAGCAGTGTTTGTCTTGTGTCAAGAAAATCATCTTATATGCCACAGGTTTTCCAACCATGTTCTGGATCCGTTTAATTTTTAAAACTTTCTCATGATATGACAGTACTCAGAATCATAGAATATCAATAAGATATGCTTACTTTTAATATTTCATTCCTTTTTGTTATTATTTTCATTTAGATGACTTAAGACTTATTAGCAAGATTAGCTCAGTTTTTAAATTAAATTGGTTGTCACCTGAAAACCAAAATTATGACAATTATATAATGTGTTTTGTTGTTTTATGAGAACATCTGACTTACTAAAAAAAAAAGTGTATGTCAGCAGTTAATTGCAATTGCTTATTTCATAAACTAATGTGTAAAACAGCTCAGAAGAAATGATAGCAGTGCTTTTATTTTTCAGACATAGTAGAATAACATGACTTTGTTAACTTTTGTAAATACTTTTTCATAATATTTAATCATTGCAGCTTGTCATTGATGTTGTTAAACTGCATTCAGTATAACTGAGTAGGCTGTCATAAAGCCTTAAATACTTGTATATAAATGTGGAAATTCATTCTGACAGTCTTTGCTGAAGAGACCTATTAATGATGCCTGCTGTGCAGGTGCACATTTGCATGTGTGAAATAGAAATGATATATTTCTAGTAGTAAAATGTTCATGATGAGTGTGATATTTTGTGTATGTTTTTGTGTGTGTTAGTCCTTCCCCATCTTCTAAATAACTGGAATGTAAAACTACTCAAATATTGAAAAGCATAATCATGCTACAGAAATGTGAATATCCAATTTGCAATTATGCTTAATAAAAAATATATATACATTATAAATCATATTTAAGTAGAAAAATTAAAGTTTTTTTTTTTTTCAAAATTAAGATTTACATTAACATAAACTGGAAGCAATTCATTCATTTATTATAGTTTGATAGCCTCATATGTAACTAATAATAGCATTATATGATTTTTTTTTTCCACAAAGATTATAAAGTTAGTGATTTAAGTTGTACTTAATCCATAATTAAAAAGTACTTAATCCAGTTAGAAATAATTCTGTGGTATCACCCGAATGTTTTCATTGTAACATGCTACATATTGTGTTTGTCCCATGCAGTTCAGTTATGATAATAATAGTAGTATATATAAATAGCGTATACAGTGTGTGCGTGCACGCATGCTATTTATAGACCTTTATTTACTTTATTTGTAATTTTTCTTAGTATAGATTTTAACAAGTGCCAAATTTACCCATAATATTTAATTTCAATATATTAAATTTACCCATAATATTTAATTTCAATATATTCTTCACGTGAACAAATAAATAATAATTGTCATAGTCAGTAGCACCTGTTCCAAAATGAAGATAAACTTAATACTGATTAGTGCAAAAAACTCTCAAGAATTCCATAGGCATTTTCAGAACTAATAATTTTAATGAGATCAGTTTTTATTCACATAATGAAAGGTCCTAATTTAAAATTTTATTCGCCTCACTCTTCATACTGGCTCTACTTATTATATTATCTGTTTTAATTAATTTAAAAATTTGGTCTAAATTAGCTGAAATATCTCTCTTGTTCTGTAAACTCTCCATTCAGAAAGCAGTTTGTTTTCTGTATTATTATTATTATTACCTGTTTTCTTAGTTTTTATATTTTATTGCTGATTTTCATACTAGATTTGTTGCAGCAGTTTTTAATTAAATTGAATAAATTTTGCAGACTTCAATATTGGATTGTAGGGTGGTGGGGGGGAGTTTAAGGATAGTTTTAATACCACTTTCCTTCATAATATAATTGTCATAGTCAGTAGCACATGTTCCAAAATGAATAGCAATGGAGATATATAGCTCCAACCTTTGTACATCGAATTTTATGTTGAGTATCTTCATCAACACTGTATGGTTTAAATAGCTGACTTACGTGTTGCATTATGGCATACTAAGGCAATTGATGTGAAATCATTAACCTCTATATACAAGTAGCCAAGTCATGAAGTTACTTTATAGATTTACAAGCAAAGTATGTTGGGGCAAGGTTAGCACCACTAATGTGGATGGTATTAACAACCAGAATGCAGAGAAAAATTCTGTGTATCTGTTTATAATGTCCCTGGTGGTTAATTTTGGAACTACTTTTTTCCCCTCAGGTTTCACTTGCTCACGATGTACAATAATTCCTACAAAGTTGTTTACTGATCAATGTACTCCATAAGGCCTTATTAAACAGGAATACTTTAATTTTGATCATCCTGTATATGAAATAAAAAGAAAGAAACAGCTATGTTGAATGGCTTTTAGGAGGATGAAAGATGATGTTGCTATTAGTTTAAACAGGAAAGCTTTCAGTTAACATCTCTTAAATGTGGCAATGAAACTGGGAACTTAACTCAAAATATGATTCACAAATTGAAAGTTACTTAGAGAAGAATGAAAAGGAATATGCTTGGTGTGATGACACTTAAAATTGAGGTTAAAGTCACATAACAAAAATTACAAATACAACTCAGAAGATAATTGTGATACCAAAACAAAGATTTACATTTAAAATTAAAAAGTCATTTTGCCTCTTTACAACAGTGCTTCCCAAACTTATGGATGTAATGCCCCCTTTGGAAAAGTTAAAATATTTCACGGCCCAGATCGAAAAAAAATCGTAATACAGACATATATTATTGTAATATTTAATGTATTTATATTCAAGAATTTGCGTTTGTAAGCTTTTTTGTGCATCTTATCAATGCCTTTGAAATGAAACTTAAACGAATAAGCATATATTTACTAATATTCATTAAGTGCCTAAATACGCAGGAATTTTATGATCAAATTATGTCTCTTCCTTCCCTTATCTCACTTCTTTTATATGCTCTAATCTTTACTCTTAACTTGGGGCCATATTTTACTATAAGGATATGATTATGATTCGTGGGTTGAAAGCAAGGAGATTCTCACCAGACAATGGCAATTCCTTTGTTTCTGAGCTAATGCCGGTTCTTTCTTCAGACTCAGGGAAAATTTCTATTTTAGCTGCGCCACCCTAAGTTCTAGATTTTCAAACAGTGAAGAATCAAAGAACCAGTACCGAGCTCTGAACTGTATCCTTAATTTCTGAATCTTATATAAAATAACGCAAGTCTCAAATTTATCCCTATCTCAGTCTACAGTCGTGACCTCCCTTCCAAAATGCCTCCTGCTGTGGTTTGATTTAATTTTTTTTTTTTTTTTTATAGGGGGATCCAGAACCGCGCGGTTAGCCTAGTGGCTTTGCGCTTCGCAACCATATGCCTGGGGAAGGAGTGTCCCAGGTTCGATTCCCGTTGTAGACGTGAGGAATTTGAGGATCTTCCTCAGGCATAGCCAAGTTAGCCGGTCTTGGGCGCGGTCAGTAGGGTTTTTTCCGCCAGTTTATCTGGCGTTTTTCATCCCGCAAACAGGCAAACCGGCCCCGTGAACATACACCTCTACAGTCAAAAATATATCCCCCCAGCGGCAGACCAGGCGACGGGTCGGTTGGGAGTAGTACTAACAGGTAGTCGCATCTGAGTAACACGCGGACCCTGCATGGGAAGCGGGAATAACGCGAAGAAGAAGATAGGGGGATCCAGTAGAAAATGATTTCAGGCAAGGCAATTATTAAATCAAAAGAAAACATTTAATTATGCACCAAACAAATTACAAGTCATGGATAACTCAGACATATGTTTACTTCAATATCAATTTCAGATAAGCCATAAGCACTCAATCTCTCTAATTCTATCTTAACAAGTTAACTCTGTCATGCACTAACTTCAATGTCAATTTCAGATAAAATATACACACTCAATTTCTCTGATTCTATCTTAACAAACACAGGTATCAAATTCACATAACACTCAAACAAAGGTAATACAAAGATTAATGACACAATTCTACTAAGGTTATGCACTTCACAGACGTTCAGGTCATGCTCTAATTTCTACATGCATGTCTTGGAATTTAGTCTGTCTTTCTAAACTAGGTTTCTAGAGTCCTTACATGAAATCACAATATTCTAGACTTAAACGTTCTATTAAAAGTTACAATCACTCTTTCTGCACACTTTCATTGAACAAAGAAAAGGTTTCTACGTTACCACCCAGTTGGGAACTGCTGGAAAATCATACACATCTCGATACAGCTTCACCTTCAGATTTGTTCCTGGTTCCGTTCGACCTGCTGTTTCCTTCTTGTCAGATTCGGGCTAGATGAATCTCGGATACTGAAGATACATGCTTGCCGTTCACTGGTCGCCAGGTTTAAGCAAAGCTCAGCTGTCTGTACTGCATACCGGACCTCAGCTCCTCTGGACGAACTTTCTATTGGCAGATTCTCAAGGACTGCTCGTCATTCTTTCCTCACTTGTGGCTCGGCGCTTCGCCCAAGAAACTGGGATGAACCTTGGGGCACGGAGAGTATGACTTCCACAAGAGCAGGCGACTGACTGGCAAGGGACTCTGGCAGAGGATCCAACGAACGAGAGAAAAAGCCCCGGTCCGGTGCTGCGTTGCCTTTTTAAATTATGCGCCCCCCCCCTACACTTTCGTACTACGTCATATCCTTTTCCTTCCTTGCTTACTTCAAAGTACAACTCCCATCACTAGCGCCACATTCTCCCCTAGTAATCTCTTTGGTGGTGGGGGGGTGGGGGGGTAGTCGCATGCCTTCCCTTCATGGTCAATGTGTACTCTGGCACATGTGCACCTTGCAACGATCTTTGATCTGTTAGACTTTCACTCAGTAGTGCACACTCATGCTGTTTTTAGCAAAGCTTAGGCAGTGGATTTAATCACAATAAAATACATTATAATATTAAGGGATAAATAACAGAATTCTAAAATAATTATTAATTTGTCTGGTGCTGGCACCTTTACATTTAATTTTACCTGCTTGACATATCAGTATGTGCAAAGTTTTAAAATGCATGTTAAGCTCTGAAGAAATTATAAGTTAACCACTTTTAGTTTTATTCAGAACTTAACAGTATAATCATAATTGCCTGTTGAAGTGGTGAATGTACCTAGTGTAAATGAGTTTAAGAGAAGGCATGACAACTGATGTGAATGATTGCCTGGTCTGTGATGATAATAATAACATGCATTATAGAATCAGACCCATATAAACAATTTTCCATAATTATATATAGTTTTGCTAGTTATGATAAGTGAAATTAAAAACTAGAAAGTTAACATTTTCTAATATGACAGATATGATGTTAACAAGTTATGACATATTAACAGATATTAAGATTGTCTTGTTGGCATGCATTGTTCATGACATTACTTCTGATATGAACCACAGTGAGAAAGCTTTAAGGCATACTTGATCAGGTATAGAATATTTAAATTTGAAAATCTTATATTAACAGATTGATTCCTCAGTGTTAACTATAGATAAATTGTTCATTAAATTAATAGTGTACATTTTGTTGAGATTTCAAACACCTTGCTGAACTCTAGGTCATAATGTTTATCATGTCTTAGTTCCCAGCTTCTTAGGTCTTTTATATATGCTGACCATAGTTGCTTAGAATAAGGCCTTGGTTTTTTTTTTTTTTTTGCACTGTGTTGAACAGTCTCATTTCAGCAATTTCTTTGAATTTGTGAACACTGCTTTTGAACTCAACATTTGGCATTCTTGTGAGTTGCCAAAGTAGTACCTGATATTTTTCATTGGTAGTATGAAAAGCTTTGTGAAATTTTTTGTCTCAGAAGCAGAGACAGGGAGACATAAAAAAATGCATAAGTAGAATACATGCACTAGAAATGAAAATTTTAAGGATAGTGTTGTAGATTATAAGAAATGTGAACATTCAAAATGGTTTGGGACTAGAAAGTGTGGAAGAAATGTCTGTGAACTCTCACTTGAAGTGGTTTGGACATATAATGAGAATGAATTTAGAAAGAATACCAAGATGAATGTATGAAAATAAATTTCAAGGGAAGAGACCAAAAGAAATAACATGGAAAAGATGGAGAGACCACGTAAGAGAAGACTTAGAAAAAAGAAACCTGAAGACAGAACTTGAAAGGATAGAACAGTGGAGAGCTTTGAACTATCTGACCTGAAAGTTTCTGTTGAGCAGTTGTTGATAAAGAAGAAAGTATGAAAAACTAAATTGTACACTACAGCCACATGTCTGCCTTTTCTGAACATCCTTAATATGTTCTTTCATGCAAATCTCTCCTGAGATCTCTTTTCATGTATACATGTGCAGAAAAATTGGAGAACTCATCATTATAGAGGCTTTTGTCATTGGTGTGAAGGCAACTTTTTTAAGTTGGTACTGCTTTAACTCGTTCACATTTGTGGTAAAGAAATTGCACTTTTGTAGATGATGTTTTCTTGTATGTGTTCCCAAACATTTAATGTCCATCGTAAAATGTTAATCACAGGGGGGGGGGTTGCTAAGTCTCGGCTGTTTTTCTGTTCTCAGGACTCGAGAGATTTTTGTTTCCAATTCCGAGTTCCTTTTGTTACAGCCACGATATGTTTTTCAAAATTATTTCACTTTTTTTTTAATTTTAATCCACCATATTCTTCATATCATTTGATAAAAAATTTTTATCATCTGAATGAACAAAATTATGGAAAATATATTTTATCTCCAATACTAGTCTCCTCATCCAGCATAAGACTAAAACAATGAAATGATTCTGGTAATTCTTTAATTTTTGATATATATTTATGTTCATTCATAGGTGTCCAAAATTAACTTATCTGACTGGTTCTTTTGTAATAATAATTCTACTTTGAAATTGATTTGGATATAAAAGAACTGTTGGTAGTTGTTTGAATTGAGATTTCATCTTCAGCAACCAATCTAGATAGTCTCACTTAATTCTCTTGTTTTACAAAAGTTCAAAACTGATTTATCAGCCCTTGGTTAATTGAATAAAAATGTGTATGATTGGATAGATTTGGAGTATATAGTGAAGTTGTATAAGCAAAAAATCAGTGTCTTGAACAGAAGACACCAAGGTTTTCAATGGCAGATGTATTTGTGCCAGAAATAACAGAGATGTAAGTTAGCCCAAGAAGAGAAATCCAATCTTGACTGAATAACTTTATTAGAAATAATGTCTAGAAAAAAAAAATTATTATATTACATTATTAAACAGACATCCAAATTCCAATATCCACTTTCAGGGTGGTCTGCAGGATCTGATGACAGTATTACATGAGAAGTTTACATCATTACTAAATTGTCAGATCTTAATTTTGGTCTACTGAGATACTTTTTACTACATGGTTCCAACTGGATCTTGGTATTCTTCCTGCCATTCTGTTTAAGTAACCATACCACTTGAGGTTAACTCTGTTCTCTCTATCTCTCTCTCTCTCTCTCTCTCACACACACACACACTCACACTCCTAAATGTTAACTTCAAATTCTTCCTTATATCCTCATTTTTAATATGATTCTGTCATTGGTGTCATCTGTTCAGTCCACTAATCTTTCTCAAAACACTGACATATTTGATCTCGAGTCTTTCATCAAGTGTTTTATTTCTAATCCAGCTCTCAGATCCATAAAGTTAAAATTGAACACTGTCTTTTATACAGCTAGTTGGGTGTTTTGGCTGATTCTGTTACTAAATTACTCTATTTCCATATTTAATTTAGTCCATAATAAATTTAGTTTAATCCTTTATCCAAGTGTGAGCAAACAAAGTTTGCGCCTGAACGTATCTTCAGGACTGGGGTAAGGTGATACAACACCAGGGCAACTTGTTGCAAAGGTGTAGCAAGCTACCAACACTCCTGTCTCAGTATCTCCTTTAATGCAAAACACATCTCCTTGCGGATATGTCTAATGTTATGCATTAAGGGAAGGGCCACTACCCAGACTAGTTTCGACCTTTATTGAGGTCTCTTCAGTGGGAGCCAGGCCCAAGCTGAGATACCAGGCAGAAGCATTCGCAGGTCATCTCTACCTATAGGAGTTGCCAAATGGTGTGCCACCCTTTTTTAATAAATTACTCTGGATTTAGAGAAAGATGTTGAAAGTTTATTTTTCACTTGGTTAGAGTATAATAAATTTAGTTTAATCCTTTATCCAAGTGTGAGCAAACAAAGTTTGCGCCTGAAAGTATCTTCAGGACTGGGGTAAGGTGATACAACACCAGGGTAACTTGTTGCAAAGGTGTAGCAAGCTACCAATGGAGATACTGAGACAGGAGTGTTGGAATTCAGATCCCCGGCAATAATGGTGGGCTCTGTGATGCATAAGATGGCATTTAGATCAGTGAAGTAGATATTTTTGGGGAGGGTTCTAAGCTGAGTAGATTTTCAGTTTGCTAGTGACTACTTTCACTCCTGTGATCTCAAGGTTAGTGGTTCAAGGATTGCTCACAGAGTGGTGCTTAATGTAGTTTTTAATGAAGATAGCAGTGCCGCCGCCTCTGTAGAGTAGTCTGTCATTTCTGTATAGGTGATAGCCCCTTATTGTAGGATTGGCTGAGGGTCTCAAATGAGTTTCACTGATTAAAATAACATCTGGTTGATAGCTATACGTGAAATCTCGGAGTTCCAGAATTTTGGTTTTGAGGCCATTTGCGTTCCGAGCAACTATCTGAAGAGATGCTGGAATAAGTTTGTTACTATTCATTTATGAGAGCTGTGAGGATGATCTGCGTTTCACCAAGAAATCCTTTAGTGGAGGTTTCAGTAGGGTTTGATAGGCTGAAATTTTGTAGCATGTTTGCGAGTGAGGCCGTAATAACAGCTGTTAGGTTTATAGGTGCTGTTGGTTGATTTTGTTCTGGAATTGGTCTAATTGTATGGGTCACATCGGCATAACTTCTTGTTTGCTTTTGGATGTCTATTATTGGAGTTCTCCGGTTTTGATGTCTGCGCCTCTGGTGTTCTTGTACTGTAGGAGGAGGGCTGATTGACTGCCTCCATCTGTCTGTTCTTTGGGTGCTGAGTACATCCTTTGTAGTTCGCAGGATGAGGGCCACTGCAGTTGGCACATTTGGCCAAGGTGGTCCTTGGCTTTGTGCAGGTATTGGCTGGGTGGCTGTCTCCACATTTTAAACAGCTATATTCCGCTCTGCATAGATTCTGGGCATGGCCAAACTTCTGGCATCTGTGGCACTGCCCAGAAGATGATCTTTTGCAGAGTGGTTCCGGTGTGACGATGAGACCACAGACTGTTTTTAAGTTGTAGATATCCTTGTATATTTATGAATCTCAACAAGGACTAATGGATGGGAGTCTTGTCTGCTTTGTACATTCTGCTTTCCTTGACTGGAGGCAGATCCTGAGAATTTAGGTCACCAGCTATTTCTGCTGTGTCAATGTCTTCACAGACACCACGAAGGACTACTTTTAAGTTTTTTTCGGAGCTGAGCGCAAAGGTATACTGGATCCCTCTGTCGTCCAGTTCTTTGGTCAACCTTCTATAGTCTGTCACTGTTGCTGGCTGGATCTTTATGCCTTCATCCATGTTTTTGGCCTTAACACTTTCATTGCCATGATTTTCATGGAAGAGCTTGTAGGTTTTTCCAATGAAGTTTTCTTCTGACCGTTTATTTGGCCGGACTTCTCATTAGCAGCGGCCATACCATGTACCGTAGAATTACTGGATGTACCCGCGACATTAGGCATCTTTCCGGGAAGGAAGCGATCGCGTGGCGTTAGCATATATAATCGGCCTACTCAGCATCCACTTACTATAGAAAGCACTAAATACTCAAAATGCGGAGCTCCACTAAACACGTCTGCTCCTCTAGTCAGATCCCAAGCACCGACTCTCCACTGAGCTACACAAGCCGCTATTGAAATATGTTGTTAATATAGGGAGTGTTAAGGATTCTGGGAATTGGGGTGATAGATTTGTCATTTGAATGAAAACCAACCACACAGTCTGATGACTCCATGTAAGGATGTAATAATGCTGCCTAATAAAACTCGATGTTAATTCTTTAAAGACATTTGTTTTTGGTCGATAATTCGACTTCCTATTACAACGTGATTTACACCTCCAAGAACTCATCGCAGGAGGACATTCTAATCTCAGCTACATATATCTTGCCGTTTCCCTTATTACTTAATTCTCCAACCTTCACCTCTAACAACAGAATTTTTTTTTTTTTTTGTGAAAAATTGCATTTGTTCTGATGGCCGATTTGCCTGTATGGAGGATAAAAAAAACTAACTCCATATTAATATGAACAAAGGAGAAAAAATGTTTTGTATAAGCAATTATTTCGTATACTTTATTTTTCCCATGAAGGAACCAAAAGAGAGATCGTTTTTAATTAATCAGATAAATTCAGTCAACCTAAGCTTTGCATTTATCTACATGCTTACTTGGTAAATGGCTGCGGAAAATATGTGATGTTTTGTGTAATAATTGTCAGTATTGCTTGCATTTTATTGTCATTATTATTATTACTTTATTCACATAATTGATACACAGTCAAAATAAAATATCATTTAAACAATTTGACTGGTGACCCCAGAGTAATTCGCAGTAACGTCGTAAAATATGGACTGTTCCAAGTAATGCTGATTATGTAGATCATATGTAGGCTGACTATACGTGTCGTTTTGAACGGGGCAGTACTGTTTTTTTTTTTTTGTTTTTTTTTCATATTTCCCTGCCGTCCCGTCTTTTTAATAAAAATATCAGTTTTTGTCCCATTTTTAATAAAAATTATAAATATACTTTAATATTGGTCAATCGTAAATTATTATTTATAACCTATAATCGTATTCCAATAACATGGATACCAGTAATTTGTATAACCATGGAGTCGCATTTTTCGATATTAAATATAAATATCTGCAGTGATTTATTCAGAGAAAATAAAAAATGCATGTTTCTATTTGCAACACTTGCGCATCTCAGTGTTCTGCTGTAGCGTTTAGTTTTTGTTTTGCCTGTATACTAACCGGTAGCTTTGTTATTGAATGCCGGTGGTTTAAATTTCATATTTTTTAAAGTTTTAAGTCTATCATTGCAATGACAAAGAGGCGAAACTGCAGTTTTAATGACGATCTACAGAAAGAATTCAAATTTATTTAACTGGACAAGCTGTGTTGGATAGAAAGGAGAAATTAGAGGCACCAATTTGTTTTATCAGCAGCTTTGAAGGATTATCTACTGCATAACTAGGCTGACCATACGTACCGTTTTGAACGGGACAGGGCCGTTTTTTTTTTCTCGGTCCCGTCGTTTTAATGAAAATGTGAGTTTTGTCCCTGTTTTAATAAAAATTATAGATTGTCATGTCCATTTTTCCGTTGCTCATGGAGGCAGAAGCGACATCAACCAACATCTACGTATCCAGAAACATAAAGATGTTGAAAAGACTGGCTTCAGTTAAAAACATCACCTTGTTTATTGTGAGACGTGATAGTGAAAGCGATAAAACTGCAGCAAATGACTGCTTGTCGACATTGATAAATAAAATTGATGAACCAAAATTTTCTTCAGCATGTACCAGATAAGAACCGATAATTATTACCAACGTTTTATCACCCATACATATTGGGCGAATTAATAGAGGATTTGAATAAAACAAAAAGCATTACAGTCAGTTTAGATGCGTTAAACAGAAAAAGAAAAAACATTTTCCAATCGTTGTGCGGTGCTTTTTGTCAAATTGTGTTGTTCAAGACAAAATCATAGACTTTATTTCCTTACCTGGTGAACCATCCGACCTACAGTGTGCTATGTTGAAGAAAGTAAGTGACAAATTTACCTGACAAAACAAAATTATTGCTTCGTGTGCAAATAACACGAACATCAATTTTGAGTGGTCGCAAAAGACTTGGAAAAAATGATGTGCTGCAAAACCTTGAAACTGAACTGAAGAAGCAGATTATCGGTATTGGTTGTGGGGCACACATTATACACAATTGTCTTCAGTGTGCTGTCGACTGTTTGCCAATTGATATTGAATGTTTTGCAGTAAAAGTATACGAATACTTAATATATACACAGTCAGAGTTGAAGGACTGAAAAACTTTTGTGACTTTGCAGGAAACAATTACGCTAAATTGTTAGAGCATAGAAATACAACGCTTTTGTCCTTGGGTCCATCAATTGACAAAAATTGTAGCATGTCTGATGGGCTTCGTTCTTATTTTCTTTCTCAAGAAAAAGGCCCAGTTATGCTGCGAAAATTGTTTGAAGATCCCTGTTTGTAATTGTGGTTGTCATTTGCAAAAGATCAAGTGTCTACGTTCCAAGCCAAAAGGCTATTTTACCGGCGACATAAGAGGGAGATGGTAAATCCGTTTTATTTTATAGCCGGGTACGGAACTCGGATCGAAATCCATCGAATCTATAGAGTTTCATGCCGAAAAAACGGCGAGCCCCAAGTGTAAGTGATCACTTGGGTAGTACAGATTTATAGATTAGTTTAATTGAAAAAAAAAAGATAATATTTCAGCTACAGATGTAGCGATGAACATTGAAATATCTTGTAAACAATTTAGAGTCTAGAAAAAGTATAGTGTTTGTAACTACTGATGTCATGAAACAACTGAAAATGTTAGTAGATTAGTAGATTCAGGAGAAATTAATCTGGCTAAGTTTATTGAGGTAGTTGAGAATTTTTACGACACCAGTTTACAATATAGGGAAGTAGATTTGCAGATTTTAGGGAGACAGTAGAGTTTGTGAATGTGTGTAATATGCCCAACCGAGTAAGAAAGACCACGAATCAGAATGGGATGGTTAGTATAAGGCATCAAAATAGGGATGGGACAAATCGGCTTCTTCAATTCGTGTATACAAATGCCAGAAGTATTAGGAACAACAGGGAAAAATGTTTGGACTTGGTTGGCACTTCCAGACCACAGGTTATTGGCATTAGTGAAACATGGCTGACAGAAGATGACACAGCTAGTGGGATTGCATGTGAGGGGTATGGTATGTTCAGGAGTGACAGGGAGAATAAAATAGGGGTGGAGTGTTATTGATGATAGCTGATGAGCTACAGCCAAGAAGAATAGAAGTGGAACTGCAGGATAGAAAAATGAGCACATTTGAGGCTATTTGGTGTGAGATTGAAATTAGCAGAACTAAATATATATACAGTTGGGTGCTGTTATAGACCAGGTGATGGAATAGATGGTGGAGATAGTATGCATAAGCAAATAGAAGAAATGAGTGGAAGGAGGGTAATTATTATGGGAAATTTCAACTATGGTAACATTGATTGGAAGGAGGAGAGGACACATGGGAGGAAGGAATTGGATTTTATGAGGTTATTAAGGGAAAACTATCTGCGACAGCATGTAATGGAAAATACTAGGGGTCAGAGAGTGCTTGACCTGGTAATTGCATCTGAGAATTTGACTGTAACGAATATGACCACGTTGCCACCAATTGGTGAGAGTGATCATAGGGTCTTGACTTCGGAGGTGGCTAAAGGTGTGGATTTTACAATTAAGACGGGGTACATGTGGAATTATCGGGCTGATAAGTATGATAAGCTTAGGAGATTGATTGGCTAAGTGCCATGCCATGTATAACTGCAAGGGCTAGAAGTTGATAGTGCATGGGAGGCGGTAAAGAAGTATTTGCATGAAGCAATGGCTGACTGTATACCTAGAGTCCGAATAATAAATCAAGTAGGGGGTTAAATGGATGAATAACACCATTAAGCTTGAGATGCAAAAAGGGAAACAACTATGGAGGGAATTTAAGAAGAAAGGTGACCTGCAGGCACATGAACGGATTAAAGCGCAGGGAAGAAGGGTAACGAGTGTAATAAGAAAAGCAAAAAAGGATTATGAAAGAACATTGGCCTTGCAGGCTAAAGAGAATTCTACACAGTTTTTTCAATATAAGACTATTACACTTTTTTTATATAATGTTCGTCAAGTAGCTTTATTTTATTATCCTACATGTTTCGCCAATATTTTTCTATCGGCATCTTTAGGGAATACAAACTATTAAGCTATATGAAGGTAACAGACTAGGTTATAACTGATGGTTCTAATTCATACAAAAAATTAGTATTGAAAGAGGCAATGCATGTGTCTCGGGAACGTGATTTATTCGTTATGGCTCATGATGTAATTGTCATGAAGTTCATTTCTTTGATGTTTAATGATCTGATTAAAGCATTCCAAATTTCTGGTAAGGTTAGACCTTGATTCTTGTTTAGGTTTTCAGTTTTACGACTGTAGCTGCTTCCTTGAAGGTTCTTGAATGGTAGGTATCTTCTATATAGGGCATAAGGCTCTTATCCCACTCAATATGATGGTTAGTAGAGGCAAAGTGGCAAGAAAGGCCTGAAATGTCTTGTCTGTTGTTTCTGACATATCCTATGTGTTCTTTCTTTCTCGTTTCAAAGCTTAAACCATCTGACTTTTTTTAAAAAAAGATGTAGAGACAATAGCGTGATCCCAAAATTTCTTCGTTTAAAACAACATAAAACTAAAAAAGATAACATGATTTACCAACGAACTTCGTGTGCACTTCTCAAAGAAAGAATTTGCCATACGAGATTCATTCTTAGCAAAATAGACTCACAGTGCTATAACTTATTTACAGATATCTCTAACAACCTTGACGCAGTGACATGGCAACTATTAGACAATATGATTAGCAAAAGTTTTACCGAAACATTTAACCACAGCAAAAAGACAAATTGATAAATTCAATACGCTGTATGATAATCATATCAACTATAAACCGTCTCTACCAGATAACCAAGTGATAATTAACCTATCTAAACACGTTTTAACTAAATCTGAGATCTCTATTCTCAAAAAAGGATTCAATTATGCCTAAAACCCACTGCCATTCCTAAAATAGAGTTCATCTGCAACTTAGAAAAAGGCTTCTCATTGCTACCACTTCCAATAGCTAATAACTTACGATTAAAAAGCATCATAATCCTTTCAGCTCCAATAAGATCTCCTAACTCCAACTCTAACCAAATGGAAAGAACGCTTCTCAAATTAAGAAATAATAAAGTCATCATCATACTCAAAGCCGACAAAGGTAATAATACAGTTATATTAAATACTAAAGATTATGAAGAAAAAATTAAAAATCTATTATCTGAGGTCAATCTATGAAGATTTGAGTAGAGATCCGACCATAAAAACCATAAGGACACCAATGAACTATTACGTGGAATGACTAACTGGCCTATAGACGTAATAAGAAAGTTAAAATCAATGCACCCACTAACTCCTAGACTGTATGGCGTTCCTAAAATTCATAAAGAAGGTATACCATTACGTTCAGTAGTTGACGGAATCTATTCTCCCACTTGCCAACTGTCCAAGTACCTTGCTAAGATTTTACAACAACACATTCACGTCTGGGATACTTATATTAAAAACTCACAACATTTTATAGATAAAATAAAAAACATCCCTATCTATGAAGAGGATATACTAGCAAACCTAGACATTACATCTCTGTTTACAAACATTCCAGTGGTTGAAGTCATCAACATCTTAGACAACTTGTTCCCAAGAAACATCACTACTTTGTTCAATCACTGTTTGACTTCTATTTTATTTGGCAAAAAACTGTCTACAAACAACACACCAGGTTAGCTATGGGTATCCCCCTCTCCCCTCCTTGTGCTGACTTATTCATGGAAGATCTAGAAGAAAAAATCTTATCCCACATCATTAAATCTTATCCCAAATCTTATCCCACAACCGAAAATTTGGTACAGATATGTGGATGATATCTTTCTCATTTGGGATCATACGAAAGAAGAACTAATGGATTACCTTAACTAAATCAATAGTTTCCACCATACGTGAAATTCACATTAGAAATTGAAAAAGATGGAAAACTGCCATTCCTTGACATCCTAATAAAGAAACAAACCAATAATAGTATCAACCTATCTGTTTATAGAAAACCTACAAATACAGGACGTTACCTCCATTTCAACTCGTCTCATCATATAGCGCAGAAACTTAGCATTATCCATATGCTCAAGAAAAGAGCTATAAAGTACACAACAGATAAGAATGATCTATAAATGGAATTAACTACAATATCCAGAGAACTATCTTTAAATGGTTATCCAAAAAGACTCTACAACAAGATTCTCTGGACTGATATACCACATAGACAACATAATGACGTCCAATACATCAGTACTATTACTATTCCATTTGTCAGCAGCATTTCCAAAAAATTAGCTAACCTTCTAAAACCACATAATATCAGAGTAGCATTCAAGCCAATCAACACTATTCGGAAATTTTTAAGATCACCGAAAGATCCTCATCCATTCTACAAGTACTCTGGAGTATATAATATACCTTGCTCATGTGGTATTAGTTATGTAGGTCAGACCTCTAGAAGCTTTGAAACGAGAAAGAAAGAACACATAGGATATGTCAGAAACAACAGACAAGACATTTCAGGCCTTTCTTGCCACTTTGCCTCTACTAACCATCATATTGAGTGGGATAAGAGCCTTATGCCCTATATAGAAGATAACTACCAATCAAGAACCTTCAAGGAAGCAGCTACAGTCGTAAAACTGAAAACCTAAACAAGAATCAAGGTCTAACCTTACCAGAAATTTGGAAAGCTTTAATCAGATCATTAAACATCAAAGAAATGAACTTTCATGACAATTACATCATGAGCCATAACGAATAAATCACGTTCCCGAGACACACGCATTGCTTCTTTCAATACTAATTTTTTGTATGAATTAGAACCATCAGTTATATCCTAGTCTGTTACCTTCATATAGCTTACTAGTTTGTATTCCCTAAAGATGCCGATAGAAAAATATTGGCGAAACATGCAGGATAATAAAATAAAGCTACTTGACGAACATTATATTAAAAAAGTGTAATAGTCTTATAAATAATAGTCAAGAAAAAATTCAACACAGTTTTTTCAATATGTTGCAAGTAAAAGAAAAAATGTATATGCCAGAATGATTTTAAAGAATGCCAATGGTAGGGAGGTAACCGAATCAACTGATATAGTTGAATTACTGAGCGAGCAAATTGCAAAAATATATCTTCCAGGTGGTGACATTGCAGAAATGAACAAACCAATAGATTATACGGGAATTGTGGTGAATAAAGTGGAGGTGAGTAGTCTATTGCAAAACCTCAATGTCAATACATCTGTGGGATTGAATGGTATACAAGCTCGTGTCGTACGTGAAGGGGCTAAAGAATTGTCAGTACCCTTGACCATTTTATTTAATTTGAGTGTCGGGTCTGGGTTAGTCCCGAGGGAGTGTAAAGAGGGGAAAATAGTCCCACTGCATAAAGGAGATTCCAAGACTGCTGTGTAACTTACCGACCGAGTAGCATATCAGGAATCGTTGTTAAGGTCTTGGAGAAATTAGTCAAGAGAAGAATACAGGACTGGATAGATGAAAATGGGATACTGTAGGGGGACAACATGGTTTTGTAAAGGGTAGATCATGCCTCAGTAACGTGCTCACGTTTTATAACACAGTGCTGGCTGAACTGGATAAGGGTAATGGGTTTATTTACAGTGATTCTACTGGACCTTGCAAAGGCCTTTGACAGGATACCACATGTTACTCTAATCAGTAAAGTGGAGAAAATGGGGATGGATATAGGGTTCGTGAGATGGATAGGAGGGTGGTTGATGGAGAAATACCAGAGAGTGGTTTATTCAGGAGTGGAGTCCAAAAGACGGCTTGTGACTAGTGGTGTGCCGCAGGGTTCTGTTCTGTTCTTCGACCACTACTTTTCAATTCGTTCATTAACGATATAGGAAAGGATCTGAGAGGGAGTGTTCACTTGTTTGCTGATGATGCAAAGTGGGTAGAGCAATTGTGAGTGCACAGGATGTTAAAATTTTGTAGGATGATTTGTATAGTTTGGAGGACTGTGCTAGGGAAAATGGATGACAATTTAATGTGACAAAGTGTAAGGTTATGCATTTTGGAGTGAAAAGATTAGCAGCAGTATATTGCATTGGTGGAACCGTACTCCAGGAGATTGATGAGGCCAGGAATTTGGGAGTGTTGGTGGATACGGAGTTGAAGTTTAGGGGGCACATTGCAAAAGTGGCCAAAACAGCTCATCAAATCACTTGGTTGCTGAAAAATACTTTAACAAGCAGAGACAAACAACTTATTGTTACTCTATATCGAGCCTTGTTAAGAACCCATCTAGACTACTGTGCCCAGATATGGACACCAGGGTTTCTTCTTGATGGGGAGGAGGTGGAGAGGATCCAGAAACGAGCGACCAAGATGATAGCAGGTCTGTGGAATGAACCTTATGAGAACAGGTTGAAGATTTGTGGGTTGCAAAAATTGGTTGATAGGCGGAAAAGGGGTGATATGATTGAACATTCAAATTACTAAATGGTTTCTATAGGATTAATCCAGAAGATATTTTTGAGAATACGATTGGTGGTGGGAGTACTGGGGGCCACACATGAAAGCTGGGCAAGGGTGTGGTCAGCAGGAGTGTTAGAACTAGTTTTTTTACTTGAAGAGTGGTGAATGAGTGGAATAAGCTGCCAGAGTCTGTTGTGGGTGTCACTGTGAATGATTTCAAAGCAAAGTATGATAGATGTGTGGATGTTGAATTATTGTTCTTGACATGATGTTTCGGCCCTTCCTTGGAGTTGCCCGTAATAATAATAATAATTATTATTATTATTATGTGATAACTTCCAAGGACTCATATAGAGTGGTCGTCCTAGTTGGCTGAGTGGTTAGCGTATCCTCTCTCCAGCTAAGAGGCTGTGGTTTCGAATCCCACCACGAGAATGGATGTTTGTGATTGTCCTACTAACTGTTTACCATATGTACAGCTGTAACGTGTTTCCTGGTAGAGTATGATGTTTTTGCTCCATAAAAATCAAAAATAACTAGCTAACGCTACTCTCTGTCTCGACCATTTAATCTACCAGCTACACAGAACGCCATATATTGCCCACCAATACTAGTATTCCTGTCTGTAAATTGTGTGTGTTCTCAAGGCCGATTTGCTTATATTAAATATATTTAAAATAAATTGATAGCTTAGTGTGCGTGATGATTGGCTTTGTGGATTTGCTGCTGATTTTTGTTTATTGAATTTCTGATCTTGCCTTGAACGAAATACGGTGGCAGTACACAGATGTGTGTTTTGATTTTCGAGTGAAGTGGAAATCAAACGACGTAGACTTTTCGAAAATGGTTCGATCGTGAGTATAACATGTATGCGGGACGCAATGCGAAAGATATGTTTGTGGAAAGAATGAGCAGGAGACGGGAGAAGGTATGGATCTATAGAAAGTGCGATATTTCGTTAGACTGTGAGTTAACAAATGCAAAACAGACTGAATGAATGAAAGTTAGCGTAATTAACAGAAACGGAACGAAAGGTAGTGCCTGAGGAAATGAAAGAATGCAAGAATGAAGAAGATAAAATAAGGGTTATGGGAGCGAAAGGAAGGATAAATGAGCGGCCTAACCCAAGGTAGTGAGACTACGGGAGAGACAGAGTAAGGTTGCCGGAATGCGAGATTCGAAAACAGTTATTCAAAATGATATGAGGAATATGCTGAGTAATATTCTACATTTATGGTAAACAAATGAAAGAAAAGTTTGACGTGGTGAATCATTCGAGAACGGCAGTGTATGGAGATTCTATTGTTAGAGTATTGGTTAAGAGTCTATAAGGTCTGCTATTGAAGGATGAGCAAGATCATGAATGTTTTGGACATGAGGAAGAAACGAGCAAGATAGTTAATGGGAGTTGGAGAAAACAAATTATTTCAGTGGACAGAAGTAAAATGTAAGGACAGATAACAGGAAGTTATTGAGGAGAGTGAAAGATAACTGTATAATGGAAAAAGTTTTTCAGTGTGTTCCCAAAGCACGACGATGAGTTGAGATAGAGAACCAGAATCATGAATGGTATGTTGGCAGAGCTGTGTGAAAAGTGACTGAAGTTTGTGGATATGTGATACGTATTTGACGTGAAGAATGAAATTAATCAACTTGACGAATAATGACTGAGTTGGAGAAAGTGTTGCTAGATGGAAGTATAGAGCGTGTGTGTGTGTGTGTGTGTGTGTGTGTGTGTGTGTGTGTGTGTGTGTGATGCAAGTCAGAGGTCTGAAGTAAGAGGTGAAGTGAAAGATCAGGAGAGTGGTAAAGAAGAGACCAAAGTTCTTGGCAATGGAAATAATAGTGGTGTGAGAGATGAACAGAGAACAGGAATGCAAGAAGAATAGGGAAACTTCGGGGAGAGCTCGGGTGGACAGGGAGACATGGCATAGGGAAAGTGGAAGTGAATTAGGCAATGAATGTATGTATGTATGGGATGATCAGCATAGAAATGGAGTAGATCGGGGTGTGTGTGCGTGCGATGTAGTTGAGACTGAGCTGATATATGCTGGAATGAGTGATAAAGGTGATTGGGAAAGGGCAGATATAGTAAGGTAGAGCTAACAAGCGGTTTGGGTAAGACTGGTTATAGACATGAAATGTAACTACTGTGCCTATTTACAAATGCCAAGAGTATCAGAAATAAAGGAGTTAAAATAGTTTCTCTGATCCAATTTATTCGCCAAAATCGTTCGGATGAATGAAACATGGTTGAATAAAGATAATACCCTAAATGGAAATGAAAGGGTACAGTGTTTTTTTGCAAGGATGGGAAACACAACAAGGCAGGGAATGGAGTACTGATGATGATGATAGGGAACTGTCTTTATATGGTAAACAAGAAAGAGGAAAATAGTCGCAATAGTTTAGAGACAGTAAGGTGGTTGAGTGGAATAGATATTTAGCTGAATATTGCTATGGGATAGGAAATGTGAAGGGTGGTGCTGAAGTTGTTAAGCATCTTGGCTTACTAAACAAGGGAAGGGTGATTCTTGAGAGTTTGGGTTGGAATAAAGAAAGAGTATTGAGAAAAAATGAAAACGAATTTCTCTAGTTCTTGAAATACAACTATCTCAGGTAGTATATAAGGAAGAGCAAGAAAGGATCGAGAGTTTTGGATCTGGTCGTCTCATCTGAGGATGTAATTATGAGTGGGGTTTTGCACTTCTCATGTGACGTGATCACGAGTTGTGACTACCCATATGAAGACCTGTGAGGAAAGAGTATATATGAAAGTAAAAGACTGGTGATTATGACAAACAGGGGACAGCTTGAATCTATGGAATGGAATGGGAATTGAATGGTAAGGAAACAAATGCTGCTTTCGAACTGACAAAGGAATTCATAACAACATCAATATATGAATGTATTTCGAAGGTCAAAACGCTGAATAAGTTAGGAGGAATGGTATAATGAAATCTGTAAGAATATGGCGGTGAGGAGGCAGAACAAGATGAATAATTATAATCATCAGTTGCACGAAGAGTACAAAGAGCAGGCCAGGAGAGTGACTCAGTTTGGTAATAACAATGAACAGAAACTCACCGTGAGTTTTTTCAATTTGTGGCAAGAATAATCATTATTGTAAGATGATGTTAATGGATGAAAATTGGATATTGGTAACCACTGCAAAGGATACAGTCACGATGTTCGGTGAGCAGTTCATCACACTGTTTCATCCTCAGTGTGAAATCAGAAGCTCAAGCATAGAGAATGAATTGAGACTAGACTTAATGGTGAGCGAGCAATAACCAAGCAGTTACCATCAGTCTTGGCTAACCTGTCTAACCTGTCCTTGCATCACTTCACAAAGTTGGTGATAAGGCTAAGGCAACAATTGTAAGCCAATCTATATACCTGGAGTTGTATTCTTTTTAAAGAGTAGTATTCTTTTTGCTTGCCATCATAAGTTTGTTAAAGGGAGTTCGTGTTTTACCAATAAATTGGTAAAACACGAACTTCTTATGCACTATAAGAGGATGACAAATGCATTTAACAAGGATGATTCTATACAGTGGTATACTTAGAATTTTGCAAAGGCCTTTGATAGATTGCCACAATGCAAGTTGGTAATTAAAATGATGCAGATTGGATTGTATGATAAACTAGTGAGTTCACATGTGAGTGGCTAACAGACAGGTATCAGCAAGTTGTCTATGCTGAAAATAGCTCAAGAGATTCGAGTCATTGGTGATGTGCTACATGGGTTTGTTTTGGTACACTTGTTATTTAATTTGTATTAAAATGATATTTATATGGGTTTATCTGGTGATACACAAATATCTTTGCAAATGATGCAAAACTGGGAGAATGATAAGAAATCAAGCAGATATTGGGACATTACAGGAATTGAAAAGATTGTAGGAGTGGACCTTGGAGTGGTGAAGGAAAGGGATCTGAAGTTCAGACATCACCATTACACAAGTTGTGAAGACATCATATCAGATTATGGTGATGATGTGGAGTACTTTAACGTACAGAAATAAGGAGGTTATGGTTCCATGTGGTCTTGATCGGGCCTCATAAAGATTACTGTGCAACCGATTTGGTTCTTAGCTTCCATGGTGAGGAGGATATATTGGAAACGGTACAGAGAAGACTCATTAAGTCCAGATTGGGATTGAGACACAATCTCTCAGATTGAGAGAATGTAGTTTGCAAAGTCTTGTGAATAGGAGGAAGGGAGGTGATATCATTGAGACATTCCAGTTAGTAAAGGATTGCTACCAGGTTAATGTGGTAGAAATTTTTCATACAATGAGAGAGGGGGGATACAACAAGGGGACATACAGTAGCGAACAAATTAATCCGTACAAGTCAAATTTTCGTCAAGTGTTTGGTCAGGGTTTGGTTTTCGTTTCAGTTCACAATAATTTTAGTTTTGGTTTTAGTTCACTATTTTGGTTGAGTACTGAGTGTTTTAACTGTCTCCACGATGTTTATTAACACGTTCATTGCCAATCACGCGATATCGCGCGATACGAGTTCTCACCAAACGGCCGATCACGCGTTATCAAGTGGACGTCGCTAACTAAATAAAAAAATAAAAAAAAAAATTGGCCACCACACGAAATTCCAATTTTCAGCTTGGCAATGAACGATATCGCGCGATCACGCGATGCGAATTCTCACCAAACGGCCGATCACGCGTTATCGCGTGGATGTCGCCAACTAAATAAAAAAATAAAAAGAATTTGGCCACCACACGAAATTCCAATTTTCAGCTTGGCAATGAAAGTGTTAATAGTGCCGTGCATTTTTAATAGTGTAAACAATTTGACATTTGTAGTGCTTTATTTATCTTGTATAGCCATAAAAATGGACACATCTCCAAGAAAGCTTCTAAAAAGTATTTACTCTTTCTCAACACACATCCATGACAAGAACAAATTGCCAATGACTGTGGTGCTGGTTTGGGTACTGTTAGTGCGATTTTACAGAAGTTTAGGGAGACAGCTGCCTTTCCTCCTGATAGAAAAGGAAATTGTGGGCGAATAAGGAAAACTATACTTACTCAAGATCGTTTACTAGCTATGAAAAGCAAAATGAATCTAAGATTGTCTGCTGCAGACTTATATAGAGATTTGGTAGTTAGTGGGATTAGTGATTCTGACATTAAAATCCATCGAAGATTGATGGAAACAGGGAGAACTACCCACACACTAGAAAATAAACAACTATCGATGAAGGCAGTGCAGGAAAAAACACGTTTTAACTCCTAAAAGTCACTCTTTAGAATATTGTCGAAGGTGGGCATTAAAAGTATACAAAGATTGAGCTGTTGAGAAATGGAAGAAGGTTACATTCTCAAATGAAAATCGTTTCTTTGTTTAAGGAGAGCGAATACACTATGTTGCAAATCAGCGGCTGAGAAGACTTCTCCTGCCCACCTTCGACAAGCTCCTAAACACCCATTTAAAATGATGTTCTGGCATTGTTTTACAGAGAACTGCCCAGCACCACTTCTGCCTGTTGACGAAATTATGATAGTGACCAATTTATCTTCCAACAGGATCTCACTCCATGTCACACTTTAAAAATAAATAAATAAATAAATAAAAATTAAAGAGTTCTCAAAAATCACATCTAATTACTTCAGGTAAATCTCCTGTGACCAGGTCCTGGTCCTGACAACACAGATTGAAGCAGGCTTCCAGAAGAAACTTAAACCTGAGCCACTTTCATTGACCTAACACCAGCTTATGACACAGTATGAATCAGGGGTTTCCTCCTAAAGCTAGGAAATATTATAAGGTACAAAAAAACTTTACAGCTTTTGAACCCATTCTCTCTAATAGAAAGATTCGGGTCCATATTGGCAGAAAAAAAGAGTAGGCCCAGATTCCTTCACAACGGTCTCCCACAGGGCTCTGTGTTATCCCCTTTACTCTTTAACATCTATGCGTATGACTTGCCATATACCAGCTGAAGCAAGTATATGTACGCTGATGATCTAGCGATCCTACACCAATCTACCTCCTTTTCCAACCTGGAATCAACCTTTGACACAGACCTGAACATCCTGGAAGATTACTTTAAGCAGTGATACTGAGCCAAATCCAACAAAAACGGTGTCCACCGTATTTCACCTGAACAATGCAGAGGCGAATCGACACTTCAACCTTTCTTTCTGTGGAAAAAATGGTAGAACACGAGCCTCACCCGAAATACCTTGGAGTGAGCCTGGACAGAAGCCTAACCTATAAAAGGCACATCACCAACCTGTCCAACAAAATTAAAACGAGAAACAATATCATTTCAAGGCTGGCTGGAACAACCTGGGTTTGTGGTGCAGAAGTACTAAGGTCGTCTGCACTAGCCCTAGCATTCTCTGCAGCAGAATATTGTGCTCCTGTCTGGAAAAGAAGTACACACACTAACATTATAGACATCCCACTAATAGTGTGCATAGTAGAGTTTAGCTGGGTGTCTATAATGTTAGTGTGTGCACTTCTTTTCCAGACAGGGACAAATATTCTGTTGCAGAGAATGCTAGGGCTAGTGCAGACGACCTTAGTACTTCTGCAGCACAAACCCAGGTTGTTCCAGCCAGCCTTGAAATGATAATGTTTTTCGTTTTAATTTTGTTGGACAGGTTGGTGATGTGCCTGGGATAGTGAGAAGCACCCCTTCTCTCCTGGCTGCCTGTTTTATCTAACATTGCTCCACCAAACATACGGCGAAGACAAGCCTCGATTAAAGAATTTAATAAAGAAATGAGCAACCCACTGCTTCCCCTGCACTAGACTCTCATAAATCCACCAAATATTCGCCTAAAATCTAGATAGCCTTTCTGGTTCATGGACGAACTCTCTTCAGCTGCCCTGTCATCAACACCTGACATGTGGAGAGAATACTGGTCCAACAATCTCCCAACAAACGGCTTCCTGGTAGAAGAGCCCTGTGCTCTTCAGCCTGGTTTTGCTCTTCCTAGGAAGATTTGGTCATCAGTCAACAGGATCAGATCTAACCAGGGCAGATGTGGCTTTCTACTACATAAATGGAGGCTGTTAGACCACACTTATTGTGATTGTTCTGCATTGGCTTAGACGATTACCCATATTGTGAACGACTGCCCAAGGCGCCAATTTCACGGTGGTGGCCTTACAGGACATCCACAAGATGACGGAGACCTTGGGATGGCTTTCCAGACTGGACTTTGACTTTGTAGCTGTTCTGTATTCCTTTTGCCATAAGAATAAATACATAAATAAGGTACATCCTCTGACATTTACCCAATAGAAAATTGTGCAAGAGAATATTGTGTTAATTACGGGAAGGGGCCTTATCATGGAAATTATTAACAGAAAAGAACGATTTCGAATTTGTGTTCGTTCGGTTCAGACCCATCAAACATGTGCAAAGATGTCTGCATGTATAAGGCACTATAGAAGAATAGAGATTAGCAAGTTGGCTAACTTTGTCATGCAGACTATAGATAACAGTACACAAAATCACATGCAGGTAAATTATTGTCTATACAAGAATGCTAGGAGTGTGACAACCAAAGTGGTAGAGTCAATATGTTGCCACCTCAGATTGCAGGCATTAGTGAGACCTGGCTAACAGAATCAGATATACTTAACTTGTGTTGAATAGAAAGGGTAAGGTATTTTTATGAGGGGTAGAGAGGATAGGAGAGAAGAGGGAGTGCTGCTAATGATATCGAATGACTTGAATTCAGTTAGTGTTGAGAGTCTCAACTTGTGAACTATGATTGTAGTACAAATAACAGTATTTGATGTGGCAGTGAGTTTGAAGCCGTGACGTATCTAGGGGGAGAGCGGTGGGGGGTCCTCCCTTGATGGAACTTTGAATCTTTTTGAACTTCAAAAAAAAATCAACTAACGCCTTTTATTCCCTAATAGGGAGTAGGCGAGGTCTTTGTATCCTATCTAGCTTTTGGAGACTGAGTGGGCAGTTCAATCTCCACCGGTAGCCAATCAGAGATAGCTGGCCCATGTCTATCACTAATTATAGCAGCCACGGATGAAGAGGCTGGCAAACAAGTGCTGCCATCTCTTGGTACCTAACCCTAACAAGATATGTCACTGTCTGAAATAATGTGGGTACTACGGTCGATTTTCTTGAGTTTACGGGACGAAAAACCCGAGTTTCCGGGAGGAAAAACCCGCTTGCCTGTGCCAGAGATCGACTAACTCGGGAACCGGTCGAAGATAGGCTTAGAAAAAGTTCCTCCAGTCAGCAACTAGACTAGAACCTAGGTCTAACTTCAAGCGGCCAAGCACAGAGGATGCAAGCGCCACTTCCACTGAGCTACATAGGCCTCTTCTTTTTGAACTTTTGCAGTTTTATTCTAAAATACAGTCTCTAGAACTCAGTTCCAAATTGTACTACTATTGCAAATTTTCCTCGCAGTTGCTGCAAGTGTTGCTAGTTGTGAGAGGAGTTTTCTCTAAATTAAACTTGTTTAAAAATTACCTTCATTACTATGAAATAGACTTCGTCATCGGCGAGTTTGCTAACAGAAAAGCAAGAAAAATAACATTTTAGAATGTTGGAATTAAAGATTTACTTCAAAAATAAACATAGTTTTTAATTTATTTCCCTATACATCGTTTTTTTTTTTTTTTTTTTTTTCTGATTCTAGACAACTTCTTCAAGCAGAATGTGATGGAAGGAACCCGAGTTAAAAGAGTGTGAGATCTGATTATAGTGTCAGAAGGTGTCTCAATATCTGTTCTGTCTCTGGCTGATGAGAGTGGTCATGTGGGACTCACTTGGGAAGTTCATGAAAGTTCCATTCAGAAAAGGTTAAATGCTGAACTTACAAAGCAGGAAATTTTGACTAACTGAGGACTATGCCGAGTTCAACGGAATGGTGTCAGTTGCCAGACGGGAAAAATATCGACAGTGCATGGGATGAATTTAAAGAATAGTTAAACTCATATCGATATGATGCAATAAATGAGAATGTTTCCCGAGGGCTCAAAGAATAAATAGGGTGGGAGATAAATTGATGTATAATCTTATTCAGCAAGAGATTCGTAAGAAAAGGATGATGTGGAAGGAATACTGTGTGCATAAAAATGATTGATGTCCGTAATGAAAATTGTAAGAAGCATGCTATAATAGTCACAACTGTTGTACAGAAAGATAAGTCTGAGTAGGCCTTTGCAAGGATTGTGCATATTATATCGAGTACGAAAATAAACTGCCTATATACTGCAAGTAAAAGAAAGAATGAATTTGGAAGAATAACTTCTGAAGGCAAACGGGGGTGAGGGTAAGAGAAGCAGAAGAGTTTGTTCAACTAATTAGTGGCTATTTTGCTAAAAGTCATCAACCTAGTGTATGCAACATTGAGTTCATTGCTACATTTTCACTGAATGAATGAAGTTAGGCATATCAGGAGATATTAGAGCTGTTGCACAAGCTGAATAAGAATTCAGCAATAAGGACTGATGGGATATCAGCACGGATACTAAAAGTGGTTCAGCTGAACTGGCTATTCCTTTGACCAGGCTATATAATTTGAGTCTCAGAACATGAGACTGTATGTAAAGAATGAAATTCTTTAAATACAGTCTCATGTAATGAGACATATGTGGTAATCCCATTGCACAAGGGTTGTGCAAAGACCTATGTATCCAACAATTGACCAATCAGTATCTCAAGAGTGGTGGTGAAGAATTTGGAAAAATTGGTTAGAGCTCGCATTCAGAAATGAGTTAACAGTGAATCTTTACTTTGCAATGAACATCATGAGTTTACTAAGGGAAATTCATGTTCCAACAGCTTGCTTGCATTCTATAATAATGTTATCATTGAACTAGACAAGAGGGAATGGATACATCATTATACTCGTGGATTTTGCTAAGGCTTTTGACAGAATATATCATGGAAGACTGTTGCATAAATTTGAGAATATGGGTTGGGATTATAAAATATTAGTGTGGGTAAGAAGATGCCTGATTGACAGATATCAGAAATTGGTATACGAGGGCGTTATACAGTTGTTTGCTGATCATGAAAAGATAGATAGGGTAATCAGGATTGCTGCTGATATTGAGTACTTGCAGAATTATTTGAATAGGCTGGCATGTGGACATGGAAAATTGAATGTCAGTTCATTGTGAATAAATGGAAAGTCATGCACTTTGGCATGATTAGATAACCAATGTCATGTTATATTGGTGGATTACTGCTGGCTAGGGATCTTGGAATGTTAGTAGATAGCAAGTTGAAGTTCAGGGGCTGTGCAGCAAAGATTGCAAATATGACTAAAAACATAATTGCAATGCTGAAACAAACTTTGACATGTAAAGATAAGGATGCTATTTTGCCTTTTTACAAGGCCTTGATAACACCTCACTTGGACTATTGTGCGCTAGTGTGGTCTTCTGGTTTCCGTTGTGATTCCGACACAATGTAGAGAGTGCGAACGAGTGTTAAAATCATATCAGGATTCTGAAATAGTGATTATGAAGAGAGATTGAGAATTTGTAGACTGCCAACACTAGCAAACAGGAGATAGAGGGGTTCATGATATGATCGAACTTCTGAAAAGGTCATACAGGATTTCAGTTGAGAATATTTCATATTATGGAGGGAGGGGAAAGTGCAAGAGGACATTCTTGGGAGCTGAGAATGAATGCCTCTAAGAAGGGAAGTAAGATTTAGATATTCTGTTATGGGTGGTACATAATTGGAATATATATATATATATATACTGTATATAGCAGACCATCTTCAGTAGTATTACAAGAACAGTTTTAAAAAATAAAAACTAGAATACTAACAATAGATCTATTGTTAGTATTCTAGCTTGTATTTTTTTAGAATACTAACAGTAGATCTATTGTTATTAGTAGATCTATTGTTAGTATTCTAGCTTGTATTTTTTTAAAACTGTTCTTGTAATACTACTGAAGATGGTCTGCTATTTCCAGACCGAAATATTTGGTTAAATAAATATCTTTCTTGTGTTTACGTGCATACATCATTCAGTCTTATGTCACAAGTATCCTTAAAACAGCATATATATATATATATATATATATATTAAAGACCTCGCCTATTCTCTATAAGGGAATAAAAAGCGTTAGCTTATATATATATATATATATATATATGGAAAATTTTTTTTAACTTGGATTTACTATGTTACAGATACCAAGCAATTTTATAAGCTAGGTTTTAATCCTTTTCTCAAGTAAGTCAAGTTTGCGACTGCATGTAGTGCAAGTCTGAGGCAACTCGTGGTAAAAGTGGATTAAGCTCTGAACGCTTTCCTTAGTATTTTTCCCTTGATGTAAAGTACATCCCCTTGCGGGGATGTGTGATGCTATGCATTAAAGGTAAGGGCCACTAACCAGATCGGTTTCGAGCTTTTATTGAGGTCTCGTAAGTGGGAGCCAGACCCAAAAATGCCAAGGTTGAAGTAATGCAGAGCTTATAAATTTTACCTAAACAAGTTGCCACAAGGTGCTTTGACCTTATTAAATAAAAATCTCAGGATGAGTGTAAGATGTAGAAAGTTTTTTTACTTGGATATACTATATGCAGGTGCAAACTTGACTTACTTATCTGTTTGCTTACTTAGGAAAAAGATTATAACCTAGCTTATAAAATTGCTTGGTATCTGTAACATAGTAAACCCAAGTTAAAAAATTTCTCTCTCTCTCTCTCTCTCTCTCTGTATATATATATTTGAAAAAAATAGATTTAATGATTTAATTTTCAAATGTATAACAACCAAGTAAAAGCTGATCGCCACATATATATATATAAGCTAACGCTTTTTATTCCCTTATAGAGAATAGGCGTCCGCGCGGTTAGCCTAGTGGCTTTGCGCTTCGCAACCATATGCCTGGGAAAGGAGTGTCCTAGGTTCGATTCCCGTCGGAGACGTGAGGAGCTGAAGGATCTTCCTCAGCCATAGTCGGTCTTGGGCGCGGGCAGTAGGGTTTTTTCCGCCAGTTTATCTGGTGTTTTTCATCCCGCAAGCAGGCAAACCGAACCCTTGAACACACAGGGATACAGTCAAGAATACCTTGAGGCATAGGAGTGACCACTCGCCCGCTCATGTCTATCACTAATTATAGGTAGCCACAGATGAAGAGACCAGCAAACAATTGCTGCCATCTCTTGTTACTTAACCCTAAGTAACAAGGATATGTTGCTGTATGAAATAATGCGGGTTCTACGGTCGATTTTCTTGAATTTACGGGATGAAAAACCCCGAGTTTCCGGGGGGGAAAAAAACTTCCCCATGTCAGAGACACTAACTCGGAAACCGGTCAAAGAAAGGCTTAGAAAAAGTTTCCTGTAGTTGGCGACTAGACTAGAAGCATAAGTCTATCTTCGTTCGGCCTAGTGCAGAGTATGCTAGCACCACTTACACTGAGCTACATAGACGTTATTCTTATTTTTATTCCTTCCACTTTTACCTTGCGGTGTCGAGGATTTTCTATTCACTTAACCGCTACCGTATTGACGACAAGGTGGTTAGCTCTATGCCTTCCGGTATGTCGTATGCCAGTAGATGTGTGCGTTCATGGGCTAATCTGCCTGTTCTTGGAGCGAAAAATCCCAGTTTCCAGGTTTAAACACCCCTACCTCCTTACGAGACAGCCAACTCACCTTTAGTCGAAAGAGACCAGATAAAGATTTCTTATCTCGCTGACGGGAATCGAACCCAGGTCTTTCCGATCAAATTGCCGTCAGCAGTATGAGGAACCTTTATCTGGTCTGGTATTATTATTATTATTATTATTATTAAATTTGTACGCCATAGTGAAAAAGAGATTAGAAAGTTAAATTGTAATGCAGAGGATATCGTAATGCAGTCCATTATAAAAATATGGATTTGAAATGCATAAATAAGTGAAATGTGTTCTACGTTGGTAGTTTATGCCTGAGCGACTTAACCTATTAAGAACAGACGAGCACATATAAATTATTAGGTAAAATTGAGTTTATTTATTTATTTTCTTACTTATTTTCTTGCAAGGTTAAATTTATCTTTAAAATGCGAGTGTTCGGATTAATTTGTTTGCTACTGTACCTGGAATCTGTATAAGAAGGATATGAGCAGGAGAATAAAAAGTAGATTCTTTGCATGTAGATATTGACTGAGCTTAATGTACGGTTTGATGGACTTTATTTGTAACAGTGTACTATGTGATGTCTTTATATTTCATGTAGGTCGGGTGTTAATAATAATAAAAAAAATTATTTGGGAATTATTCTTTTTAGCTATCCTTACCTTTACCTTAATTTGCATTAATGTAATTTATTTCATCAACACATTAAAATTTAACAGCTCATTTGATCTTCTTCTTTTCGGCATTTTAGTTCAGACATTCGTGGGGTCTGACGCTCAGACAATTTTCTTCCACTTATTTCTATCTTGGGCATCCATCCTTTCCACTCCAACTTCTTCCATATCCTTTTTGATATTTTCCCACCATCTTTTCCCTTAGTATTTTCTCTTGGTCTTGCTGTTGCCCTTCGCTTGTGACATCTGGATTGGGTGGTCTACGAATCTTCTCCATACATGGCTGGCCCACCTCAATCTAATGTCTTTCACTTGGTCGCTAATTTTTTCTATCCACCCCATCTCCTTTCTGATATCTTCGTTCCTCCTATGCGCTTTCCTTGATATTCCAATTATCCATCTTAGCATCATCATCTCTGGTCTTTCCAATATTTCATGAATGTCTGGTGTTAATAATAATAATAATAGCAATATTGTTCCTCGTGAGTTATCTTTGTTAAACATGTCTCTGTTCGGTACAACAAGGCTGATCTAATAGCTGATTTATATATACTTATTTTTACTTTTTTGGGTGCATTTTTGTTGCATATCACTCCTGACCACTCTTTCCAACCTGCCCTAATTCTTTTTCTGATTGCTAAGTTACCTAAAATGGTCAACTTTTTTTACGATACAGCCTTCTCTATCCTTTATGCAATCATCCCTCGACTTACGTCCTTTCGAAGATACGTCCGTGATCCCATAATGGAATAAATAACATTTTCAACTATACTTTCGAACAAGACGCAAACGAGCATAAAGTAAAAAAGGCTTGTACATCCATCTATATAATGTTCCAGGTCATCCGTCTTATATCGGTGATCTTCACCAAGTTCAGGGTCATGTTTCTCCCTCCAAACACTACTTCATTGATCCAACCGATGGTTCAGGGAGTTTTAGTAGTTTAAGGTTTATTATCT
This sequence comes from Typopeltis vanoorti, assembly GCF_054136105.1. NCBI lineage: Eukaryota > Metazoa > Arthropoda > Arachnida > Uropygi > Thelyphonidae > Typopeltis > Typopeltis vanoorti. The sequence continues at coordinate 47,104,106 of NC_143549.1, read as the reverse complement.
ACGAAGAACTTTTTTTTCACAAGCCATTTCTGCTAATGAAAAAACGACCAGACTCTCATGCAATTCTGGAAAGCATTCAATATTTATCATACTATTAAAAAGATTGCTGTACGAGTAGTTTGGGACAAAGTGATCTCTCAATGTATGAGTGGCATATGGAAAGAGACATTAAAAGGGTTTGTGAATGCATTTGGAAGTTATGAAAAAAAAATGAAGACCTTTTTAAGTTGAGTGAAGAAATAGTGGGCCTAGCAAACACTCTGAATCTCGAAGTGAATGATGACGATATAGTTCAACCCATAGAAATTGCCCCTGAAGCGTTGACCAACGAATAATTGGTCGAACTCGGAGGAACGTGTTACAGAAGAGGAAAAACGAGAAAACGAAAAGGAAAAAGAGAAACAAGGAAAGTAGTTAAACAATTCCCAGTGAAAGGTCTTGCAGAAATGTTCTCTGCAGTTTGCGATGTTCTCAAAATGGTTGAAGAAACGGACCCCAATGTTGAACACTACTTATTAGTAGAAAGGAAAGTACATGATGCGTTTATGAATAAACATAATGACGAAAAGAAGAATAGGAATAAGCAAAGAACGTCGGACATTTTCATCAAAAAACAAAAGGTTACACCAGAAGAGCTGCAGCCTGGTCCTTCACATATGTTTTATAGTGGCAGTAACGCTCAGTATAGTTTTATAATAATGTTTAAAAATTAAAATGACAGTATACTTATTACTGTTAAATCCCTAACCGCTAACTCTGTTGATTTAATGTATTGACTTACGTCCTTATGGAACGGAACCCCGACGTAAGTCGAGGGATGACTGTACTAATTTCTTCATATCCTTCCCTCTCACTAACCATAACTTCAGTTTTCTTAGTATTTATCTTTAGACCAGCACCCTCCAAGGTATTTTGCCACTCTATTATTAAGCTCTTTCGGGCCTCTTATACAGTTTCACCTGTAATAGCCAAGCAAATAATATACAAATATTATTTGTATAAGATTTCATTGCTCATTTCGCCATATAACTGTGGATGAGGAGCAACACGTGAGCTGGTGGTACATCAGTCTGGTTTTCCCACAATTCAGGCCTCTTCCTGCACACAGCATCCCTCAAATGCGTTAAAACTTCCTAGTACAACTCGTTGTTTACTACCTGACCACGTGGTACAAATTCATAATGGCAATGCCTTTGCAATCAAAAAACACAACCAATATCACCTTGATCTTTGACTGACTCATCCATCAATGCTTAAACCACTCATACACCGCGTTCGGCTCATACATTCCTCCCTTAAGCTATTGAAATGTCTGCAAAATTTTTACCAAGCTTACAGCAAAATTTCACAAACACACATTGTTCTTCAAGCTCTTTCATTGTCAATTTGTCACTAATCCGACAAACAGCTTGTGCATGTGCTTACTTCAGCGGATGTAACTCGACGACTAACGTTCATACCAGAACGGAGTAAATGGCAGTTTGTTGTTAAAATCAACCGCTAGGTGCGCTATTTAAAAAAGTTCAGTCTTTTTATGAACACACCTCGTATTCCATGGTGTATTTTTTTTGCTACTCCTTCACTGAGTACATCTGAAATAATCACAAATACAAACGGGCTCAGTGCTGACCCTTGATGCAGAATGTTGGAAACTTCTGTTGTTGTTGTTCCAACGCTCATTTTTATTGCCGTCTCGGTTTTTTCATACATTGCTTTTATAATCCTTATTAATTTTTCTGTTATATCCTTCCTTCTGAGGACCCAGTAGATTAAGTTCCTTGGTATTCTGTCACATGCCTTTTCTAGGTTTACAAACGTATGGATAAGCCTTTTATTTTTCTCGAGGTACTTTTCTTGTAGTTGTCTCATGATGTAGATTACATCTGCTGTTCTTTTCCTTTCTTGAAACCACTTTGTATCTGGTTAATATCCACTATATCTCTCAATCCCTTATGCCCCATTCTTTCAAATGTCTTTAGTAGGTGTTCTGTAAGTTCTATTCATCTGTAGTTTGCACAGTCTAGTATGTTGACTTTTGACTTGTAAATAAATGCTACAAAGCTCCTTTTCCAGTTCTCCAGTATCTTTTCTACTCTCCTCACTTTATGAAATATTTCACGGGTCCAGTCTTCTACTACTTCCCCTACTGCTTTTATCATTTCTATTACTACTTCTGATGCTCCAGGTGTTTTGTTGATTTTCATTTTTCTTATTGCTTCTATACCTCTTCCAACTTTGGGCTCTGCATGCTTTCCTGCTCCTCCAGCAGCATCTTCATCTCATTTTCTATATTTAACAACTCAGCAAAATATTCCTTCCGTCTGTCCTTCACCTTCTTTTCATCTACTAATATGACTCCATTTCAGTCCTCCTCACCCCCCCCCCCCAAAAGCCTCTGCCATTGCTTTTCTGTTTTCGTATTCTATATATTAGTTTCTCTGTTTTTCATTTCTATCTCTGCATATATTTTCTTCCATTTTTCACTTTTTCTTTCATCACTTTTATCTTTGCTTTCCCTCTTTCTTCTTTATATTCCTCCCAGGTTTCATTGTTTCTTATTTGCCTCCAAGTTCCAAATGCTTCATTTTTTTTTTTTTTTGATTGTCCCTTGGACTTCGTTTCACCACCAACTTTCTCTATCCTTCCTAGGTCTAAATCCTCTCGTTCTTCCAAGTGTTTTCTGTACCGTTATTTCCTTGAGATGCTACCCTCTCTTCCATAACCCTTTCTTTGCATTTACTTTTATTTTCTTCACTCAGCTTCCCGATCTTTAGCATTTTTTCCACTTCGTTTTCTTTTTTCAATACTGGCACTATTAGATCACACGCTACAACTTTGTTTTATTGTTATATGTTCATAGGGGATTGTCTTGCAATTTTTTAACATATTTCTCATTATTCCCTTTGCGAGAATATAGTCCGAGTCTTATTTTTTACACTTTCATAGTTATCAAGTGGTCCTCCTCCTCCTTAAATAGGGTGCTGGCCACAGCAAAGCCAGAACAACTGGAATACATAGAATACTGGAATTTGCAGAAATTTCTGCAAATCAGTCAGTAAACAGCATCAGGTTTAGGAACCACTGCAACTTCTAGTGCTTGACAAATTTTTTTAAAATTTTTTTTTATTTTTTTATTTCCTCCCATCCTGTCTGTAGTGCATATGCTGAAATATTTAGGAAGTTTTCTTTTTCCTGTGCCACTTTCAGTGTCATAAGGCGATCGCTTATTCTTTTCATCTCTATTACCTTATCTTTTAGACTTTCCTCCACTATAGCTAAAGACTATTCTAGTCTCTCACTATAGGAACTTTTATTAAACATTTTTTCGACTAATTCCCGAATTAGTCGATCTCTACCACTGGCATGCGAGTTTTTTTTTATCCCAGAAACTCCAGTTTTTCGTCCTGCAATAAATGCAATAAAATTGATTGTAGAACCTATGCTGTTTTCAGATAGTAAACAGCATCAGGATTAGGGACCATGAAATGGCAGCATTTAACACACACACACAGATCACTGACAGATCTACCCCAGTGGCAGCTATCTTGGAACAGAGAGACAGATCACAAGCTATACCAAATGAAGCCTGAAATAAATTATGGCAATCTAGCCTGCACAGTGTCCAAACAGAAGTTGTTCTTGCTAGTGCAAACATTATTTTTATCACTTTTATCATCTGTCTGAGTCCTCCTCATGTAGACAGATTTTATGCAACTTATCAACAATCACCTATTATTAGTCTAGTTGTAAATAGATTTGAAAACCTTGGCTTTATGTACAATATATGAATTTTTAATAATTTTTACATCAATTTAATATGCTTGTTTTACATTAGTTTTTATAGACTGATTTTATGTTGTCTCATTTATTAAACAGTACGTGTTTAAGAAATATTTCATTCATGACTGTTATTATATCGACTTTTATATATAGTTTTTAGACCTATATAAGCCATTTATATATTACAAATATTTTGGCAAAGTAGATGTCCTTCTACCATTAACCAAACAAACAAGCCTGATTATTGATAAGATTAATTAAAGAGTACAGAGATAGAAGCCATGAATAATAAAGTATTACTTGTAGAGCCAGAGGGGAGGGCCAACACAGTTTTAGTTATCACTAAAAGCATCCAAGTTACAGTTTCTTTGTATCATCAAAAATATGAACTTTCAGAATATTCTCTTAAGCCAATGGCCATGTTGGCTAAGTATAGATATCATGAGATACTGTTTCTGGCCAAAAGCTGAACTTGAATTCAGTATGCAGGATATTGCCATTTTAAAATTTCCATTACTAGATGCTCAACTTCAGCAGATACAATCTGCATTGAAACACCTCCACTGTACTTCTGAAGAATTATTATTGGCCTTTTATAGTTTCTATATTACTTAACCATCAAGCACTCTTATTAGTCTGCTATGTACTCAAGATCTGCCTCCTTTCAGGGTTTTACATCATGATAGTTTGCAGTTTTGTAGCATCACTGCTCATAATGCACATCTTTATGAGTATAAAAAATAATCTGCATCAACAACGTTATGGCTCATTGCATCACCAAATGTCATTTGCAATAATTCAATTACATCTAATCAATGCTTGCAAGAAACTTAAAGATCGTAGTATCTATGGGCAATAACATAATCTGCCTAATTGATAGAATTAGAAAATAGAAAAAGGATTTCTTGCTTGAGTGAAGATGCGTATAACACTATCATTGGTAATTTTTGAAACTTTTGCTTGTGTTGTCTTTTCTTGATTAAAAGAAATTTTCACAGCATAAAAAAAAAAGTCATTCATGATTACATTTTTAACAGAAAGCAGCCAGAAGTCATCAGTGATGATAACCATTTACCTAATGTTGTAATCATGTCAGAACATTTTTCACATGTAGGAATTACAATTTAGATAAAACAGTTTATCAGTAAATCATACAAAAAAAATCCTTTTAAAATGTAATGGTATTTTGGTGTTTCACTATAATAATGTTTTTGTTGACTAATTTAGTAAAATTGAATTACTAGTTTACATACATTACTCCATTAATGGGTCTCATGGCTATGTAGCCACATGCTTATATTTACAGTTCACTGCTTGCATTGTTACTTAAATATTTTGTGATTAATTAAATTTTGTAGAGCCTGTGTAGCTCAGTGGATGTGGCGTTTGCATACCACAGTGCTTGGCTGCACGAAGGAAGACTTGGTTTCGAGTCTAGTCGGCGACTAGAGGAAATTTTTCTAAGCCTTTTTTCGACCGGTTCCCGAGTTAGTCGATCTCTGGCACGGGCAAGTGGGTTTTTCCTCCCGGAAACTCAAGAAAATCGACCGTAGAACCCACATTATTTCAGACATTAAATATATTGTGTTAGGGTTAGGGACCATGAGATGGCGGCACATTTTAGCAGTCTCTCTTCACTGTTTACTGCTTAATTAGTGATAGCCTTCGGCCATCTATCTCTGATTGGTACCAGTGGAGATTGAATTGCCCACTCAGTCTCCAAAAGTTATAGGGCTAAATGGCCTCGCCTACTCCCGTATATGGGAATAAAAAGGCGTTAGCTGATTTTTTTTTTTTTTTAAATTTTGTAGTACTGATAATTGGTAATCTTTATTTCTAAAAATAGTATTTGTGAACTGTCTTCACTTCTCTATCTGCTTTGATGTAGTTTTATGTATACCAAAATGCAGATATGAAGCATACAATAGAGTTGAAGAAACATGGATAAGTAGTGCTAGCCATCAATTATCATCAGGAGATGTTCACAATCAGGAGAGCACTCAATCAGATTAACTTGTGTAAAACAAATGCCACATTCTTTTCTTTTTTTGTCATTGTTGTTAATATCACCTGATTACAATTAAATAACCATTCAGTTTTATTTTTTCTTTTGTTCTCAAAAATCTTTATTGAAGTTATTTACTATCATAAAACAGTTATTTCATAAAATAATCACAAAGATATTTATTGAAAGTTTGCTGTTTCTTATAAATTATGTCTTGTTTATTTATAATTCTAGTTCTAAATCACTTCTCAGAATGCTTAGGGTTTCTGTACTATCATCATCATCAAATTCCTGCCATGTACCCTCAAGGGGTGTAAGGATATGATAGTACTACATGAAAAAAATTACAACATTATTAACTTCCTATCTACAATTTTCCTCCAAATCAGTCTGTTGCTTGTCAAGACTCCAACATTATCAGATCTTATATTTCTATCTTCTAAGGCACTTTGTACCATATCAATCCACCTATATCTTGGTCTTCCTCTGGGTCGTTTTGCTGCCAACCTGGCAGAGAACACTTGTTTTGCTAATCTTTCCTCGCTCATTCTGTTTAAGTGACCATACCACCTGAGATTAGCTCTGCTAACACATTCCTGGATGCTGACAATGTCAAGTTCTTTCCTAATATCCTCGTTTTTAATATGATATTGCCATTGATGCCATCTGTTCACACCTATAATCTTTCTCAGGTCTCTCATATCTGTGGTCTCTAGTCTTTGGTCAAGTGTTTTACTTCTGACCCAGCTCTCAGATCCATAAGTCAAAACTGGTTTGAACACTGTCTTGTATACAGCTAATTTAGTGTTCCGACTAATTTCTTTCTTATTCCATATGAATTTATTCAATTGACTTCCCACCATACCAGCTTTGCTGATTCTGTTGTCTATTTCTATATTTAATTTACCATCTTCACTAAAAATTGTGCCTAAATAGCTGAAATGTTTTACTTGTTCAACAGGTTCTCCATTCACAACACAGTTGACATTTTCAATGATTCTGCCTATTTTCCTTGTCTTTGTCTTTTTATTGCTGACCTTCATACCATATCTATTACAACAGCTATTCAATTTAGTCAGAGAATCTTGCAGACTTGTAGCAGATTTATTTAGAAGTATAACATCATCTGCATAAAGCAAAGAGCTGACATTAACATCTCCAATTTTGATATCATGTTTAATACCACTTTCCTTCATAATGTGATCCATATAGATAATGAATAACAGAGGAGATAATGTACATCCTTGTCTCACACCAGATTTAACATTAAACCATCTTCCTGTACTTCCTTCAATTCTAACTGCTGACTTACAACTCAAATAAAGACTAAGTATTGCTTGATATAATGCCCCATTGACACCATATAACTGCAGCGTATTGAATAGCTTCTCTCTTGGCACCTTGTCATATGCCTTTTCCAGATCGACAAAACTTAAATACAGATCTTTGTTATATTCCCATGCTTTCTCGACTATTTGTCGTAAAGTGAAGATCTGATCCTGACAGCCTCTATTTGGCCTGAAATCCAGCTTGTTCTTCACCAAGCTTTTCTTCCACAATTCTTCTCAACCGTTTCTCAAGTGTACTTGCATAGATCTTGCCAGGAACACTCAGTGGGGAAATACCTCTGTAATTCTCACATGCAGTTTTATTTCCCTTTTTATATATGGGTACTATGAGAGCTCTACTCCAATCATCGGGAATTCGTCCCTCTGTCCAGGCTTTCTGAACTATGCAGTGCAGCCACTGTAAGACTCTTATACCACCACCATACTTCAGCATTTCTGGTCGAATATCATCTACTCCTGCTGCCTTTCCACATTTCAAGCCTTTGATGGCTTTTTCTACTTCAAGTATGGATATGTATTCCTGACTGCATGCGTGGTCAGTGTTTTTTACCACTGTGCTGTCATCACTGCTTGTTTCATTTAGCAGTTTTTCAAAGTAATTACTCCATACTTCAAGGATATCTTTTTCTCCCGTTTTCATGTCACCTTTATCATCTCTAATTCCTTTTACAGCACTCTTTTCTCCACTCTTAAGCTTCTTCAACAACCTCCATAATATTTTGCCACCTTCTGTGATATTTATTTTCTATATTCTTGCCAAAGTCCTCCCATGACTTTTGTTTAGCTAGTTTTACACAGTGTTTAGCATTCTTGCATTTGTCTCTATATTCTCTAAGAGCACAAGCTGACTTATTTGACAGGAACTTTTGATATGCTTTCTTCTTTTCCTTCACTGCCTCTTTAACTTCCTGTGTCCACCAGGGAGTTCCGATTTTTTTATCCTTGCACACAACCTCACCACATGCCTCTCTGGCAGAATCAATCGATGTTTTCTTCAGAGTTTGCCACTGAATCTCCAAGGCTTGATTCCTGTTCTCAAACTCTTTCATTTTCTTTTCAATAATCTTTCTGTATTTTAGTCTACAGTTCACATCTGAGAGCTGCTCAACTTTTATCCTCTTTAAAACTTTCTTACATGTTATTCTTTTCAATATGAAATTCAATTTTATCCTGCTCAAGACTAAATAGTGATCACTTCCAATTTCAAATCCTCTGTACACTCTGGTGTCCTGCACCAGGGAGAAAACATCACTATCAACAATAGCATAGTCAATGAGACTTTTCTTATTCTTAGCCTCTTCTCTCCATGTGAATTTGTGCACATTTTTATGTTGGAACATGGTGTTAGTAATAACCAGTCCATGTCCTGAGCAGAAATCTAACAGATATTTGCCATTATTATTAGCTTTGCTCTTTTCTCCAAATTTTCCCAAAATATTTTTGTATGTCTCACAATCATTTCCTACTGTGCTATTTAGATCCCCAACAAGGACCAACTTTTCCTTTTTCATTGTGTCAGTTGCTTTTTCTAAAGCCTCAAAAAATTCCTCCACTTCTACCTTAGTAGAACCTTCTGTGGGACCATAGGCACAAATAAGCACATTGTCCAGTTCCCCATTCTCATATTTGCCCACATTACTCTACTTGAGACTGACTGCCATTCAAGAAGATTAGCCTCGTATTTTGTGTTGAATACTATGGCTACTCCTTCTTTTCCTTGATTGTCATTGCCTGAATATAACATTTTGTATTTATTGCTCAGAACGATCTCACAAGTTTTGGACTTTTTTGTTTCAGTCAACCCTATTACGTCGATCTGGTACTTATCTATTTCCTCAGCTAGCTCCATTTCTTTGCCATTCAGGCTTCTTACGTTGATAGTACCAATCTTTAACTCTGGTGATGTTGAGTTGGGGTTTATTTTCAGATTTGTTCCAGTAGCTGACTTTTCGCTGTTCGACCTGGTTCCCTGGGGAAAACAACGGGGGCCTTGTTTAACCGTGCGACGCCCCAGCCGGCATGAAATTTTGTCATGTTGTACCATCATTCTATATTTTGGTTTAACCAATAAGAATACAATTTGGTCGGCTAAATCCCAAATTTCCAGCCCATCCTCGTCCGTTCAGTATCCAAGTAGATACCCAACAGGGTGCACCACGAGAAGGTGAGGATTGGACATTAGGTCAGAAGCCCTGGTCAGTTCTCCGCATTCCTTTAAAGGCCATGTGGAGGTCTCCTCTCAGTTATACAGCTCTGACCCTTAAGCACCCCCATTTCTGTACTATAAAGTTTTAATTTACAAAAAACAAACTGACATTTATAATAATGTTATCTACAGTACTTGCAGCTGTTCCCCCCCCCCCCCCCCGCCCCGCCCGATTTCTGAAATTCATTCCATTTCATCCATATTTGAAGAACAAATAGATTTACTGCTAGTTTAAATATGTGGGCATCTTTGCAGTAGCTATACTTTTGCTACTATTTTACACTAAAATGTATAAGCATTTTTTTTTTATTTATCTTACGAACAGTTTTGAAAATAAAGTATAATATAAAATATCCTAAATAATAAGTATAAGATGTTATATTCAGGAAATAATGATCAAGAAAAGGAAGGAACAGCAATAAGATCAACACAAACCTTATAGATAAACTTCTCTATTGGAAGGTACAGTTTCAAGTAGTGATGTGGGGCACATTTCAAAATGGGTTAAATTAATTCCTCGATGTTACCACGTATATCAAAATCGCGTTAATGAAATCTAATAATCAATGGTAAAAATTACAATTCATCCATGATTGATTACTGTATTAATAATTCGTTTTATATGGCACTCTTTTAGGAAAGATAAAAAATAAATGCAAAGTAAATGCTTAATAAATACTTGTACCTACATTATTTACTGCAATATTTTTTATCAAAAGAAGTAACAAGAGTCGTTTGAACAGTTTTAGTTTTTTTCTTATTGGCATATTCTATGATAACAAGCAAAATGACTCTCCAGACCTCAGCAAACAAGCAATAAAACATAAAGAAAAAACAGTGCAAATTAATACATGATGGTACAAATTAAGTGGATACTGAATCCAACATTATTTCATAGCCGAATATAGAAACTACAAGAGTTTTGTGCCGAATATATACAAACTAAAAGTTTCGGCAGATGCAAGCATAAGCAACCTTATGAGCAACTCGTAGTAAAGGTGGAGTAAGCTCCAGATCACTTTCCTTAGTATTTTCCATAATGTAAAGCACATCTCCTAGAGGACATATATGATAAATATTAAATCCAACATTATTTCATAGCTGAATATATAGAAATTAAAAGTTTTGGTGGATTCAAGCATAAGCAACCTTATGGGAAACTCATAGTAAAGGTGGAGTAAGCTCCAGATCACTTTCCTTAGTATTTTCCATAATGTAAAGCATATCTCCTAGAAGACATGTATGATAAATAAGCCTTTGGCTCTCTATATTTCAGTAATACACGATGGTTTATTTATTTTCAGTTACAATCTAGAAATTATTGAACAAAGAATAAAAAAATAATAAACCATACTATACTGACATCGGAGCTCAGTATCTCTCAGATACAATTTACTGTCAAATATCACAAACCTTTAAATAACGTGTTAAACCAAACTGACAGCAAAAAACAGTGCAGAATATCACTTGTAACATATGAACGTACAGCTACTCATGACCTCCAAGCTATACACAGAATTGTGTAAGAATATTTATATTAAACATTTTGCATGTATCTGTCATATCAGCTGCGAGCTACGCAGGGTTAAAGGCGTGTTAATCAAAACTCTTTCCTCGTATATTAAGGGATTGCCGCAATTGATTTCGTCGTGTTAAGCAAAACCACGTTAAGCAAGGGATACCTGTACTTGGTTTAATCCTTTATCAAGTATAAGCAAACAAAGTTTGCACCTGAAGTATTTTCACGACTGGGGCAACTCATATATAGAAGCTAATGACTTCACATCACTTGCCTGGGTATCCCATAATGCAAAGCATATCCTTATGGACATGTATAATTCTATGCATTATAGGAAGGATCACTACCCAGACTGGTTTTGACCTTTATTAATGTTGTTGATAAGAGATTAGTAGTAATAATGTAATAATGTATATGGCAGTACATACAGTACTGCCATAGCATCCCCTACGCTTTTTGAGTGTACATATAAGGAAATTGATGAGGATGACATAAAAAAAATAATTAAATATAAATTCAAGTCATATATATGTAACAATTTGTCGACCATTTCATTATCTTGTTATAGCTATCATGGCACATTTTTAGAATCTTTGTTATTTGTATATTATGCTGTTCCATTTCTTTTGTTTTTAAAAGTAGCAAAGTTCTTCTTCACAAACTCAAACTACAGCATATCCTTACCAAATGTTTCAGAAATTTGTTATCTTCAGTATACCTAGTATATTCTTATATAACAATATTAATTATTAACACAAATATGATTTGCATTAATAATATCTGTTTATTTAAGAGTAATAATTAATAACTAGTGATCAGCAGCAATGGTTAGCAAGTGAAAACAAACTGTTTTCTGCATTTAAACACTAATAATGTTTGTTTGTATGTTTATCCATTTAGCTCTGGTATAGCGAAAAAAATCTCACTGAAGTTTTAACTTCATTGTAATAAAAAGTAACTGCACTCAAAGGTTACAGAAGTCTCAAATTTATTCATCTAAAACTAAAAAGTGTAGCACATGATTGGGCAATATATGTACAATGAATTAATGTCTTTATTTCATACTCAGAATAACTTTTCCTGTAGACTTTTTCCCTGCAAGTGATTCCAAAGCTTCATTGACCTGCAATAGTAGATAATACATAAAATATTGCATAGCTTAATCTATAAAAATATACATAAAATAATTGGTATATAGGAAAGTCCCAAGATTTAACCTAGATGTATTTCTGAAAATGTGGTTGAACAATCAAATATGTTTTTTCCCGCAGAAATGGTATGGCAGATATATGTTTCAGTATTTCAATAAAACTGTCCTCTTCTGTTAGATAATGATATTCGTGAAGACCACAATTATTAATAAAAAACATAACTTAACAATGCAATAATATGAATGTTTTTGTGGTTTAGCATTTCTTCAGTTAATTTTTGGTACTTGAGACCACATTTCTAAACATATAACAGGATTAATAAAATAAACAATATAACCAAACAAGCTTTATAAAGTCAATGGACTTACATCATCAGGGTTACCAAAACTTATATAAAAAAGAACTAGAAAAAATTAATTATGCATAGCAGATGTTATCAGACCTTCAACAATCGGTGCATTTTGATTTACTTTCAGTTATCCTTAATACCGTTTAGATTAAATTTTCATTGAAAAATACAATCTTTTAATGTCATTCATTTCAAACATTTACAAATCTGACATTAACAAAGTCAAAATTATCTCCACTCTTCAATTAACAAGCTATGATTTTGAATCTTACTTGGGTGGGATTCAAATGGGTTTTAAACAAAGTGCATCTAGTGACAAAAGCCTAAAGAGTCAAGCAAGTGATGACATTGAATGAAAAGGTGAATTTAATATAAATGTCCAGAAGAGCTCACATACATGGCTATAGGCTGCATGTCAATATCAACCAAAGTACTGTACCGTTCATAAAGAAACAGGAAACTGTGATCAGAGAGGCAGTGCAGACTGGCAGAATTCTTACTGCTAAATATGCAGCCCATGTATGAAATAAAGTGATGTTAAAAATGAAAAATGCACTTGGACTGAAAGCCAGCACAACAAAAATATTTATCAATTCTGCTAAGGCCTTTGTTCTTTATAACAAATTTTGGCACCAAAACCCCCCTGTACCAGCAGCAGGAACCACTTTCATTGCCAGCAAAGGCTGATTCCAGAAATTCAAGAGACATTATTTACTCCGTAATGTAAAGATTACAGGCAAGTCTGCTGCAGCTGATCCTGAGGTTTCTAAGGCCTACCCTGTGAAACTTAAGAATCTTAGTGAGGAGAAGGAATATAAACCTGAACAAGATTTCAATGCCAATAAGACTGCATTATTCTGGAAGAAGAAGATGCCTTAGCACACCTATATAGCCATCAAACAGAAGACAGCTGAACCAAAAGTCTTGATGTCAGTCAAACCTGCTTCCTCTTCAGTCTTTGAGAACCCCCCCCCCTTATATTACTGACACATACTGAATCTTGCAGTGAATACCCTGGTGCATGCCTTGTTCTTAACTATGTAATAAAATTTTGCTACATTATGTTCAGAACACAGGTCTAAATGTTACTCATTACTGTAAAACACAAACATTTTTCTGTTAATTATAAATGTTATTATTATTATTCCTGATACCTCCAAGGAGTCCGAAGACTCATCGTGGGAGGACATCTTCAACTGTCTCTACACCTTACCTCTACTACGAATCAACGCCATCTACCGCCCACCTCCAACACCACCACAACTAGTAATTTTTGTCTGTAAATTGCGTGTGTTCTGAAGGGCCGATTTGTATGTATGCGGGATGAAAAACCCGAGTTTCCGGGAGAAAAAACCCTGCTACCTCCGTATGAGATCGGCTAACTCACCATCGATTGAAATCGACCAGATAAAGATTCCTCCCGTCGCGACGAGAATTGAACTTAGGCCTATTCCAATCGAAGGGCGCAATGTACCGTCGTTCTTCCAATTGCGCTACGGAGGTGCTATGGGCAAGGAAACTATTAATTATGTTGTTGACGTATGATTTGGTAAAGCCATTAATAAGGAAGGTAGACTTGATGTGATTAATTTCTTGGGAAAGCAGCAATTCAGTGGAGAAAAGAGAGAGAGAGTGTGCTCGATGTACTAAGGTCATAATGATGCCAGATTTTTAACAATTATGATGTGAAAGAGGATGAATGTAAATTAATAATTATCGTTTCCTTGTTGTCTGCCTCTCACCAAAATAGTGATACAGAAGTGGTCCATTTTGTCACCATTCCCTATGTTAAAGGCATCTCAGAAGGTATAGTCAAACTACTTATATATGTTGGCCTACAAGTCTCCTTTCAATCCTATCAACAAGATGTCTACTTTTCTAGGCTTAGCTAAAGAAAAAATTCTCCTTTAGTCCCATGGAGCATATCATTCCTTTCCAGTGTGGATTATCTTATTTTCGCCAAACAGGTAGATCTGTAGCTATGCATTGCAATGAATATTTAGACTATGCTAAGTTCCATGAGCCAGAGAAATTGGGACTTGCAGAGCATGCTATCAACCACCAGACACCAAATTATTTAAAATAAAATTAAGGTCCTCCATAAAAGGACTGTTTATAGAATGTTTATCCAAAGAGAGTTGAGACCTTACTACATCACCCAAATCTAAATAGAAACAGTGTACTTAAATTATACCTGTTAAGAGAAATAGTTCTTAGAAATACACTTTTATTAATACAGACCAGTATTTTACAAATAAACATTTATTAAAACCTACCAGTTTCGCCAGCAAACTGTCTGGCTTTTTCAAGGTATTACGGAGATATGAAAGTAAATGCAAATTAAAAGGAACATAAAAAACGTTGTAAACCAAACTAGTATCTATGGTTACACGTTTCGCGTGACAAAGATGGCTTATTGTTCTTATTCATTATCACGCATGCATGTTTGTTGTAGACTTGTAATGTGATTACTGGCTAGCTGTAGTTCAGATTGATTGAGAGAGAGGATCAAGTTTTTCCACGAATTGTTGAGAATTATACCCTGATTTCTGTTAAGGTTTCCGCCGGTTATTAGTACTATTGTGGCTTCCTTAAATACACGATGCCTGTAGTCGTCATCGAGATATTGCATGGAGAATTTCTTTGTCACGCGAAACGTGTAACCATAGATACTAGTTTGGTTTACAACGTTTTTTATGTTCCTTTTAATTTGCATTTACTTTCATATCTCCGTAATACCTTGAAAAAGCCAGACAGTTTGCTGGCGAAACTGGTAGGTTTTAATAAATGTTTATTTGTAAAATACTGGTCTGTATTAATAAAAGTGTATTTCTATATAAAAACGACCAAAAATGTATACCTTGAATAGAAATAGTTCTTCACAAATTCCAGAATTAATTAAAATTAAATTATATTTTTTATTTATCGTTAAATTTTGTTAAAGTTATTTTTACTAGAACCTTAATATAATTAGACCATAGTGCATGTGTCATTGTTGAATATTATTATTATTACGTGACACCTCCAGGGAGTCAAGGACTCATCGTGGAAAGGCACACTACTTGACTTCGCTAAACACATGCATCTCATCCTCTCCATTATGACACTACTATCAACACGCCATCTATCGCCTATCATCACCAACAACAGTATTTTTTTATCTGTAAATTGCATGTTCTGAAGGCCAATTTGCTTGTACGCAGAATGAAAAACCCAAGTTTCAGGAGAAAGAACCCTGCTACCACCATATGAGATCGGCTAACTCACCTTCAACTGAAAAAACAAATATAAAGATTCCACTCATCACAACAAGGTCGAACCCAGGTCTTTTTCAAGTGAAGGGTGCAACGTTCCTCTATTCTTCCGATTGCGCTCGGCAGCTAAATCATACTGGTTTCTGTGCTTGCTGTTTAATTTGAAAGTCATACTAAAGATTCCCTTCATACAAGGGCAAAATTTTATAGTAATAAAAATATATACATAAGTTAAATCTGCTTTATGTTATTTATTAATTATCATGTCTTATGTTCCTATACGTCAAGTTAAAGATATATGAATTTTCAGAAGGGAGAGGGGGGGGGGGATACTTTGGAAAGTCTATACATTCCAAATCTACATGTGCAGATTTGGAATGTGTGTTGTGAAGTTGAATTAACAGAGTAGTATATCTGATAGGATCTTATATAGAGAATACTGATTGTGAAATGTTTATGCAAAGTGGCTGGGCATGTAAAAAGAAGGAGATCCTGATGGGACGCTTTAATTACAAAAATGGCCTCCCCCGGGGAAGTGTGTTATCACCAATACTTTTTAACATCTACGTCAATGATCTCCCCATCTTTCCAGGAACTAGAAATTTTATCTATACTGATGACCTTGCCATAGCTACTCAATCAAAAAATTTCAAGTCCATTGAAACTAATCTAGCACTTGCCTTAAATAGTCTAACCACATACTATACCAGCAATCAACTAAAACCAAACCTCTTGAAAACCCAGACTGGCCTTTTTCATCTTAACAATAAGGAAGCCAACAGGAAGCTACAGATTTCTAAAATAGAACATTCCTGGAACCCAATATAACTCAGTGTGACTCTTGATCGCACCCTCTCATATAAAACCCACATAGAAAAAACAAAGGTAAAAGTGAATCCAAGAAACAATATATTACGAAAGCTTATCTCCTCCAAATGGGAGTGCAGATCCCCTAGCACACTGAGATCTTCTGCCTTGGCCCTTTGCTATTCTTCTGCTAAATACGCCTGCCCAGTATGGTCCAGATCCTGCCATGTTGAAAAACTTGATCCAGCATTGAATGAAAGCTGTTGCTTAATTACAGGATGCCTGAAACCAACACCACTAAAAGACCTGTATACTTTGGCTGCTATTGCACCCCCTTCAATTCGAAGATCTGCATTCTCAGCTGATGAAAGAAGCAGACAAATGAATGATGAACGCCACCCACTATTCGGTCAGACCGCAGTGCCTCAAAGACTAAGATCCGGACATAGCTTCCTGGCAGCTGTTGAACCACATAAAAACCTCCCAGAGACAAGACTTCAACAATGGCTTGCACTGTATCCTGAAAATAATACTGGTATTCCAATAGCCGAACATCTTCCACGTGGTGCCCACTTGGACTGTAATACTTGGAAAAGCCTCAACAGACTGCGAACGACAGGACACTGCAAACAAAACTTCATCAAATGGGGTTACCTCACTGGCCCAGACAATTGTGAGTGTGGGACAACCCAGTCCATGGAACACCTTCTTGCTTGCCCCTTTCTTCCATCACCTTGCACAAAAGAGGACCTTATATCCTGCACAGAAAGAGCAGTTGATTGTGCAAGATACTGGAGGAACATCTGACCATATCTATTGTATATAAGTTATGTATAATTTCCTTTTTTCATATTTAATTATTATTTCCCTGTATAATTCACACCTACCAAATCTAAGCTATCTCATTGTAATGTATCCTAATTTGGTGTAAATCATGTTGTACCACTTACTTACTACTGTACTACTTGTGTTTGGATACGAAATAATAATAAAAAAAAAATTACAAAAATATACACTAGTGTCCAAAACCTAAGAACTAACACTATTTCTGAAGATTAGAACTGAAAATTCAGATAAATTAGCTCATGGAAATTTGGATAACTGATGATTTCGCGCAGAAAGTGGGTACATGGTAGTGCTCAACAGGATAAAAATAAAAGGCTGTTCTAAGCAAATTGTGTTTGACGAAAGCTCTCTTTTGTGAAGGAATAAAGTTGCAAACTCGGATGTCGTGATGTCTCGAAGACATCATCCTGATGATTTCAAGCAGCTCATTGCAGAGCACGTTTTCAGTGATGTTGTATGTATAAAAATTGGACAAGACATCTATGGGCTAATGTACTCTTTACAGATGAGCATCATTTCAGTCTTTCCTCTGATTCTAGATGACACTTGATCTGGCATGAAAGTGGTACTGCTTACCATCACTAGAATATTCTTGAAAAGGATAGATATAGTTGTGCTGTGGTGAAGATGTGGGAAGGCATTATGCTTAATTAATAGATATCCCAAGGTACAAGTGCTGGAAAATGGGACTATGACTGGTGAACGCTATTGCAATTACTGCAATGAAGTTCTTCAGTGTCATTATCGATTACTGCATGGTGATGTAGGTGAAGAATACATTTTCATGGAAGACAATGCCACAGCACACAGTACACAAGTAGTGGAGACACTTCTAGAAACCAAGGATATTAATTGAATCAACGGCCAGCACTTGAGTACTCCCCCAGATTTCAATCCCATAGAACACATTTGGAATGCAATAAGACAATGCATTGCCATTTGAAATTCTCTTCCAGAAAACAAAGAAGGCCTTATCCTTGCTCTGAAGGCGGAGTGGACCAATTTGCCTCAAGAACTTCTGAATCACTTGGTGCAAAGTATGGTATGATATTGTGAGAGCTGCATTGCAGTTTGGGCTAGATATATTCATGCTGAAATGTCTCACTGCACAGTTTTCTGTAAGTACTGTACATCATCATCATCATCAAATTCCTGCCATGTACCCTCAAGGGGTGTACAGGATATGACAGTACTACATGAAAAAACTACATCATTACTAACTTCCTATCTACAATTTTCCTCCAAATCAGTCTGTTACTTGTCAAGACTCCAACATTATCAGATCTTATATTTCTATCGTCTAAGGCACTTTGTACCATATCAATCCACCTATATCTTGGTCTTCCTCTGGGTCGTTTTCCTGCCAACCTGGCAGAGAACACTTGTTTTGCTAATCTTTCCTCTCCCATTCTATTTAAGTGACCATACCATCTGAGATTAGCTCTGCTAACGCATTCATGGATGCTGACAATGTCAAGTTCTTTCCTAATATCCTCATTTTTAATATGATATTGCCATTGATGCCATCTGTTCACGCCTCTAATCTTTCTCAGGACTCTCATATCTGCGGTCTCTAGTCTTTTGTCAAGTGTTTTACTTCTGACCCAGCTCTCAGATCCATAAGTTAAAATTGGTTTGAACACTGTCTTGTATACAGCTAATTTAGTGTTCCAACTAATTTCTTTCTTATTCCATATGAATTTATTCAATCGACTTCCCACGATACCAGCTTCGCTGATTCTGTTGTCTATTTCTATATTTAGTTTACCATCTTCAGTAAAAATTGTGCCTAAATAGCTGAAATGTTTTACTTGTTCCACAGGTTCTCCATTCACAACACAGTTGACATTTTCAATGATTCTGCCTATTTTCATTGTCTTTGTCTTTTTATTGCTGACCTTCATACCATATCTATTACAACAGCTATTCAATTTAGTCAGAGAATCTTGCAGACTTGTAGCGGATTTATTTAGAAGTATAACATCATCCGCATAAAGCAAAGAGCTGACATTAACATCTCCAATTTTGATATCAGGTTTAATACCACATTCCTTCATAATGTGATCCATATAGATAATGAATAACAGAGGGGATAATGTACATCCTTGTCTCACACCAGATTTAACTTTAAACCATCTTCCTGTACTTCCTTCAATTCTAACTGCTGACTCACAACTCAAATAAAGACTAAGTATTGCTTGATATAATGCCCCATTGACACCATATAACTGCAGCGTATTGAATAGCTTCTCTCTTGGCACCTTGTCATATGCCTTTTCCAAATCGACAAAACTTAAATACAGATCTTTGTTATATTCCCATGCTTTCTCAACTATTTGTCGTAAAGTGAAGATCTGATCCTGACAGCCTCTATTTGGCCTGAATCCAGCTTGTTCTTCACCAAGCTTTTCTTCCACAATTCTTCTCAACCGTTTCTCAAGTATACTTGCATAGATCTTGCCAGGAACACTCAGTAGGGAAATACCTCTGTAATTCTCACATTCAGTTTTATTTCCCTTTTTATATATGGGTACTATGAGAGCTCTACTCCAATCATCGGGAATTCGTCCCTCTGTCCAGGCTTTCTGAACTATGCAGTGCAGCCACTGTAAGACTCTTATACCACCATACTTCAGCATTTCTGGTCGAATATCATCTACTCCTGCTGCCTTTCCACATTTCAAGCCTTTGATGGCTTTTTCGACTTCAAGTATGGATATGTATTCCTGACTGCATGCCTGGTCAGTGTTTTTTATCACTGTGCTGTTATCACTGCCTGTTTCATTTAGCAGTTTTTCAAAGTAATTACTCCATACTTCAAGGATATCTTTTTCTCCTGTTTTCATTTCACCTTTATCATCTCTAATTCCTTTTACAGCACTCTTTCCTCCATTCCTAAGCTTCTTCAACAACCTCCAGAATATTTTGCCACCTTCTTGATATTTATTTTCTATATTCTTGCCAAAGTCCTCCCATGACTTTTGTTTAGCTAGTTTTACACACTGTTTAGCTTTCTTACATTTATCTCTGTATTCTGTAAGAGTAAAAGCTGACTTATTTGCCAGGAACTTTTGATATGCTTTCTTCTTTTCCTTCACTGCCTCTTTAACTTCCTGTGTCCACCAGGGAGTTCTGATTTTTTTATCCTTGCACACAACCTCACCACATGCCTCTCTGGCAGAATCAATCTATGTTTCCTTCAGAGTTTGCCACTGAATCTCCAAGGTTTGATTCCTGTTCTCAAACTCTTTCATTTTCTTTTCAATAATATTTCTGTATTTTAGTCTACAGTTCACATATGAGAGCTGCTCAACATTTATTCACTTTAAAACTTTCTTACATGTTATTCTTTTCAATATGAAATTCAATTTTATCCTGCTCAAGACTAAATAGTGATCACTTCCAATTTCAAATCCTCTGTACACTCTGGTGTCCTGCACCAAGGAGAAAACATCACTATCAACAATAACATAGTCAATGAGACTTTTCTTATTCCTAGCCTCTTCTCTCCATGTGAATTTATGCACATTTTTATGTTGGAACATGGTGTTAGTAATAACCAGTCCATGTCCTGAGCAGAAATCCAACAGATATTTGCCATTATTATTAGATTTGCTCTTTTCTCCAAATTTTCCCAAAATATTTTTGTATGTCTCACAATCATTTCCTACTCTGCTATTTAGATCCCCAACAAGGACCAACTTTTCCTTTTTCATTGTGTCAGTTGCTTTTTCTAAAGCCTCAAAAAATTCCTCCACTTCTACCTTAGTAGAACCTTCTGTGGGACCATAGGCACAAATAAGTCTCATTGTCCAGTTCCCCATTCTCATATTTGCCCACATTACTCTACTTGAGACTGACTGCCATTCAAGAAGATTAGCCTCGTATTTTGTGTTGAATACTATAGCTACTCCTTCTTTTCCTTGATTGTCATTGCCTGAATATAACAGTACATTAATTCCTTAATTACATTTTTAGGAAATTTGCAACTTTTGCCAAAAATGTATTGCAGTTTAATTAGTATGAAATTTATAACACACTTTTTGTGTGATATAATTTAGTAGTATGCTGGGCAATAAATTTATGTCCACATTTGGCTATAGTTATGAACATTTTTCCACATCCAAATAAAAATGTAGTTCATCCTTAGTTTTTAGACACCAGTGTAGAATGTAAGGAAGAAACAGTGTATGGGAACAAAAAGAGTGAAATTGTTGAATTTCTGAGGAGTAAATATCTTAAGCAGCATGTGACCAAAGCAGCTAGAGGCTTTCAAGTGTTGGATTTGGTGATGGTTGGTGTGTAGTTGGATTTTGTGTTAAGTTATCACTTCACAACATAGTTTGTAGTTGTTAATAAGGTATGAATAAACACTGCCACTGGTTGGGGAGAGTGATCATCAGGTACTTGTTTGAGAACTGGTGAAACGATATGAACTTTGGAGAAAAGATTTTAACAGTGCATGGGAATTCATATGACAATATCTGACACAAACAAGTAGGAGTGAAATCAAGCAAGCTGTATTGGAAAAGAAAATGCTATGGACGAGGTGCAAGATAGTACAAGATGGTGGCAAGCAGAATTGTGGGTGAATAGAACACATTACTAGAATATGTAGTTAATGCAAGGAATGTTCAGGATTTTAAGATTCAGTATGATAAATATATTATCAGTTGAATGAACCGTACACAATGAGTCTGCTCTTTCCATAGAGGTGTAATGTTAATAATAATATATTTGTATTATTTTAATAGTTTTCTGTTCTGATGATTGCACTATGATATATGCTACCCAATCTGATATTCCTCCTGCATACTTAGTAACTTTGTTTGCCATACTTTCATTTATAAAAAAACCTACTCCTCTCTGCTTGACATCATCTGATCCTTTCCAGTAAAGTACATTTCATGATTTTAGTGTTATGCATAATTCTGATTTTTCTTTTTACTTAGTCCTATTTTGCCCAATTTCATTTTGCTTATTTCATATTCCAGTTCTATCTTTTCATCATCTGCTAATGTTCTTATATTGCATGTAGCAATAATGAAATTGGCTTTCTTATGCTTGCTTTTATGATTTTGTTAAAAAGCAGTATGTCAAAAAAAAAAAAAATGTCTGATTCAATAGCTCGGTTTTACTATTGAAAAACAGTAAAGAGATTGTAAGGAATAGGAATGTCAGATACTGTGGGGCTCATTCTTGTATTTAGCATATTCATGATTTTAATGGGGGGGGGGGAATCATCATTCTCCCACAATGACAAATAAGCCTAGGAGAGGATGGCAGAAGTTCATCTAACTATAACTGTGGAATGCCATCATTAATATTATCACTCTTGCCATCCAAAAGGACAGGTAATTAACTTCAGCGAAGTGGTTTCTCTTCAAATTACACAATATCTTCTTCTTCCTAGCATTTTTCATGCTTTAAGGCAGGGTCCACTCGTGTGCACTGCCTCCTCCATTCTGCATGGTCTTGGCCAATTTTACTGTTGACATTTGCTATGTGCATGTCTTTAGTTAAGCAATCAAGCCAACATGTCTTAGATCAGCCTCTTGGTCATTGGCTGTCGATTAAGCCTCATGGCCGTACCATCTTAGGCATGCCTCTTGCATCTACTCTGTTATTGGTGCAACGCTGATGATCTTACATATGTCGGTAATTGGTCGAGCATCTCAGCATTCTCACTTCCATGGTATGGAGGATTTCTTTGCTGTTGGCAGCATTCTTCTCCGTACAATGGCTGCTGGTCTAATGACTGTTCTATATATATCTTTGATTTTAGGTATAATCAGATCTTTTTTTTATCACAAAGAACTCCAGTGACTTGTCACCACTCCATCCAGGCAGCGCTGGCTCAGCCTTCAGCATCTGTTGTTGTATTGCCATTGAAACTAATACTGTATCCTACATATTTAACTGGGCGCATTTGTTCAGCTCCACACCATCTATTGTAAGCATGTCATCGGTTTGGTCGTGTCCTTGCATACATTCTGTCTTTTTGGTGTTAACTCTCATTCCAGACTCATATAAGTGGGTTTTCCATTTCTGCATGAGATGTTGGAGTTCCTTTTGCAATGTAGTACTAAGTATTACGTCATCAGAATATAATAGTGTCCAGGGATGTGGCTTCTGAATACTCTTAGTTACAGTGTAACCAAGGATATTCAGAAGATGAATAAAAGGGGATGAGAAGGCGGATTCCTGGTGAATGCCTACCTTAATTGGGAAGATGTCAGAGTTTCCTGCTGTACAGCATATGCTGATGATGTTTTGATATCCAGCATTTTTATGCATTGCACATAGGCTTCAGGTATATAATAAATTTAGTTTAATCCTTTATCCAAGTGTAAGCAAACAAAGTTTGTGCCTGAAAATATCTTCAGGACTGAAGTAAGGTGGTACATCTCTTGGCAACTTGTAGCAAAGGTGGATCAAGCTCTCATCACTCCTTGTCTCAGTATCTCCCATAATGCAAAGCACATCTCCTTGCAGACAGGTATACTGCTATGCATTAAGGGAAGGGCCACTACCCAGACCGGTTTCGACCTTTATTACAGTCTCGTCAGTGGGAGGCAGACCCAGAATGGCGATACTAAGCCAGAAGCAATAGAGAGGTCATATTTACCTATACGAGTTAACAACCAGTGTACCACCTTATTATTAAATTACTCTGGATTTTGCACTTGATTAGACTATAATAAATTTAGTTTAATCCTTTATCCAAGTGTAAGCAAACAAAGTTCTCAGCTAATGCCTTTTTGTTCCCATATAGGGAGTAGGCAAGGCCATTTTTTAGCTCTATCTAACTTTTGGAGACTGAGCAGGCAGTTTGCCTGCTCAGTCTCCAAAAGAGGCAGACCCAGAGTGGTGATACTAAGCCAGAAGCAATAGAGAAGTCATATTTACCTATACGAGTTAACAACTGGTGTACCACCTTTGTTTGCTTACACTTGGATAAAGGATTAAACTAAATTTATTATAGTCTAATTGTAAATTAAACTATATTATTGTAAAGTGGGATCTTGAAATATTAGCATTTCCCATATTTTCAGAAGTTTTATGCAACCATATTTATTTAAATTATGGCTGATTTTTAAGAGCAGCAGCAGATTCTAAAATAGTCTTTCTCTTCTAAATTTACTGTAAGCATGACAGTCTTTTTGCAATTGATTCTGTGAGCTGTATCCAAAGCATGGTCCACAAGGCCAGATTGACCATAGTCAGACATATTTTTTTTATGTTTTTCCATTCAGATGGTAACTGATCTTCTTGTATGCCCATAGTTGGCCAACTTGCAGGAAGCAGAAGGAACTCAATTGGAAAAAGACTATCATGCTCCATCATAGTAAATTTAGAAGAGAGAGTCTATTTTAGAATCTGCTGCTGCTCTTAAAAATCAGCCTAATTTAAATAAATATGGTTGAAGATTAGTCAATTGCAATTAGATTATTGCAATTGACTTGCAATAATCTAATTTTTTCTATTGAAAAAATTAGATTGAAAAAAATGCTAAAGAGGACTGCATACTTGCATTTATAAACCCATTTTCACTTAGTGAACAATAAAATCATAGATGTCTAGTAACATACAAATGGAACTTATTGACTTCAAAACAAATTCATTATTGAACATGAAATGTGATGAGCTTCCCTCAGTTCCAAATCCTTCTGACATGATTAATTTCTGCTGATTGTTATCCTATGAGCATTTTCCAGAATTAAGCAAATTTTCCCAGAGTTATATGTGTTGTTCAGAACAATGTAGAGATGTACATTTCCAGCCATGAAATTGATTAAAACCAAAATGAGGTTGTAATTAACTGATTTAATTCTCTGCCATTGGTGAAATCAAAACAGACTGAAAACTCATTAAGGCAAGTAAGGTTTATCTTGTTTTTATATTATATATTATTGTTCTCGTGCTAAATGGAAGAACAGGAAAACAGCATCCACCCGGAAGACCAAGGAAAAGTTGGCTCAGATCCTTAAAAGAAGAGGCAAATTCCCCAACTTCATTACTATGTTAGAACTATTTGGAGACAGATTGTACAAAGGGGACTCAACCCATCACCAAACAGATGGGATGAAGAAGAATATTATTATTGTTCAATCTGTACATTAATGACATCAGGCAGGGTCTAACATCAACATCAGATGCGCAACAGTTTGCACTGATGTGAAGATAGGCAGGACAATCAGGAATGCTACTGATATTCAGCACTTACAAAAATTATTTGAATAAACTGGAAATTTGGGCAAACGAAAATGACAGCCAGTTTAATGTTAGTAAGTGTAGAGTTATGCACTTTAGTGATTATAGTACCTGCGACATATTATATTAGTGGAGTTTTGCTGAAACTGAGGAGGCAAGGGATCTCAGCATATTGGTGGACAGGAATTTGAAGTTCAAAGGTCACATAGCAAAAGTTGCAAATACAACTCAGAGGATAATTGCAATGTTGAAGTGAACCTTGCCACATAAGGATAACTAAGTCGTTTTGCCTCTTTATAAGTTTCGATAAGACCACACCTGGATTATTGTGTGAAGATTTGGTCTCCTGGATTCCAAGGCGATAAAGAATCTGTGGAAAGGATGCAAAGATGAATTGCAAAGATTATATCCAGATTATAGGATTTAGATTATGAGGACAGATTGTGAGTATGTGGATTGCAGACTCTGGTTATATCCGGATTATGGGATTTAGATTATGAGGACAGATTGTGAGTATGTGGATTGCAGACTCTGGTTAACAGGAGAAAGAGGGGGGGGGTGATATGATAGAGGTCTATAAACTTTTGAATGGGTGTTATAGGATATCACCTGATGAAATTTTTCATTATATGGAAAATGGGGAAGAGAACACAGGGGCATCCATGAAAGTTAAGTTTGTTCACAGTCAAGAAATGGGGTATGAACTAGGTTTTTCTCCCAGAGAACAGTGAGTGCATCTAGAATAGTTTGCATTTAGGAGTAGTGAGTGCATCTAGAGTAAATGATTTTAAGGAAAGGTAATAACAGCTGGTTTGGGTTATTTATAGTCTCTCTCCTTCAATGAGTCCTTGACTCCCTGGAGGTCTCAGATAATAATGAGAATGATAATAATGATATCAATATATCATGTCTATATTAACATTTTTTACAAGTTTTTAAGGGT
Organism: Typopeltis vanoorti; assembly: GCF_054136105.1. Lineage (NCBI taxonomy): Eukaryota > Metazoa > Arthropoda > Arachnida > Uropygi > Thelyphonidae > Typopeltis > Typopeltis vanoorti. Next base: position 47,077,683 of record NC_143549.1, on the reverse strand, counting down.
ACAAGAGTTGTATGGTGCATCTGAACTCATATGTGAAAAAATTGACACATGGAACATAAAAGGTTGGCCACCCTTGATCTAGATAATTTCCTGCAGGGAAGAATTATTAGAAAGCTCGAAGAAGGCTGCAGAATACTGATATTGCCAGAGAGTTTGGAATCTCACAAAGCATTGTATCCAGGCTCTGAGCAGAGTTTCAAACCAATGGAATATATTTCAGGAATTTGCTAAAAGGTCCCCCTCACACAACTACAAAGTGTTACACCCTGATATCTTGAAAATATAGAATTCTCAGCTATCATGGTGTAACATGAAGAATAAATAAAATAAATTAAAACCCTGCATAAAAAAAAATAATAGTTGAAGCAATTAAAAGAAAAAGAAAGATTCTTGCATCCAATAAAATATATAAAAAAATTAAAAGTTTTGTTAAACCAACTAGCAAAAGAAAGAATATATTAATATTGTGAAATGAATTAAATGAGAAAAGTTAAATAAATAAGACAGAAAAGGATTAGTCATAAGAGATGGTATGTGAGAGGATAGAGATTAAGTTATTAAGTAAGTTCATAGAAAAATTTTGGAAAGGGGATTAAATTAGAGGCTAGCAAAAGAAAAACAACAGACTATCGCTCAGGGCCGATTCCCGGATCGAGACATCATTATGGGGCCTGCCGATCAAATGACGTTTGGCAGAAAAACGCCACCCTAATTGGTCGGTGAAGTAAAAACAAGTAGGGGGCAGAGAAAAGAAGTTAGAAAAAGTGCCGTTAGGAGAACAGGTATAAAAGGGTTGGAACACCCCCCCCCCACGAGGCTTTTTTGGTTTTGGTTTTGATTCTGTTCCAAAGGAGTCCTTTGCGAGCTCTTTCATAGGGATTTCACGGTGATTTCCTGAATGGCGAGATTGGAGTTATATCTCCGACGCCACAACACAGAAACAAAAGTGAGCGGAATTTCGGTTCCGTATTTCCTATGTGAGAAGCGAAGAATACCATAAAGTCGAGGAAAAGAAAGCATATTCTTTGTGTTCCGACTTCAGTGACAACTACAAGAAGGGGAAAGAAGTAAAGAAATCGATGTCCACGTGGCAAATTGCACAGCCGATGTATAGATGATTCAAAGTGTATTCGGAGTTACGAAAAGTTAAGCCAGCATAAGCCTAGTTCAATTCCAAAAAGAACGTAGGAGAAGCAGATTATCGGTGAGGTTATATCAAGATAGTTCAATCAGAAGAAGGTAAAGGTCCATGTGAAAAACCCAAGAAAGAAAGGTACTGTAAAATATATCTAATGTTAACTAAAATTTGTCTGTGATAAGTATCATTATTCTAATACGGAACTGTTGAAGTGACCAAGGAAAATTTATACTAGGCCTTTAGTATCTGACAGAATATATTAAAAGTAAGCTGGCTAGTGTTAATGTTATGTGAATAATTAAGTGTCCTGAGAATTTTGCATGTCTATTGTAAAGTATAGGAAAGTTGAAATGTCATAGTTGTGTGTTAGTGAGTAAATGGTTTAGTTAATCTACTAAAGTTGAATAGTTAAACAGTGTGAATTAATCTTATTTGTCCATGTCAAGTGAATTTATGTGTTGAATTGTTATGGCGGCATGATCGTAATACTCATTATAGGATCATAGCCTAATTAATTGTAATAAGCTAGTGTTAGTTTGTAAGTATTTAGTTTAGCATTAAATTGAGTAATCACAAAAATTGATTTGCACCATGTTAAGGAATCTAATAAACCTCTGTTCAATGATAAAAGAGTTGTCTGAAATTGCTGTCCAATGCACCACTTGAAAATTTACGAACCTAATCACGCGGGAAATTAATGTTAAGAAAAGAGATAAAGTGTCACGACTGCAACATAGTTACACTTTCAGACATATTTGAGTTCTTTCTCCTTGTTTTTGTATATAATATCTTAAACTAAATATCCCAAAAGGCGCAGTATAAATACAAATATTAGGAGTACTAAGGGGAGAAATAACTTAAGTATTAGTAAAAATTTTGGTGATATCTCGTGAGTAGATAATAGAAGGACATAGATAAGAGAAAATACTAGATAGAATAAAGAATCGTAAAATGGGACACAACATAAATGGCGCAGCCGGTAGGATATAAAGTATAAGAAAGTTAATAGAATAGAATAAGAAAAATAGGTCACAACAAAAGCATGAAGATAGATTTTTAGATATAACTGACACATCGTGGCAGGTTCAAATTGCAAGTCAGCTCAAGCACAGGTATGCAGAGATGGAGTATCTCTGCATACCTGTGCATACCCCAGATTTCAACCCTATAGAACATGTTTGGGACGCAATCTGAAAATACACTGCTGCTCAAAATTTCCCCTCCAGAAAATGAACATGGGCTTACTCTTGTCCTGAATGAGGAGTGGGCCAGTTTGCCTCAAGAACTCCTGAATCACTTGGTGCTAAGCATGGTACGATGTTGTGAGAGCTGCAATGAAGTTTGGGGATGGATATATTATTACTATTACTATTATTACGGGCAACTCCAGGAAGTCATTGGACTCATCGAGGGAGGCCCCAAATCATATTCATCACAACTATTTGACATTCATACAGTATCTATCATACCTCGCCTTAAACTCATTCACTGTCACAGCATCCACCACAGACTCAGGGAGTGCATTCCACTCATTCACTACTCTAAAAGTAAAGAACCCAGATCTAACACCTTTACTAACCACACTTTTGCCCAGTTTCCATGGATGTCCCCTAGTCCTCCCACAACCAGCCCTGTTCTCAAAAATATCTTCTGAATTAATTTTATAGAAACCCTTCAGTAATTTGAATGTCTCAATCATATCTCCCCTCCTCCGCCTATCAACCAATTTTTGCAACCCACAAATCCTCAACCTGTTCTCATATGGTTCATTCCACAGACCTGCTATCATCTTGGTCACTCGCCTCTGGATCCTCTCCACCTCCTCCCCATCAAGAAGAAACCTAGGTGACCAAATCTGAGCACAGTAGTCTAGATGGGGTCTTATCAAGGCTCGATACAGAGGAACAATAACCTGCTTGTCTCTGCTTGTCATCGTATTCTTCAGCAACCAAGTGATTTGATGAGCTGTTTTGGTCACTTTTGCAATGTGTCCCCTAAATTTCAATTCCTTATCTACCAACACTCCTAAATCTCGTGCCTCATCAATTTCCTGGAGCACGGTTCCACCAATGCAGTAAACTGCCGCCAATCTTTTCACCCCAAAATGCATAACCTTACATTTTGTCACATTAAACTGACATCCATTCTCCTTAGCCCAGACCTCCAATCTATCCAAATCATCCTGCAAAATTTTGACGTCATCTGCATTCACTATTGCCCTACCCAACTTCGCATCATCCGCAAACAAATGAATTGTTCCTCTCAGATCATTTCCTATATCATTTATGAACAAATTAAACAGCAGTGGTCCAAGAACAGATCCTTGCGGCACACCACTAGTCACAGGCCGTCTTGTGGACTCTACTCCCGAGTAAACCACTCTCTGATATCTCTCGGTCAACCACCCTCCTATCCATCTCACCAACCCTATGTCCATTCCCATATGCTGCAATTTACTGATTAGAATTCCATGTGGAATCCTGTCAAAGGCCTTGGCAAGGTCCAGTAGAATCACCGTAAACCCATTACCCTTATCCAGTTCAGCCGTCACTGTGTTATAATACGTGAGCAAGTTACTGAGGCATGACCTACCCTTCACAAAACCATGCTGTCCCCGATACAGTATCCCATTTTCTTCTATCCAATCTTGTATTTTCCTCTTGACTATTTTTTCTAAGACCTTGACAATGATTCCTGATATGCTAATCGGTCGGTAATTTACTACAGCAGTCTTGGAACCACCTTTATGCAGTGGAACTATTTTCCCCTCTTTCCACCCGCTCGGGACTAACCCAGACCCGAGACTCAAATTAAACAAAATGGTCGAGGGTACTGACAATTCTTTAGCTGCTTCTCGTACAACACGAGCTGGTATACCATCCAATCCCACAGATGTATTGACATTGAGGTTATGCAATAGACTACTCACCTCCACTTCATTAACCACAATTCCCGTATAATCTACTGGTTTATTCGTTTCTGCAATGTCACCACCTGGATGATATACTTTTGCGAAGTGCTCACTCAGTAACTCAACTATCTCAACTGATTCAGTTACCTCCCTACCATCGGCATTCTTTAAAATCAATCTGCCATGTACATTTTTCCTTTTACTTGCTACATATCTAAAAAACTGTTTAGGATTCTCTTTAGCCTGCATGGCCAATGTTCTTTCGTAATCCTTTTTTGCTTTTCTTACCACACTCATCACCCTTCTGGCCTGTGCTTTATACCGTTCATGTGCCTGCCGGTCACCCTTCTCCTTAAATTCCCTCCATAGTTGTTTCTTTTTTTGCAACTCAATCTTAATGGTGTTATTCATCCATTTAACCCCTACTTGATTTATTATTTGGACTCTAGGTATACAGTCAGCCATTGCTTCATGCAAGCACTTCTTAACTACCTCCCATGCACTATCAACTTCTAGTCCTTGCAGTTGTACATGCCATGGCACTGAACCAATCAAACTCCTAAGCTTGTCATACTTTCCAGCCCGATAATTCCACATGTACCCTGTCTTAATTGAAAATTCTACACCTTTAGCCACCTCCCAAGTTAAGACCCTATGTTCACTCTCACCGATTGGTGGCAATGTGGTCATATTTGTTACAGCCAAATCCTCAGATGTAATTACTAGGTCAAGCACTCTCTGATATTTGGGGGATGGATTGAAATGTCTCTCTGCATAGTTTTCTGTAAGCACAGTACATTAATTCTTTAACTATGTCTTAGGAAATTTTAAACTTTGGCCAAAAATGTATTGCAATTTAATTTGTACAAGATTTATAACGCATTTTTTTCTGCAACGTAATTTATTAGTATGATAGCAATAAATTTATGTCAACATTTGGCTGTAATCATGAAAATTTTTGCATATACAGGTAAAAATGTAGTTCAACCTTAAATTTTGGGCACCAGTGTATTTCATAATACCATGTATGAGGCTGATCAATTCACATTTAGCTAAACAGCCCCAGAAATACAAATTCAAATGAAGGTGCACAATGAGTAAGCATGTAAATCTACAAATGTGTCATGAATTAATATAGCAGCAGAAATCATACATGAAAAAAAGTAAAATAAAATAATAATGTGACATTTGACTATATTATACTACACCCTCTGTCCAAAAAGAAACCGACCTTTTTGAAAATAGAAGAAACTAGTGGTGCAACCTGTTGTATCTTTTTGTTGTCGAAAGTGGCAACCTTCATTAGCATTATGTCAATTCTTTATGAGATTTGTTTCATTAGAAGCCGAGTTATAGTGCCAAGAGTGACAGTTTGTTTTGACGAACGGTCAGAAAATGAGTTTCAAAGAGAGAGCTGCAATTGACTTTTGTGTTAAACCTGCTAAACGTTTTACCGAAATGCATCAAATGCTTCAAAAAGCATACAGTGATGGATGCTTATCCTGTACTTAAGTTTACGATTTAAGTGATTTCAAAGTGGTTGTGAGATGGTTGAGGACGACAAAAAGCTGTCCTCCGGCGTCTCACGACCATCCAGATTTTAAAGGGCTGTCCAAAAACTGGACTGCGCAAAGTAACATCGAAAAAGTGCATGATTTCATCAAAGAAAACCCAAAATCGTCCATGAGATATATTGAAGATGTATTGGAGTTTCTAAAATCAACTGTGCACAACATTTTGACCGAGAGTTTGGGCCTTCGTAAACTGAATTTGCGATTTGTTCCCCAAAAGTTAATCGACGGCCAAAAAATGTATCGAATTGAACACTGCAAGGACCTCATTAAAAACGCTCGTAAGGACTCAAACTTCCTTTAAACGATTGTTACTGGTGACAAAACAAGGTGTTTTGAGCATGAGTCCAAAACAAAGTGCCATAGTGATGAATGGAGACCACCAGAAGAGGGTCATCCGAAAAAAAGTGGCCTGGAGAAGTCAAAAGTAAAGACAATGCTCATTTGTTTCTACGATTCCAAGGGCATTATCCACAAAGAATTCGTTCCGCCCGGCCAAATGGTTAATGGTGAGTTTTATCTTGAAGTTTTGAAGTGATTCATAGCGAGAATTTGTCGCGTACGGTATGAATATCGTGATGCAGGCAGCTGGTCACTTTAGAATGATAATGTACTATCTCATCGTTCGAACATTGTGAGACAGTTTATAAGTAAAACCAAGTTTGTGTGTTGGATCACTTGCTGTATTCACCTGATTTACTACCCTGTGACTTCTTTCTCTTCCCCCGACTTCATTTGTTGATGAAAGGAAAGCGATACGACACCACTGAAAATGTTCAAGCGGAAGTAACCACGACCCTCAACAGTATCCCAAAAACTGATATAAAAAACTCATTTAACGAATTAATTGACCGTGCCAAACGCTGTACTGAAGATGAGGGAGAGTATATCGATTGAAATAAATGATTTGAATAATTATAACTGGCCTGTGTTTTATTTTCTATCAAAAGTTCGGTTTCTTTTTGGACAGAGGATTTATACTCTGATTTCAAGATATTATGGCAGTTTAAAAAGTTCTCGGCTTCAACCATCGATGGCAATACTATCGGTAAGATTTTTTTTTTCCAAGTTGGTACATTTTCAAATAAGCATCCATGTGAAATTGCAAGTCATTCTATCAAGGTTTTATACAGCTGTCTGAAGCAAAAGTGTTGTCTGTATCCCTTGAAATAGATAAAATTAAGTATCGTGCAGTTATAAAATTCTTTGTAAAAGAAAGTTTAATGCCAAAAGAAATTCATTCAAAGTTCATAAAAGTTTATGGGTACTTTTCTCCTTCATTTTCGACAATTAAGAAATGGGCTGCCAAGTTTAAACGGGGTCGTACCAGCCTTGAAGATGATCCATGTGAAGGACGTCCAAAAAAAGTGTAACACCACCAGAAACATTGTTCAAGTGTACATAAGGTACTGGATGACCAGTGAGTCAAAGTGCATTAAACTGCTGAGACTATAGGCATTTCAAAAGAGTGTGTGGGATATATTTTGCATGAAGAATTGCAAATGAAAAAGCTTTGTGCAAGATGGGGTGCCGCACTTGCTCACAGCAGATAAAAAAACACACCCACATGAAAAATCTCTGAACAGTGTTTGGGGGCATTTTAACAAGAATAAAACTGATTTTGTGCATCAATTTATTACTATGGATGAGAAATCTTGAAAAGGATAAAACAACAACCGGGGAATATTATTTCGATCTTTTAAGCAGACTAGATGAAAAAATTCGTGAGAAAAGACCTGATATTTTGGCAATGGGAAAATTAAGGAATCTGCACTATGAATTGTTGGAACATCTATCCCTATTTCCCAGATTTGGCTCCCTCTGACTTCTATCTCTTCCCAAAACTAAAACTCTTCCTCACTGGTCAGCGTTTTTCTTCAAGAGGTGATTCTGCAGCTACAATCAAGAGGTGATTGCAGCTGCAGAGGGGTATTTTGCATCTTACTGAGAACTACTACAGGGATGGGATAATGGCATTGCATCATCGCTGGAATAAATGTATCAGTCTTAAGGGAAATTATGTCGAAAAATAGAAATAATTTTGAAATTATAAATTCATTTTTCATTGGTAGACTGAGAACTTTTCAGATCACCTTCGTAGTATAAAATTTCCCACAACTGAAGTAGCTGGAGCTATATGAGCTCATAAGTAAGTCTGTCAATAATGCATATTAATAGGCTTGTTTTCAGTTTTGCTATAGCAAAAATCCTCATCTATGGAGGGAAAAACTCTGTTATAATATTTGGGACTGTTATCTTAAGAGCAACTCCCACACAGCTGTAATGTTTTTGTTTTTTTTTTTTACATTAGAGGGTGTCAAAATAGGACTTTAGATCTTTTGTCCATTACAGTTGTACTATTTCACTTACTCACTGTCGCATACATAAGATGTGTTGTCGTCTGATGATGTTGATTTGAAATTCAGCAAAATATAAGCAGTTAATAAAACATCTTTTGATAAAATTGTTTGGTGGTGTTGTTAATACTGTTAAAAATAAGTCATGAATACTGACTGACTGTATTATGCAATTGCTTATACTATATACATGTGCGATAAATTTGGATTCAACCATACCTATTATTTTTAGAAATAATTCTCTACCCCTTATTTCTGATTACAGATTTCTTCTCAAAGAAAGGTATTGTATTTTTTGTTAGCTAAATCTAATTTTTGAAATTTTATTTTATTATACAAGAAATTCTCAAGTGTAATGCTCATAAGCATGACATTTTAATTTATATTGTTGGATTCTAATTATGTAGAAAATAGAATAAATGTTATTTGATTCAGAATCCAACATGATTTTCCATCACAAGGGCTACGTTTGTAAATATTATTTAATGTAAATAACGTAAATTATAAATTGATATCATATAACTACCTTAATTATATCAAATATTTAATTATTTAATCAAAGAAATGTGTTAATGATAATAAGATTCTGTATTAAATATTATTAAGCTATTTTATTTATTGCTATGTCAATATTATAAAAACTTGTATTTGCAATATTAACTACGCAATTATTGAAAAGCAAATATTCTAATTATTCCTATTTTTGTATGAAGCTTAACGGTATGTAATGACTCAATGTAGTAGTATAGCCTTGTCTAACATTGGCGAGAATGTTTATGTTTGTCTGTTGTCATGGAGACGCGTGAAATAAACGAGCGCGAGTGGAACAGAGCGTGGGCTAAAGAGAGAATAAAAAAGGTATAAAAAGTATACAGTTGGGACGGAAACTTGGAAATGAAAGGAAGTAAGGTGATAAACTAAAGAAGTAGAAGTAAATAAAAGGTTCTTAAGGGTAGGAGTTAAGTGGATAATTTTTATAAGTGAGCAAGAACGTAACGAATTTTATAGTTAGCTGAAAGTGAAATCAGCAATAATAATAGAAGGGAAATTAAAGCCACAATCGGATAAAATAAAAAGCTGGACGTTCAAGGAAGAATTCTGAATAAACCCAGCTAATCTAGTATTGCAGCTTATTTCCGATTTGCCCTAAAGAGAACCTCACAGTGTTTTAATTAATTTATGAGTGGTAATAAGGATAGTTGAAGTACTCTGTAATTGATGTCTGGAATTCTGAAGCGTAATTGATAGTGCTTTAAGTATAACTGCGGATAAGTTTTGTAAATGTGTTTTTTTCTTTAAGTGTGATAAGTAAATTCCAGAAGTTTGCTCACAACATAATTGATGTTCTAGGAACCATTTCCGGTAAGGTCTATCATAGTGTATTATTAACTTTAACTGTGGAAACCCTTCGTGATTGAGAGTTGGAAATAAGAATTGTTTGAAAAATAATTTCAGCTATTAGATCCTGTAATATTTTGAACTTATAGCATGACTGAAAAATGTGTGAAAACAAATTAGATTGGATGTTCAGTTATATTCATTTAAGTGTAAAAACTTTATAACCCAGAAGCTAAGAAGGTGTATGTGAAGACTTGGAAGATTGTGCTAATGTAATTGACTTGACTTAATGTTTGACTTATTTCTATTGTTCAAAATTAGAAGTAAAATTTATGTAAGTGTTATATGACCTATATTAAATGCTTTATTTGTTAACCTAACTGTTGTATTTGCCTGAAATTCTTTTTACTGCACCGTTCACAAAAATTCGAATCTAGCGGGAATCCCAAAGAGAGAAAATAAATACTTTGGCCTGAATGAATGAGAAGACTGCTAACTAACTTTAAATTGATCCTACTATTTCATATAGACTTATTTAAAGATAGAGTGGCGCAGTATAATAGAAATTTCTCTACCCTTAGATTAGTGATCAATTTACAATTAGTTTTCTTTTATTTTATGAAAGTGACTTTTAACAAGATGGCAGATTCGAACATCAAGAGAATAACGTCACGACAATATCCTACCTGATCCAATTTAAAAGAAGCAGAAACATAGGGCTCAATAAATTCATCCTGGCACATGTCAACAACTTCCTGGACTGTGTTGCGATAGATATCACTAGCTTCTATCCTGTAATGAGTCAAGGAAACTCCAATTAAAGCACAAGATTTTGGAAGCAGCTGGCTTGTAATGATGTGAGGAAGTTGACGTGAAGCAAATCCAACAATAATAATAGAGCCTTCATGAGCCACACTGAAATAATAATAAAAACAAGGTACATTATTGCACACATTAGATCCCTATATATATATATATACACACACTGTATAACAATAAAATTAATATCGTGCAATGCTCCAAAATCTGTAGCTGATAATCAAGAAATAGAAAATTTTTACATGAATCTTGAACAGGCATTAAATTACAAGTCAGCATACACATTCGTTGATGGTGACTAATGCCAAAATAGGATGTGGAAAAGAAAACAAAAAGTTTATAGGACCACATGGCCTGGGAGAAAGAAATAGAAGAGGAGAGAGAGATTAGCTGAATTTGTTGCAGCTGAACAACTCTTTATCATGAACCCTTTTTTTTCAACAAATGCCCAGGAGGAAGATGGACTTGGCAATCACCGAATGCTACAAATCACAATGTAATAGGGAGAAAATCTTTCTCAACCTAGTCATATACACATTAAGTGCAACATACAATTAACTTTCTCTTACATAACACTTACTTAACCCTTTATAATAATTCATCTAAATTTAACATACAGTTATTTCCTATGTGCTAACTTAGCTAATCTCCGTTCATTCTATATACAAAATTTACATTCGTTTCCTTTCATGATCATAACTATTTACTTAACTAGTTATTGACAATTTCCTGTAAGCACTTTCATTAGATGAATAAATTCCAACAGTAAGCTTTTAAAACATTAACAAAATTTATGCTTACTTACAGTAGTCTTTACAGATACAGTCCAGTTAACTCGAACAATTCTTCAGCTAGGTTTGCTTAACCTTGCAACCTTTTCCTGGAATATGACTGTTGACTGGACAATATGATGGTTCTTCACTCTTGCAGTTGCCAGGAAATTTAGGTAGATTTCTCTGTCTAAAACAGGATATGAACTGCGATACAGCTATCCTATGAACCAAGGATAGCTGTACGCTCCGAGCATGTCGTTGCAATCTGGCTGGAGTTCCATCAAAATACAGCCTCGCCTTCAACACCAGAACTCATTCCACCAAAAGGGGCTGGCACCAGAAGCCTCCAAAACTCAAAAAGGAGAGTGATAGAGTTACCAGTGAGAGTCTTCTAAATCCTCTACTCTCTATATTTTTGAGAGCCCTCTCAGCCCTCTTAAATATCATGTTTCATTCTATGCAACCACATAATTGTTGCCAGGATCACCTGCCGGCACAGTGATATCACATCAGCAGGCTCTGTGTGAGACAATAGATCGTGGGTGGATATTTTTATGTTTGCAAGATCTTGTGAACATTTGTTTATGCACAGTCATCATTATAATCTCTGCTAATCCTCTTTCCTTCGTTTTACATACAACTTAATAAAGCTTATTTTTGTGCACTTTTACAATAAAATTTCACATTCATACAATTACTACATAAATTCATATTTTATATATGTGGAAACCTCTGTAAAATCGAACTTGAAAAAATTTAATTAATCTCACAAAAAATCTAATTTGTTATGAGAGATTTTATAGTACAGTGTTAGTTATGAGAATCGGCTGAGGGAATGTGGACTGCAGAGTTTAGTAGATAGAAGAAGGAGAGGTGATATGATTAAGACTTTTAAACTGTTGAGACAACAGTTTAAAAGTCTTAATCAGAAGAGCATGAAGGAGCGATGACAAGGGACCACCCCTGGAAGTTGCAAAGGGAATCTGTGAGCAAGAGGGTGAGGAGTGGTTTCTTTGCATGGAGGGTGGTTGAACTGTGGAATGCATTGCCAGATAGAGTGGTGAGAGCAAGAACGATCAATGAGTTCAAGGAATGGTATGACAGAACTTTGTGTTTACAAGGAAGGACCTCCCACGGCGAGTCTTTTGACTCCATGGAGGCCTGAATAATAATAATAATATATATGATATATAACAAACTTCCTTATCTTCTTTTAGATAACTTCCTGGGCTATCATTCAACTTTCTTCTCCTGGTCTCTCCACATGTATGTATATGTATGCATGTTGAGAGACCCAAACACATACTCAAATATTTTTTTTCTTCCTTTCAAAAATCATTAAATTTCTGATATCTACCTTCTAGGAACGTAAAGAACTGTCACACTACTAATGCTGTTTGAGTCCACTTGGATTTGCTGAATCTTAATTTTTACACAGACTCAATACCTGATCTTAAACTCAATGAGTCCGAATCCCAATTTTGTATATGTTGATGATAATATGAAAAAATTGAATTTTCAATTTTTACTACTTATACTTCTTCAAGTTAATTAGTGTGTGTGTCTGTGTACATGTGTGTCAAGTAGGTGTACTTTGTTGGCAGTTTATACTACAACGATGTTTATTTTTCTAGCCCACACTGCAGAAACTAAGCATATTATATATGAATGGTGTGGCTGTGAACATTTGAAGCTTAATCATAAGTAGGTTTCTAAATTTCTTAATTTATAAAGTTAAAAAAAAAAAACTATAAAAAGATAAAAAAATAAATATGCCAAAGAAGTGAAATGTTTGGAATGTTTCAAGGCACTAGCAAACTCAGAAACTCAATGCATTAAATGTTCAACAAGAGTATCAAATAAAATCGAAAAACACTTCACCCATGATACATCCAAAATAAGCATGGCATTATTTTGCAGAATGATAATGCAACAGTAACGCAAGAAGGCAATGCTTCCAAAAAATAAAAAAATCAAAACAATTGAAGGTTATAACAAAACAACTTTAGAGCAGACTGTTTTTGAACTAGCTGCCTAGTGATAACATTAATAAGAGCAATTACTTTTTTTTTGTTTTTGTGAATGCATAACGAAGTCAAGTCATAAGCTTGTTAAGGGTGAAATTTTATAAGACAAAAACAAAGATTATGGTGTCATTCCAAGCAAAACTGCAGGAAAGTCAGATTTAGTCTCACTATCAATGAATAGACTAGTATAAAGATGAGTTATTTAAAAATTAATCAAGATTCATAAAAATGATGAGGAACTTACAATCTTGGTTTGGTTCAAATTTAGAATCCATGTTCTGCATCTCAAATGTTAAAAATAAATAAAAATGAAAATGTCGAGCATTTTCAATATCAGTTTTGAGAAGTACGTTGTTGGATTAACTAACAATGGTTCTAACATCATCTTCATCAATAATGGGCTTGAATTGTCAGTTTTTGTATCATATATGCCTGAATTGTACACTCCATTTAGCCATTTGTACTACAACTCTCCAGTTGTAGTACAAATGAATAAATGTACAAATGTAGTACAAATGGTGAACTCTCCAGTTCACCAGCAGAAAAAGAAATTTCTGATGAAAATGAAGGCCTTGAGAACAGCGTTGGTGATTTAGAAAATGACATTGACAACGATGAAGAAGAAGAATCTGAACATTTAATAATACAGAAACATTGTTTCCATAAGTTGAATTACATAGTAATGAAAATCCATCACTTTTTCCTTGAAATCTTGCAGCATTCTTTGGCAAAGGGAAGTCCTTTGACAGAGGGAAAGACATTTTTCCTCTTCATTAATTTCATGATTCAACTTCAGCTCACTTTCAGACCTGTGTAACTAATGCCTTGTTTTGTAGCTAACTCATTCAAATGTCCAACTTTTATTCAAATAAATTTAAATAAAATTAAAACTCCATAACAACATTCACTATTTCTTAAAGTTTTAAACTTTAAGAAACAGATAGTGAATGTTGTTAAACTTTTTTTCATATGCAAAATATAAATGAAATTTTTAAATTTCTTTTTCTGTAAAGTAAAATCTGTTGGAAGTTTTTTTTCTTCACTTGGTTAGAGTATAATAAGTTTAGTTTAATCCTTTATCCAAGTGTAAGTAAACAAAGTTTAGGTAAATATGACTTCTCCATTTCTTCTGCCTTAGTATCACCACTTCTGGGTCTGGCTCCCACTGACGAGACCTCAATAAAGGTCAAAGCTAGTCTGCGTGGTGGCCCTTCCCTTAATGCATAGCATTACACATGTCTGCAAGGAGATGGGCTTTGCATTATGGGAGATATTGAGACAAGGGGTGATGAGAGCTTGGTCCACCTTTACCACGAGTTGCCTCAGTCCTGAAGATACTTCAGGTGCAAACTTTCTTTGCTTACACTTGGATAAAGGATTGAACTAAATTTATTAAAGTAAAATCCGGTGGGCAAGTATATGTGAGGGCAAATTATATTCAAGTAAATATGATATAATGAATCATATAAAAATTGACACTGCAACAGAAACAAATCTCCTTCAAAAAGCAATCCCAATCAAAAAACAGTTGCAAACATACAAATTATTCCAGAATCTCTACAATAAAAACTCACTTTCGCATCCACTTTAATAATATCCATGGAATAAATACCAACATAAACGATGCTTGCCACCATTTAGTTATCCAGACTAGACATCTTATTCTAAACAGAAACCCAAAATCTCCTTCTTTCCTTGTGAGATCCTGACAATGCTTGCCCAAGAGTGGCTAATTTACAACTCTCCCCCCCCCCCCAAACTTTTGATCTTTTCTGGCTCAAGGTTTCCTTGCTCCATTTACCAGCCTCCAAACTGAAAACTGCTGACCTCTTCACCTTCCTCTCCATAAAGTTGTTCCATCTGCAATCCAGCTATTGAAATAGTGAGATCATCTTCCTATGGGACCTTAACATCCACAACTCCTTCCCAGGGCCACCAAGCTAGACGAGATACAGAAGTTCTTTGCGATAAACAATGATTAATACAAATCTTACATCTACCTACCCAAATTCCTGATAACTCACTTCCCTCTCCTAATACTCTCTCTCTCTAACCATCTCCTTCCAGATGCACTACAGAGATCATCTTTTCTCTCAGTAATTCAGATCATAATCTTGTGAAAGTTTTATTGCTCACAGAATGCCTTTCCTCCAACCAAATTCATGTCCTTTGACATTACAAGGGTGCCAAGCAGGACAACCTTCAGAATTTCTACTCTTCCTTACCATGCTCTGACTACCTGCTTCCACTCCTTTGTCCCAAATACCTTCTCTGAGCGGCCAGAGAAATTATCCTCACCAGAATGAAGGCTTTCATTCTTCATTCTACCAAAATTCTTATCCCTTTTCAAAGTCCTGGTTCTATAGAATACATACCAAAGCAATTGAAGAAGAAAAATTCAGCTTACTATAGGTTGCTTGCATGAAGAACTCCTGCTTCATACTCAATGTATGCTGAAGCATGCAAAACCATCATCTGCAGATCTAAATCTGATTTTTATCTACATATATAATATATGCAGATAAAAATATATGTAGATATATATAAACAGCTGGATGAGACTGCTATGGGTTTTCCTCTTTCCCTCCCCACTAATCAACATTTTAAAACCCAAGTACTCAACACAGCTATACTTAAACCATTGATCTGGCTGCACTATGTTGGTAATGTGTTTGCTATGGCCTAGACACACTAAATACATTTTTAGTGCATCTCAACAGCCAGCATCCTAAAATAAACTGCACAACAGAAAATGAAAGTAACAATCCCCTTTCCAGATACACTAATGACATGACTTCCTAATGTCTAATTATCCCTTTCCATTTACCCCATCTCATCTCAACAGCATTGCATCCTCAAAACCCTTACTTACTGGGCCAGGGCTATTTCTTCAACTAACACAGCCCTTGAAACTGAGCTCAGGAACATTTGCTACATGTTTTTAGCCAATGGCTACAATCCATATAAAACAGATAAAATACTGCATATGCCCTACACCCAATCCCTCCTGCAACAAACAGGGAGGATCACTGCAAAACTATTCTCATCCTATATATTATGGGTACACCATAAAAGATAGTTAAAAGTTCTCTACAAAGATGATGTCCATGTTGCTTTTGAAACCAGTCATTCAACTAGCTACTTTCATCCGTTCTAAACTTCATCCTCTTGCACATCCTGGAGGGTATAAAGTTCCTTGTTCCTGATGTTTAGCCTACTTTGGACAGACTAGTAGATCAGTTAATATCTGGCTTGAAGTACACAAAAATTACATCCAAGATCAACTAACTGTATGACCACATAGAACTCTCAATGTGGTCATACAGTTACTATGACCATATTGAAAGAGAGAGAGATCATACAGAGAGAATCAGATACTGATTCTCTCACACTTATAGAGGTGTGAGAGAATCAGTATCTGCTATGAAGCACTCCCCTAATCTCAACAAGCATGGTTGCAGTAATTTAATAAAGATCTGGAAGATGAGACTAGATAGCCTGACTTCTCCAAATTTACTTCATGGTTATCCAGCTCTTAGAGGCCACAGTGTTAGGATATTAGTTCTGTTTCAGTTGCAAGTTAAATTGTTTCTAATAATTTAGTTTAGTGCCTGTGTGCTTGTCACAGTTATTTGTGATTTGAAGCTGCTGGAAAATAATATGTTCAATAAATTTTTTCTTTTCTTTTCTTTTTTTTTTTTTACTATACCATGAAGTTGCTATTGTGAACTTTCAACATCTGTAAAATCAAGTTATCAACTGTCCTGCTAGGCTGTAAATCCCTAAGTCCCTGAGATTTTAAATGTCAGAAATATGGGCATGTCCAAACTGCCTGTCTTGGATCTACGACCTGTGCCCAACATGGTAGTAAAGAACATGATAATAAATCTTGCTCTGCAAAGAAAGCTAAATGTGTGAAATGTCAGAGATTATTCAAAATGAAAAAAGAGATTATTCAACCTACTGCCTGGCACATCTCACTGCTGATATGCCAGGCAGTAGGTTGAAGTACACAAGTGACAGTGATGACATCCATTTTGATATATCATATTGAAATGCAAAAAGAAGTTGGCCACCACTACCACACCTATCCTAAAATCCTCTAATGCTGAGAAGATGATAGTTAAAGAAAATATCAAAAGCATCTCAAACACACACACACACACATCTATTCTAACCATCGGATAATTTCAGCATACTAAACTAAATGACCTATGTTCTCACTCCTGAAGCAACTCAAGAAATTCCTTTCAACAAGAACCCACTTGTGAAGAAAATTATGACAAATGTATCACTGAAAAATAAACCACCAGAATCCCAACAAGAAAAATGGCTGCTTCTGTATCCACTCAGAATGAACTAAACTCAACAAATGATCCTGACACATCAGATGATGTATTTAAAATAATTTTCCACATGAAGAGATACACAATGGTCATCCACATTTCCCAAAACCAACTGATTAATACAAACCTGATAGAGGTAGTCCTCAATCTCTTTGGACAAGTCTACAAAGCCAACAGAATAGGAAAATTTTTACAGTGAACTGTCATGGATTTAGTCAAAATATCAAGTATATCAAGGTTGTACTGCAGAAATGCACAAAATTCTGTTTCTGTCTGCAGGAAACATTTAAAACCCAGTGAGAATAACACCTTAAGGAATTTCACTTTATTTGTAAGGAAAGAACTAGAGATGGTCCTGCTCATAGTGGAGTGGCTATTCTAGTGGGCAATCATACTCCCTGCAAATGTAAGTTTCTGTGGTTAGTAGTTCTGTGGGAAGTTTTTGGTATCGAGACCACATTATTATGCAATTAAAGAGTTTAATAAAAATAAGCAATTAACACCCGAAAGTTTCATAAGTCATATGACTTACATCATCAAGGGTACTGGTACCTAAAAGTTTTACACAACAAAAGCCTATTAACAATTAATTACACATTTTTTAATAACTTCACAACTGTAACATATAATTGATAAACCAGAATACAAATGGCAAATTCGTTACTGTATGCATGTTGAGATGTTGCTAGTTGTTATGTTCTGTGGCATCATGTGTGTGTGTTATATCCTGGGGCTGTGGCAGTTAAATTTTTGATGAAAGCAGACCATATTTGATGTAAAATTAAGCCTTGATTTTTATTGCATTGTGTAGGGATCCTCAGCATTTGTGCAGCTTCTTGAAATTTTCTTGTAAAATAGCTATGATCAATATATGACATTTCTGTTTGTTGCCAAAGTACTTGATGGCCAGTAGTGTTGTGTGGAATGCCAGGCTTTCCACACAACAGGCTTTCTCTTCTTTTCTGACATCCTTTACATGTTCAAACATATGGATCTCACCCAACCTTCCTATTGGCCTACATAACAAATGCCATAAGAGCAATGAATCTCAAAGATGCCCGTTTTTTTCCATGGGGTGATGTGGAGGTTTTAGTGGATGTAGGAATCTTAATATTTTTTGTAAAGGTAAAAAAAAAGCCACTTTTATATTGTGCTTGCAGAGCAACGCAGCAAACTTCACGCTCATAGAGCACAAAGGAGATTCGGTGCTCTCCTTCATTTGTAGGCTAAAAATGTAAGCTTTTGAAGAGGAGTCTTTACAACTTGGATTCTGTTGCTACTAGAATAATACTTTTGATTCTTGGCTCAGGATCTGTTTTAAGAGTGTGTTTATAGCAAAAGTGTACATAAATACTTTTTTTTTTTTGCTGAAAACCTGAATCCATTACTAAGAGTCCATAAAGAGACACAATCAATTGTGAAGTCATTGACATAAAGAAGGATGCCTACTGTGGAAGGAGGCTGTTCAGTGATTGAATTAACTTTGATAATTAAAAAGCATCACACTTAAAACAGAGCCTTGAGGAACAACTTATTCTTGATTATATGTAAATTAAAGATGCCAAAAAATCATCACTACCCAGACTTTTGATCTTTATTGAGATATGTTAAAATGCAGGATATCTCTCCAAAAACTCTGAGTAATCTACAAGATCACTAAATCTCATGGAGTGTCTCTAAATAATCACAACTAAACTTATCACACCTGACCTGAATTGCATCAGGACAGGAAACTCAGCAGTGGTCCATTTAGCGACAAGCTACCGAGCAGAACCTCTTTGTACTCCCCAGGAAGCAAGCTACCATCAGGGAGCCAGACCGAGAAAAGTTGAAGTAATGCAGAAGTCATATTACCAAATACAAGTAATCAAGTGGTCTGGCTCACACTGATGACATCTCAGATTTTGGCAGGATAAGTAATTTGGTTTTCTTTTGTTTGTTTTTCACTTTGATTTTATTTTACTAGTGCTGGTGGTGGTTTTGTCCCCATCAGCACTGTTTCTTTTTTTGTAAAATAAATATTAATAAATAAATTAATAAATAAACAAAATAAATAGTGCAGTTAATATCTGGATTATGGGATTACTTTTGGTGGTATCACAGCTGCCATTTTATAGTAGTCCAAATAGAGCATTTGCTGGTGTTGTAGAATTTATTCTATATCATGGGAGTATTTAATTCTCAGTGTTAGGACTGAAAGGTTTTTTTTCTTTTACAATCAACGCAGAGGTTTTAGTCTTTTTCCCTACCTGAGATAATGGTACCAATTCCTCCAAGGGTGCAATGAACTCTAGAAACTGAAATTCCAGAATGTGACAAAGCGAGGTATGTGACTAAAGTTTTAAAGGAGATAGATGGTGCTAGCAAGATTTATTCTTTTACCATGTACAGCAAAGGGAAATATTTAATGTAGTTAAAGATGTGGAAACAAGGGACAAATTATTACAGGGTTTTACTATCAAAGGCAGCACGGTGATTCTGTAATGGTTGGAGACAGGTTAAAACAGTACAAATTGAAAGATTTCCAATGGAATACATAGAGAATAGTAATGAAATTCTTATACAGACATTCTTGAAATGGGATAACATAGTTATCCCATTTCAAGTTTTATGGTGATGTGGCATTCACAATGGATATGAAGATGCCCATACCAAATTTTGTCAACATCAGTATGTTGTTTACCGATGATAGTTTACCATAACATTGAGTTATGATAAACTATCCCGAGTACAAAGGCAGTGTCTGCGTTGTGGGTCATACAATCACTTGGGTGGTAACTGCCCCATTTCTAAATGTTTCAACTACATGAAGACTGAACATATCACTAATCTGTGTCTCAAATCCTGTCAGAAATGTGAAAGTTCTGAACACTGCATTAACACCTGTCATTTTAGAACTTTTATGGAAGGAGTGAGAGAGCTGGTAGAGCCAATTAGAACACCGAATTTATCAGAGAGGCATAAAGAAGAGTTCCCAGATCTTCCAATTCAGTCTAGTAAAGACTGTGCTTTTAAACAAACTATACTTGGTAAAATCACAAAACGTGTGTGACCAAATCAGCTAGAAATTAGCCCCAAAATTCCAGATCTGCAGGAGCCACTTTCCCAGTCAAATATGGATGGAACAACATCAGTTGAAATTACCAATAATGAACGTAGTATAACAACTGAACAGATACAAGATGAAATGCAAACAAATGAAAAAAGCAGAAAAGCAAGTAAGACAACTGAAAGAACTCTTAATATTCAGGAAAGATCAAAAAGATGAGATGAATTAGTAAAAAAAAATTGAGGATAAACAAAAAAAAATTTAAAAAAGGAACTACATCTAAAAGGAAAACAAGTAATAAAAAATATAAAGATGGAGAAGGTTGTGCAGGACCGGCCTGCTCTATAAAGGAGCCGGGTGCAAGAAACCTATTGGGACCCTAAAATATTTTTCAAAGGTAAAAATTAAAGGATTCGAAATAAACATATTGTAAAACCTCTTCCCTGCAAAAGATTTTGGTACAGGAAAACAAAAAAAAAAAAAAAAACACATTCGAAATATAATACGTTTCCGTAAATGTGTACTGACTGTGCCCACTCGATTGTGGGGCCCGGGTGCATTGCACCCACTGCACCCCCGAGATAGCCGGCCCTGAGGTTGTGGATCATAAAATGAAAACTCTTCAGGCTCAGAAGAATTTATGAAGAACCACCTCATGCTAATAAAGGGAAAGTGAGCTATACAATTAAAGAAAATATAATAAAGTTTACTGATTCAAAGTTTTCTCAGTAAGATTACCATATACATGAAAAGAAAATAACCAGTATCCAAATCAAGATCAGTAGCCATGAAATTGAATTAATTGAAAGCAACTGGAAAAAACTGGAAAAGAATTTCCAAGAAGTAGGCTACACAACTGCTCCTTCACAGTTTGAGTACCTCATCAGGTTCATCCAAAATTTAGAAGTTAAAGAATTACCAGTGACACTTCATTAATCATAGCACCTCCTTTCTGCATTGCCTCATTAAATGGATGAAGATTCCACAGCCAAATTAAACAAGAAACTATATGGAAACTTATGCTAAGCCATAATATCAGGTTTTTGTTTCTCCAAGATATGTGGATATAGAAACTTTAACAGATAGTTATCCACTTCTTTCTTATTGGAGCTTTAATAGGGATGGAGTAGGAGTTCTTATTTCCCCCCCCCCTCCTTGGGCTATTCTCTAATATTCAAAGGGATGCAGAAGGGAGAAACTTGACAACAGACTGGAAATACTGTGGATGTGTAATAAGTTTATAAATGTTTATGCTCCATCCAACGGAACAGTAAGATGAAAATTCTTCCAGGAATTGCAACCATATTTATACAGTACCCACTACATCATAGCAGATAGAGACTGGAATTGTACTGAAAAACCCATATTAGACAAAATAGGAGGACACCCAAGGTGTGCAAAAGTGGGATATGCATAGTTAAAAAATGTCTTGACAATACTTAAGTAGTAGGCATGTTGAGGATTCACAATTCTAATCTCCAAGCTTTACACATAAATGAATCAAGATATTGGTACCCATCTTCATCGAATTTATATCTCATCTTCCTTTAATAAGTAGGATAATTCAGATAAAACATCTTGACATCAACATGTATCATCATAATCCATTTCTACTTAAATTTCACTGCATGAAAGAAGTAGAGATCGGTTCTGGACCATGGATACTTCCACCACATTTTCCCATGTTCTTTTCAACTAAATTCCAGACACTCTGTTCAAACTGGAATGTCACCTGGAACTGAGATATGTGGATAAAATTCAAACAAGCAGTATAACAGAATATGATTGAATCGGGAAACGAACAGGCTTTCCTCAAAAGAAAAAACGTTGAAAGACCTGTATAAAGAGAGAAGCTGGTTCGTAGCAAGCCAACACAACGGTGTACCCAATAATGTAGTAACATTATTGGAAACATTAACTTAAAGACAGAAGTGGAGAAGCAGAAGCAAATAGAAGAAAGAAATTTCAAAATAAGAATACAGCAGTACTTAAAACATAGCCCTTCAGCTATATTCTTCAATAGTTCACTATATTCTGCGAAGAAAGGAATATCACTCAAATCTGCATTCATGGTGAAGACATGTCCACCACTCAAGACATCCTTGACTCCTTTCCAAAACACTTCAAAAATCTGTTTGAAGGCAATAGTACTGTTGGAAATTATTACTCATTTGAACGTTAATAGCTTTCCTGTTCATATCCAAGATGGGCTTGACAGATCAATTACAGCATCTCACGTGACGACAGCCTATAAAGAATGCCAGATAAGAAAATTCCCTGGACCTGATTGTCTAGAGATAGACCTTTACTGCGAGGCCTGGGATTTTATTCTTCCTATTCTAGCTCTATTGTTTAATTCTTTTCTCTCGACAAGAGCAAGCCATACCATCCTCATTCCAAAATCTAATAGAGATCATACTTTAATCAGCAGCTGGAGACCTATTTCTTTATCAGCTGCTGATTATAAGATGCTGGAGACCTATATCTAATACTAATTATAAGATTTTTTTTGCATTATCAATAACAGATTCAAAGTAGGCATGAGATACATAATTAAAAGCACACCGGTATATGGAGTTCCAGGTCAAGAAGTAGAATTTAATCTGTTTCTGCTACATGATCTACTCTGCTTAGTTAATGTGAAAAAGCAGCAAATGGCAGTGCTATCAGTAGATGGCATTGCCATTACCCAAGCATTTGATAATGTCTGCCATCCATTTCTGTTTCTCATTCTCCAGCAAATTGGTGTAGGTAAAAAAGCTGTTATCTGTTATCAAAGCAGCCTATGCCAATTCAACTACTTGCCTCCTAGTTAATGGGTTCCTGTCAGACCTGGTCAAAATTTGAAAAAGGAGTCAAGCAAGGTTGCCATACTGCTCTCTGCATTGGTTCTTGAACCTTCCCATAATGCATAGCATTATACATACCCATGAGGATATAAGGCAAGTGACGTACGGTCATTAGCTTCTATATACAAGTTGCCCCAGTCCTGATTATATTTCAGTAACAAACTTTGTTTTGCTTACACTTGGATAAAGGATTAAACCAAGTACTGGGTGGCCATAAAATAACTTTCCCTCTTTGGAGGCATCTGTAGCTAAAACCAATAAACAGAATGAGACTAAATTTTATATTGAGACTTTTGAAGGCATGGGGGAGATGATTTCCGCGAAAGAAAAAATATTTAGTACCAAAAGTAGCCGATAGGGGAATTTTTGGCGCTGGCAGAGCCAAAAACAAGCAGATAATTACATTAAAAGCAGATAAAATGGAATAATAACATTTCGATGGTGTAAGCGACAGCCGCGTCACTCATTTCACCTGAGTATGTGGCGCGTTACAATCATAATAAGAATAATAATAATTAAATTAAAACAACAACCTGCAAAAGAGACAGAAATTAATCCTGATCTTGATTCTGATGAATAAAACATTATTTCCTGTGATTGAACTCACAGGAAATAATGTTTTATTCATCAGAATCAGGATCCTCTGGACCACATACATAATTTTCAATGTGCTAACGGGGAACGAGGCAGCCATGCAGTCGGAAAGAATTGACCGATAACCCTCTCATTACGGAAATGCTGGTGCAAAAGGCACTGTACTGAATGTTCAATGTGTGGCCATGCTCCATCCTGCATAAAAATTATGGAGTCCAAACATTGTCTTTGCTGCAATGCAGGAATGACAAAATTTTCCAACATGCGTCGATAAATCTCTCCAGTAATGGAGCAGGTTACAGGACCTGTAGGGATAATATGCTCAAAAACGTATGGTCCTATTATGAAATTGGCTACGAAGCTACACCACACGGTTACTTTTGGAGAATGCAGTGGTACCTGCTGGATCGCTTGGGGATGTTCAGATGCCCAAATTCTGCAGTTGTGAGTGTTGACTGACCCATTCAGATAAAAACGAGCCTCATCACTCTACAATATTCTCCAAGGCCAGTCATTGTTGACCTCCATTTGGGCAAGAAACGTTAGTGCAAAGGTCAAGAGCTTATCATAATCTGCAGTAGTTACTGCTTGCACATGACTGAACTTATACAAATAGAAGTGAAGCATTTTCCATAAGATTTTCAAGACTGTACCATAAGCCATATCAAGTTGGCGAGCTATGGCACGAGTGCTTGGACCAGTACTGGTCCCTGTGTCATCGAACACCGCAGTAGAAACATCTGTTACTGTTTCTTCTTGCACTGCTTTCCATCCTCTGCCAGGTCTAACTCCTAGTGATCCAGTTTCTTCAACCTTCTTAATCATAGCTCTCAGTGCTACAGCTGTCACAGGACCTGTATGCAGGTTATGAAGCCTTCTAAATTTCCGAAGGGCCGCTACAGCATTGCTCTGTTTAAGGTAAAACAACTTAAGAAGTAAAGCATGCTGAGGCAAGGTAGTACACATATTGAGCACAATTTGTCAGTCATTCGAATAACTGCCTGAACGTTCCCAATCCCTTTTTAAATGGAATTGGTGGTGCTGCTGTCATGTACACACAGTAAAATTTGCATAATCCTTTTTACCTGCGTTTACTGCAAATATTTGACTGCTTTTGGCTCTGCCAGTGCCAAAATTCCCCCTGTCAGCGACATTTGGTACTGAATCTTTTTTTCGCGGAATTCATCTCCCCATGCCTTCGAAAGCCTCAATATAAAATGTGGTCTCATTCCGTGTATTAGTTTTAGCTACAGATACCTCCCAAGTGGAAAAATTAATTTATGGCCACCCTGTATGTAATTTCGTGGTATGCTTAATTTTTCTTCCTTTATTCCTGAAATTAAATTTGTATGTGTGTGAAAGAAAGTTATCTTATGAAATCTTTTTAAACAAATTTTATGTCAAGATATTTATATATTTTTTATATTAATTAAATCAATGTTTTCGGTATTTCAGTTCTCTCGTCTTATTTAGGAGACTAAGATAAGTTAATATAATAAATGAGGTTTATTTTAAAATTTGGGGAAACTATTATTCTTTACTAGATAGATAAATTAATAAATAAATAAATAAACAATAAAACTCATGGTATGAACTTTTTTTAAGTACAGAAAATCGCATCTATGTAAACACACACACATATATATTTCATTTTCACAGTTTACTATCTAAAGTACAGGCTACATATTATTATTATTATTATTGTTCCGGGAAACTCCAAGGAGTCGACAGACTCATCCAGGGAGGCCCTAACATCATGTCTGGAACAACTATTCAACATTTACACGGTATCTATCATATCTTGCCTTGAACTCATTCACGGCCGTAGCACCCACAACAGACTCTGGAAGCTAATTCCACTCATTCACCACTCTCCAAGTAAAAAACCTAGCTTTAACACCCTTGTCAACCACGCTCTTGCCCAGCTTCATTGCATGGCCCCTAGTCCTCCCACCACCAGTCATATTTTCAAAAATATCTTCTGGATCAATCTTATAAAAACCCTTCAGTAATTTGAATATCTCAATCATATCACCCCTCCTTCGCCTATCGTCCAATTTCTGCAACCAACAAATCCTCAACCTATTCTCATAAGGTTCATTCCACAGACCTGCTATCATCTTGGTCATTTGTCTCTGGACCCTCTCCACTTCCTCCCCATCACGAAGAAACCCTGGTGCCCATAACTGGGCACAGAAGTCCAGATGGGGTCTTATCAAGGCTTGATACAGAGGAACAACAACTTGCTTCTCTTTGCATGTTAAAGTATTTTTCATAAGCCAAGTGATTTGGTGAGCTGTTTTAGTTACATTTGCAATGTGCCCCCTAAACTTCAACTCCCTATCCACCAGTACTCCCAAATCCCTGGCCTCATCAATCTCTTGGAGTACGGTTCCACCTATGCGATATACTGCTGCTATTCTTTTCACCCCAAAGTGCATAACCTTACACTTTGCCACATTAAACTGACATCCATTTTTCCTAGCCCAGTCCTCCAAACTATCCAAATCATCCTGTAAAATTTTGACATCCTGTGCACTCACGATTGCTCTACCCAACTTTGCATCATCAGCAAACAAGTGAACACTTCCTCTCAAATCCTTTCCAATATCATTGATGAACAAATTGAAAAGCAGTGGTCCAAGAACAGAGCCCTGCGGCACTCCACTAGTCACAAGACGTCTTTTTGACTCCACTCCTGAATAAACCACTCTCTGGTATCTCCTTCAACCACCCTCCTATACATCTTACCAACCCTATATCTATCCCCATCTGCTCCAGTTTACTGATTAGGGTTACATGTGGTATCCTGTCAAAGGCCTTGGCAAGGTCCAGTAGTATCACTGTAAACCCATTACCCCTATCCAGTTCAGCCGTCACTGTGTTATAAAACGTGAGCAAGTTACTGAGTCATGATCTACCCTTCACAAAACCATGTTGTCCCCCATACAATATCCCATTTTCATCTATCCAATCCTGTATTCTTTTCTTGACTAATTTCTCTAAGACCTTGACAATGATTCTTGATAGGCTAATCGGTCGGTAATTTACAACAGCAGTCTTGGAACCACCTTTATGTGCAGTGGAACTATTTTCCCTTCCTTCCACCGCTCGGGACTAACCCAGACGTGAGACTCAAATTAAACAAAATGGTCAAGGGTACTGACAATTCTTTAGCTGCTTCTCGTACTACACGAGCTGGTATACCATCCAATCCCACAGATGTATTGACATTGAGGTTATGCAATAGACTACTCACCTCCACTTCATTCACCACAATTCCCGTATAATCTACTGGTTTGTTCGTTTCTGCAATGTCACCACCTGGATGATATATTCTTGCAAAGTGCTCACTCAGTAAATCAGCTAGTTCAACTGATTCAGTTACCTCCCTACCATCGGCATTCTATAAAATCATTCTGCCATGTACATTTTTCCTTTTACTTGTTACATATCTAAAAAACTGTTTAGGATTCTCTTTAGCCTGCATGGCTAATGTTCTTTCGTAATCCTTTTTTGCTTTTCTTCCCACACTCGTCACCCTTCTGGCCTGCACTTTATACCATTCGTGTGCCTGCCGGTCACCTTTCTCCTTAAATTCCTTCCATAGTTGTTTCTTTTTTTGCAGCTCAAGCTTAATGGTGTTATTCATCCATTTAACCCCTACTTGATTTATTATTCGGACTCTAGGTATACAGTCAGCCATTGCTTCATGCAAGCACTTCTTAACTACCTCCCATGCACTATCAACTTCTAGTCCTTGCAGTTGTACATGCCATGGCACTGAGCCAATCAAACTCATAAGCTTGTCATACTTTCCAGCCCGATAATTCCACATGTACCCTGTCTTAATTGAAAATTCTACACCTTTAGCCACCTCCCAAGTCAAGACCCTATGATCACTCTCACCATTTGGTGGCAACGTAGTCATATTCTTTGCAGCTAAATTCTCAGATGCAATTACTAGGGCAAGCACTCTCTGACCCCTAGTATTTTCCATTACATGCTGTCGCAGATAGTTATCCCTTAATAACCGCATAAAATCCAATCCCTTCCTCCCGTGTGTCCTCTCCTCACTCCAATCAATGCAACCATAGTTGAAATCTCCCATAATAATCACCCTCCTTCCACTCATTTCTTCTATTTGCTTGTGCATATTGTCACCACCATCTTTTCCATCACCTGGTCTATAGCAGCACCCAATTGTATATTTAGTTCTGCTAGCCACAATCTCACACCAAATGCCCTCAAATGTGCTCTTTTCTTTATCCTGCAATTCAACTTCTACTCTCCTTGGCTGTAGCTCATCAGCTATCATCAACAATACTCCTCCCCCCATTTTATTCTCTCTGTCATTTCTGAACACAGTATACCCATCACATTCAATCCCACTATCTATATCATCTACAGTCAGCCATGTTTCACTAATACCAATAACCTGTGGTCTGGAAGTGCCAACCATGGTAAAAAACTCTTCCTTCTTGTTCCTAATACTCCTAGTATTAGTGTACATGAATTTAAGATCCCCATTAGCCCCAACCCTACCTTGATGCCTTATATTAACTATCCCACTCTGGTTTGTTGTCCTTATTTGCTCTAGCATATTATATTCATTCTTACATTCAACTGCCTCCCTAAGGACTGTATATCTACTCCCCCCCCCCTTAACAAATCTAGTTTCCCTGAATTTGCACATCCACTACATTTAGCAACACTTTCTCAAGTCTTCTTACACCATAACCATTCAAATGCAAGCCATCCATCTTATATAGATCCTTTCGCCCATCAAACTCACTCCACACATCCACAAATTCCACACCACTCGTCATACGTAACCCACGCATAAAGTCATTCGCAATTATGGCCCTCCTTTTAAACATTTCACTGTCATACCGTGGCAAAAGACTAATCATTCCAACTCTCTCACTCTTTTCTCTTGCTACCTCAAACAATTCATTCAGGTCTTCTATCATTTCCATTTTATCTCCTTTCAAATCATTCGTACCTGCCACAACAATCATTTCTTTCACCCTTTCCTTTTGCTCTCTAATAGACTCAGTTACATCCTTTATGGTCGCACCAGGTTGGTACGATTTTGTCAAATCCTCTACTAACACACTTTATACTAATGAGTCTCCATACAGCACTCTATCTTTCATTTTGTTCATGTTCACATTCATACGCCTATTTTTCCTGTCATACCTTTTATTATTGGTTGGTTCATTCAGTCGACTTTTGTTCATGCACTCTAGCTGCTGGTTTGCCCTTTCTATCGCGCCATTCAACAACACTATCTCATTCAATGCATCTATCTCATCTTTTTTATTCTCCGAGAAACCATTAATACTATCATTCACACTTTCTACATTCACAATCTCATAATTCTCATGTACAACCTTGCCGTTTCTTGTCATATCGCTATTTTCTTCATTCTGAAGTTTGACAAAAATATCACACTCACGATCCGAAATACACTTCAATTCCTCATTCTCCCTACATTTTCTACACACATTCAATCCTTTATTATCATCTATCCACACTCCGACCGCACTCCATAAAGCGTACGTTTCACTTCAGTACATTTACATCAATACTATATAATTGTAGCATTTTGAACAGCATTTCTTTTGACACATTATCATAAACAGTAAACTATTGCTTTATAACTGTTTGCTTTATGACAGGTGTGGTGGAGACATAGACACATCTCTTCTGTGTCTATGACTGATAAATTTTTTTTTCCTATTATGAATGTATAAAATATATCAAACCACAGAAGCAAGGCTAATAGGATGCATATCTTTCTACCCAAATTTGCTAATTGACTGAGATCAGATAGCAAATTTGGGAAGCTTACAATTAAAGAGAACTGCTGTAATTTGCATCACTATTCATTTTGTGTCTACTTAGTTTAAAATTATTTACACTGGAGTACATATTTATGTCTTCAAAAATGTGCAGAAAGAAGAAAATTGAATTTGGGAATACAAAATCCTTAAAGAGAGGATGAAATTTTTATCCTTCAACAATCTGGAATGAAACTAATAGAACATGCTCCAAGTTTCAGTTGTCCCATTCTATGACAAATACCATCTTAAGGAATATACAAGAAGTTCATATTATATTACAGAGTTCAAACTGTATTTCTCAAAATATAACTTTAGGTTCATTGTCATGAACCTAAAGTTATATTTTGTAATTAAACAGATTGTTTAATTACATTTTCCACATACCAGTAACATCATAAAAGCAAGAGTCTACTGTACATTTTTCAGGTGTAAAAAAATAAATACAGATCCTAACTCCACTCCTCATTTGGCCTAAACCCAACTTGTTGTTCTTCCAGTTTCTCTTGCATAGTTTTTCTTGTGCTCTTATATTTCCATATCATATGGAAATTCCTCTTCATTCAGTTTTTTTTTTTCCTAACAGACTGCTATCATGAGAGATTATTCTAATCTGGAATTTGACCTTCTTCCCAGACTGCTTGAATTATGCAGTGTAGCACCCTAAAACTTAGTATATCCATATATGAACAGAGCATTCTGTTCAAATAATCAAACATTTTTGAACAGGCGAATTTCCATTTAAATTTCAACAAATGATTAAATATGCACATGATCATTTCTGTTCATATCTTGGAACTTCTTTGTTTAAGTACTATCTACTCCAGCTGTAGTTTACATTTTCTAATTGTATGTCTCTCGAATATGTTCTACCACCATTCTATCACTCTGCTTATCTGAATTAACAATTTTCCAAAATAACTGAGCCATGCTGGTAGATAGGTCAAGTGGTTAAGGTACCCACATACACCCTCCAACCAATAGGACACATGTTGAAACTATGTCTTATGCATGAATGTTTGTAAATATTCATTCAGAGGCGGGAGATGAATTTCAATGTCCGGTGAGATCACGTACCTGTTCACTGGAGGCATGAACTGGCTTGAAAAAGCAATGTTTTGTCTCTAGAGTAGGGCTTCTACACTATGTAGAAAATAAGAAATTCTTCATCCTCTCAAAGTACTAATATGCTAGAGCTTTAATAACCTTTCTAAGGCTGGAAGTCACATAAGTTACTCCAGATAATATCAAAAATATCTATGTTCATTAGACTATGTCTAGTTTAGTGTAAACTTTGCCATTTCTGATGCCTTTCAGGACTCTTTTTCAATTTCTTAGTTTCCTCCTGCCTCCAGAACGTGGAACACATTTAACTGCTATACTCTTACCAGTCTACCCACGACTTGTTTTGCTTAACTATGTCTTATATTTTCCTCTATAATCTCAATGCACTTGCTGATTTATCAGAACATTGAAATGATTTCTTCTTTTCCTGAACTGCTTCTGTAACTTCTTAAGTTCACAAGGAAGTATTTTCCCCCCCGCCTCTTACAGACACCTTTGACAGTGGATCTCCAAGGTTTGCTTCTTTTCCAACACTGTATTTTCAAGAATAATATTTGTATATTTGAATTACTTTTGCCACCTAATCCTCATATTGAAGAATACGCATATGTATAGTAAAAATGCATTTTTGTTGCTAAATAACCTGGATTTTAAGTCATGCAGGTAATAAAGTAACATTTAATACTTTCTAGCTGAAGGTAACTAGTTTCATACTGGAGTGGCTATATGTTTCTTTTGCTGTGTTATTAGAAGAATTTCCTTCCCAATAATGTATTCTCCCCCCCCCCCACTCCCTTGTGAAACAGACAAACTGACCAAGCAAAGAACATACACTGGCAGACACAGCAAACTAATAGAAATAAAGCAACCAGCCTACCTAAAGAGGCATAATGTAAATCACAATACAAAGAAAACAATAACTGTATAGCAACAATCAAAATAATGAAGTGTGGCACAATTTATAGGTGATCTGATAATGAAAACAAAACTGCAGTATAACTAAACACTGCATAATTTTAGAATTTCAAAATGAATCATTATTATGACTATTTTTATTTTTTGGTATTGGTTCATGCATTGAAATTATTATTTGACTATGTGACTTTAATATGGATTTCAATACCCACAGAAATATCATGGTTTAGAAAGAAGATTATTCCACACATCAGATATATAAAAGAATATGATGAAAGGGTCACCTATGGGTCAAAGCTGAAAGAAGACCCCGATGTAGCATTTTAAGCAGGGGCGGCATGTTTATAGGCACCGAGGAACTGCAGCACCTCCAATTTTTCTCGATATATAAATATATTTATATTTGCTTGTAATATTTAATTTTATCATCAACAATTCTAAGCAATTCTCTTATTTTGTATAAAAAATAATAAAAATCCATCTTGTAACAGGAGGGTGAAGGACACTAGCAGCACTGTGTTCACCACAGTGTCATATTGCTAGTATTTGCTATGCACGCAAGGATATGCATGTCATAGTGAGATGTGAGCTATTAGTGCACTACGGCACTGTCCATCGCGCAGTTCCACTGTTGTTTATATGCAGTTTGTGCCAGTAGTAGTTTGTAGTGACTCCGTCTCTTTAAATATTTGGACATTACAATTAAAGACATAACATTTGTTATAGTTTTTATTTTAGAACATTATTGGAGTTATGATAACAGATTTTATTTTTAAGTAATTTTGAATTATACTAAACTGTATAATTTTATCAATAATAAACAATATTTTTTAATGAAACAAAAGAAAAGTATATTTTATTTTTAAGTAATTTTGAATTATACCAAACTCTATAATTTTATCAATAATAAACAATATTTTTAAAAATTAAACAATTGTTTCATGTTTAATTTTTTTTTAATTTTTACCATAATTTTGATATTTTATCCAAACACATATACATTGTACTTGCAGTGTGTATGTATATTTCGAAAGTTGCAGCACCCCCATGATTTCAAGCCAAGAGTCACCACTGATTTTAAGAAATATGGAGATCAGAATGGGACTTCTAACTTAATGTCCAATCCTTACCTTCTCATGGTACACTATGTTAGCTGCCTGGATACTGAATAAACAGATGGGTTGGAAATTTGGAATTCAGCTAATCAAATGGAATTCTTATTGGCTTAAACCAAAAAAAAAAAAAAAATGCTACAAATAAGAGTATTCTGATTGGCTGATATAATTAATTATTAATCTTATTTGGAATTTTAAAAAAATTATATATAAAGAACTCAACGCTAAATATAAAGATAAAACCTGTGAATAAATATAGTAATATAAAGTATCAAGACTAAAGAAAGATAAGGTGTAAGAACTAGATATCATCATCAAATTCCTGACATCCCCCCCCTTGGGGTATACAGAACATGATAGTGCTGTAAAAACTCGATTGTAGCTTAAATATTCCAAAGCACATTACATCGATTTTTTACTTAGGCCAAGTCCTATAAGAATGATGTAAAATTAAACCTTCTTTGTCTTTATATATTTTGTACTAGATGTTTTTGTAAATAGCCCTTTGGAAATTAACTGTATATACTCCTTTAATAAGAATATGTTAGAATGTTAAAAACAAAGGAAATGTTTTTGCTGCCAGAGCTGTATGTAATAGATCTACATGGGGGCATAAGAAGGGTTGTTTATAAACTTTGTGTATAAGAGAAATGCTTACAAACTCTGCACGTAAACACCTCCAAAGTCAGTCAGAAAGATTCAAACAACTTTCCGATGGCCAGCAAATTACAATCAACAGAAAGCTCGGAAGGGAACAAAGAGCTGACTGAACTTGAAACTTAAGATGAAAGAATCATGCTGAATTCTTCGGGGGTTACAAACTTCGTGCGAGGTCTCAGAGAAGGCAATAATAAAAAGGGACAGAACCAAGCATAGAGAGAGACTGCCCGGTTTCAGACATCACCAGAGAAAGGGCTTCCCAGATCCAAAAGTCGCTAGAGAAAAGAGCCATCCAGTTCCAGACGTCGCCAGAGAGACAGAAAGCTTCCCACTTCCAGCGGTTGCAGAGACAGAGCTTCTAGGCCGCAGACAGAGCTTCAAATTGATGAAAGGAGAAGTTCCAATTGCCAGAGAAAGTTTCCGGTCCAGAGAGAGGAATCCTGGTGGGACAGTTGGCGGCAGTTCGAGTTAGTGGAAGTGGCAATTCGAGCTATTTCGAGACGGCAGACAAAAGCAACAGTTGTCCAGGGATTTTCAGCGAGCCCAAGCAGAGGAGAAAACACGAGGCAAATTACCCTAAGTAGTTTCGCTTAGAAGTTTTTCTTTTCACCATGGGAGAACAACATTTTGCTGGAGTTTATGAGTACCACAGGTCGCTGTTTACAGCCTGCTATTTTTCCGATGAGATACTACTGAAGCTAAATTTCCTGAGGAAGCTCGAGATCTAAAATGAAAGAATTGTCATAGAACTTTTAGTGAAAGACTTTTGACTGAATGTGCAATACAGAGCCTTTGTAAGTTACACACTTTTGTATTTATTCTCTCCTATAGTTGTTATAGAAGGCCGTTTAAGAATTTTGTTTAATAGTGAAAAGAAATGTCCTTAAGAGAACCAATCGGCATTTTGGAAATTGATATCAAATTTGTAAAAATAACTCTCACCTCTTTGCAAGTAAACTAGGAGTTTAATAAGTTAAATTTGTAAGCATAGAGTTAATAGGTTTTGAGTTAAAGAGATTAATTAATGTTGAAGTAAAAAGGTTCTAATTTATGCTAAAGATTTTATAAATGGATAGAGAAAGCAATCTCCCTTTTGTTTAATTCATGTATAATTTGTAAATAAATATGTTTCGATTTTTTTTTTAAAGGAGTGCTGCCTGATTGTTTATTTTTACAACTGCACTGTTCCTAAATAAATCGGACTTGTGAGCGGGAAACTAAGTGAGATAGCTGAAGCATAAAGTTAAGTAAAAGAATTGACCATGACTGTTTGTGTAAGCTTTTATTGAAGGAATTTGTGTTAGAGAGAGAGAAATCTGCCGGCTGTATTACTGAGTTTTATGCTAATTAAATGATATTAGTAGCGCAGTCTAAATTAACACATTCGCTGCCAACTCGTAGTTGGCAGCGAACTGTTATACTCGTATAACAGTTCGCTGTTGTTGTTATACTCGTAGTTGGTAAGCCAGCTACGAGTATACTCGTATGACGCTTATCGCCAGCAACGAGATTACCATACTGACCTTGAAGAAGTGAAATTGCTCGGCATAGGGGAACAGACTATGCCGAAGTAGTGTGGCAGCGAATGTGTTAAATAAATTTTCTAGTATCTTAGGCATAAGACCCATAGTGCGAAGGGTAGATAAACATAATACATAATAATATAAGCAAGAAAGATTCAGAGAGAGAGAAAGCGAGCACAGCTAATTAGAATAAAGTATAAAGATAAATATTTTAAGAATAACAGTATATAAGATAAAGAAAAAAAAAAATAAAGACACTTAAAATAAAGAGAAATTAACAGCTTTCGTTTACAGTGCTACATGAAAAATATACATCACCACTCACTTCCTATCTACAATTTCCCTCCAAATCAAGTTACATATTCAGACTCCAACATTATCAGATCTTATACCTCTGTCTTCTAAGGCACTTTTTACTCTATCAATCCAACTATATCTTGGTCTTTCTCTGAGTCTTTTAACTGCCAACCTATTAGATTAGCTCTACTAACACATTCCTGGATGATAACAATGTCAAGTTATTTCCTAATATCCTCGTTTTTAATATGATATTACCAATGATGCCATCTGTTCATGCGCCCTAATCTTTCTCAGGGCTCTCATATCTCTGGTATCTAGTCTTTGGTCAAGTGTTTTATTTCTAACCCAGCTCTCAGATTCATAAGTTAAAACCGGTTTGAACACTGTCTTGTACACAGCTAATTTAGTGTTTTGACTAATTTCACTCTTATTCCATATAAATTTACTCATTTGACTTCCTACCATACCAGCTTTGTTAATTTTATTGTATATTTCCATATTTAATTTACCGTCTTCGCTAAAAATTGTGCCTAAGTAGCTGAAATGTCCGGTTTCAGACGTTGCAGTTGATATATTCAATGTTTCTGCCAATTTTCATCGTCTTTGTCTTGTTATTGCTGATTTTGATATTTACAACAGTTATTCAATTTAGTCATGGAAATCTTCCAGACTTGTACTGGATTTTAGAAGCATAAAATTATCTCCATAAAGTAAAGACCTGAGATTAACTTCTCCAATTTTCATATAAGGTTTAATACCACTTTCCTTCATAATGTGATCCATATAGATAATGAATAACAGAGGGGATAATGTACATCCTTGTCTCATAGCAGATTTAACATTAAACCTTTGTCCAGTCCTTCTTTCAATTCTTACTACTGACTTACAACTCAAATAAAGACTAGGTATTGTTTGATATAATGCTCCACTGACACCATACAACTGTAGCGTTTTGAATAGCTTTTCTCTTGGAACCTTGTCATATGCCTTTTCTAGATCTACAAAACTTAAATACAGATCTTTGTTATATTCCCATGATTTCTCAACTATTTGCCATAAAGTGAAAATTTGATCCTTACAGCCTCTAACTGGCCTGAATCCAGCTTATTCTTCACTAAGCTTCCCTTTCACAATCCTTCTCAAATGTTTCTCAAGTATACTTGCATAAATCTTACAAGGAACACTCAGTAGGGAAACACTGTAATTCTCCCATTCAGTTTTATTTCCTTTTTTATATATACAGGGTGTTCGGGATAAATTTGACATATTTATAATTAATTATATTTTTCCTTAAGTTACATGTATTAACACACACTTCTCTTCATTTAAAAGTTTGGACCCTTCTTCATTCATATACAAGATGTCAGAAAGGATGGATAGCTGGAACCCACCTGAATCATGGAAGAGAATAACTTGTATCATGATGATTCGTGCCCGCCATCAAAATAAGGATATTACGACTGCTGCCCAATGCTCCCTGAATACAGTAAAAACAATCAGGCATGAACTAGAGACTTGCAATGGTGACTACGAGGATGTAGCAAGAAGAAAGATCCCTAGCAGACGATCTGATTGCGTTCGTACAGCAGAATTCCTCGCAAATCTGCAGGAACAGGTGTTGAAGAACCCTGGCATTGGAATTCGGGCTTTGTTCGTGGAGTTGCTAACTGTAGTCAAGCCCTGGATAACAAGGGTAGCCAATGGTAGGCCGTATGTATGGCAGCAGGATTCGGCCCCTTGCCACACCTCTGGGAAAAGTCAAAAATGGTTGTTTGAAAATTTCTACGACTTCATCAGTCCAAATGTTTGGCCTCCAAACTCCCCAGACCTTAACCCCATGGATTATTTTGTATGGGGCGCAGTTGAAAAAGACACCAATCGCACTTCCAGTAATACAAAAGCCCAGTTAATGGATAAAATTAAAACAGTTTTTGCGGCCCTTCCCAGGGAGACTGTAGCATCAGCTTGTTCGAGGTTCCGAAGCAGAATTGAAGCTGTGATCGATGCTAATGGTGGTTATTTTGAGTAAATCTTGTTGATAGTATTGTAATTAACTCTGCCTGTAATGTTTTTTTGTCAATTCATTAAATTTAATAGATACAAAGAAGATTTTCTTTTTCCTTACGAAACTGTCAAATTTATCCCGAACACCCTGTATATATATATGGGTACTGTAGGAGCTCTACTCCAATCATCTGGAATTCATCACTCTATCCAGGCCTTCTGAACTATGCAATGCTGCCACTGTAAGACTTTTATACCTCTATAGTTGAGGAGTTCTAGTCAAACATCACCTACTCCACCTGCTTTTCCACATTTCATGCTTTTGATGGCTTTTTCTACTTCAAGGATATGTATTCTTGATTGCAGGTCTGTTGAGGGATTTTACCACTGTGCTGTTACTGATTGTTTCATTTAGCAAGTTTTCGAAGTAATTACTCCATACATCAAGGATATTTTTCTCCGGTTTTCACATCACCTTTATTATCTCTAATTCCTTTTACAGCAGTCTTTCCTCCATTTCTGAGCTTTTTCAACAACCTCCAGAATATCTTGCCCCTTTTTTGATATTTATTTTCTATGTTCTTACCAAAGTCTCTCCCATGTTTTACACACCATTTAGCTTTCTTACATTTGTGACTGTATTCTCTAAGAGCACAAGCTGACTTATTTACCAGGACCTTTTGATATGCTTTCTTCTTTTTCTTTATTACCTCTTTAACTTCCTGTGTCCATTGGAGTTCTGATTTTTCTATCCTTGCAGACAACCTCAACACATGCCTCTCTGGCTGATTCAATCAGGGTTTTTTCCAAGGCTTGCCACTGAATCTCCAAGGTTTGATTCCTGTTCTCAAACTCTTTCATTTTTTCTTCAATAATCTTTGTGTATTTTAGTCTACATTTCACACTTCAGAGCTACTCAACTTTTATTCACTTTAAAACTTTATTACATATTGTTATTTTCAATATGAAATTCAATTTTATCCTGCTTAAGACCAAATGGTGAACACTTCCAATTTGAAATCCTCTGTACACTCTAGTGTCCTCTAACAGAGAGAAAACGTCACTGTCAACAATAACATAGTCAATGAGACTTTTCTTATTCCTCCTCTTCTCTCCATGTGAATTTGTGCACATTTTTATGTTGGATCATTGTGTTAGTAATAACCAGTTCATGTCCTGAACAGAAATCCAACAGATATTTGCCATTATTATTAACTTTTCTCTTTTCACCGAATTTCCCAAAATATTTTTGTATGTCTGATAATCATTTCCTACTCTGCTATTTAGATCCCCGACATGGACCAACTTTTCCTTTTTCATCATGTGGTGCTTAACGATCAAAGCTGTATAACTGGGAGGAAACCGTCATGTAGCCTTTTAAGTTATGTGGAGAACTGAGCAGGGCTTCTGACCTAATGTCCAATCCTCACTTTCTTGTGGTGGTCCTGTTAGTTATCTACCTGGATACTGAAGGAACGAGGATGGGCTGGCAATTTTGGATTTAGCTGACCAAATTATATTCTTATTGGTTTAAACAATATAAAATGATGTTACAACATGACTAGATATCATTAACATGAATATTCTGCTGATGTAATTAATTACCTTAGTTTTTGATGTTGTTGTTTTGTAAAATTTATGTTATGTATTATTCTTTTATTTTATTTATTTTTTTTACCACATGAGGCCAGACCAGGTAGATTAAGTATGATGTAACTTACTATGGTATGTTGTAGTTGCCGTAATGTAGTTATATGTATATAAATATATATATTCCTAAAGATGATCTTAATATACAGGTTGAAATGTAGAATTTTAATTTTATTAGTATTTTTATCTCAATGGCAGTTGACTCCATAAATCTAGCATAATGAGTGTTGTTCACTGTTTAATTTCATTGAATGAAACGAATTTCTGGAATTTTTCTCTGTTCCGAGTTACGCAATTTCTTTATTGCTTCCTTGTGGTGTGTGAGAGCATTCCAGTTACGTTAGTTATGTATTCCAGTTATGTTTTCCAGTTACTGGAATACATTCTTAGTATTCCAGTTATGGATAGATAACATTTGGTCTAGGCAATCTGGCAGACTGTTGAAGAAGCCTGCTCTGCTAGTATGGGATCAGTTTCGTTCTCACAGAACAGAAGATGTTAAAAATAAGTTCAAGAAATTGAAAACTCAGCTGTAATTCCTGGAGGTCTAACTAGTCAGCTTCAACATTTAGATGTCTGTATTAATAAACCATTTAAGAGATTTATGAAGGAGAAGTGGAACACTGCATCCAGAAGACTGCTGGATGTAGTCTTCAGATTTTGAGGTTACGCCATCAGGAAGGGGCCTAGCATTTCGCAAATTTGTGTGTGGGTGAAAGCTTCATGGGATGCTGTGAAAAATTTAACTTAAATGGTTAAATCATTTAAGAAGTGTGGCATTAGTAATTCACTTGGATGGTACAGAGGACAATTTGTTGTATGAGGACTCAGATTCTGATTTAGAAGAAGTTTCAAGTGTCTCTTCATTTAGCTCTGGAGATGAATTTTAGTCCTATTCTCTCTGAAAATACAGTACTTTTTACATTCTATCTCTATTACTATATCATTTTCTATTTCACTGATGCCTATAATTTTTGGCCAAGTCCTTACCAATCCATTCACTGAAATCTGTGAAATCATATTCAGCAATGGATAATCATTTTTGTACACACACACTCATTTATTCCAGGGGTGGCCAGACACATGTTTGACTGTATCCTCCCCCCCAAATATATCTAGTTTACCTGGTTTTGCACTTCCAAACTCTCACTAAACAATACTTTCTTCAAACATCTAACTCCAAAACTATTCAAATGTAGTCCATTAGGTATATATACACACCTTTTGTCTATCAGATTTACTCCATATATTTATAAACTGCATATCATTCCTTCTGCACAATCTTCCCATTAGCAATCAAGACCCTTCTTCTCCACTCTGTTCTATCATGGCAGACAATCTTTCCTGCTTAAACCTCAATCTACTCTTCTAAGAGACACCCTTTTGGAATGAATAAAAGTATCCTTTGTGACAGTGAAACAGATTATATATATATATTAGACATTATTCTTTATACTGTTCTGCCCTCAAAGTTGTAAACTATTGCTTAGGTGTATCTCATAATAACACTATTAGAGCCATATTTAGATAAAGGGCATTATTTATTCATTGATAACTGTTATAAAAGTCTGAATTTGTTCAAATATTTGGCTTACAAAAAAGATTTTAAAAAAAAATAATAATAAGGTGCATGTGGGACAGCTACAGCAAATAAAAAAAAAAAATATGCCTCAATTCAGTGGGGGATAAAAATGGTGAACACAAGTCTGATTTTTGTGATGAATTGCTTTCAGTAAAATGGCATGATAAACATGATGTTCTTACACTGGCTTCAATTCATAGAAATATTATGGTGATTACAGATAACATTGACAGAAAAACAGAGAAAAAAAAAAAGAAAAGGCAGGTTTTACAAAAAACTCTAAAACCTGCCTGTGTATCAGATAATAATGCAAACCAGAAGGCTTGTAGACAAAAGTGACATGCAAATGAGTTTAGACAGTATGAAAATCAAAGAACTGGTACATAAAACTTTTCTTCCATCTGCTTGACATTTCTGTAATAAGTGTATACAACCTGTTTCTGGTAAAAGCTGGAAACAAATTTTAGCTGGCTGACCTAGGCTACAGGTCAATCGGCTAGCTAAATGAACAAGTACAGCAAACTAAGGAAGTCACCTAAAGGTAGAAGAAGATCGTCAGCACCTGATCTGTTGAATTTGACTAAAAAACATTTTCCAGTTACTATGCCTTTTACTAGTGGGAAAAAGCAGCTCAAAGTTGATTTGTATATAAAAACACCACAAAACAGCCTGACTCCAGACACACTGTGCATGACTCCTTGTTTCCAAATTTACTACATGATATTGAACTTTTGAAGTTAGTGTATCTTGAAAAATGTTCGTTTTGTCCCAATAAACACTGCTCGAGACAGAACCTAGAAGTACTCCAATTTTCTGATCGGAATACTTCTAGGTTCATTTAATCAAATATTTATTTATTGACTGTTTTTTTTTTGGGAGGGGGGGAATAGTCAAAACTCACTATATAGAGGTGAGGTATGTATTTTCAACTTACCACTCAACTGGTTCATTGTTCATGGCAAGCCACTGAGCTTAACATACAAGGTAAGATGGGAAGATAAATCCTTACCTTTTTATTTTTTTGTGACTCCTACTCACAGAATTCATTTTGGAAAATTATGGAGACAACAAATGTGTTAGGAATAATTACTTTAATTTCCCAATGTTTCAACCTTCATATTAAAGTCATCATCTGGAACACATACATACACACAAAGACAAGCTATATTGTATTTTGAACAGTATGCTAAAGTGATAATAATTATTGTTATTATTACGGGTATCTCCATGGAGTCAGTAGACTCATTGTGGGAGACCCACACTATCAAAACAATATCTATCATATCTCTTCTTGCATTCATTTACAGACGAAGAACTCACAACTGAGTCAGGTAATGCATTCCACTCATTCACCACCCTCCAGGCGAAAAACCTCGTTCTCACACCCTTGTTAACCACACTTTTCCTTAATTTCCTGGGATGACCTCTTGTTCTTCCATCACTGTCACACAGCTGAAATATTTCCCCTGTATCAATCTTATAAAAACCTTTTAGTAATTTAAATGTTTCTATCATATCCCAGCTTCCCCGCCAACCTCTGCAATCCATGAACTCTCAATCTATCAATGTAGGGAGTATTTTTTACATCAATCACCAACTTAGTCACTCTTCTATGAACCCTCTCCACAACTTCCTCATCTCCAAGAAATCCAGGTGATCAGACCTGAGCACAGTAATCCAAATGAGGAAGTAACAACAGTTTATAAAGGGGAATAATAACCTCTTTATCTCTGGATGTTAGTGTGTTCCTCAATAACCAAGTAATCCTATGTGCAATCTTGGACACCTTAGCAATGTGTCTGCTGAACTTCATCTCTCCTTATCCACCAACACCCCTAGACTCATCAATCTCTTGGATACGTTTCCATCAATGTAGTACATAGCTGGTAATCTTTTAATCCCAAAATGCATAACTTTACATTTTTCCACATTGAACTGACATCCATTACCCTTTGCTCATTTTGCCAGCTTATTTAAATCATCCGCAAACTCTCAACGTCAGCTTGATTTTTTACAGCAATATCCAACTTTGCATTATCAGCAAACAACTGAATATCTCCCTTTAAGCCATTTCCTATATCATTTATGTACAAATTAAACAGCAATGGCCCCAAGCACGGAGCCCTGAGACACGCCGCTGGTCACCTGCCTCATCCTGGACTCTGCTCCTCCATACACCACCTTCTGATATCTCTCCCTGAGCCATTCTTCTATCCATATCACCAGTTTAGTATCCATCCCCATCTGCTCCAATTTGCACAACAGTATTACATGGGGTATCCTGTCTTAGAGATTTTGCCTTAGCAAAATCCAGAAGTACCACTGTGTAGCCATTTCCTTTGTCCAACTCAGATGTCATTTTATTATACAAAGTTAATAAATTGCTAAGGCAGGATCGACCTTTAACAAAACCACGTTGGCCCCTATAGAGTATCATATCCTGATCCACCCATTCTTGAATTTTGTCTTTAACCAACTTTTCCACCACTCCAGAGATGGTGATTGGCCTATAATTAACTACAGCAGTTTTAGAGCCACCTTTATGCAAAGGAACTACTTTGCCTTCCTTCCACTCCCTAGGGACCATACCAGAGTCAACCTTAAGTTAAATAACCAAGTAAGAGACATTGACAATTCCATTGCACATTCATGCAACACTTGAGCTGATATTCCATCTAAACCTACAGCAGTGTTTGCATTTAAATTTTGCAATATACTAAGTACCTCTGATAACTTCAATTCTCAATTCAATAATGATTTGATCAACTGTTATTCTACGGTCCTGGCCTTTAGTGAAAAACTAAATCCTGTTTATATCACCATCAGAGAACAAATTAGTATATTTTGGGAAAATTTGGAGAAAAGAGAAAAGCTAATAATAATGGCAAATATCTATTAAATGGATAAGAATCCTATATTTTTATATAGCCAGTAAGTGAAACTCAAGATCGATAACTACGATCTATGAGTTTCAATGCCGAAAAACTATCGGCGAAGGCAATTCGAAGCAAAGGTGGAGCAAGCTCCCTCACTATTCTTGATATTCTCTCATAATGTAAAACACAGCTCCTAGGAGATGTAATACTGTCATTACATTATGAGGGGAGGTCACTACCCAGACCGGTTTCAACCTTTTTTGAGGTCTCATCAGTGAGTAGGTAGACCTGGAAAATATCAAAGCTTAGTGAAAAGAACTTACATACCTTCACTATACGAATGCCATAAAGGTGTGCTTGTAATTTGTAATTAAAATAAAAAGCCAAAAGGCTAGTTTTCTGGCAATTGAATAGATATTAAATGGATAAGAATCCTATATTTTTATATTTTCCAGGTCTACTTACTCACTGATGAGACCTCAAAAAAGGTTGAAACCGGTCTGGGTAGTGACCTCCACTCATAATGTAATGACAGTATTACATCTCCTAGGAGCTGTGTTTTACATTATGAGAGAATATCAAGAATAGTGAGGGAGCTTGCTCCACCTTTGCTTCGAATTGCCTTCGCCGATAGTTTTTCGGCATTGAAACTCATAGATCGTAGTTATCGATCTTGAGTTTCACTTACTGGCTATATAAAAATATAGGATTCTTATCCATTTAATATCTATTCAATTGCCAGAAAACTAGCCTTTTGGCTTTTTATTTTAATTACAATGGCAAATATCTGTTGGATTTCTACTCAGGACATGGACTAGTTATTACTAACACCATGTTCCAACATAAAAATGTGCACAAATTCATGTGGAGAGAAGAGGAAAGGACTAAGAAAAATCCCATTGACTATGTTACTGTTGATAGTGATGTTTTCTCCCTGGTTCAGGACACCAGAGTGTACAGAGGTTTTGAAATTGGAAGTGATCTATATTTAGTTTTGAGCAGGATAAAATTGAATTTCATATTGAAAAGAATGCAAGAAAGTTTTAAAGTGAATAAAAGTTGAGCTGCTCTCAGATGTGAACTGTAGACTAAAATACACAAAGGTTATTGCAGAAAAAATGAAAGAGTTTGAGAACAGGAATCAAACCTTGGAGATTCAGTGGCGAGCATTGAAGAAAACCCTGATTGATTCAGCT
Source organism: Typopeltis vanoorti (assembly GCF_054136105.1). Lineage (NCBI taxonomy): Eukaryota > Metazoa > Arthropoda > Arachnida > Uropygi > Thelyphonidae > Typopeltis > Typopeltis vanoorti. The sequence goes on along the minus strand of NC_143549.1, from coordinate 47,033,179 downwards.
AGAGAGGCATGTGGTGAAGTTGTCTGCAAGGATAGAAAAATTAGAACTCCATGGTGGACACAGGAAGTTAAAGATGCAGTGAAGGAAAAGAAGAAAGCACATCAAAAGTTCCTGGCAATTAAGTCAGCATGTGCTCTTAGAGAATACTGAGACAAATGCAAGAATGCTAAACACTGTGATAAATTAGCTAAACAAAAGTCATGGAATGACTTTGGCAAGAATATAGAAAATAAATATCAAGAAGGTGGCAAAATATTCTGGAGGTTGTTGAAGAAGCTTAGGAAAAAGGAAAGAGTGCTGTAAAAGGAGTTAGAGATGATAAAAGGTGACATGAAAACAGAAGAAAAAAAGATATCCTTGAAGTATGGAGTAATTACTTTGAAAAACTGCTAAATGAAACAAGAGTGATGACAGCACAGTGGTAAAAAACACTGACCAGGCATGCAGTCAGGAATACATATCCATACTTGAAGTAGAAAAAGTCATCAAAGGCTTAAAATGTGGAAAGGCAGCAGGAGCAGATGTTATTCGAACAGAAATGCTGAAGTATGGTGGTATAAAAGTCTTACAGTGGCTGCACTGCATAGTTCAGAAAGCCTGGATAGAGGGACGAATTCCCGATGATTGGAGTAGAGCTCTCATAGTACCCATATATAAAAAGGGGAATTAAAACTGAATGTGAGAATTAAAGAGGTATTTCTCTACTAAGTGTTCCTGGCAAGATCTATGCAAGTATACTTGAGAAACGATTGAGAAGAATTGTGGAAGAAAAGCTGGGTGAACAAGAAGCTGGATTCAGGCCAAATAGAGGCTGTCAGGATCAGATCGTCACTTTACAACAAATAGTCGAGAAAGCATGGGAATATAACAAAGATCTGTATTTAAGTTTTGTTGATTTGGAAAAGGCATATGACAAGGTACCAAGAGAGAAGCTATTCAATTCGCTACAGTTATATGGTGTTAATGTGGCATTATATCAAGCAATACTTAGTCTTTATTTGAGTTGTAAGTCAGCAGTTAGAATTGAAGTACAGGAAGATGGTTTAATGTTAAATCTGCTATGAGACAAGGATGTACATTATCCCCTCTGTTATTCATTATCTATATGGATCACATTATGAAGGAAAGTGGTATTAAACATGATATCAAAATTGGAGATGTTAATGTCAGCTCTTTGCTTTATTATATACAAGTCTGCTAGATTCTCTGACTAAATTGAATAACTGTTGTACTAGATATGGTATGAAGGTCAGCAATAAAAAGACAAAGACAATGAAAATAGGCAGAATCATTGAAAATGTCAACTGTGTTGTGAATGGAGAACCTGTGGAACAAGTAAAACATTTCAGCTACTTAGGCGTGATTTTTAGTGAAGATGGTAAATTAAATATAGAAATAGACAACAGAATCAGTGGGAAGTCAATTGAATAAATTCATATGGAATAAGAGAGAAATTAGTCGGAATACTAAATTAGCTGTATACAAGACAGTGTTCAAACCAGTTTTAACTGATGGATCTGAGAGCTGGGTCAGAAGTAAAACACTTGACCAAAGACTAGAGACCGTAGATATGAGGGTCCTGAGAAAGATTATAGGCGTAAACAGATGGCATCAATGGCAATATCATATTAAAAACGAGGATATTAGGAAAGAACTTGACATTGTCAGCATCCAGGAATGCGTTAGCAGAGCTGAGCTCAGATGGTATGGTCACTTAAACAGAATGGGTGAAGAAATATTAGCAAAACAAGTGTTCTCTGCCAGGTTGGCAGCAAAACGACCCAGCGGAAGACAAGATATAGGTGGATTGATACGGTACAGAGTGCCTTAGATGATAGAAATATAAGATCTGATAATGTTGGAGTCTTGACAAGCAACAGACTGATTTGGAGGAAAATTGTAGATAGGAAGTTAGTAATGATGTAAATTTTTTCATGTAGTACTGTCATATCCTGTACACTCCATGAGGGTAAATGGCAGGAATTTGAAGATGATGACGACAACAAAATTGATGGCCTAATCAATAATTAAAGCTAACATCCTAGATTACTATAATTCTAATTAAAACTAACTCTTAATCCAAAAGGTTATGTGGGTAGAATATATGCTATCCATATTCTTGGATTTTTACACCAGGATTATTGTTAAGGTTAGAGTGGCTGATAAGAATTTCACAGGCCTCTTTAAATTTGTGCTCATACCACGTTTTCATTGATGTAAAGCACAGGTGACTTTCCAGTCAATTCTATGTTGAGTATTCAGGTCATGATCAGAAAGATGAGATATGCCTAGTTTTTGTGTTGAGTGGTGGTAAGAGTTCATGTATATATATTGGTTAATATGCATAGACTTATGTTAAACAGTGAAGGAAAGACTGCTGGAAGGAAGATGTGTAACAAGTGTATCTAGAAAAGAAAGTGTGTTCTGACTTTCAATTTCAATTGTTGTGTGTCTAAAGTGTCTAATATCTGGAAACCATGGGTCCAGATAATGAAAACATTGTCAACATATCTAAACCAGACTTTGGGTTTTAAAGTAAAGGAATCTAGAGTACATTGTTCAAAAGCTTCCATATAAAAGTAAGCAATTGGGGGGAGGGGGGGGGGATTAAAGGTGGGCCCATGGCTGTGCCATTTTTTTTTTTGTAGGTAAAAAATATTTTGCCACACAAAATAGCTAGAATGTAGTATGTGCAAACTGTGATATTGGGCAGGAATTTGTCTATAAAAGAAGAATTGTGTCAATGATTAGGACAATTTGTTAAAAAGGCAGAGATCAAAACTGACTAATAAATCAATCAAATCAAATAAACAAAATTAAGGCCATCACACTCTTTTCAAGTGTGATGGCCTTAATTTTGTTTACAAAGTGTTGGGTGTTTTTGAATTGGGGAGGGGGGAAATGACCTGCCAACTCCTTGAGTGTTGACGCTAGTTTCTTGGCTAGATATTGTTACTAGATGTTAACTGGAGTTGTCAATACCTTCACAGCTATCGGCTAAAGTGATATGTTCTGCTTGTGCAAGGCATAAATTCTCAGGGAATGAGTGTAGTGTGGAAGTGTGTGATTGATTGATTGATGCCAGGACGTGATTGATTTAAGTAATTCTTCTGTGTTCTTTTTAATCCAATTAGTTGTATTATATTTCACAAGTTGATAGGTGCTGTTGTCTGAGACTAATTGATTCATATTTTCCAGATAGGTTATTTGGTTTAAAATATTGTGGCACTGCCTTTTTTTTTTTGGCTCTAGTAACTATGATATCCTGACTTACTTTTAAAGATGTCACAGCTGTCAATTCAGTTTTGGTTGTGTTGCTAGTTATTGCTTTAGTGTTGTTTAAAATGTTAGAAGTTCCTAATCATATTTTATCAGCTATGATGGCTGGGAGAAATCTTATGCTTCTTTCAATATGGTATATAAATTCAATTTGTTAATGGTCCTGGATGCCACAGCAAAGTTAAAGCTATTACTAAGTAGCAAGAGTCAAGTAAAAAAATCCTATCCACAAAATATTATAAATCTACAGTACATGTAATATGGGTAGGTAAACTAAAGGTAGTTTTTATTGTTTTATATTTTTAATTAATTTTTTTTACATAATCCAGACACCCTAATCTAGATACCAAACATGAGCCACATCAAGCTCTAATCAGCAGGGTAGTGGTCACCTAAAAGCAATCACATCCATCCATGTCAAGATTTGAATCTGCAGACTATTAGCATAAGGATGGATACTAATGTCTGAAGTTTTTTTTTTTTTCCCACTTGGTTAGACTATAATAAATTTAGTTTAATCCTTTATCCAAGTGCAAGCAAACAAAGTTTGCACCTGAATGTATCTTCAGGACTGAGGCAACTCATGGTAAAGGTGGACCAAGCTCTCATCACTCCTTGTCTCAGTATCTCCCATAATGCAAAGCGCATCTCCTTGCAGACATGTATAATGCTATTAATGCTATGCATTAAGGGAAGGGTCACTACCCAGGCCAGTTTCGACCTTTATTGAGGTCTTGTCAGTGGGAACCAGACCCAGAAGTGGTGATACTAAGGCAGAAGCAAGGGAGAAGTGATATTTACCTATATAAGTTGTCAAAAGGTGTACCACCTTATTATTAAATTACTCTGGATTTAGAGAAAGATGTTTGAAGTTTTTTTTTTCCACTTGGATACTAATCATGCTCAGGAAATGAGGCTGGCATTCATAAGTTCATATATATTATTATTATTATTATTATTTATTTTCAATGTTTTATTTTTGTTGCTGGTAATACTTTGCATTTCTTACCATTCTAAACAGTCTTCAAAAATATCACCACCAAGGGCATCAAATATTACTCTAACTCCTGCACCATTTGTAACTTTACTCACAGCATTAACAATTTCCTTCTTACTAAAATTGATAGCTGAGAATGCTCCTTTATCACGAACAAGTGCTGCTTTGTCCTCTGTGCCACATGCTCCTATAACCTTAAAAAGCATCAATAAAAAAGAAAAATATAGTATTAACACTTAACTGATTTATGACATGATTAATGGTTTAATTAGATGTTGATACAAAATTACTAATCAACAGTAATTTTATTATATAACCTTTTTTTTAATACTGTGTCAATAATAATATACAATCTTCTGATGCAAAAAAGTTTGATACAGGTATCTCTATAGTAGAAAAATATGAATGGTTTCAACTTAATTTGTTGTCAAAATTGGTGTCCTTCATAAATGTGAAATGTGACATACATCATCATCATCAAATTCCTGCCATGTACCCTCAAGGGGGTGCACAGGATATGATAGCACTACGTGAAAAATTTACATCATTACTAACTTCCTATCTACAATTTTCCTCCAAATCAGTCTGTTACTTGTCAACACTCCAACATTATCAGATCTTATATTTCTATCTTCTAACATACTTTTTACAGTATCAATCCACCTATATCTTGGTCTTCCTCTGGATCGTTTTTCCTGCCAACCTGGCAGAGAACACTTGTTTTGCTAATCTTTCCTCGTCCATTCTGTTTAAGTGACCATATCACCTGAGTTTAGCTCTGCTAACACATTCCTGGATGCTGAAAAATTCAAGTTCTTTTGTAATATCCTTATTTTTAATATGATATTGCCATTGATGCCATCTGTTCGTGCCCCTAATCTTTCTCAGGGCTCTCATATCTGCTATCTCTAGTCCTTGGTCAAGTGTTTTACTTCTGACCCAGCTCTCCGATCAGTTAGTGAAAACTAGTTCTAAATTGTTCTTGCAGACAACCTCACCACATGCCTCTCTGGCTGAATCACTCAGGGTTTTCTTCAAGGCTTCCCACTGAATCTCCAAGGTTTGGTTCCTGTTCTCAAACTCTCATTTTTTCTTTAATAATCTTTGTGTATTTCAGTCTACAGTTCACATCTGAGAGCTGCTCAACTTTTATTCGCTGTAAAACTTTAGTATTTCGACTAATTTATATATATATAATGGGGCATTATATATATAATGCCCCATTGACACCATAGTGTACTGAATAATGTAACTACATAACTGCAGCGTATTGAATACCTTCTCATTTGGCACCTTGTCATATGCCTTTTCCAGATCGAAAAAACTTAAATACAGATCTTTGTTGTATACTCCACTACTTGTCGTAAAGTGAAGATCTGATCCTGACAGCCTCTATTTGGCATGAATCCAGCTTGTTCCTCCACAATTCTGCTCAACCATTTCTCAAGTATACTCACATAAATCTTACCAAGAACGCTCAGTAGGGAAATACCTCTGTAATTCTCACATTCAGTTTTATTTCCCTTTTTATATGTATGTACTATGAGAGCTCTACTCCAATCATCGGGAATTTGCCCCTCTGTCCAGGCTTTCTGAACTATGCAGTGCAGCCACAGTAGGACTTTTATACCACAATACTTCAGCATTTCTGGTCAAATATCATCTACTCCTGCTGCCTTTCCACATTTCAAGTCTTAGATGGCCTTTTCTACTTCAAGCATAGATATGTATTCCTGACTGTATGCCTGTTGAGTGTTATTTATCACTGTACTATCACTGCTTGTTTCATTTAGCAATTTTTCGAAGTAATTACTCCATACTTCAAGGATATCTTTTTTTTTCTCCTGTTTTCATGTCACTTTTATCATTTCTAACTCCTTTTACAGCACTCTTTCCTCCATTATTAAGCTTGTTCAACAACCTCCAGAATATTTTGCCACCTTCTTGATATTTATTTTCTATGTTCTTGCCAAAGTCCTCCCATGACTTTTGTTTAGCTAGTTTTACAAAGTGTTTAGCTTTCTTACATTTGTCTCTGTATTCTATGAGAGCACAAACTGATTTATTTGCCAGTAACTTTTGATATGCTTTCTTCTTTTCCTTCACTGCCTCTTTAACTTCCTATGTCCACCATGGAGTTCTGATTTTTTTATCCCTGCAGACAACCTCACTACATGCATCTCTGGCTGAATCACTCAGGATTTTCTTCAAGGCTTGCCACTGAATCTCCAAGGTTTGGTTCCTGTTCTCAAACTTTTTCATTTTTTCTGCAATAACCTTTGTGTATTTTAGTCTACAGTTCACATCTGAGAGCAGCTCAACTTTTATTTGCTTTAAAACTTTCTTACATGTTATTCTTTTCAATATGAAATTCAATTTTATCCTGCTCAAGACTAAATAGTGATCACTTCCAATTTCAAATCCTCTGTACACTCTGGTGTCCTGCATCAAGGAGAAAACATCACTATCAACAATAACATAGTCAACGAGACTTTTCTTATTCCTTGACTCTTCTCGCCATGTGAATTTGTGCACATATTTATGTTGGAACATGGTGTTTGTAATAACCAGTATATGTCCTGAGCAGAAATCCAACAGGTATTTGCCATTATTATTAGCTTTGCTCTTTTCTCCAATTTTTCCAAAATATTTTTGTACGTCTGACAATCATTTCCTACTCTGCTATTTAGATTGCCAACAAGGACAAACTTTTCTTTTTTCATTGCGTCAGTTGCTTTCTCTCAAGACTCAAAAAATTCTTCCACTTCTGTGGGATCATAGGCACAAATAAGTCTCATCGTCCAATTCCCCATTCTGATATTTGTCCACATCACTCTACCGGAGATTGCCTGCCATTCAAGAAGATTAGCCTCGTATTTAGTGTTTAATACTATGGCTACTCCTTTTCCTTGATTGTCATTGCCTGAATATAACATTTTGTATTTATTGTTCAGAAAGATCTCTCCAGTTTTTGTCTGTTTTGTTTCAGTCACCCCTATTATGTCAACCTGGTACTTATCTAATTCCTCAGCTAGTCCATTTCTTTGCCATTCAGACCTTATACTGATAGTACCAATCTTTAACTCTGGTGATGTTGAGTTGGGATGTGTTTTCAGATTTGTTCTGGTAGCTGACTTTTCGCTGTTTGCCATAGTTCCCTGGCACAAACAACGGGGGCCTTGTTTAACTGGGCGATGCCCCAGCCGGGGTGTTGCCCAGTTAAACAAGGCTGTGTGGTCTCCTCCTCTCGGTTATACAGCTTTGACCCTTAAGCACCCCAATGTGACATACTTAAAGCTCAAAGCAAGATAACTGGGAACATAAATGCCTATAAACAATACAGAAAACTGATTGGGCTTCACATTGTCCAATACTTACCTTTTTTGACATGTAATGAAAAGTTCATTACCAAGTTAACTCTTGGCCTCAAAAGAATTTAAGGTGGGTACCACCATACAAGAAATATCAATGGAAAAGAAGTGGAACGATTAAAGAAGTACAATGTGAACATAAATAGAGTTACCAAAAAAGGTAAATGTCTTTTAAATAACAAATATAAAATGCTTAGGCAATAGAGATCACAGAAAGGAAAGAAGGATGGGCTATGATGATAAACAAGATAAACTTCTTAAATAAAAGTAGAACTCTTTTATTTTTCTTGGTTATAAAGTACATTACACCCAACAAGAAATTATATTCTTGTTTTTATTCCTTACCCAAGCATAAGTATGTGAAGCATCATCACAGTGTGCTAAACGTATATGGAGCCAGATGACTTCACAAATATTGTGAAGTCATCTGGCTCCAAACAAACAGCTCAAGTATTTTATACCATACATCCACCATTTATCCAACCTTCAAAATGATGGCGCTTCAATTAACCAACCTTTCCATGTCAACTAACTTCTGGTACAGCACGATGTAATTGTACTTCAATTTCAGAACACCAAACTGCCTTCTCAGTATAGTGGATAAATAGATTAGTGCATTGCTATACATTATTATGTCCTTGCAGTTAATCCTGAATCCTATTGAACCCAACATCTAAACCCATGTGCTGCAACTTAAATATTAGCTTATCATGTGGTACCCTGTCAAATGCCTTTGCAAAATCCAAAAAAATGGCCGTAATGCCTTTCCCTCATCAACTGCTCTTGTCACTTTATTAAAAAAGGCAACCAGATTACTAAAATCAGAGTGCTCCTTAACAGATCTGTTGATTCTCACCGATAACATCACGTCTTATGCAATGGCACTATCTTATCTTCCTTCCATTCTTTGGGTACCTTTCCTCATAGCCAGGTCAACAGACTCAGTTCTTTAGTACATTCTCTCAAAATCCGTGGTGAACTACCATCCAGGGTACTCAGTATTTGGAACACACTCTCCTCTTACACCTCTAAACCTCGAACCTGTCCTATCTCTCTAGTATTAAAACTTACTTCTCCAGGATGAAATATGCCAATAAAGTGTTTATTGAACAATTCCACTATGTCCTCAGCATCAGTCACTCTATTCCCATTTTTATCCCACAATGTCATTCTTCCACAATCATTTCTCCTCCTATTGGCCACATAGCTAAAACATTCCCTAGGATTATCTTTAGATCTTAGTGCCAGTCTCTTCTAATATTCCACTTTTGCCTTCCTTACCATATTAGTCACTCTCCTGGCCTGAGTCTTATATTCTTTATGCACTCCTCTCCACACCTCTCCTTATATCTCTTCCATAACCTCTTTTTTATCTGCAGTTCCTGTTTGATATTGTTTGTCATCCACTTTACACCAAATTGTGTTCTCTTCTTCACTCGTGGAATACAGCTTACTATTACTGCCAACAAATATTCCTTCACAATTTCCCACACACTAATGATATCCCGGCCTTCCAATTCTGCCCTCCATGGAACTGCCCCAAGTTGATATCTAAGACTATCATAATCACCTGCCTTATAATTCCACATACATTCCATTTTCTTTGATATTCCTGCATGTCTATTCATCTTCCTCAAGTTCATCATATTCATCAAGTAAAAAACAAATGGTCACTCTCTCTCCCATAGGGGGAAGAGATGTCATCTCAGTTATTGTCAGCTCTTCTGATGCGATGACCAAATCCAAAACTCTTGAACCTCTTGTTCCCACTATCACATGTTGCCTAAGACATCTGTCCCTCAAGAATTCCAGAAATTCCATTCCCTTATTACTACATTCATTTTTCCTCTTCCCAACCTATACTGCTATAGTTAAAATCTCCCATAACAATCATTCTTCTTCTTGCACTTGCCAAGCTCAACTGCCTAAACATCTCCTGCTCCCCATTCTCTGTGCTCCTTGGCTTGTAGTAACATCCCACTAAATATCCTATCTTGCACCTCTACCTCACACCATATGCTTTCAAAACCATTAGTGTCACTGCCTTCCAAAGCCTCCACTCTTCAAGGACATAAGTCATCACTTATCATAAGCAGTACCCCACTACCATGTTTTCCCTTCCTATCCTGCCAAAAAATGCTGTACCCTGTTATTCTATTCCTGTTATTATATCATCTTCCATCAACCATGTCTCAGAGATCCCAATAATCTTTGGCCATGCTGATGCTATCAACACCACCAATTCATCTCCTTTATTCCAGATACTCCTGTAAAAATGTCACTGCTTCTATACCTATCATTATCCCCTCCAGAGTCCACTGGACTCAGTATTACCTGATGTTGTCTCCCTTCCCACAAGAGGCCATCCCTGATACCATCCGCCCTGGGAATTCTAGTTTTCCTGCATTGATGCACCGACTCATTCAGAAAACAGCAATCTCTCCAGATGCCTATGTCTTACCTCATTCAGATGCAAGTGGTCTCTCACATATCCTTTCTGTCCTCAAATGCCCTCCAAGCAACCACATATTAGAATCCTCTCTTCTAACACATTCTGGCTATTATGCTATTCATTATTACTGCTCTTCTGCTCTGCTCTTCATTATCATACCTGGGAAACACACACACACACACACACACACACAATCTTTCCTCTTTGCGTTTTCTTTTGTACAACATCAAGCATGAATCTTAGATCTCTCACCACCCGATTTACACTGCCTCTCAAGTCATTTGTGCCCACCATCACAATCATCTCATCCACGCTTTCACCCCACTTAACTGCCATACCCACACTTTCTATCATTTCTCCAGGAAAACGCTCCTCTGGCATCCTATTTTGCACATCACAGATCATTGAGTCTCTATACATCATGCCTCTTATCACTCTGTTCCTTGACTGCTCACCTACATTCCCTCGCTGTCTCTCTCTCTCGCTCTCCTCTAACCCTTTCTCTTTGTATTCTCCTACTTACCTGCTGTCCTGGCATCACTCTATCAATGGTTCCAGAACTCCCTCGCATTCTTCTCATTCCCTCTCTCTCCACTTCTATCATTTCCCATAACTCTCTCTCATTCCCTGTGTTCTACTGTTTCTATTCTCTCATTCTCATAACTCTTTCTCATTCCTTCTCTTCTACTGTTTCTATTCTTTCCTCTTCTATCATTCCCAAAACTCTCTCATTCCCTCTCTTCTACTATTTATATTCTTTCCTCTTCTATCATTCCCAAAACTCTCTCATTCCCTCTCTTCTACTATTTATATTCTTTCCTCTTCTATCATTCCCAAAACTCTCTCATTCCCTCTCTTCTGCTGTTTCTATTCTCTCATCTTTTATCATTCCCCAAACTCTCTCATTCCCTCTCTTCTACTGTTTCTATTCTCTCTCTCTCTCCTCTTTAATCATTCCCCAAACTCTCTCATTCACTCTCTTCTACTGTTTCTATTCTCTCCTCTTCTATCATTCCCATGACTCTCTCTCCCTCTCTCACTCCTAATCTGATTCACCTAATCTCATCTTTCATACTTCTCATTTCATTCCCAAGATATTCCACCTCCTCTTTCAGCTCATCTCTCTCTCTGCATGTTAGCCACTCTTGCTCGCCATTCATCCTCCCAATGAAGACAATCTCCAAAAACTTCACAATCATTCAAGCCTTCCACACCTCCCACTCTTATTTTTTCATTCATATTCCGCTCGTCATTCTCATCTTCTATCACACTACTCGTCTCTCTAAGTTCAGACTCTCCCACCTCAGATGCAACCAGGTCAGCTATTGTAATATTTAACTCACTAAGTTCCTCTCATTGCCTACATTTTGCACATATATGCATGCATCCCCCCCCCTTCTCTCACCTGCCACATATCCAACTGCTGGGACACATACATACTACAAGCACTACATGCCACAAAATCCTGTATTATGTTATGCAAAATAGAGTCCCTAAATGGGGGAGGACTTGGCAGCATGCCATTTGTAATTGGAGCTGTGGCTGCTGCTATTATTCAAAGTGCCGAGGAATTACTACAACTAAATGCTATATACTAAACGCTCTACTATACTATGTTATACGCTCTACTGTAAGCTAATTTACTTATGTGATACTATAAGTATAAACTATATTTAACTATACTAAATAACTAAATACAAAAACTTATCTTCTTCTCTTTGACCGTAAATGCATCCAACTCTGACCTCGCCTTCTCAGTAACTGAAAAATAACACAATGTAAACAACTCAACTCCAAAAGCAGCACCACTTGTATTAGTGAAAAAAAAAAAAAAATGTAGAGCAATTCGCAAAAGAAGTCACACTATACACATTTAAAAACACTTTTTTCCTAGCACAGCTCAAATTCACCGCCACAGTGTTCAGCAACTCTAGTGCACTCCTCAAAATTATGGAAAGGTTCACTACCTAGATCAGTTTCTATCTTTATTGACGTCTCAGTAGATTCACACTCATGGATATACATAGCGCTAAATCAATAGTAGAAGTAACATTTCCATATATATGCATTATGGAGAGGATCACTACCTTGATCAATGTCTACCTTTACTGAGGTTGCAACAGTAGGAGTTACACATATGGAAATGCATAGTTAAATGAATGGCAGAATAACATGTCCATATCCAAGTAGCACATGTTACACTATAAACATCACACTTTACAGTATACACCATTTTCCTACCTGTATATACAAACATGATTTCTACCATTGGATAAGACCACATCATGAATACTGTTTTCAGATATGGTCATTAGATAACTGGTCTATGAAACTGTGCATAAGAGGCTAGACTAAGGGAAATGTTTTCTTCAAAGTTTGATTAATAGATAAAAGAAGATACATGACAAATTCATTGTCATCCCTGGAACTGAATAAGGCTGTGTTAAGGAAGCATGCTAGGTTCAGAATCTTTTCACAGCATGTAATGAATCTGTAAAATGGACTGCCATTGTTGTAAATGCAGCTTAAATGATTTCCTGTAAAGAAAGTTATGATAGGTATTTAGGCATGTATAACGTAAATATTTTTTTACTTACTTTTTATTAATCTATTTAATTTAACAAATAGATGTCTACTGCGCCATTGCAATATTTTTCTTATTTAATTTTTTATTGTAGTTGCTTGAGCTAGTTCAAACTGTCTATAGACTTCAATTTCTAATTCATGCATAAAACTTGCAATTAATCTTAATCTTTAGTCCTTAACTTAGTTTTACCCCCACCCCCGCTCTCTCTCAAGGCCGGAAATATGCTTCTGCACATGCTTGAATTGTACACTTAGGAAAAGCTTCTGACTGGAGCCAAGTCCTTAATCTACTTTGCTGTATTTCACTTGTATTGATCTATAATGAATTGTACACTTAGGAAAAGCTTCTGACTGGAGCCAAGTCCTTAATCTACTTTGCTGTATTTCACTTGTATTGATCTATAATTTTTTTTTTTTTCAACTGCACCATTAAGGATCACGTAAAAGAACTGTTGTTCCTTCCCTTACATATAAGAGAAATATTCAGCTAAGCACAATAATAACTCTTAATTTTACTCTATCTCAAGCAACTCCTATTAATTAATCAGTCAGTCGTGGCTATTACTACTCATAGGTCACACAGGTTTGTATTTTTATGAGAAGTGCATTGGATAAACAAGATCAGGAAAGCTATTAACAACAACATGTTTATTCTTACTAAGACAAATTATATACAACATTCAAACACCACATATCACGTGTCTGGTTCTAAGACAACAAGAGTACATTGGAGACAATACCTGTCACGTGTCTAACTCTCAAAAAAATCAATTAAGCATTTTGCTTAATCTTTAAGACAAAGAAATCATAATTACACATTAACTTTTTAGACACTTGGATGAAACTTAACACACTTAAACTTCTCTCATGTTGTAAACAATAAAAGGAAAAACTTAAACCACATTCACTCTTAGCAATACATAACATAGGCAAATCTGTAGATCTCTGTATTCTACTATTCACACTCAAACTAAATTATGACTTTCCAATTCTCTCTAACACATTCTATGCCACTAGATAACAGAACCAACATTTGTCGTTTGAACTTCACAATCTAAGATATTACATGAAACATTCTACTTACAATCTTTCTAGTTCATTACACAGTCCTAAATCCTAAAGGCTTAGGCAATCCGCTTCTTCCCAGCTAACTTTCGATTTAGCACTGGGATATGGCTGTGATAATTCAGCACACAAGTAGAACATCGGGGAATCTCACTGTGGGATATCTTGAAAAGATCATCTCTGCTACTAGCGAACTTCCCATCTTCATCAGAACTGCCACAGGAACATGACTCTCCCCGTCCTCGGAAAGGCCTGGCAGGAACAAACTTTGAAACGAGAGTCTCCTGGCCACTCAATTTCTGTCTTTTATATCATTCTCCCAACCTTGGCCCTTCTCTAAAGTTCCTCAGATTTACTGGAGGGTTTTCTCTGTCACCCATGCTATAGCTGGGTTTTGGAGGGAAAATTCATAATCCGGTGACCTTCGCGACTGTTGCTAGCCTTGTGTCTCCTAGCCCAATCCTGTCTGGGCTTAATTTTAGTTATAAATCTAGTAGTTCTTATTCAGATCTTTTAACATTTAGTTACAACATTTATCTCAGTACAGTGAGTTATACATTCTTTTACTTAAGTGTAATATGTAATTTAATTGCCCATGTAAAATCAACATAGAAAAAATATTTCTATTTTTTTTCTATACAAGATTTTACAATAACTAACTAAGAGAGGGGGGGGGGGTTCCCTTTCTCTCAATGAGCACTTGAGGAGCCCATAGTATTATATGGACTCCTCAAGGAGTCCTAAACAGCAGAATAGGAAATTAATCCTAGATACATTGAAATATATCTAGGATTTGTCAATGTTAACTGACATCTCATAAATTTATCTTCACATTGAATTATTGATCAATGACAATGATTTTAAAATAGTGGGAAGATTTTCATGCATTACTGTTGAAATTACACTTTCTAATGGGAGGGTTACAACAATCTCACAATTATATGAGCACTATCAGTTTTTGCAATGATTTCTGCAGTTTTATAAGATGCAATGATTTCATCTTCGTTTGTTTCTGTGTTTAAGATAACAGTGTTTCAAAGCTCAAAATTCTGTTTTAAAATTTTAAAGTATTCAATATTTTAATAACTTTATTAGGATGTTTCCTTTTTGATCTAAGTCTTGATGGCTTCATTGCCTCATTTGAAAAAGAATTATTACACATAAGGCACATAGGTTCTTGAGTCAAATGGGCGTTCAATGAAACCATAAGTTAAATATTCATTCAAATATTGTTGATACTTTCTTTTCAGCACTTGACATGATTGATGATGGATCGAATACTGCAAAGAATTAAATAAAATGTAAAATTCTCACAGCCTGCCACTCACAAAAAGCACTGCGGATCAAAAATAACTTCCACAAGGAAACAATAAAGCAATACAAATTATTACTTAGAAAGTAGAAACAATAGGCTGAAGTATTTCCTCATTCCATCCATGCCACATATATTGAACAATAAAACAAACCATGCAGCCACCAAGGTCACAGCTATCAGAAAGGTGCAAATACCAAGGATTGCAGAGACATTATTTCTAAAAGCACTTAAGCATTTAATATGTATGAAAAATAAAAGTGGTTAAATCTTTCCCACTATTCCTTTTATCAAAACTTCCTACTCACTTCTAATATAATATACCTATATGTCAAAAATCAGATGTTACTGGGCAGGGTTGAACTTTGTAGAACCACAAACCCTCCCCAAAAAAAACTTCCTCCCTTTTGGGAGAACTATTGCCTCCAAATGAGAATCTCTGCTTTAAGAGAGCAACTTTAAAAAATATCATTTTCAATAGTCACGATCATTTTCATCGCTGCTGATCAACAGAAGATCTACTATATATTACTCACTCTGCACAAATGCCATGGAGAAGTTTGGCAAATCATAAGTGGTTGCCCTTGATAATTAGGTTAAACTTGCCAAGTCACACCAAGGTGTTTCTGTTATGAACCTTAGTGTGTTTCTAAGGTGTAAATAATTATAGATATGATTGAGGAGATAGATATAATTGAGAGATTTAGCTATCTAGCCATCTTTGTTACATAGCAGCCTGATGATCCTTACACCACCATCCATCACATCACTCTAGTATTGTAAAAATAAAAAACAGGCAAAATTACTTACTATAATAATCACACCCTCTACTGAATTTATCCACATATACAACACTTTCTTAGTCAAACTACAACATCCACTGCATGAATAAAATATTACTCCCCCTGCCCACTTCCCTTTGTAAACATAAAGAGAGTCAGAGAAAGTGCAAAGGCAAATAACTAAGACTCTCTCATGAGATCTGGATTGAGGGAATGTGGTCTTCAGAGTCTGGCAGATAGGAGGAAGAGGGGACGAATTGGTTGAGACATATAAGTTAGTGAGAGGAGCCTATCAAATAGATAAAGGAATTATTACAGAGGATAATGGGTAATTTGAGAACAAGGAAATTATACAAAGGTCATGCAAGTAAAGAAGTGAAAAGAAGAGTTATTTTTGCTTGATGGGTGCTTAATGTGTAATGCACTGCCAGAATGGATGCTGAGTGCTTCAAATTGAATGTATTCAAAGCAAAGTATGATAGTTATTGTGATCTGGGAGTGTTCAACACCATCCACCAGTCTGAAGATTCATTCCTTGATGAATCTTCAGACTGCATGGTGGCCTGGAAATAATATTAATAATACTTGGGTAAATTATAAAAAGAAGAATGTAATTTTTTTTCTTGAGTATAATTAAAGTTTAATTAATTTTCCATATCCACATAACTAATGAAAAGGTGTTTAATGGAAAAAAAAAAAAAAAAAGCTGATTTGGTAGATGCTCGCTATAGTGAACCTGTGGGGACCAGAGAAATAGTTAATAGAACAAGATTCATGCTATAATGAATTTTATGGGAAAATGGCTGTCCCCTTCCTCTGTTCTGAGGATATAAATACCCAAGAGGGTATTTATATCCTCAGAACGGTATTGGCATTCATTTTGATAACTATGATTTCTTGAATTTATGGAAGAAATGATGTATTAATCTTATTAATATATTATTATGAGCAACTGTATATATCTGTTCATCATTTATCTTTTAAGCACCTCTGTAGCGCAATTGGAAGAACAATGGGACACTGCACCCTTTGATTGAAAAAGACCTGAATTTGATTCTTGAGAGGAATATTTATATGTTTTTTTTTTTTTTTTTTTTTTTTTTCAATTGAAAGTGAGTTAGCTGATCTCATACAGCATATAGAAGTTGCAGTTTTTTTTTTTTTTTTTTCATGGTGACTGGCTTTTTATCCTGCATACAGGCACATAAATTGCATAAAACAGGTGCATAAATTGCATGTGGCCAATAGGACACATGCAATTTACAGATACAAAATATTATTGGTAGTGGTGGATGGCAGAAGGCATTGTGTGTTGGTTAAGTAGGTAAAGATTAAGTAGAGGAGACAGTGAGTTGTTATGTAGTGGAATAGTGTGCACTGCTATCACAATGAGTCTGACTCCTTTGAAGTGTTACATAATAATAATCTCTCGCACAAACTTCGGCATTTTTATTGGATCATCATTTCTTACTTGCCTTATGATACCAATATATTTATGATTATTATTTTCAGTTAGCCATGAAGCAAGAATATTTCAAATAAGAATCATCCAGAAAGGTCAACTACTGCAACAAACACCAGATTCCCATCAGCAGAATTCAAGGTTGGCACCATCATTGTAAGAGGTATAAATGGAAAGAAGTGGAACTGGCGGAAGAACAAGGAAAGTACCATGTCAACATAATCGGTGTTATCAAAACAGAGACAACAAAAATAGGTGAAACTGTTTTAAATAACAAATACAAGATGTTATATTCAGACAGTAATGATCAGGTTAAAGAAGGAGTATAAAACATTAAACATGGTGATAATCTTCTTGAATGGCATGCGATATCAAGTAATGTGGTGGAGATCTCAATGGGGAATTGTGCAAAGAAATAGTAAACCAATTTCAACTTATTTATGGATCTGAGAGCTGGGTCAGAAGTAAAACACTTGACCAAAGACTAGAGACCAGATATGAGAGTCCTGAGAATAATCAGGGTAAAGAAGAAGTATAAAACATTAAACATGATGATAATTTTCTTGAATGGCAGGCGATATCAGGTAATGTGGTGGAGATCTCAGAATGGGGAATTGTGTAATTAGACTTATTTGTGCTTATATCCCAGAGAAGATAATGAACATAAAGATGTGTGCACAGATTTGCATGGAGAGAAGACTCGAGAAATAAGAACTGTCTCATTGACTGTTATTGTTAGTATCGTTATTGCTAATATCTTCTTGTTGCTTTAGAATTCAAGAGTATACAAAGAATTTGAAATAGGAGGTGGTTGCTATAATCTTGATAAGGATAAAATTGAATGTAATATTGAAAAGAAAAGTGTAGAAGTGTTTAAAAAGAATCAAAGTTTGAGCAGCTTTTGAACATGAATTAGACTAATATATATAATGTCATTGATGCTCTTAGAAAATACAGAGACAAATGTGTAAGAAAGCTAAACATTGTGTAAAACTGGCTAAACAAAAGTCATGGGAGGACTTGGGTAAGAACACAGAAAATGAATATCAAGAAGATGGCAAGATATTCTGGAGGTTGTTGAAGAAGCTCAGAAATGGAGGAAATGTAAAAGGAATTAGAGATGATAAAGGTGACATGAAAACGGGAGAAAAAGATATCCTTGAAGTATGGAGTAATTACTTTGAAAAATTGCTAAATGAATCAGGAATACATATCCATACTTGAAGTAGAAAAAGCCATCAAAAGCCTGAAATATGGAAAGGCAGCTGGAGTAGATGATATTCGACCAGAAATGCTCAAGTATGGAGGTATAACAGTCTTACAGTGGCTGCACTACATAGTTCAGAAGGCTTGGACAGAGGGATGATTGGAGTAGAGCTCTCATAGTACTTATATATAAAAAGGGGAAAAAAAACTGAATGTGAGAATTACAGAGGTATTTCATTACTGAGTGTTCCTGGTAAGACATATGCAAGTATACTTGAGAAACAGTTGAGAAGGATTGTGGAAGAGAAGCATGGTGAAGAACAAGCTGGATTTCAGGCCAAATAGAAGCTGTCAGGATCAGATATTCACTTTATAACAGTTAGTTGAGAAATCAAGGGAATAAAACAAAAATCCGTGTTTAAGTTTTGCAGATCTGGAAAAGCATATGACAAGGTGCCAAGAGAGAGGCTATTCAATATGCTGCAGTTATATGGTGTTAATGGGGCATTGTATCAAGCAATATTTAGTCTTTATTTGAGTTGTAAGTCAGCAGTTAGAATTGAAGGAAGGAAAGGAAGATGGTTTAATGTTAAATCTGGTGTGAGACAGGGATGTACATTATCTCCTCTGTTAATCATTATCAATATGGATCACATTATGAAGGAAAGTGGTATTAAACATGATATCAAAATTGGAGATGTTAATGTCAGCTCTTTGCTTTATGTGGATATTATACTTCTAAATAAATCTGCTACAAGTCTGCAAGATTCCATGACTAAATTGAATAACTGTTGTAATAGATATGGTATGAAGGTCAGCATTAAAAAGACAAAGACAATGAAAATAGGCAGAAACATTGAAAATATCAACTGCATTGTGAATGGTGGAGAACCTGTCGAACAAGTAAAACATTTCAGCTACTTAGGCACAATTTTTAGTGAGTAAATTAAATATGGAAATAGACAACAGAATCAACAAAGCTGGTATGGTAGGAAGTCAACCGAATAAATTTATATGGAATAAGAGAGAGATTAGCCAAAACACTAAATTAGCTGTATACAAGACAGTGTTCAAACCAATTTTAACTTATGGATCTGAGAGCTGGGTCAGAAGTAAAACACTTGACCAAAGACTAGAGACTAGATATGAGAGTCCTGAGAAAGATTAGGAGCATGACTATATGGCATCAATGTTGTTGTTGTCTTTTCCTTTGAAGAGTCTTAGATGTTTCCTTGTGCTCCTTGTACTGCTCTGGCTATGTTAATGATTTTGTTTGTATAGAGATGTTTGTTCAGGATTAGGATCTATTTCTTACAAGGCTGCTGTAATTGCTGGACAGGTAAAGATGCAAGTGGGTGTCAGTTCAGTATTGGGGCAGATGTTGCAGTTTCTATATGTTTTCGTATCATCTGTATTGATCTTCATTCCTCTGTAATGTCCTGTTCGTAATCTTGCTATCATGGTGGAGGTCTTTCTGTCAGCACTGATTTCGAGAATTTGATGTTGTATCACTGATTTCAGTGGAATTAGTTTAGCAAAAGCTAAACTAATTCCACTGAAACTATCATGAAGGTTGTTTTCTTGATCATAAATTAGTAAATAATAATATTTGGTTAACCGATCAAGTGTTGATCAATTTTATTAATTAACTGGACCAACTAGTTTCGCCACACTTATCTGTTGGCTTCTTCAGGGCACTTACATATAGGTTTAAACACTCTCACAATTATGCGTAACTGCAAAACTGACAAGAATAAAAACTGACTAGAATAATTACAAATAAAATAGTATCGAACGTGAGTGAAACACGTATCGCGTGTACAAGATCAGCTAGCTGTTGCTGAGGAACCTTCTGTAGTTTGTATTAAAGTTCATTTCTTCCGTTTTTAAGGCTCTGATTAGGGTTTTCCATATCTCTGGGAGTATTAGGCCTTGATTTCTGTTAAGGTTCACAGTAGAACGGGCGACTGTGGCTGCTTCTTTGAACATTCTTGAATGGTAATCTTCCTCTAAGTAAGGGGAACAGCTTTTGTCCCACTCGATGACATGGTTAGTTGTGGAGAAATGAGACGATAGGCCAGAAATGTCCTGTCTGTTGTTTTTGACATAGCCAATGTGCTCCTTTTGCCTGATTTCGAGGCTTCTCGAAGTCTGTCCGATGTAATTAGAGCCACATGAGCATGGAATATTATAGACTCCAGCATATTTGTAGAAAGGACAGTTGTCTTTTGGAGATCTTAGTAGTTTACGAATAGTATCTATAGGATGAAATGCTACTCTTATTTTGTGTTGTTTGAGGAGATTGAGAACAAGAGAACAAGAAGAGATTCAATATATAAAAACGATTGCAATTCCGTATGTAAGTGGCATTGCCAACAAACTAGCCAATCTCCTCAAACAACACAAAATAAGAGTAGCATTTCAGCCTATAGATACTATTCATAAACTACTAAGATCTCCAAAAGACGACCATCCTTTCTACAAATATGCTGGAGTCTATAATATTCCATGCTCATGTGGCTCTAATTACACTGGACAGACTTCGAGAAGCCTCGAAATTAGGCAAAAGGAGCACATTGGCTATGTCAAAAACAACAGACAGGACATTTCTGGCCTATCGTCTCATTTCTCCACAACTAACCATGTCATCGAGTGGGACAAAAGCTGTTCCCATTACTTAGAGGAAGATTACCATTCAAGAATGTTCAAAGAAGCAGCCACAGTCGCCCGTTCTACTGTGAACCTTAACAGAAATCAAGGCCTAATACTCCCAGAGATATGGAAAACCCTAATCAGAGCCTTAAAAACGGAAGAAATGAACTTTAATACAAACTACAGAAGGTTCCTCAGCAACAGCTAGCTGATCTTGTACACGCGATATGTGTTTCACTCACATTCGATACTATTTTATTTGTAATTATTCTAGTCAGTTTTGCAGTTACGCATAATTGTGAGAGTGTTTAAACCTATATGTAAGTGCCCTGAAGAAGCCAACAGATAAGTGTGGCGAAACTAGTTGGTCCAGTTAATTAATAAAACTGATCAACACTTGATCGGTTAACCAAATATTATTATCCACTGAAACTAATTTATCAGCTGCTTCATTGTAATCAATGCCTACATGAGCAGGAATCCATTGTAAAATGCAACTTTTTCCTAAACACTTTAGTTGATTTAAGAGTTTATGGATGTCTTGTGTGAGCCATTTTTGATTGCCTCCATAGCTGATCTTGAGTCACTGTAAATTATAATTCCTTCAGATTGTTGAGATGATGATAGTTTTAAGTAGGCTTCAAGTGCTTTATTTATTGCGTAGAGTTCGCTGGTAAAATTGGAAGCAATTCTCCCAGATCCAACTTTTATTGAAAGTTTCTCACCTTTCGGGAGTAGAAGGAGAACACTAGCACCTCCATTAATCATATTGGTGTCTGATGATCCATTGGTATAACAAATACTGATGGAGGATGAAAGAAGGTTGATAGTATTTAGGCCTTTTTCTTTGAGCATTTCTTTTGGTTCTTTTTTTGTACAAAGTTTGGTAAGGTTTAGATTTAAAGAGGTATTAGAATTTAATCATCATATTGTAAAATTGATGATCTGTGAAGTCTGCATTTTTGATTCCAATGCTCATAAGTTTTTAGGGAGATATGATCGCTTTGGTAGCTTCTGATATTATTTATGAATTTTATGGTGGCAAATTTTCGTCTTTCCTCCAGCAGGTCAAGCCCACATTCCTGTTTGGCTCTGATGTTGTTAGTGAATGAGACTGCCCCAATGATAATCTTGGATGCTTTTGCTTGTATTTTGTCTAATTTTTTTTACCGATGAGGCTGAAGGTGACCAGAGAGGTGCTGCATGTTCCATTATTGGCCTTATTAGTGTAGTGTAAGTAGTCTTGAAGATTTTTGGCTTTGCACCCCAATTTGTTCCACAAAGCCTTTTCAGTATATTTAATTTTTTTAGAGCTCTGTTGGAAGTGTTAGAGCTGTGTTGTGCAAAACGTAATTCCTGATCAAGCGTAATACCAAGGTATTTTGGATTTGTGACTTTTTCAATTAGCTTGTTGTTGATCATGACTTTGAGATTGTAGGAATGTAGGAGCACCGATGGAATTTTATTCTGCACAAAAAACAATGTTAGTTCTAAAAGTTGCCATTATGATGGCAATACCATAGTGGGTAATTAAAAACATCACAAAATGTAGGGTACACACAGCATATTGTGTGGTTACACAACATGTTCAATATGCTGTCCTCTGTTTTCAGGAAAGCGCTGAAATCACAAAATCACGTAATGAACCACATAACACAGAGTTTCACTCGAAATGCTGGGGATATGGCATGTAATGTAATGGTCTTGAGGTCCTAAGTTGGCTATATGTCCACAATAAACTTTGAGATATTCCTGAAGCCAAAAGTCGCAGGGGTTCAGATTCAATGAGCATGCTGGCTACATTGCATGAAGATGTCAGAATCATCAGCTGCTATGCTGATGATTCTGATATCTGGGGTAGTGTATGAGTCACATAAAATTTTATGCATGTCCTGCATAAAAACTGTTGTTTTTATGCAGGACACCATCCCGCATAAAAAATGTTGGATACAGGCACAAACACTGCTGAAGTGTTGGAATCGCCTGACTGGCTCAGAGAGAGAGATGCATATCGCAGGCCATTAATAGTCCAAGTAACAAGACCAGTAGGACCAAGCTCCTTGAACTCGGTATGTGAGTTTGTGGTTGCCCAAATTCTGCAGTTGTGCACATTCACAGCACCATCCAGATGGAAGCGAGCTTCCTCGGTCTAGAAAATGTTCCATGGCAAGTTGTTGTCCAGTTCAGCCCAAGCAAGAAACTGTAGGGCAAATGTTTCTCATGCACCCCAGTCAGGATTAAGCAAATACTGAATATGGGAAATCTTGTAAGCATAACAGCACAGAATCTGCCTTACGACTTTGTGAACTGTGCTTACAGATTTGTCTAAAAACAATACAGCCTGTGCTGCAGCTTCCTACAACATTTGCCCATCTTTTCTTCCTCTAACACTGTGGCTACTTCCTCCACTGTCTGCCATTTGATGGGCTTCCATCCTCTGCCAGGTTTGATATCTAAGGAACCTGTCTCTTCAAATTTACAGATCATTTTGTTTATGCCATTTGCAGTCATAGGATCCATTTTTAATCCCTTTAAAGTTCTGAAATTTCATGTGTTGTTCAAGGCACAGCTGTTATTTTGGTGAAACAACTTCATGAGAGGAGTGCAATCCTTTGGTAACGGTGACATTGTGCTTGAACACGCTATCTGTCCGCAGGTAATGGATTGACACATTCCAAAACTACCTGCTTTTATAGAAGCTTCTTTCGAAGCACATACATCATTGGGGATATTTGTCATTTGCATAAATGGTACAGTCGCAGTGTTTCACTGCATACCAGGAGTATCGTACATAATTTACATGTATTGCAGTGCTATCTTTTAGAACTAACATTGGTTTCTGCACAAAATAAAATTCCATTGCTGCACATCATCATGTTAAATATTAAATCTTTCCAATGGGTAGTTACACATTTGCAGCGTTTCAAAATGTGAACTTTAATTATAATCACCCTGAATATATATATATTTTTTTTGTATTTATATTTATTTATTATTATTTTTTTTTTACATACTCTGGAAACCCCATCCTAGACACCTAACATGGAACTTCTTTCAAGCTACTACAGGCTTCCAAATAAGCAGAGTGGTTGTCTCCCACTAGATGATGAAATTCAGCTTCCACTTAAAAAGACAATCACAAACATCCATCCTTGCAGTGGGATGTGAACCCACAGCCTGTTGGTTGGAGAGAGCAGGTATGCTAATCACTCAGCTAACCAAGTTGGCAAATTTATATATAATATTTAGGTAAATAACATACATACAATTTATTTATAAAAGAAATTATTTTCTTTTAAAAATGTGAAAGATGGAGCAATGAATAAATTCAAACTTATTCATCATCATCAACTTCATGATATGTATCTTTAAAGGACGTACAGGATATGACAGTACGACATGATTAAGTTTATATACATTATTACTAATCTCTTATCTATAATTTTCCTCCAAATTACTCTATTAACATAAATTAAATTGGTTTGAGCAATGTCTTGTATAGTGCTAGGTTTAGTGTTTAGATTAAATTTTTCTCTTATTCGACATAAATTTATTTTTGCATTTCCTGCAATAACAGCTAGATTGCATACTTAATTGTCGACTTCCATATTTAATTTGTTATGTTACTAAAAATTGTGTCTAAATAGCTGGAATATTTTATTTGACAGGTTCTCCATTGAGAATGCAGTATGAGTTTTATATGTTCCTGCTTATTTTAAAGTTTTGGTCTTTTCATTGCTGATTTTCGTGCCAAATTTGTTATACAGGGGTGCTTAAGGGTCAAAGCTATATAACTAAGAGGAGACCTCCACCTAACCTTTAAAGGAATGCGGAGAACCAACCAGGGCTACTGACCTAATGTCCAATCCTTGCCTTCTCGTGGTGCACCATGTTGGGTATCTACCTGAATACCGAACGAACGAGGATGGGCTGGCAATTTGGGATTTAGCTGACCAAATTGTATTCTTATTGGCTTAAACCAATATACAAAATGATGGTACAACATGACAAAATTTCATGCTGGCTGGGGAGTCACCCAGTTAAACAAGGCCGCCGTTGTTTTCGCCAGGAAACCAAAGCGAACAGCAAAAAGTCAGCTACTGGAACAAATCTGAAAACACACCCCAACTCAACATCACCAGAGTTAAAGATCGGTACTATCAATATAAGAAACCTGAATGGCAAAAAAAATGGAGCTAGTGGAGGAATTAGATAAGTACCAGATCGACATAATAGGGGGTGACTAAAACAAAAAAGACAAAAACTGGTGGGATCTTTCTGAGCAATAAATACAAAATGTTATATTCAGGAAATGACAATCAAGGAAAAGGAGGAGTAGCCATAGTATTCAGCACAAAATATGAGGCTAATCTTCTTGAATGGCAGGCAGCTTAAAGTAGAGTGATGTGGGCTAATATCAGAATGGAGAATTGGACAATAAGACTTATTTGTGCCTATGGTCCCACAGAAGATTCTACTAAGGTAGAAGTGGAGGAATTTTTTGATGCTTTGCTTTAGAAAAAGCAACAGACACAATGAAAAAGGAAAATTTGGTCCTTGTTGGGGATCTAAATAGCAGAGTAGGAAATGATTGTCAGACATACAAAAATATTCTGGGAAAATTTGGAGAAAAGAGCAAAGCTAATAATAATGGCAAATACCTGTTGGATTTCTGCTCAGGACATGGACTGGTTATTACTAACATCATGTTCCAACATAAAAAGGTGCACAAATTCACGTGGAGAGAAGATGCAAGGAATAAGAAAAGTCTCAATGACTATGTTATTGTTGATAGTGATGTTTTCTCCCTGGTGCAGGACACCAGAGTGTACAGAGGATTTAAAATTGGAAGGGATCATTATTTAGTCTTGAGCAGGATAAAACTGAATTTCATATTGAAAAGAATAACATGTAAGAAAGTTTTAAAGCAAATAAAAGTTGAGCTGCTCTCAGATGTGAACTGTAGACTAAAATACACAAAGGTTATTGCAGAAAAAATGAAAAAGTTTGAGAACAGGAACCAAACCTTGGAGATTCAGTGGCAAGCCTTGAAGAAAACCTTGATTAATTCAGCCAGAGAGGCATGTGGTGAGGTTGTCTGCAAGGATAGAAAAATCAGAACTCCATGGTGGACACAGGAAGTTAAAGAGGCAGTGAAGGAAAAGAAGAAAGCATATCAAAAGTTCCTGGCAAATAAGTCAGCTTTTCTCTTAGAGAATACAGAAACAAATGTAAGAAAGCGAAACACTGTGTAAAACTAGCTAAACAAAAGTTATGGGAGGACTTTGGCAAGAACATAGAAAATAAATATCAAGAAGGTAATAAGATATTCTGGAGGTTGTTTGAAGAAGCATAGAAATTATTATTATTATTATTATTGTTCAGGCCTCTTTTTCGCATGCAATTCCTGTTTAATATTGTTTGTCATCCACTTTACTCCAAATTGTGTCCTCTTCTTCACTCGTGGTATACAACTTACCATTGCTGCTAACAAATATTCTTTCACAATTTACCACACACTAATGGTATCCCGGCCTTCCAATTCCTCCCTCCATGAAATTTCCTGAAGTTGACGTCTAAGACTATTATAATCACTTACTTTATAATTCCACATAACTTCCAGTCTCTTTGATACTCCTGCATGTCTATTCATTTTCCAAGTCAAAACCACATGGTCACTCTCTCCAACTGGTGGGAGAGACGACATCTCTCATGCCAGCTGGAGAGAGAGAGTGGTGGGAGAGATGGTGGGATTATCAACTCTTCCAGTTATTATCAACTCTTCTGATGCTATAACGAAATCCAAAACTCTTGAACCTCTTGTTCCCTCTGTTACATGTTCCCTAAGACATTTGATTTAACTTAACTAATGGGAACCAGATAAACATCTCCTGGTCCCCATCCTCTGTGCTCCTGGGTCTGTAGCAACACCCCACTAAATATCCTGTCTTGCCTACCTCTACTTCACACCATATGCTCTCAAAATCATTTGTCTCACTTCCTTCCAAAGCCTCCACTCTTAGAGGACATAGGTCGTCACTTATCATAAGCAGTACCCCACCACCACGTTTTCCTCTCCTATCCTGACAAAAATTGCTGTATCCAGCGACTTCCATTCCTGTTATTATATCTCCTTCTGTCAACCATGTCTCAGTGATCCCAATAATTTTTGGCCAGGCTGATGCTATCTGCACCACTGATTCCTCTCCATTATTCCGGATGCTCCTAGAATTAGTATAAAGCATATAAATGCCATTGTTTCTATACCCAGCATTATCCCCTCTAGACTCTACAGAGCTCAGTGTTACCTGATGCCATCTCCCTTCTCCTAAGTATCCATTCCCAGAATGGAGGAAAGAGTGCTGTAAAAGGAGTCAGAGATGATAAAGGTGACATGAAAATGGGAGAAAAAGATATTGTTGAAGTATGGAGTAATTATTTAAAAAAATTGCTAAATGAAACAAGCAGTGATAGCACAGTGGTAAAAAAAACTCAACAGGCATACAGTTAGGAATACGTATCTATACTTGAAGTAGATGATATTCAACCAGAAATGCTGAAGTATGGTGGTATAAAAGTCTTACAATGGCTGCACTGCATAGTTCAGAAAGCCTGGACAGAGGTACGATTTCCCGATGATTGAAGTAGAGCTCTAATAGTACCCACATATAAAAAGAGA
This sequence comes from Typopeltis vanoorti, assembly GCF_054136105.1. Taxonomy (NCBI): domain Eukaryota; kingdom Metazoa; phylum Arthropoda; class Arachnida; order Uropygi; family Thelyphonidae; genus Typopeltis; species Typopeltis vanoorti. The sequence goes on along the minus strand of NC_143549.1, from coordinate 47,005,336 downwards.
AATAAAACTGAATGTGAGAATTACAGAGGTATTTCCCTACTGAGTGTTCCTGGCAAGATCTATGCAAGTATATTTGAGAAACAGTCGAGAAGAATGATGGAAGAAAAGCTCGGTGAAGAACAAGCTGGATTCAGGCCAAATAGAGGCTGTCAAGATCAGATCTTCAGTTTACAACAGTTAGCTGAGAAATCATGTAAACATAACAAAGATTTGTATTTAAGTTTTGTCGATCTGGAAAAGGCATATGACAAGTTGCCAAGAGAGAAGCTATTCATACAGTTATATGATGTCAATGGGGCATTATATCAAGCAATACTTAGTCTTTATTTCAGTTGTGTCAGCAGTTAGAATTGAAGGAAGTAAAGGAAGATGATAATAAAATTAGTTTAATCCTTTGAAAAATAAACTTTAAAGGAAGACGGTTTAATGTTAAATCTGGTGTGAGACAGGGATGTACATTATCCCCTCTGTTAATCATTATCAATATGGATCACATCATGAAGGAAAGTGGTATTAAACAAGATATCAGAATTGGAGATGTTAATGTCAGCTCTTTGCTTCATGCATACGATGCTATACTTCTAAATAAATCTGCTGCAAGTTTTCAAAATTCCCTGAATAAATTGAATAACTGTTGTAATAGATATGGTATGAAGTTCAGCATTAAAAAGACAAAGACAATGAAAATAGGCAGAAACATTGAAAATATCAACTGCATTGTGAATGGAGAACTTATAGAACAAGTAAAACATTTCAGCTATTTAGGCATGATTTTTAGTGAAAATGGTAAGTTAAATATGGAAATAGACAACAAAATCAACAAAGTTGGTATGGTAGGAAGTCAATTGAATAAATTCATATGGAATGAGAGAGAAATTAGTCAGAACACTAAATTAGCTGTATACTAAAACTGGTATACAACCAGTTTTAACTTATGGATCTGAGAGCTGGTTCAGAAGTAAAACATTTGACCAAAGACTAGAGTTCGCAGATATGAGAGTCCTGAGAAAGATTATAGGCATGAACAGATGGCATCAATGGCAATCTCATATTAAAAACGAGGATATTAGGAAAGAACTTGACATTGTTGGCATCCAGGAATGCGTTAGCAGAGCTAATCTCAGGTAGTATATGGTCACTTAAAGAGAATGGGTGAGGAAAGATTAGCAAAACAAGTGTTCTCTGCCAGGTTGGCAGCAAAACGATCCAGAAGAAGATCAAGATATAGGTGGATTGATACGGTATAAAGTGCCTTAGACGATAGAAATATAAGATCTGATAAGGTTGGAGTCTTGACAACTAACAGACTGATTTGGAGAAAAATTGTAGATAGGAAGTTAGTAATGATGTAAATTTTTCATGTAGTACTATCATATCCTGTACATCCCTTGAGAGTACATGTCAGGAATTTGATCATGATGATTTGTTATACATTTTATTCAGTTCAGAGATTCTGGAGACTTAGCTGGATTTGTTTAGGAGTATAACATTATCTGCATAAAGCAAAGCGATAAAGTTTGATACTTTGATTCATAACTTATTCATTTGAATAAGTTATGATTTAAATCCTAAAATATTAATTAAATATTTAAGTGTAAGTGTTATTTTTAAAAAATTAATTATACTCTTTTTCCCTTCCCAATCATCCCTCATATCTTACCTTAGCCTTAAAAAGATTAGTAGCTATATCCACTGCAGCAAGGCCTAAACCACCACCGGCAGCAGTGACAAGAACAGTATCACTAAATTAGAGAATAAACCATATAATAAGCATTGTATTATTACACATTAAAAAAAACTGTGAATTAAAACTAGTAAACTTCCTTATGAGAAACAGAACATGTAACTTCGTATGCTAGTATGCAAGCTGAGAGGGGGAAAATTCAGTATCTTACACAATAATAGAACAAAACAGAACTAAATTGTACAACTACTGCTACGTTAATTTTATAAACCTTCAGGCCATTATTTTACTGTTTGCTTGTGAACTATTTTTATGAAGACAAGTTACTTATCAGTGACAAGTAACTTAGCTTCACAAAAAATTAATAATGATAGAATATTCAATCCTAAAGTCATTATAATCTTAATGCCACTTTTAAACCACCTATAAAATAAAAAAAAAACATATTCAACTCCCTAAAGATCCACTCCCCCTACTGGGCTAGTTGGCCGCTAGAGGGATTCGTAGTCTGTAGTGTTTGTTGAGGGCTCCTGATAAGATAAGTGTTATTTTAAGTTATCATTGACAAATTTACTTGAATATTATGTAGTTTTGTTTGCTTTGCGTATCTTAGTGTGTCTGTTTATGTGTGTTTTTTGTGTTTCAATTATTAATTTGATAAAATACGATAGAAGTGAGTATGGCTCCCGTAAGAAGGAAAATGGCGGCTAGTAATAATGGTTCGCCATCTTTAATCAATAACTGTAATATAAAGAAGATTATTCAGAGTAATATCTGCGAAATGTACGCTTTGCAGAGTGCGGTTGGAGTATGATTAGATGATAATAAAGGAGTGAACGTGTGTGTAGAAAATGTAAGGAAAATGAGGAATTAAAGTGTATTTCAGGTAGTGAGTGTGATATTTTTTGTCAAACTTCAGAATGAAGAAAATAGTGATATGACAAGAAATGGCGAGATTGTACCAGAGAACTGTGAGAGCATGAATGTAGAAAGTGTGAATGATGGTATTAATATAGAGCAAATTAATGATTTAACAGAAAATAAAAAAGATGAGATAGATGCAATGAGTGAGATCGCGTTGTTGAGCAGAGCGATACAAAGAGCAAAGCAGCAGCTAGAGCATATGAACAAAAGTCTACTGAGTGCACCAGCTAATAATAAAAAGTATGATAGGAAAAATAAGAGTATGAGTGTGAACGTAAACAAAATGAAAGAGAGAGTGCTGTAATGAGATTCGTTAGTACAAGGTGTGATTTGACAAAATTTGACAAAATCGTACCAACCTGTTGCGACTATCAACGACGTAACTGAGTCTATTAGAGAGCAAAAGGTAAGGGTGAAAGAAATGATTGTGGCAGGTACGAATGATTTGAAAGGAGATAAAATGGAAATGAGAGAGGACCTGAATGAATTGTTTGAGGTAGGAAAAGAAAAGAGTGACACTCATTATCACTACAGGGTCTCATGCAACTTCTATGCCGCAAGTGCGGGGTGTTCGTCAGGGTGATCCTCTTTCTCCCCTTTTCTTTAACTGCGTCATAGATGAGTTTCTTCACTGTCTTCCTAGCCATATAGGCTACTCTCTCTAGGCGCTTCTTCCTGTAATGCTATGGCCTTTGTGGACGATCTTATTCTCGTAGCCTTTACTAAGAAAAACTTGCAGGAACTCCGTGACCGAGCAGTTGACCTCTTCTCTATTCAAGACCTTTCTATTAATGTAGAGAAGGCTTGCTCTTTAGCTTTTGTCCCCTCTGGTCAAGACTACAGAGTTTTCCCTGCACGGGAGACCGTTGCATGCTTTGACCATCCTCGAAGAGTGGAGATACCTCGGTATCATGTTAACCCCAAAGGGAAGGTCTTCTGTCCCTTCTATCCTAGAAGCTGGGATCGCTTCTTTGAGCAAAGCTCCCCTCAAGCCCCAGCAAAGACCGTTTCTCCTTTCCCACTGTCTCCTACCTCGCTTTTACCACAAGTTGGTGCTTGGCAGGACATATATCTCGGTACTGTCCTGAATGGACAGGGCTATCCATTCAGCTGTGAGATGGCTCCGACTGCCGCTTGACACTCCTACTGCATATTTCCATGCAAGGGTGAAGGATGGTGGGCTCGGGGTTCCATCACTTGGCTGATCCCACACCTGCGGCTATCAAGAATTGCGCAGTTAGAACTATCTTCCCGTATCTGCAGAGAGGCTTTCTATAGCCCATTAATAAAAGAAGACTTTAGGTAGGCTAAAGGCTGGTTCCCATTATCAAGGTACTTTAATCAAGTCAGCACCTGCAGAACACAAGAGGTGGGCATTGCTGTTGCACTGTTCTGTAGATGGTGTTCCTTTAAAAGAGTCATATCTGGTGCCTCCCCAGCATGATTGGGTAAGGGATGGTGCCAGACTCCTCCCTGGGTTCGAGTATATTGACCTTATCAGGACGAGGATCAATGCCCTGCCTACTTGAGCCCGCACAGCTCGATGGGGTAGTGACGACTCAAACTGTAGCGCTGGCTGCCCCTACAGTGAGACATTGTCTCATATAGCCCAGTGTTGCTTCGGCACCCATGGGGTCCACATGCAGAGGCATGATGCCATGGTCTCCATTCTGAACAACCACTTTAAGAACAAAGATTGGGAGACGGTGGTGGAACCACATTATAAGACCTCCGCAGGTTTGCATAAGCCAGATTTAGTGATTAAAATTACATCATGTCTGGACGAGATGTCTAGACGTGATCTAAGGGTAGTACTGCCCATAACCAGTACAAAGATTAATATAAAAAAAATAATAATAATAAAAAAATAACCAGTGGTGTACCACAAGGATCAGTGCTTGGTCCACTGTTATTCAATTTATGCATTAATAATATTGGGAAAGATTTGGCAAGCGACATACAGCTATTTTCTGATGATGCAAAGATAGGTAGGGTAATCAGGAATGGTGCTGATATGCAGTACTTGCAGAATGATTTGAATAAGCTGGAATTGTGGGCATGGGAAAATGGATGTCAGTTCAATGTCAGTAAATGTCAAGTCATTCACTTGTGTGTGATCAGATATCCCATATCATATTATATTGGTGAGATTATGCTAGAAGAAACTGATGAGGCTAGGAATCTTGGAGTGTTAGTAGATAGGAAGTTGAAGTTTAGGGGACTGTAGCAATGATTGCAAATACAACTCTAAAGATAATTGCAATGCTGAAATGAATGTTCATATGTAAAGATATGGATATAATTTTGCCTTTTTACAAGGCGTTGATAAGACCTCACTTCAACAATTGTGCGCAAGTCTGGTCTCCTGGTTTCTGTTGTAATTCTGATATATTGGAGAGCATGCAAAGGAGAGTGTTAAAAATTATATCAGGTTTATGGAATACTGATTATGAAGACAGATTGAGAATTTGCAGACTGCAGATACTAGCAAACAGAAGAAAGAGGGAAAACTTCTGAAAGGTTAGAATCATACAGGATTTCAGTTGATGGAATTTTTTAATTTATTGAGCATGGGGAAAGGACAAGAGGGCATCCTTAGAAGCTGAGAATGAATGCTGCTAAGAAGGGCTAGATTTTTCTCTCATAGGGTGGTGCATGATTGGAATGAATTGCTATTGGGTGTTGTGTGTGTAGTATGTAGCCTCCCTCGATGAGTCCCTGACTCCCTGGAGGTCTCTCTTAATAATAATGATAATAAAGAACACAAATGACACATTAAATTTAACAAATTTGGTGAAACAGGCCTCTCAGATCACGCTCTTAACACCCTACACCAAACTGAATGGAAAAGTGCATGTTCTTTACATCATCATACAAGAAATTTAAAGAAACTGTGAAATTTCGATTAACCATTTTAATATTAACAATAATGGTGGCAAAAAAAAATCCCAAGAATTTGGATGGCAAACATTCAGCCCATTTAGTTCACGTTTTCCAGCAAACACTGACTTTAGGATTTTAAGCAATTATTTCAGCTTTTATTGGCCACCATCCATACTGTTTTGCTTTAATTTATATGTACACTTATATGAGTAAGTTGTTGCTCTCTAGCTTAATTTATTTTTGTAACCAAATAGATAATAACAATAATAGGGAATAACAACAGGACTCTAGCTTTGATGTAGTATGGTAGGTTTTTTTTTTTTTTTTTTTCAACAGAGGTCATGCCAGTAGTTTTAACAGTTGACCAAATCAATGTAACTTTAGCATACCTTGCAGATTGTAGTGCAGCTTGTTTCTCTCTATACATGTGTATACTCAAGATGATGATGACCTTAATGTGAAAGTTGAAACGTCAAGTATTATTTTGGTTTATATTAAACTGAAGTTTTACTCTAACACGGTAGTTGTTTCCATAATTTTTATGAACTTATAGACTTCAATTAAATCTCTTCCCCACCTCCTCTTAGCTAAATCAAACAAATAACAACTAATCAACTATCTTGTTGGTCATATCTAATTACAACTAATTAATCAATGCTCATGCCTAACATGATACCATTCATACAAGTGCTTAATGAATCATCTCTGGATACCTCACATTTTCTTGCCATGAAAAATAGAGATAAGTTGCGACATATAATCTAATGCTTTTTAAAACGGTATTGTAACTTCTTTTCTCCTACATGTAGTTGTGCTCTTCAATCCTAGTGAGGAATGAGGACTACAAAAAAACTAGAGAAATACATATTAAGAAAAGCTCTAGACTCCTAAATAGTTATTTAAAAAAAAAAAAAAACCAGTGGTTCCCAAACTTTTTCGATTCTTGGCACCCTTGCTGAATCCAGGTTTTTCCTAAGGCACCCTGTGCCAAATTCTAACAAGTACATTTTGCGAAATAGCGAATACTTTTTTTTTAATTAAAGGGTTAGGTAAAAATAAATAAAACACTTATTATTTAAGATCACAAAAAAAAAGTAATTGAACAAATTCAACTAATTATCATTAGTGGGATGGATGAGCCTGTTGATCTCTGCACATTTTCTCAAATCTTGATTTCGCACGATACTTAGTTTTTATCACAGCAACTGCTGAAAATCCAGCTTCGCACAAATAAGAAGTCGCAAATAGAATTAAAATTCTCTGAGCTTTTCACTCAGAAGGGGATATTCATCTTTTACTGATATCCAAAATTCAGTTAATTCCATGCTGCTAAATTTTGTTTTCAATGTATTGTTGCAAGACAACTCAATAAGATTCTCTTCTTCTGCAGCAGTAAATTCAGATGGAGCACTGGCATTAAATGGATCTTGAATTCATGCAAATTTATCGATATTATCATTTTGAAAATATTTCTCAAACCAGGTGATAAGCTGTGATAAGTGTTCTTCAAAAATGGATTTCATACCTCGAGAGAAATCAACTCCATTGGAGGTCAAAAATTATTGCCACAAGGGGAAACATTCTTTGCCTCCGTCCTTATTCATTTTTCTTTTCCATAGTTTTAGTTTTTTTTATAAAAGCTGAAATTTTCTCAATCGACTTTAAAAGGTGCATGTTGCATCCCTGCAGGGGAGAGATTCAGAGCATTCATCTTTTCAAAAATATCACATAGGTATGCTAGTTTTATCAAAAAATCTTCATTCACAAAATTTTTGGCATACTTGTGGTCTTCCTCTTTAACAAAAATATAAATTTCCTGTCGCAATTTCAAACGTGCGAGACAAAACATTACCACAAGAGAGCCATCGCGAAGTACTTTTGTTGTACTATAGCACTTCGTGTGCTCGGATCCCATATTCTCACATAGTTTTTTGAAAAACCTTGCCTTCAACAGCCGAGTTTTTATAAAGTTTACTACATTAACTACATATTCTAAGATCTGGTTCGATGTAGGACTCAGATATTTTGACGCAAGTGCTTCCCTGTGAATAACACAATGGGTTCAGAGTGCATCAGGGGCTTTGCTTCGAATAAGTGCCCTCAATCCTCCATAACGGCTGGACATAGAATGAGCACCATCAGTACAGACACCCAGGCACTTAGTCCACTGCACATTATTTTCGGATATAAAAGTATCAAGGATCTCAAGTAACAAGTCTTGAGCCTTGGTATCACCAGCAGTGATACTTTTACAAAATGGGTCTTCTACAATGTTATTACCATCTATAAACCGTACATAGCAAATCAAGTGAGCATCATTATTATTATCTGTGGTCTCATCCAGCTGCAATCCAAATTCCTTCCCTTTTATTTTTTCAATTAATTGATCATTGAGGTCCTCCGCTATGTGCTGTATTCTGCGACAGAGGCACTTTTGAAAGCAGCTTCCCAGCAGACTCACTGATCATAATGTTCACCATATCTACAGCAGCCAGTAGAATGAGTTCTCTGTGATGGTATGAGGCTTCTTATATTTTGCGATTCTATGTGCCACCTTGTAAGATGCTAGCAAAGCATTGATGTCTGCTTATAAAAACTATCTTTTTGTTGATTTAACTCTTTTAACTTTCTGGTAAAGTAGTCACAAGATTTACTAAGCATGCTGGGATGATTGGTTTCTAAATGCCATTTCAACTTACTTGGTAGCATGCACACTGGTGCCAAAACTGTCATACACAGTACACACTGCGGCCTCCCTTCACCACTGACTTCTGTCGACGTAAAACCAAAATCCAAATAACTGTCATCATATTTTCGATATTTACGCTTCTTCACACTCTTGCCACTATTTTACGGTGTGCCCTCTTTATTTTCTCTCTCACAATGCTTATTACTGTTTAGTAAAAACCGATCCATTTTTAAAAATACATATGAGAAGAAATACTTCAAAAACTTCACTTGACTAAATCACAACAATATTCAGTTGATACAATCTCCGAAAACTAATTCAACACTAAGGCCACCGAAACCGACAGCTATTTACATATGAACACAAAGTACCAAGAAAGTTTGAGAAACTACTAAAACAATCGAGAAACTTAATTATTGTAGAGCACCAACTGTAGAGGCTTCTGCAAACAGTTATTACTAAATGAATTACTGGTTTGCACCAGGTCCACTAGATGTTATGTCCTATCACATTGAATTGAAAATGGAAATAAAATGATAAAAATTTTGTAATCGCAGCACCCCTGTGAGCAAGCTGCAGCTCCTCAGGGTGCCGCAGTGCACACTTTGGGAACCACTGCACCACTGACCATTATGCATAGCTTTTAGATGGTTGGTAGCACAGTCAAGGTCTAATATGCTGATTGACAGTATGAGAGACTTCCAAATATCGTGAAGATGAGAATGATTCTGACTAAGAGTGCCTGGAGAGCAAATAACTTCACTATACTCTTTTTGTAAGTCTATAACAGAAAGTTGTCATCCACACAAAATACCAATGCAGATGGATCTATCCATATTGTGGTGTTCTGCAAAGATGTGGAAGTAAGACCTGATCATTACTTTTGTGCTTATTACTAACAATGAGATGTTCATTTATTCCAGATTTCAAACGCTCTCGCTCTTCCATTCTGACCTATACTGCCTTTGCTGCATGAGCAAAAGATCCTGTATACTCTAAAGTGTTTTTCGAAGAGAAAGAGTGTCTTTTGAAGAGTTCAAAATATCTTAGAGGATCTGAACTGCTTGAAAGCAGTTCTGATATTGAAATTTTAATTTTTTTGAAGTATGAGCTACATATCTGAAGATCCTGCTTAAGTATGGCTGGAAAATGGCTAAACTAAATTATCCCTAACAAATTTAAGAACTTTGTTAGGGATAATCATTTTGAATAATGTTTGAAGAGAATATTAAGTTTCATTTTCTTTTTAGTAGCATCATCTTCTGTGCGATGTGATTGCAATAGGACAAGGAGATGAAATGCATAAAGGTGAGGATGAGACAAATATGAATGGCAAATCAGAGTGAGAACTGGGGAAATGGGAGTGGTCAGACTGAAAAGAGAGGTGTAGTATATACTGATAATAAAGAATTGGTTGATGGAATAGCCTCAAAGACAGAGATATTATTGTTTGTATACAAATTTAAGGAGTATTCGAAATAAGAGAGAAAAGTTTGTTGTATTAATTGAGCCAGTATGTCCAAAGATAATTGGTATGAGTGAAACTTGGTTGTCTGAGAAGATGTGATGTCATGAATAGAAATGGGAGGATATACAATTTTCCAGAAAAATAGGAAGGTGAAACGAGGAGGTGGTGAGTACTGTTAATGATTGCAGAGGAATTGCATCTACAAAGTGTGGAAGTTGAGAGTACAACTGCAGATTTAGAATCTGTATGGCATGAAGTTGAAACTGACAGGCTAGTTATATGTGATAGGATGCCATTATAGGCCAGGAAATATAGAGTACACTGATTGCAAAACATTTAGGCAACTTAGTTGAGAATTTAAAAAGGAGATCCTGATCAGATACTTTAATTACAGGAAGAGAGAATGGAAGGAGAAGATAGTGTACAGGAATAAAGAGAATGGATTTTTTGAATTTCTGAGGGATAAATAATTTAAGCAGCAAGTGATCAAAGTAATTGGAGGTTCCAGAGTATTTTTGCCGATAACTTCACAAGATGTAGCTGTTAATGAGGGATTAACACTGCCACTGGTTGGTGAGAGTCATCATCAGGTACTTGTTTGGGTAGTGAAACAAAAAAAGGTCAAAGCCAAAAAAGGATATATGTGGAAGTATAAGGTGGGTGATTACAGAAAGCTCTGTAGTCAATTAGCATCAATATGTTGGGTAGGTGAGATGTGCAAAAAAAGATGCTGACAGTGTATGGGAATTCAAAAGTCAATTTCTGACACAAGCAATGTATAACTCCATATGAAGAGTTATGTGAACAAATAGAGCAGGAGTGAAATGGATGAACAGCGAAATTAAGCAAGCTGTATAGGAAAAGAAAAGATTATGGAGGAAGTACAAGATAGTTGCTGACAAGTGGATCCATGAGAAGCAGCAGGTTTTTTTTTTTCTGGTGGTATGCAACACTGGCACCTTTTTTCTTAAGTTTTCAAAAATTTGCGTTTTATTGACAGCAAAATGTACTAGAAATATTCTGGTAGATGATACTGTGTTCACGAACTGAATTTTCAGTTTTGATTACTCATAAGTTAGTAACCTGCTTTCCTGTTTCATAGGTTTGTACGTCACCGGAAACAGGAAGTAGTGTTCACTTCCAATTGCTTCCGATATCAGTTTATCAGTTCTATATTCACTCTGCAACAGGCAGGTGTTTGCATGAGTTTGAATTAATCTAAGATAAATCAGTGCAATTATTGTTCAAAATGAGTAAAATAAGTAGTTACTTTATGCCAATGAGTAAAAAAATGGAAGGCTGAAGAAGCAAAAATTGTTGAATCTACTTGTGATCCTGTAAAACAGAAAACTAGCACCGAAAATACACTTGGTGAAGAGGATCACGAAACCAAGACCGAAGATCCACGTGGTCAAAAGGAGCAGATTCTGATAATGATTGGCCTGAATGTTAGACAATTTTGCAGAAAAATGACTTCTACAAGAGAAACAAGTAGCTGTATGTCAAAAATAAAATGTTGGGCTGTAAAGTGTGTCGTGATGTCGGAAATCTTGCCGTCGATAAACAGATGGGAACAAAAATTTCAGCGGAGTGGGAAAATGGTAAAATCAGTCATTTTGGAGAATCTCGCAAACAACAGTTAATGTCATCAAGAAAAAAAGATTTACAATCATAAGGAAAGTGCAGCACATAAAGAGTGCCAAAAAATAAAATCTGAAGCAAAAAACGAAACATTAGAGAAAGTTTTCCTAAATACTTTGTCTCATAATAAAGACGTAACAGGGAAAAGTGTTTCAAACCGCTTACAAAGCTGCGAGGAGAAATCAATCATTTAACAACTTTGAAGACGAAATAAATTTACAGGAACTTAATCCTGTGGAGGTCGCAGATGATCAGACAGATACAAAAAAATTGTTTAATATAAACATTCTTACACATATCCAGTGTTTAGGTTGGAGGTCATGAATAGCTGCGCATGCATATATTACGAGTGATAAGTCCACACTGTTTATGCAGTCAGTTTTGGTTTAACATGTGTTATGTAAAGGTGTGTGATATTTCATAGTAAATTTTATCTGATGTTAAAGAGATTCAGATTTTGTTACTCGAGTTCGATGATAAGAATGATAAATCAACTGCGAAAGTGAAAGTGATATTTGATAGTAAATTATATCTGAGAGATACCGCAAACTCCAATGTCAGTATAGTATTGGTTTAGCTGTTGTTTTTTTTCTTTGGTGAATAATTTCTAGATTCTAACTGAAAATAAATAAACCATCATATATTATATTTGCAGTGTTTTTTTAAAGTTTTATCACATTTTAGCACGGTTGAAAAAATTTAAACCGCGATTTCCGTAGGGTTGGCCTAACATGGAGATATTCTTCATTCTGCAAATGCTTGCATTAACATTGTGAACCATATCACAAATGAAATGAGAAAAACATTAATAGACAATATAGTGAACTCCAAGAACAAAATATCGTTACTTATTGATGAATTGACAACTGTGAGTAACACAACAACATTGATTGTTATTGTTTGTGTAGTTTTTCCTTAATTTTCAGTTCCTGCGAGTCTTTTCCCAGATTTGATCGAATTATCAGATGTAACTGCTAAAGGAATTCTAAACTCTTTAATTGGTCATCTTGAGTGTTTAGGATTAACTGAAGATAACTTAAAGAAATATTTATTGTCTGTAACTTCTGATGGTGCAACTGTGTTGTTTAGTGTGCATAATGGTATGGTGTAAGGAGGCTAATGCAAGAGAAGTTTCCTAGTGTTATTTTCTGACATTGTGCTAGCCATCACCTTGAATTGTCTGTTAGTGACACAGTGAACAATGTGCCAGGAGTGAATCGCTTTAAGAGTTTCATGGACAAACTTTATGTGACTTATCATGCTTCACCTAAGAATGCTAGGGAACTTTTAAGAAAAATAACGACATGCAAGTTTGTTCTTGATTTGGGCCTTATGTATGATGCTCTCCAAGAACTTAGTGAGCTAAGTCTAGATTTACAAGAAAGAAATATTGACTTGTACAAAGCAGACAGGAAGATAAAGAATACAGTTCAACTTTTTGAAGAAAGAATTGAAAATCCTGGTCCATACTACAGTATTTCTCTTCAAAGTCAGAAGAACATGAAGTTCAAAGGGATTGAGCTCCACAAAAATGAAAGACATAGTCCTGCAATAAGTTCATCTGCTTCCTATAAAAGTCTGAAAGAAGCTGTTGGAAAGTGTCTGCTTGAAGGAGATGACACTGATTTGCCTGAATGTGCTAAGATTTTAGATTCCAAGTATTGGCCAAAAATCGTGGGAAGCATCTGACATTTGGTGAAGCTGAAATTAAAAAGATAGAACGCAAATTTTGCTTAAATGAAAGAGAAGCAGTTCATGGTTTCCGTGAATATCTTCAAGAAAATAAAGTCCCAGACTACTTCCTCTAAAGCACACTTTGGGTAAAATTACAATATCTTCCAGTGAATGTGAAAGGGGATTCTCTCAGATGAATCTTAGTAACTTCATCTAGGTCATCTTGGACAACTTCCGCACTGATGTTTATCAGGATAGTAGGACCTCCTCTCACTCAGTTCAACCCTAGCAAATATGTGGACTCATGGCTGCTCCAAGGTCGTCATTCTACAGTTGATACCAAAAGCAAGAAGCGATCTAGAGATGACAAGGGTATATCGGAGGATATGCTAAAAGTGTGGAAGTTGCTGTATCACCATGTAATAACATGGTGAGTACCAGCACCTTTTTTTTCCAGAAAAAAAAAAGCACTGATGAGAAGTATAAAGGAAGGGGACAAGCATGGTAAAGAAAGAAAAGGTGCAGTATGAGAAGAGACTAGCTGGCCAGGCCAAGGTTAATTCAAGGGAATTTTTCCTATATGGCAAGCAAGTGGAAGAATAATTATGACAATAGAGTGACTGCTACAAAGGATATAGTGGAATTATTGAATGAGCACTTTGTATATCATACTGGTAAATGATGCTGTGCAGTATATAGAAGGAAGCAAGTATTGGGAGAAATGGAAGTGAAAGAATCAGAGGTGTATCAGGTGTTGATTGGGTTAGGTGTTAATAAGGCTGTGGGTAATTTAGAGGACATATTAGGTAGGGTTGCAGTATATAGAAGGGAGCAAGTATTGGGAGAAATGGAAGTGAAAGAATCAGAGGTGTATCAGGTGTTGATTGGGTTAGGTGTTAATAAGGCTGTGGGAACAGACGACACAGCACCACGTATTTTGAAGGAATGTGCACAACAGTTAGTTATGCCCTTAACCTGGTTATTTAATGTAAGTCTTCCATTAGGTAAGGTTCTAAATAGTGGAAAGAAGGCAAAATAGTACCATTCCACAAGCATGGTTAAGGAGAGAAGTTTCCAATTATAGACCAGTCTGTATAACTGCAGCTACAGTAAACTGGAGAGATTGGTTTGGAATAATATACAACACTGGGATGATGGACATAGTATTATTTATGATAATCAACATGGATTTGTAAAGGTAGGTCTTGTTTTAGAAAATTACTTGCATTTTATGATACCTTATCATATCAAGTATGTTAGATAAGGGAGATTTATATACAATGATATTCTTGGGCTTTGCAAAGGAATTTGATATATTACCACATGAAAAGTTGCTACACAAGCTGTAGAAAATGGGAATGGATAGTATATTGGTTAAATGGCGATTGCTCTCTGAATAATATCCACAAGCTGTGTCCCAAAAAAGGAGGGTAACAAGTGATGTGAAATGCATTTCTGTTCATGGGTCCCTACTGTTTAGCTTGTTTGTAAATTATATATCATGCAGAGACTGACTGAGGATCCTCAGTTGTTTGTTGATGATACATAGTTGGGGAGAATTATAACTAGTGCTGCTGATGTTAATTCCATTCAGGAAGATTTGACTAGACTTTCAGCCTGGCGTAAGGAGTGGAGTTTTAATAAGTGCAAGGTGTTGCATTTTGGAGTGCGAAATATAAGACTGTACTATATTGGTGATGTGTACTGTGGGAGGTGGATAAGATTCAAGATCTGGGTGTGATGGTTGAAGAAGACTCAAGTTTAGAGGACATATTACAAGTGTTCCAAAAACTACACATCATAGAACTGTAGGCTACACAAAGTCCAATTCCATGTCCGAGCTAAAAGAGTATATATAAGGCAGTAGTGAACTCAGTAGAGGATGCCTAATGGGTGAAACCCATTAGGAAGCTAAAATAATGGTAAGAGACCTGGACTAGAAAGGAAAAGAATATAGAAAATATTAGCATTTACAAAAAAAGATAATTTATTAGATGCTATGATGGTAAGGAAATCAGATGTGCTATATTTCAGTTCAACAAAATGAAAAAAACAAGAGGAATTTAAGAAGAGGCTGGCTTGGAAACAGCGCTGATGACCAGTCGAAAAATGGTCTTGGTTCTATCATCAATAAAGAAATATGAGAGAGACATTATAAAGCATAATGGAATTAATGATAGGATTTTTTTAAATTTAAACTTATTAATTAATGATAATTAATAAGCTTGAATTTGAATGTAATGGAAACTGATCTAGGTACACACAACAGAATCTAAGGAAGAAAAGATGGAGATGGAAAACAACAGTGTAATCTTCTAAAGATAACACTTGGATGGAGCAGACAACAGCGAAACAATTTTGGGGCTATTTAGTTTTAATCAAAGAATTGATGAAAGACAATGGTTATAAATTTTTGAGAAGCCAGTATGAGAAGAAATAAAGCCACAAGATTGTCAAGTATAGCTGAAATGGTGAGCAAAAATATTATTTTATGCCTATTTTTTTATCACTCTGCTTCTACTCACAATAGTTGCAAAAGAATCATTACCAAGTCCAAATCAGACTTTGAAAATGCCAAATGTTGCAAACTCACCTCCTGCCCAAATGGCAGTCACTCCTTGTGAAGGCCATTAGGCACAACTTCTGCCCACACAAGTTTCCATCACTCTCACATCCAGATGGTACTGTAGTTATCTCATGTAAAGACAAGGCAACTTACTAAGCATCACTCCTCCTGCATTGATGACTTGGGCAATTCCCTCCACTTCAAGAATGCCCCCCCCCCTTCATTTTTCCAGTCTTCCAATGAAAAGAAATCTGAAGAATCCTTAATAACCTGAACACAAACAAGGCATTTGGTCCTGATGGTCTCCCACCTATTTTGTTAAAAAAAAATTTGTCCCAGAACTAACACCCATCCTGTTCAACTGGTATCTATCCTATTCAACTGGTATCTACTCTACAACATGGAAACAGGTCCACATCTAGCCCTTCCCAAAGAACTGTGATAAAAGTAGACAAACGAACTACCATCCAATTGCTCTTCACTCCTGTTCTCTCTAAAATTATGGAGAGGGCCATCAACAACCCACTCTTGAACTACCTAGAGATAAACTAACCAATCAGTAACCAGCAGTATGGATTCTGCCATTCACGACCTACAACTGATCTTCCTTTCATCGTTTACCTCCAGACTCAAGCCATGGAGAAATTTGGAGAAACTCGCATGATTTCCTCGATATTTCAAAGGCATTTGATCAGGATTGACATGGGGCCTACTTAACAAACTGAAATCCTATGATCTGAAACTGGATTGCAACTTTCTCCCTGGTTGCTCACTAAGTGTCATGATGGACAATTTCTTCTCCTCTGATTTCCCCACCAATGCAGGAGGGGAAATCTCTTCCTCTTGTATATTAATTACCTGCTCTCACAGAGTTCCAATCCCATCCATAACTTTGTCGATGACAGTACACTCCATTCCTTTCTTTTATTTGACAAACCTGGTAGCGCTCAAGTATTAGAATCCTCAAGATCTACCACAAGCAGGGATCTGAACTCAGATCTCCTAGCTATATCCCACTGGGATAATGACAGTCTGCAAACTTCAATGCCACCAAAACTCAGTTCTGTCTGATCTCTTGCAAGAAAGAGCTCACCCCATCCTTACCTTCAGTAACACTGAGATATCCAAATATTATTATTATTATTATTACCATGGGCTACTCCAGGAGTCCTTAGACTCATCGAGGGAGGCCCTAAACATCATGTTCACGCAGCTGTTCAACATTCTCACAGTATCTATCATACCTTGCCTTGAACTCGCTCACTGTCATAGCACCCACAACAGTGGGTGCTATGACAGTGAGCAGCTTATTCTCTGGCAGCTTATTCCACTCATTTACCCCTCTAAAAGTAAAGAACCCAGCTCTAACACCCCCTGCTAACCACGCTCTTGCCCAGCTTCCATGGGTGTCCCCTAGTTCTCCCACCACCAGTCCTGATCTCAAAAATATCATCTGAATTAATCCTATAGAATCCTTTTAGCAATTTGAATGTCTCAATCATGTCTCCCCTTTTCCGCCTATCAACTAGTTTCTGCAACCCACAAATCTTCAACCTGTTCTCATATGGTTCATTCCATAGACCAGCTATCATCTTAGTCACTCGCCTCTGGATCCTCTCAACCTCCTCCCCATCAAGAAGGAACCGAGGTGACCAAATCTGGGCACAGTAGTCGAGATGAGGTCTTATCAGGGCTCGGTACAGAGGTACAATAACTTGTTTTTCTCTGCTCATCAAGGTATTTTTCAACAAGCAAGTGAGTTGATGAGCTAATTTAGCTACTTTCGCAACGTGCCCCCTAAACTTCATCTCCCTATCCACCAACACTCCCAAGTCCCTGGCCTCATCAATCTCTTGGAGTACAGTTCCACCAATGTGGTATACTGCTGCTAATCTTTTCACTCCGAAATGCATAACCTTACATTTTGTCACATTAAATTGACATCCATTCTCCTTAGTCCAGAACTCCAATCTATCTAAGTCATCTTGCAAGACTTTGACATCTTCTGCATTCACTATCGCCCTACCCAACTTTGCATCATCCGCGAACAAATGAACTGTCCCACTTAGACCATTCCCTATATCGTTAATGAACAGATTAAACAGCAGTGGTCCAAGAACAGAACCCTGTGGCACACCACTAGTCACAGGCCGTTTTTTGGACTCTACTCCTGAATAAACTACTCTTTGATATCTCTCCATCAACCACCCAGCTATCCATCTCACCAACCTTATATCCATTCCCATATGTTGTAGTTTACGGATTAGAATTCCATGTGGTATCCTATCAAACGCCTTTGCCAGGTCCAACAGTATCACTGTAAACCCATTTCCCTTATCCAGTTCAGCCGTCACCTTGTTATAAAACTTGAGCAAGTTACTGAGGCATGATCTACCCTTCATAAAGCCATGCTGTCCTCTGTACAGTATCTCATTTTCATCAATCCATTCCTGTATTTTTCCCTTGACTACTTTCTCCAAGACCTTGACAACAACTCCTGATATGCTGATTGGTCGGTAATTTGCAACCATAGTCTTGGATCCTCCTTTATGCAGTGAAACTATTTTCACCTCTTTCCACGCCTTTGGGACTAAGCCAGACCTGAGACTCAGATTAAACAACATGGTCAAGGGCACTTATAATTCATAAGCCGCTTCATGCAAGACCCATGCCGGTATACCATCCAATCCCACAGATGTATTCACATTAAGGTTCTGTAATAGACTATTCACCTCCACTTCATTCATCACAATTCCCATATAAACTAATGGTACCTTCATTTTTTAAACGTCACCACCTGGATGATATACTTTTGCAAAGTGCGCGCTCAGTAACTCCACTATATCGACTGGTTCAGTGAACTCTTTACCATCGTCATTCCTTAAAATCATTTTGCCATGTACAGTTTTTTCTTGCTTGCAGCATATTGAAAGAACTGTTTGGGATTCTCTTTTGCTTGCATAGCTAGTTTCCTTTCATAATCGGCTTTTTGCTGTTTTTACCACACTCGTTACCCTTCTGGCCTGTACTTTATACCGTTCGTGTGCCTGCAGGTCACCCCTTTCTTTAAATTCCCTCCATAGTTGTTTCTTTTTTTGCAGCTCAAGCTTAATGGTGTTATTCATCCATTTAACCCCTCCTTGTTTCACTATTCGGACCTTAGGTATACAATCAGCCATAACCTCCTGTAAATGCTCTTTGATCACTTCCCATGCTCTATCAACATCCAGCCCTTGCAGTTGTACATGCCATGGCACTGATCCAAGCAATCTCCTAAGCTTGTCATACTTGCCAGCACGGTAATTCCACATATACCCTGTCTTAATCACAAATTGCACACCTTTAGCCACCTCCCAGGTCAAGACCTTATGATCACTCTCTCACCAATAGGTGGCAACATGATCATATTCATTACAGTCAAATTCTGAGATGCTATTACCAGGTCAAGCACTCTCACACCCCTAGTATTTTCAATTACATGCTGTTTCAGATAGTTATCCCTTAATAATTGAATAAAATCCATTTCCTTCCTCACATGTGTCCTCTCCTCCTTCCAATCAATGTTACCATAGTTGAAATCCCCCATAATAATTACCCTCCTTCCACTCATTTCATCAATTTGTTTATGCATACCATCTCCACCATCTATTCCATCACCTGGTCTATAGCAGCACCCAACTGTATATTTTATTCTGCCAGTATCAATCTCACACCAAATAGCCTCAAATGAGCTCCTTTCACTATCCTGCAATACTTCAATTCTCCTTGGCTGCAGTTCATCAGCTATCATCAATAACACCCCTCCCCCAATTTTATTCTCTCTGTCCCTCCTAAACATACTATAACCTACACATTCTATCCCACTATCTATATCATCTTCCGTCAGCCATGTTTCACTAATGCCAATAACCTGTGGCCAGGAAGAGCCAATCAAGGCCAAAAATTCTTCCTTCTTGTTCCTAATACTCCTGGCATTAGTATACATGAATTGCAATGTTCCCTTTGTCCCACCCCTATCTTGATGCGTTATTCTAAATATCCCATTCCCATTTTTTGTCCTTTTTTCTGGCTCAGGTACATTATATACATTTTTACACTCAACTGTCTCACTGATGTCTGGATATCCACTTCCCCCCCATCCTTGGTAGTTCTAATTTCCCTGGTTCTGCACATCCATTTTCACTTCATTCAGCAACACTTTTTCCAGTCTCCGCACACCAAGTCCATTCAAATGCAGGCCATCCATCTTGTATAAGTCCTTTCGCCCATCAAACTCATTCCACATGTCCACAAATTCCACACCACACCGTCTGCATAACCTGCGCATAATATCATTTGCGATTATGGCCCTCCTTCTAAACTCCTGTCATACCGCGGTAACAGACTCACCATTCTAACTCTGTCACTCTTTTCTTTCGCTACCTTTAACAATACTTTCAAGTCCTCTCTCATATGATCAGCTTTCTCTTCTTATGCTGATCTGCACCTTCGATCTTTCTCAGCGCAACCATATTTCAACTATAGCTTCTGCAGCCACCAAAAAACTTATACTATTTTGTACAAGACACTATTTCACACCTTCACAACTCCATACAAAGCCCAAATCTGTCCAGTCCTGGAATATTGCTCCTGTATCTGGAGTGGTGCACCAAAATCCTCTCTAAGATTGCCCTCTTCTATCAAGAAGACAGCAACTCAGCTAATTAATGATCTCTCTCTCACATACACACATACTCACTTCAATCTCTCTCTCTCTCTCTTATAGAGTATGTTCAGTTTTTGCCTTGTGCCAAATACTTTCATGGATAGTGCTCTGCTGAATTGGCCACTATTATTCTTCCACTCTCTCTCTCCTCCAAAAAATATTAAAACAAGAGCCATTGCTAACCGATACTCTTCTACAGTCCATTTTGAAACTGACCGAACCAACTTCACTGCCTCCTCTTTCATTTCATCTACTTCTGTCCCTTGTAACAGTCTCTCCAACTCTACATTCTCCAAAGATTACAATCCTTAGCTGTTCAAGCAAAATGTGAACAGATTCCTCCTTTCTTCTATTCCTCTCACTCACACATGGCACTAATATGCTTAGGTCTTGTGGCCTTTCATGTATGGATCAGATATAAAAAAATTTTTTAATTAAATATGCCAAAATATTTTATTCTTGTTTAATTCTTTATTCAAATGTAAGCTCTTGTATAATGCTTTGCGTGTGAGGTATCTTCGTGACTAGTTACTTGTATACAGACTAACGACTTCACATCAATTGTCATAGTATCCCATAATGCAAAACACATACACATATCCTTCTGTGTGTGTGTGTGTGTGTGTGTGTGTGTGTGTGTGTGTGTGTGTGTGTGTGTGTGTGTGTGTAATGCTATACATTATGGGAAAGGCCACTACTCACTAGTTTCAACCTTTATTAAGGTTTCATTAGTGGAAATCAGACTCAGAAGAGGTACCAAGATAACGAAACTAAAAGTATGTGGGTTTTGCATTATGGGATACTAAGGCAATTAATGTGAAGTCGGTTGGCCTCTTTATACGAGTAGCCTAATTGTTAAGATACTTCATGTGCAAATTTTGTTTGATTACACTTGGTTCAAGGATTAAACAAGAATACAATTTCTTGACATATTTAATTTAATTTATAAAGGGAAAAAACATTTTACAAAGAGGATAATCCATTCCTTGATGAAGAATTTTCCTGATGGAGCAGAAAAATTGAGGACATCAAAATTTTACCATCTGTTGCCTTAGATGGAGATTACAGATTTAAGCAGTTGTTAATGAAGATGCCACATTAAATATGTAAACAGACAATAGAATATGCAAAGCTGGGATTGTAATAAGCCATATGAATAATTTATGTAGAATAAGAGAGAAATTAGCCAAAACATTAAACTAGCAGCATACAAGATGGTATTACAATGACATGTAATATTTACAAATTTTCATGTAACCTCTGGTATGGAGATTACATGTTCTTAACAAGAAACAATACTACCTGATAAGTTTCATAAGTTGTCAGAGTTACATCACCAAGTACAAAATATATATATATATATATATACTAGAAAAAAAAAGAATTATACATAATGAATGTTTCATGAATGCATGAAAAGTAAACAAAGTAGAAAAAAAAATGCTGGATTAACTAATGTGCAAAAGTGCAAACAAAACTACTTAATGCTGTCACATCATTCTGTGGCATAAAACATGTCCCAACTCACGAGTTCTTAGATTTTTGATGAATACAGATCAAAGTTGGTGTAAGATTAAACCTTTGTTTTTGTTACGCTGTATGGGATTACAGAGCATTTATGAGACATTCTTTAAATTTTCTTATAAAACAGTTAGTTATGGCATTTCTATTTTTTACCCAAAATACTTGATAGCCTATTTGTTATGTGGAAAGCTAATTCTGATTTGTGCTTCCTTTTCTTCTCACTGTCCTTTATGCATTCAGATATGCAGATCTCTCCAGACAATCATGCCTGATCTGCATAGCAAATACTACAAGAGCAATTAATTTTACATTGCTTTCGAGACAATGAATTTTACTCGTGGTTTCTTAATGGGAGGATATGGAAGCTCTTGTAGATATAAGAACCTACAATTTTATACAGTGGGAAAGGCAGCTTCTTAAACAAGAAATTCAATCAGCTAGAAGAAGGAAAAGAAAAACACAAAATATCTAGATTACTTGAAAACAATGTTCCCTCTAGGCTGTTTGCATGTGTGCACCAGCCAAAAAGGGGGGTATAAACACCTAGTAACTTGTGCACATAAAATTTTTACTTTAAGAATTTCTAATTTTTTGACAATAATCTTTGAACATACTATAAAAATGAATTAAATGATAAATCATATATTTTTGAAAGTATTTTTCCACTTGGTTACACATTAATAAATTTAGTTTAATCCTTTATCCAAGTGTAAGCAAACAAGGTTTGCACCTAAAGTATCTTCAGGACTGAGGCAACTCATGGTAAAGGGGGGGGGGCAAGTTCTCATCACCCCTTGTCTCAGTATCTCCCATACAGCTGAAGTATCTACAGCCACAAAATTTGTCTCAGTGTCTCTCATAATGCAAAGCACATCTCTGGCTGAAATATCTTCAGCCAGAGATGTGCTTTGCATTAGTATCTTCAGCCACTACCAAGACCGGTTTTGACCTTTATTGAGGTCTTGTCAGTGGGAGTCAGACCCAGAAGTGGTGGTACTAAGGTAGAAACAATGGAGAAGTTATATTTACCTATACGAGTTGCCAAAAGGTATACTGTCTTATTATTAAATTACTCTGGATTTAGAGAAAGATGTTAGAAGTTTTTTCCCACTTGGTTAGACTATAATAAATTTACTTTAATCCTTTATCCAAGTGTAAGCAAACAAAGTTTGTGCCTGAAAGTATCTTCAAGACTGAGACAACTCGTGGAAAAGATGGACCAAGCTCTCATCACTTCTTGTCTCAGTATCTCCCATAATGCAAAGCACATCTCTGGTTGAAGTATCTTCAGCAGTTTGCTTACACTTGGATAAAAGACTAAACTAAATTTATTATAGTCTAACCAAGTGGGAAAAACTTCCAACATCTTTCACTAAATCCAGAGTAATTTAATAATAAGGTGGTATATCTTTTTGCAACTCGTATAGGTAAATATGACTTCTCCATTGCGTCTGCCTTAGCATCACCACTTCTGGGTCTGGCTCCCACTGATGAGACCTCAATAAAGGTCGAAACCGGTCTGGGTACCAGTTTCGACCTTTATTGAGGTCGAAACCTCAATAAAGGTTTCGACCAAATGAATGCTGTAGCCCATGAAGTTAACTGAGGCATGGCTGTTGCTGTTACCCCTCAGATGACATATGAGTGGCTCTGCTAGGTGGTTGGGTAAGCCTGCCATGAGGTAGAGCCAATGCTGAGAGTTCTTCTCAGTGGCAGGGTGAGTCTGTTACCGAGGGGAACAATGCTGAGTTTTTGGAGTTTGACCTGTACTTGAACATTCAATAAAGGTCAAAACAGGTCTGGGTAGTGGCCCTTCCCTTAATGCATAGCATTATACATGTCTGCAAGGAGATGTGCTTTGCATTATGGGAGATACTCAGACAAGGAGTGATGAGAGCTTGGTCCACCTTTACCACGAGTTGCCTCAGGCCTGAAGATACTTCAGGCGCAAACTTTGTTTGCTTACACTTGGATAAAGAATTAAACTAAATTTATTATAATGATAAATCCTATACTTGTCACTATTTTATTTAGTAATTTCTCCAATGTCTCAACTCCCATATTATTCTAACCCATTCCAAATTAATACGCTCTAATTAGTTAGTTTTTAACATGTACCATGTGTGCAAATTGACACTGATGTTAGCAAATTACAGAGGCATATCTATTTAGCATCTAGAAAGTGCAATAACTTGAACTCATAAAAAACTGATGGATTTTTGTAGCTCTCTGGATACAAGCAAATTAATTTAGTGTTTGAAATATTATAGATTATAACTAGACAAAAAAAAAGTGGGGGGGGGGAGCAACAATAATATGAGAAGTATTTATTATGTTAGCAGTTAAACCCTCAAAATGTCAGTCAAAATTAAAGCAGAAAACAACTCAGAATTCATTTAAATTTAAGGGACTGAACAAATGTGAAAATTTGTTTCTAAACTGTGTGTGTGTGTGTGTGTGTGTGTGTGTGTGTGTGTGTGTGTGTGTGTGTGTGTGTGTGTGTGTGTGCGTGCGCGCGCACGCACTGTATTTAAGTAGCTGGAGAAATAAACATTTAGTTGCTCTAACAGAAACATTCAGAATGCAACATACAAGATATTTTAGGTGTATATAAATTTAAGAGTTTGTGGCTTGTGACTTTTCTTATGGAGAACACTTGCTCAAAAGTCACAATTCATCTGTATTATCATATTTCATCTCATATTGTTATTATCATTGTACAGGCACTTCCATCAAGTCCAAAGACATCGTGGGAGACTCACACTATCTACATAATCTATCATACCTCTCCTTGAACCCATTGACAGACAAAGCACTCACAAATGACTCTGACAGCCCATTCCACTCATTTACAACTCTCCAAGCAAAAATTCTAGTCCTCACATCCTTACTAACCAAACCTTTATTCAACTTCCAGGGATGACCTCTTGTTCTGACCCAGCTAGCCAAGTAGTGAAACATTTCCCATGCATCAATCCTATAAAACTTCTTAAGCAACTTATATGTTTCTATCATATCCCCTCTTTTTCTCCTGTCAATCAACCTACTTCCATAATCCATATACTCTCAATCTATTCTTACAGGGAATATTCCACAGACCACTAACTATCTTGGTTGTTCACTACTGAATATTCTCCACTTTCTTCATCTCTACTTATTAGTGAATTCTTTAACAGCCAAGTAATCTTATGAGCTACTCTAACAACCTTAGCAACATGTCCTCTAAATTTTAACACTGTCTCTACTACCATCCTAAAATTTTTGGCTTCATCTATTTTCTAACGGTTCTATCAGTTAGGAAATAGATGAAGTAGAGTTCCATTAATGTCGTACACAGCTTATAATCTATCTATCCAAAAATGCATAACTTAAAAATTTCTCCACATTTAATTGACACCCATTATCCTTTGCCATTACTGACAGCCTATTTAAATCATCCTGCAAGCTCTCTATTGCCTTGATTAACTATTACTCTACCTAACATTGCATCATCACAAAGAACTCAACATTTCCTGTCAATTTATTTCCAATATCATTTATTTACAAATTAAACAGTAGTGATTCAAGCACTAACCTTGTGGCACACTACCACTAGTTACCTGTTTTCATCTTGATTCTGTCCCCATATACCACTTGTTGCAATCTGTCCAGTAGACACCCTCTAACTCATATAACCAGTGTCGTATCCATTCTCATTTGTTCTAATTAGCATAACTATTGTGCCCAGATTTGGTCACCAGGTTTTCAGAAGGATGAAGAGATGTTGGAAAGGGTCCAAAAGAGACTGACTAAGGTCTGACCTCTGGAATGTCGAGTATGAGGAAAGATTGAGAAGATGTAATTTGCAGAGTCTGGTGGACAGGAGGAAGAGGGGAGATATGATAGAGACCTATTTGGTAAGGGGTTGTTATAAGATCAATGCTGGAGAAGTTTTACAGAGAATAGCGGGAGATCAGGGGAGAACCAGAGGTCATCCCTGGAAACTATATAAAGAGGGTGTAAGTATGGGGGGGGGGGGTTGAGAGGCAGGTTTTTTTCATGCAGAGTTGTGAATGATTGGAATGCCTTGCCTGAGAATGTGGTATTGGCAAAGAGTTTGAATGTGTTTAAAACACAGTATGATGAGATGTATGTGTGATAAAAGGACCTCCTAGATGAGTCTTTGACTCCATGAGGTCTTGGGGTGGTAATAATAATAATAATATAACACAGTTCCATGTAGTATTCTGTCAAATGCCTTTGCAATATCCAGCTGAATCACTGTGTAGACCATTTCCTTTATTTGACTCAGCTGTTACTCTATTATCAAAAGTTAGAGTAAATTACTAAGGCATGACCAAACCTTCACAAAGCATATTGCCCCTCACATACAGTATCATATTCTTATCCACCCATTTTTGAATTCTCTTTTTTGACAAATTTTAGCAGTACTTTTACCACCACACCTGATATTATGATTAGTCTATAATTTGTTACTGCAGTCTTAGAACCTCCCTTATGCAAGGGAATTATTCTTGTTCTCTTTCCACACCCTTGGGACTCTATCAGAGCTGAGACTTAAATTAAAGAGCCTACAGTCAGAGGCATTGCAATTCCCTTGCACATTCTTGCATAACCCGACCATCTAATCCCTAAACTCTAAATCTCTAAACCCCAGTTGTATTACACTGTCTGCAATATCCTAGAAACCTACAATTCATCCACCTCTGTTCCCATATCAGTCTCTTTCACATATATTACGGCAGTAACCTCAACTTGGATGATATACCTCTTGCGCAAAGTGGTCACTCAGTAACTGAACTATTTTATCTGCTTCTGTCAACTCATCACCATCAGCACTCATCAAAGTTAATCTTCCACAGTCATTCTTCCTCTTACTTTGCCGTTTAACGAAAGAACCTTTGGCCTGAACAACTAGATTCTTTTCATAATCTGATTTTGCCTTCCTTACCATGCTGTTCACCTTTCTTGCTTGAGCCTTGTGTTGTTCATGAGTTTGTTGGTCACTTTTCTCCCTATATACCATCCACAGCATTTTCTTATTCTGCAGTTCATGCTGAATGATATTTTGTTAATCTTTTTAGCATTGTAACCATTATGCAGGGTCTGCTGCATAAACAAGAGTTCAGCTGAAAGGGAAACCTGGATGGAGGCTCTGTTGACAAGCATCTTGATAAAGCCATACTCTTGATGGGAATGTTTATGAAGGGTGCCATTCAGAAGCCAAGTCTTCTAAGACTAAGGCAAGCCAACAGCACTCATAGAAGGTGCCCCTCTAGGCTTTTAGTCTAATTTTTTTTTTTTTCCACTTATTGCTTTGAGTGTTTTTGTGTGTGCTTTTACAATTTTCAGATTCTATCCCTAACAATGTCTCTGTGACAGAGAAGAAATATAGTATCTAATAAACTCCTCCATAGCACAATTAGAAGAACAACAGTACATTGCACCCTTCAGTTGGGAAAAGGCTTAAGTTTAATTCTTGTCATAATGAGAGGAACTTTATATGAGTTTTTTCAATTGAAGGTGGGTTAGTAATTTCATACGAAGATAGCAGGGTTTTTTCTCCTGGAAACTCAGGTTTTTCATCCCGCATAGAGACAAATCAGCCTTAAGAAAAACACCATTTACAGACAAAAAATACTAGTAGTGGCCAGTAGATGGCACTGGTGTAGATGATGATAATTGCAGTTCGATGTAGTTGGTGGATTAAGTAGTAGAGATGGCAGGATTTTTCACCCTAGAAACTTGGATTTTTCATCTGCATACAGACAAATCGGCCTTGAGAAAAACACACAATTTACAGATAAATACTAGTGGTGGTTAGTAGATGGATCATTGGTGTAGCTGATGGTAGTTGCAGCTCGCTGTAGTTGGTGGATTAAGTGGTGAAGACGGAGAGCTGTAGAGGCTGTGGAGTAGGTACCCTCCGTCGATGAGTCTTCGGACTCCTTGGAGGTGTCATTTAATAATAATAATAACAAACATATTTTGTTCTTCTGTGCTGTATTTATTCCATTAAACCTAATAATGAGTTTAAACTAGCACATAAGCTTTAATACTAGAATATTTATAAGTCTTTAGGTGATGGATGATTTGATTTTCACTCCCATCCCATTCATGTGTCGTCTCCTATCTAGGAGGTTAATTCCCATGACTTGCCTCATGGTTGACTATGGGTGTAACAACATGTGGTGAGGATCCTGTCTCTTTCAAATTGATTTTCACTACCTATTGTAAAACAACATACCACTCTGCTTAGAATTCTGAATGACTTAAAGAATTCTGAATTTAGTCTCTAGTGAAGAGCTTTTGTTTTATGTTTATATATATGTGTGTAGGAAGATTGATTTACTCGATTGATAGACATTTTTTTGAATGACTAGAAACCAAGAAAAATGAAAACAAAGTTTATTAGCACGACTATTTTTTTTTAGCTTGTATCAGCTTTCTTCAGGGGCACATTAAAAAAGAAATAACCAGTAAAACATAGAAGAAATAATTGTAAACATCATGGAAAGTTAGTGTATATATATTGAACAGTAATGTTGAAGTCTGTGCATTCAAAACTGATCTTTCGTTGGCTTCATTGTTGGGCATATGCATGTGTATAGCATGATTCAAATGCCAGTATTTGATCATAGCACAATGACAGTCTGAAAGGTTGCAACTCAGGTTGTTGTTGAGATGTAGGGGTTTGAGAATGATTTCGATTCTATTATCTTTCTTTCTAATTCATCGTGGCAACGTAAAATGTGCACCTGAAGAAGGCTGATACAAGCTGAAACTAGTCGTGCTAAAAAACTTTGTTTTCATTTTTCTTAGTTTCTAGTCATTCAATTAAAAAATAAATAAATAAATAAAATAAAATAAAAATATAATATATACAGGGTGTTCGGGATAAATTTGACATATTTATAATTAATTATATTTTTCCGTAAGTTACATGTATTAACACACACTTCTCTTCATTTAAAAGTTTGGACCCTTCTTCATTCATATACAAGATGTCAGAAAGGATGGATAGCTGGAACCCACCTGAATCATGGAAGAGAATAACTTGTATCATGATGATTCGTGCCCGCCATCAAAATAAGGATATTACGACTGCTGCCCAATGCTCCCTGAATACAGTAAAAACAATCAGGCATGAACTAGAGACTTGCAATGGTGACTACGAGGATGTAGCAAGAAGAAAGATCCCTAGCAGACGATCTGATTGCGTTCGTACAGCAGAATTCCTCGCAAATCTGCAGGAACAGGTGTTGAAGAACCCTGGCATTGGAATTCGGGCTTTGTTCGTGGAGTTGCTAACTGTAGTCAAGCCCTGGATAACAAGGGTAGCCCGTATGTATGGCAGCAGGATTCGGCCCCTTGCCACACCTCTGGGAAAAGTCAAAAATGGTTGTCTGAAAATTTCTACGACTTCACCAGTCCAAATGTTTGGCCTCCAAACTCCCCAGACCTTAACCCCATGGATTATTTTGTATGGGGCGCAGTTGAAAAAGACACCAATCGCACTTCCAGTAATACAAAAGCCCAGTTAATGGATAAAATTAAAACAGTTTTTGCGGCCCTTCCCAGGGAGACTGTAGCATCAGCTTGTTCGAGGTTCCGAAGCAGAATTGAAGCTGTGATCGATGCTAATGGTGGTTATTTTGAGTAAATCTTGTTGATAGTATTGTAATTAACTCTGCCTGTAATGTTTTTTTGTCAATTCATTAAATTTAATAGATACAAAGAAGATTTTCTTTTTCCTTACGAAACTGTCAAATTTATCCCGAACACCCTGTATATATATATATATATATATATATATATATATATATATATATATATATATATATACACATAAAGAGATCGATAGACAGACAGATACACTGAAATGAACATGTAATTTAAGCTATAAATGTGATCATCAGTTCAGTAAAACTTTCTTTTTAAAAATTATCAGTTATACTGGTATAATACTCACTCCTGCTTAAGTCCAACTCTACGAGCAGCTATTAATATAGTTGCATAACTATCAGTCAATGCTGCAGCTGATTCAAAAGACATATCACTAGGAATTTTCCACACATCCTAAATTCAAAAAGATAGTTTTTAATTAATGACAACCAAGATTTCTTTATCACACGGAACAGTGTTCAGCTAAATACAAAGTTTATTATATAAATATGGTAGGATGTTGCATTCCACTTTCCAACAACAGGTTAGTAATAGATTGGAATCAAGATCAGAAAGCCTAATCTCTCAAGATATGCTCAATTTGGGACATTAACATATGGGGATGGGGGTGGGGAATTAAAATGTAAAAACATCCAAACTCTTGAATATCGAATTCCTTCTTTATTACTATGAGATATTTTTTTTTTTTTTAATTTGCTCTGGTAAATAATGAACCCATTTTTTAATTCTACCATACAATTTGTAAAAGCTCTCTTCATTTCTAAAAGCTCCATTTTCAATACAAGAAAAAATAAATTTAATATGCAGGCAGTTACCCGAGTGGCTATGCACTTCGCAACCATATGCCTGGGAAAGGAGTGTCCTGGGTTCGATTCCCGTCGCCGACGTGAGGAGCTTAAGGATCTTTCTCAGACATAGCCAAGTTACACGGTGTTGGGCGTAGACTGCAGGGTTTTTCTCCCAGTTTATCTTGGGTTTTTCCTCCTGCAAGAGCAGGCAAACCGTCCCCGTGAACACACGCATTTACAGACATAGGACACAACAGGAGACATATACGGCTAGCCACTTTATCCTCGGGACGGGTACAGCTTAGAAGGGCTAAGGATAGCTCCGTAACAGGCCACTAGACCTAATACGTGAACGGAAGAAGAAGAGGAAGAATAAATTTAATTTCTATATACATACATACATCTTCAAGACCCACCTTTCCTAATTGGGTTGTAGGGGCAACAGCTGCAAGAGGAACTTCCAATGGTCACGATCCTCTGCCACCAAGCTCAGGTGTTCTGGTGGGATTCCCAAATGTGTCCACCCAAGGTTTTGGATATAATCTATCCAGCGAGTCCTTGGCCTTCCATGTGGCCTCCCACTCTCTGGCTTGGCAAAGAGGGCCTGCTGAGGGAGCCTCTCTTGTGGCATTCTAACCAGGTAGCCCGTACCAACGTAACTGTGATCTCTCAACACAGAGAAGCAGCAGCTGAGTATTGAGGGTTTCCCCGAATTGCAGAGCTTCTGACTCTGTCGAGTCTTGTCAGCCCCGCAACCCCTCGAAGGAACCTCATTTCAGCCGATTGGATTCGTGTCCGCATTCTTTCGGTCATTACCCAACTCTCATGACCATAGGTGAGGATGGGGACATAAACTGTATTGAAGACAGCGAGCTTTGCCTTCTGGCTTAACTCCCACTTCAATACTACCAAACGGCCAAGCTCCCGCAATATTGAGCTTGCTAAGCCAATTTGAGTATCCAGCTCTACGTCCCATTTTCCATCATTCGTGAATATGGACCCAAGGTATTAAAACTTCTCCACCTGCCTCATTGAAACTCCACTTACATGTAGAGTGCACTGAGATGGTTGTCTTGACACCACAAATGTTTCAGTTTTGGCCACACTGATCTTCATTCCAGCATCTGCACAAACAGCTACAAACCTATCCGCTGGAGGTCATCTGTGGAAGAGCTAAGCAGAACTAGGTCATCTGCAAAAAAGCAGACGTCCAATGCTACATCTTCCAATTCTGACACACTCACTGCCTTGGCTGTGCCTATAATCCAGTGCATAAATATTATGAAAACAGGGGGTGACAAAACACCCTTGGCAGAGGCCAACGGAGACAGTGAAAGGTTCAGACTTTGTGCTGTTTACCTGACACAAAACTCTGGGCATTCATACAGGGACTTGATGGCAGCTAATAGTTGGCCATCCACTCCATACTCCTGTACTACTTGCCAAAGCTTATCCCGAGGAACCCGGTCATATACTTTCTCCAAGTTCACAAAACATGTGTAGACATTCTTGGCATATTCCCAAGATTTCTCAAAGACTTGCCTCAAAGTGAAGATTTGGTCAATTGTGCTTCTACCAGGACGAAAGCCACATTGTTCTTCCTGGAACTTTGACTCAACTATGCTCCTGCACCGTCTTTCCAAGCACCTAGCATACACTTTCCCAGACAGGCTGAGCAGAGAGAGATGCCACGATAGTTACCGCAATCCTTCTGGTCTCCCTTCTTGAAGACTGGTATTATTATGCCTGTCTGCCATTGCTTTGGTGCTCACCCAGATATCCAAGCAGCCTGACACACCCGAGTCAGCCAGAGAACATCATCTCGATTTAAGGCTTTTAGTATTTCGGGTTGAATTTCATCATCGGCAGCAGCCTGGGCCGATTTTAGCAATTTTATTGCTAAATGCCTCTTCTGCTGTGAGACTAGTCATTGCTCCAATCTGCACCTCTTGGATGTCCACAACTGCTGGGCCACCCGGGTTAAGAAGGATCTCAAAGTATTCCCTCCATCTGTGGAGGATATCCTTCTCGGTTGTTAAAAGTGCACCATCAGAGGCCTTAATTGCTCTTGCTGTGCACGATTTTCTCCTTCAAAGGCGGCGGATGGTCTGCCAGAATACTTTGTTTGCATTTGCATAGGATGAGTCTAATCTTTCTCCAAAGGATTCCCAAGAAGGCTTGGGAATCCTTTGGAGAAAGATTTGCTTCGCTTCTGCTGTGCTGTCTTTACTGCCTCAGCATACCGCAAACGCATCTCAGGTGATCTGACCCTAAGCCATGTTAGGTAGGACTCCTTTTTTGCCCGGACAGTTTTTTGGACTTCTTGGTTCTACCAAGGTGTCCTTTTCTCACTGCCCGTTGCCACACCGAGCCGCTTTCTGCCACAGCATGAGAGTGCAGAGGCAGTGACAGCTGTTCTGAACAGCTTCCACTCCTCCTCAACATCTGCAGTATGCTTGGGAATCTCTTTGAACCTGGAGGAAATGTCATCTGCAAAATTCTTCCTCACAGCATCATTTTCCAATGCCTCCCATTTCACACGGTATAGCTGCTTAGGCCTACCAGTGTTGATGGTAGCATCTGGTTTCTGAAGCCGTAGAGTGTACACAACAAGGTGGTGGTCAGTTGATAGTTCTGCCCCTCTTCTCACACGAACGTCCAACACTGAGGAAAATAGGTCTGCTGAGACTATAAAGAAGTCAATCAGAGACCTTTGTTCTTGTGTATCCCTGTACCAGGTATAATTATGGACTTCTCGGTGCTGGAAGAAGGTGATCATCATGGACAAGCTGTTAATACAGCAGAAGTCCAATAATTTCAACCCATTCGTATTAAGGTCAGGGGTGCCTTCGTCCCAACCGCACCCCTCCATGTCTGGTCATCTGTTCCAACATGTGCATTGAAGTCACCCATTAGCAGGACTGATTCCATGTCTGCCACTCTGTCAAAAGCAGCATCCACTTCCTCTAGGAAGGTAGAGTATTCTGACTCCAGATTAGGTGCATAGGCTTGCACCACAGCCAAAATCATGGTTTTTCATCTGAACTCTTAACACACATACCCCCGTCCCCCAATGGGATCCATTCAGCAACAGCCTGACAGCTGGCGGGGCTTGTGAGTATCCCCCCACACCCACTTGAACAGACATTGTCGGGCTCACACCAGAGTAGTAGAGCTTCCACCCCTTATCCAGGTTGACAGTTCCAGAGCTTCTCCTCTTGGTCAAAGAAAGCCTAGTCTAGCCGGTAGCACTTGGCTTTCTTGACCAGTTCCAACTCCTTCCCTATCAGAGAGAAGATGTTCCAGTTGCCTAAAGCCATAGTCTGGTGCCGTCATCGTTGCCATTTCTGTCCTTTTGCAGAACCATTTCTTTGAGCTTCCCCTAAACACCTCCCAAAACAGGTAGCAGGCCCATTGATGGAGTTTCCTCTAGCAGAGTGCTGAGGAGATGTGTCTAAGGGAGACTGTAACATATTTTTCAAACGGGTCCCTCTGCCTAAAACCCGAACGCGTCCCTTGGTAACCCGCGCGACGGACGATGTGGTAAGAACATTTTTTGATGGCCTGATCATGTTACAGTGTTTGATAATGTCCTGTTAGCACAAGATGAAATGACACAGCAAAATAGGAAAGATTCCCCTCGAGTACTCTAATAGCATTCGGGGGAAGGAGCAAGAAGAGAAGAAAGAAAGACGCAAGGGAGGAAGAGGAGGGACCAGTCTATAGATAATATAACAGACGTATATTACCATGCCTTACATGAAGTAAGGCATGGTCCAGCATCAGGTACCTCGGGTTTGCTACGCCCGTACTCACTAAAGTGAGTACGGGCGTAGCAAACCCGAGCAGCAAACTTTAGTGAGTTTAATTTCTATATTTTATGTTAAATATGGAAATAGACAACAAAATCATCAAAGCTGGTATGGTATGGGAGGAAGTCAAATGAATAAATTTATATGGAATAATACAGAAATTAGTCAAAACACTAAATTAGCTATATACAAGGCAGTATTGAAACCAATTTTAACTTATGGATCTGAGAGCTGGGTCAGAAGTAAAACAATTGACCAAAGACTAGAGACTGCAGATATGAGAGTCCTGAGAAAGATTACTCCTCTACTTTTGTAAAAAATTCAATCCATTTCAAAACACTGGTTAAAAATCTAATCCTAAAAAATTCAGACATAATGGTTAGTTTCGATGTCACCTCCCTATTTACCAATGTACCACTTATAGACACTCTTGATTTAATCAAGTCTAAATTTCCCCCAGATATTTTTGAATTATTTCAATTTACCATGAATGCAGTTTACTTTACATGGGGAGGGAAATTCTACAAACAGATTAATGGTACTGCTATGGGTTCCCCCCCGTTAGCAAATTTTTACATGGAACACTTTGAAAACAAAGTACTTACCACAGCTACATACAAGCCACAAGTTTGGTTGCGCTATGTAGATGATGTGTTTGCCATCTGGCCCCATGGACAAGACACTTTGGACGCTTTTGTCACCTACCTAAACAGCCAACACCCCAAAATTCACTTCACAGTAGAAAAAGAATCAAATAACTGTCTACCATTTCTTGACACATTAGTCACCCGCCTTTCAGATGGATCACTATCCTTTTCTATTTACAGGAAGCCTACACACACAGGAAGATACCTACATAAACAATCACATCATCATCCAGTCTAACAGTACGGCATTTTAAAAACACTTACACACAGAGCCAGAGCCATTTGTTCTAACGATACAGCCCTGACCACTGAACTCCAGTACCTGTGCCATATGTTCTTAGCCAACGGCTACAATCCCTACAAAACAGAAAAAATACTACATAGGCCCATTACTCTGCCCCCCCCCAATACAAAAGAATACAACATGACCATTTCCATTCCCTATATCAGAGGTACATCAGAAAAGATAGCCAAAGTATTGTTGAAACATGGCCTTCGCACCACCTTCAAGCCTCATGTCAAGCTGGCAACTCTGATCTGCTCGCCAAAGGATAACCTTCACCCTTTAGCACACCCAGGAGTGTATGAAATTCCATGTGACTGTGACTTGGCCTATTATGGGCAAACAGGAAGATCAGTGAACATCTGCCTGGAAGAACATGAAAGATACATTCGCTACTATTACTATGGCAAGTCGGGACTGGCAGACCACGCTTTGGACACTCCTTCACACAGGATTAGATGGAGGAAAACGAATGTGCTATTTAGGAGTCGTTATAGATCTGAAAGATTATTTTTTGAGTCAGCAATGGCTTTGAAGAATTCTCCCAACCTTAACAAATATGGTTGCATTAATTTGCCAAAAATTTGGGAGACGGTTATCCTAAGAAAAACTCCTGGATAACTGCTGCTTTTTTTTTTTTTTTTCCGTTAGAGGGCGCCAAAAATAGGACTTTAGATCTTTTGTCTTTTGCAATTATATTGTTTCACTCACTCACTGTCGCATTTACATGTGTGTTGTGCTCTGATGATGCTGAGTTGAAAATCAGCGAAATATTAGCGTTAATAAAACATCCTTGTGGATAAAAGTGTTTGTGGTGTTGTTAATACCGTGAAAAATAAGTCATGAATTCCATAGGATTCTAGCACTGCTAATTTCACTTTCTGGTCGATACTGTCAAATGCCTTCTGAAAATCAACAAAGCAGGTATATATGTTTTTGTTTTTTCTCCTAGCGTTCTCTGCTATTAACCGCATTGTCAAAATCTATTGAACTGTACTTCTATCTTTCCTAAATCCTGCTTGCTCATCTGTTTCCAATTACATTCTCAATCTTTCTGTCAATATCATCATCATCACTATACCAAGGTGACTTGTCAAGGCAATTGTTCTATAATTTTTATATTCTAGCTTATTTCCTTTCTTGTACAATGTCACTAATATCGATTTAACCCACTCCTCTGGCATTTTCCCTTCTTTCTGTACCATATTACATAGTTGATACATTTCTGTAACCATACTTTTCGCCACCATATTTAATCATTTCTCCAGTGATGTTATCATTACTGGAGAAATGATACTTGTTGTTTAGCCGTCCTATTGCTTTTTCTACCTCTCCTCTTAAAATGCCCATACTGTACTCATTACATGGTGGTGATATCTGCTTCAATTCTTCAGTCAGTTTCCCAATGCTATCTAAATCTAGTTTTTCTTCATATAACTCATTACAGTATCTTGTCCACTGCTGTACAATTTTATCTTTACTCATCAATACTTTGCCTTTTTATCTTTAACTGTGGTCTGTTTTGGTTGCCACCTTCTATTAATGGTTCTAATCATTTTGTACACCTCCATAATGCTCTCCATAATGCTGTTCTATATTATTGCATTTGGCTTCTAACCATTTCATCTTATCCATTCTGAGTGCTTTTTTCACCTCATTACACTTTCTTCTATATTGCTCCTCTGTTTGTTCTGATGTATCCCTTCTTATTTTCAACATTCTTTTCTCCTGTACTAACTTCAGTGTTTCTTGTCTAATCCAATTTTTCTGATCTTCTCTTCTTCTGGTACTGTTTCTTCAACTGCATCTTCTATCATCTTCATTACTCCTTTCACTCTTAGATTTGAATTTTTTTTTCCTTTGTCTACTTTTAAGTCTCTCTTCTAACAACACTGTTCTGTACCTTCTTCCTATCTCTGCTTGACTTATTCTTGCTGTATCTCTTCGTTTCTGATGATGGGGTTTATATTTTCTTTTTAATATCAACTTGATGTTTGCAATCACTAAAATATGATCCAAGTCTATATCTGCTCCTTGTAAAGTTTGACACTGCCGTACTGATGTTATCCATCTTCTTTTAATTATAATCATATTATTATTATTATTACTACGAACACCTCCAGGGAATCCACAGACTCATCGAGGGAGGGGCACCTGTTCTACAGCTCTCCACCTCCATCATTCCACTAACCTCAACTACCTTCATCATCTACACCAGCGCCACCTACTGCCCATCGATCAATATCAATCACATTCTTGGTTTTCTCATCATTTAATTGCCACGTCCATTTTCTACAGTTCTTCTGTTGGAATCTTGTGTTACAGTTCATCATCATCTCGTGATCCACAGCAAATTCTAACATTTTTCACCTCATTCATTTCTTTCTCCGAAACCATACTTTGCCATGATGCTTTCCCAACCAACATTATCTATTCCACCTTTGGCATTCCGATATCCTTCAATAATTAGTACATCTTGCTTTGGTATTGTTTCTATCTTTGCAAAATAGTCAATATCCTCATCTGTGTGCTGTCAGACGTGGGTGCATATATCTGGACTATTGATATATTAAACAGTTTTGATTGAAATCTTGCTGCTATGATTTGTTCATGACCGGTTTGTATCTAACAGTGACTCTCTTACTCTTTTGTTAAGAAGGAAGACAACTCCTGCTTCGTGTCATGCCCTGACCATATGACTTTGCATCCATTTATCTCTCCTAATGATGTCCATCGCATCTCAGCCAGTCCTAATATATCATACTGATATCTCTTCATTCCTCAAGAAGCAGTTCTAGTTTTCTTGACATCCAAAGTGTCCATACATTCCATGTTTCTACTATATAGTAGTTCTGTTAGTTTCAGTTTCTGTTTCCTTTCGCTATCCCGCTTTTCGATCCAACCCCGATCACGATTGGTATCACGGGCCTTGTTCATCCGGTGACATCCGAGCCAGCATGTTTTGGCTGTTGATTGTATAGGCACAGGTAAATACTGCTGTATTTACCGCTCTCTAAATTTCGAAAACTATGATAGAGATAATAAGAAAATGACATTATTACCTTCTTATCTTTAAAGCTCAATTTTTTGCAATCCAACTATTCAAATAGTGACGTACCTCCCTAGGTGGCCTTAACATCCACAACTCCGAGTGGCTGCCCTCTTCCAACACAATGACCAATCTGGACAAAATACAGAGGTATTTTTGATGAACAATGATCTAATGCAAATCATCCATCCATCTACCAGTCGAAATATCAGATAATCCTCTCCAACACCTTGTTCTTTTCTTAATCAGTTCACTTTCCCTGATATATCACAAAGATCACCTCTCTTCTTAGTAACTCAGATCACAATCTTATACAAGTTTCCTCTCTCAGAACACCTTCCTCTTAAAGCACTCTCAACTTTGTGTCATTTGACACCACAAAGATAACAAAGTGGAAGTGGAAAGACCTCTGGAACTTCTTCTCTTCATTTTCATGGCCAGACTACAGCTTCCAACTATTCTGATCCATCTCTCTGAGCAAATCATAGAAATTATCACTGGAATCAAGGCCTTCATTTCCTATTACATTCAAAATTCCTGCCTACTTTCCAAGCTATGGTATCACAAGGTTTGACAAAACAGTTGAAGAAAAAGATTCATCATTCTGCAAGTGTTTTGCAACAAGAATCCCATCTTTATACTTGGCTTACACTAAACCTGCCACATGCCAACAAATCCAAATCTGACACTATAAATGACAATAACAGAAACTCACCTCCTCTCCAAATGAAATGCCTTCTAGTTCCTTGCAAAAAACTCATGCAACTCCTCTTTCCTATGCTTCAACCTCTCTCATCCAGATGCACCACTGTTATCGCACCTAAAAATAAAGCTGATCTCCTGGCATCACTCTCCTCCAACTCTGCATAGATGTCACCTACCATATCAGAAAAAAAGCTACATATGGCTACATATGCAGGGCATGAACAATTTTGTGCTGGCTCACCAGTCAGGTGCCAGTCTGGGTGGAGTACACAGTTGCCTTATATGCCATAGTTGCATGTTGAATGTTGATTTTAACTTTAAATACTAACATTAAAACAAAACTTTTTTTAATGTAACTCCCACTCAAAAGTTTCTAAACCTATAGTACATTACTACCATAGGAATCCTAATGATTATTTTTCTATCTTTATTAATTTTATATGTCTGTCATTTTTATTTATTTTGCACATAATTCAGAAATCCTGCTCTAGAAACCAAATGCATCTCCAGAAAGTGAAGCAGAGACCTCACACTGGGTAATTTGTTTATTGTGTGTGTGAGAGAGTGAGTGAGCACGTGTGCGCGTGTGTGTAGGGGGGTATATTTTTACTTCTCTTACACACATTGAGCAGTTAAACCTCTTAAAATTCAAAATAAGAAGAAAGCACTTGAAACTAAACTCCTAATTAACCTTGCACACAGGTTCATATCCCAGGATATTTCATGTATAACCCTACCCCTTAAATTAACCTGTTAACTCATTAAATCCATGAAGAGATTGAGTCTTCAAACACTTTTTAACCAAAATAAAATATTTACTAAAAGAAAAAGCCAAAAGGCTTCAGTTCAACAATGGCGATGCAAATTATCAAAGTGGATATTAGATCCAGCATTATTTCAAAGCCGAATGTAGAAACCATGAAAGTTTTGTAAAATAAGCTGACCAGAGAGCTTATGAGAATACATTCACCAGTATTCACAAGAAGGCGAATATATAGAATGCTTGAGTGGCACCTATGTCTTCTAAGTAGTCTCTAAGGCAACTTGTGAATGCCAATGGGCGTATTCTTGTAAATTCTCTGGTCAACTTATTTTATGAAACTTTCATGGTTTCTACATTCAGCTTTGAAATAATGCTGGATCTAATATCCACTTATTCTTTCTTTCTTAATCTTTCCCTCTTTTACCTTTATGGCGTTGAGGGTATCTATTCCTTATAACGGCAACCGTTACACAAGGAGATAAGGTAGTTGGCCCTATGCCTCCCAGTGTGTCCTATGTGTGTAGAAGTGTGCTCAAGGCTGGTTTGCCTACTTGCAGGAGGAAAAACTCCCCAGATAAACTGGGAAGAAAAACCCTGCAGTCCACACCCAAGACCAGCTAACTTGGCTATGTCTGAGAAAGATCTTAAGCTCCTCAACATCAGCAACAGGAATCAAACCCAAGACACTCCTTTCCCAGGCATATGGTCGCAAAGCACATAGTCACTTGGCTAACTGTGTGTGGGCCATTTACTTATACAAAATAAAAATATTTAATTTACAAATGGCACAAATATATATATATCAAATCAATGCAATGCAAGCACAATGTATTCTTCATATTACATCAAGAAAAACACTTTGATGTGCACAACT
This sequence comes from Typopeltis vanoorti, assembly GCF_054136105.1. Classification (NCBI taxonomy): domain Eukaryota; kingdom Metazoa; phylum Arthropoda; class Arachnida; order Uropygi; family Thelyphonidae; genus Typopeltis; species Typopeltis vanoorti. The sequence goes on along the minus strand of NC_143549.1, from coordinate 46,964,971 downwards.
TCCTTTCAATCACATAAACCGACAATTATTATTCTATATGGACAAAACTGGAACCTTAAGTTTCTTGCTTCCTACAGAAACTTTTATTCATGTGAGTGAGCACGTGTGCAGGTGTGTGTGTGTGGGGGGGGGGTATATTTTTACTTCTCTTACACACATTGAGCAGTTAAACCTCTTAAAATTCAAAATAAAAAGAAAGCACTTGAAACTTGAGATTTAATGGAATATTTACATCACTGGGAAAGAATTAAAACTAATTTTAATGCTTCAAATATTTCGTCTCAGTCACTGAAATATCTTCAGGGATTACAAAGTTAATTGTAGTTATTTGTAATCCCTGAAGATGTCTCAATGACTAGACAAAATATTAGAAGCATTAAAATTAGTTTTAATCCTTTCCCAGTGCTGAAAATATTCCATTAAACCTGCAACATGATGTCCTCACAGCACTTAAGCCTCAATACACCAACATTTTTATTCCTTCACGAGTTCCACACAGGAGAAAAACTAATACAAAACAAAAGTGCTCTCTACATGACAGCAACACAAGTGAAAACTCTTCTTGCATCTTAAAATCACAGAAAACACTGAAGAAACATCTTGTTTCTTCAGTGTTTTCTCTCCAGACACTTCTATAACTTTACTTTCTATATGAAAGTAATAGCAAAACTACTGAATATACTACAAAAAGCTTATTAACCATATCATCACTTGAGAATGAATTAACTTTCTATGTGAAAGTCTCAGCACTCTTGTTAAAACTTATCAACAGTTTTGTCACTTCAGAACAACTCTGCTTTCTATATGAAAGCTTCTAAAGAAATAACCAAAACCATATTTGTTGTTAAAAATCACTTATCAGACTGAGAATCCTAAATAAAGCAAACTTTACTGAATCCATTTCTATATGAAATGGAGAGCAATAAAGTTCCTTTTCAGTCTTAACTGAAATAAATCTTATATGGATTCTACTAAAAATTCACACTTATCTCTTGATATCCTTGTATAAATACAAGGATATCCTCTCTCAGTTTTCTCTTTCTAATTTTCTTCTAATTTCTGTCCAGTCTTCACATAATGAAGATGCAGAAATGCCAGTTTTCTCCTGCTGTATTCCTTTTCTACTTCATGGACAGCTGAATGCTTAGTAACATTCAATAATGTTCTTTTCACTTTTGTGCATGCTCAGAAATGCAACCGAAAAACTTCCACTCACGTCCACAATTGTATACACCATTACTTTCTAGCACTGGGCATGAAATGACAAAGTTCTTTCTTCACAGTGCAGAAAAGTTTACTTAATTATAATTTTAAAATGAAACAGCCTAAAATTATAGTTCTTCATTTTACAATCTTTTATATGCAGAGGTAAGTTCACTTGATTATTCATGCAATGTCAATTACAGGGGTAACTTTCACTTCCCCTGTCAGTGATAACATTTTGTAAACAACGTTTACATACAAATGGCACCAACATCACAATACTTTGACAGCTCATACAAAACCATATTTTAATATCTAAGTAAATTTATTTTATCTTTAAGCAAGACTTCAGTAGGCAAAAATATTAAAATAAAATTGCAAATGTCTTGTTCATGACAAAAATAAAAAACATTTAACTTTACAAATACCACATTACTAATTTCTTAACTTTAATACATTTTAATATTTTTAACTTGTGATATATCTTATCAGACTTACTCCTCCAACTCTTCTATGTATATCACCTACAATACCAAAAACATAGCCACATACACAGGGCATGAAAAAGTTTGTGCTGGCTTGCCAGTCAAGCAAATATCACACTAGTCAAGTGCCAATCTGGATGGAGTACCACATTGCCTAATATACCATGGTTGCATGTTGAAATTCTGGATCTGGTCAGTTTACATGCTTTTGTTAATGTTAATTTTAACTTTAACTACTTACATTAAAAGAAATATTTTTTTTTTATTTAACTCCCATTCATTAAAGTTTCTAAACCTATACTACATTACAACCATGGGAAGCCCAAGGATTTTTTTTCTCTATCTTTATTAATTTTACACACACACACACACACACACACACACACACACACACACATGTAAAAAATAATTTAAATGACTCTATACTGAGAAAGAAAAGTTTAATGTTAAGATACGACTAGTTTCGTTGAAAATTCAACTTCTTCGGGTATCACAGGCAAAGAATTAAATAACAGAGACATGATAAAATACATTAACAGATCTAGTATAAAACACACAAGTACATTTAAAAACAGGAATGCATGCTTGAGTTCCAAATGAAGTTGACTACGTGCATGAGCTGACACGAGTGCGCCAGTATTGGACAGTGGCAATGTGTGCATCAGAAATATTGTAGCTAAGGCTGTTATTAATATGAGATGAATCATGCGATAATTCTCTAGATTCAACTATTCTTCTTTCAAATTCATCATAGCACACATGAATATTAGAAGTTTGTGGCCAGTCTGCGAGGTGTTGGCAGCCTTCATCCGAGTTGATAGAGAAGAGAACGTGACTACAGAGAGACCGCTGGCCCTGGTTCTGTAGTAGGAAATGTCTCTTTGGAAATGTTCTTCCATGCGTAAAAGGATGGATTTAGCTGTCTGGCCATAGTAAGGTTTGCCACAATTACACAAAATCTTATAGACTCCTGGATACTGAGTAGGAAGATGTTTCATTTTAGGTCTACTTAGTATGGATCGAAGTTTAGGAAACGTAGTGAAGCAGGTTCTAATGTTGAATTTCTGAAGCATTTTGGCTAGTTTTGGGGAGAGAGAGCTGATGTATGGTAACTGATGTTTTTACATACATTTTCTATAGTAAAATTATGAACAATAATATATATACATATATATATATGTTTTTAATTTTTATTTATTTTTTACATAATTTAGAAACCCTGCTCTAGAGACATAGAACTTTTCAAGCCACTTAAGGCCTACAAAAAAGGTGAAGCAGAAACTTCACACTAAGTTGTTTCCATAATTAAAAATTATGGAAACTAAAATAATCACTCAACATTTCAATCTTCATATCAAGGTCATCATTTGTTAATCTATGGTATGTTAGTCACAGTAATTTGGTCAACCATTAAAACCTCTGGTGGAAAACACCTAACAGCATCAAAGCTAGAGTCCTATTATTATTATTATTATTTAGTTGGTTATAAATCATCAAGATATATATTAAGGTAGTGGTAAGTGATGTGGAAGAACGTGAAAGAATACATCAGCTGATGTGGAAGAAACAGGAGAGATTGAAGAGGAGATTGTGAATGAAGAAGCAAGCAGCATGAGTACAGAGAATGAGAGAACAGGTGTGCAAGACAGGCAGGAAAACAAGGAGGCTCAGGGTGGGCAGAGGAACACAGTGGCTCCAAGAGGAATGTAAATGTATGTGTACGCAGGGGAAAAAAGGGAATGGGATGACCTGGGATCAAGGGAAAACAGTTGGACCTGAAGAAGGGTCAAAGATAAATAAGGAGAAAAAGAAATGACTTGGCTCAAGCATGGAGAAGTCACATCAAATAAGTGGTGTCAGTGGAATTACCTACAGATCCAGGAATAAGCTGCCGAGTTCGTATACAAATGCAATAAGTGTAAGAAACAAGGCAAATGAAATGGTTGCATTAATTGAGTCTGTTTGCCCCAAAATTGTTGGAATAAGCGTGACATGGTTGGATGAAGACGCGAGGAATAGAGAATGAAGGGTATGATGTGTTTCATGAGGATAGAAAGGGTAAAAAATGAGAGGGAGTGCTATTGATGACAGAGAAAGAATTAAGTCCATACAAAGTAGAGATGCAAGAAGAAAATAATGTCAGTGGTTTTGAAGCAGCATACTGTGAGATAGAGGTGAATAGAATGAAATACTTAGTTGGATGTTGTCATAAACCTGGTAATGTGGACGGTGGTGACTATGAAATGTATAATCAAATTAGCCAAGTAAATAAGAAAAGGGTGATCATTATGGGTGATTTTAATTATGGCAATATAGACTAGGATGATGAGATAGCAACTGCAAGCAAAGAAAATAAGTTTCTTGAGTTTTTGAGGGACAACTATCTCAGGCAGCATGTAACAGAGGGCACATGGGGATTGAGAGTCTTGGATTCGATCTCAGAGGATGTAATCATAAATGAGGTATCAAATCACCCTTGTTAGATCCTGAATGAAGAAAGAATCTTGCAAAGAAATCATTCATTCGGAATCCAACATATTAAATTTACAAAAAAAGAGAAATACCTGCACATCAGCTAAAATTAAAAGTGAAACTTCTTCACTTTATGTATAAAATTTGTATTCCTTATTTCATGTACGATATATTTAATCTATTGTGTTCATATTAAGATTTTATTACAGTATGTCTTAAAAGAGGGATAATCTGACTTAATTTAAGCCTCACTTAAGCTGTGTAAAAGTAACTGTGAGTCATCAAATAGTTACTAAATAATAATTCTTGGAAGGTATAAAACTACACGTGTACAGCGCAAAGCTGGTGGCAGTAGCTTAAGCGGAACGTATACTGATGCGAATTCTGGGAATACAAGAGCAAAACAGCGTCGGAAAAAAGCAAGGGATGAACCCAAGGGGTGAAAAGATATGAGTCGTGTGCAAAGGGGACTGAGGAAAAAAAAGAGGGCGCCCTAATGAAGAATATAAGGGGACGAGGGGCGTATCGAAAAGGTCTGTTGTATCGTTTTTCCTGTTCGGTGGCTCGGAAGTTAGCGGGAGTGCGCGTAAAGGGGGGGAGAGATGAAGCGTCTGTGCTAAGATAAGATGTCAGACAGTAGGCTTTCTTGAAAATGGAGAAGGATTCTATGCAGAGCTGAAGGTAAAAATTTCCAGTCCTAGCAGAATCAAGCCGTCGCTGAGAAGTCCCATCGAGTTGTTCCTGAAACGCAAAGATTTAAGTCCATTTTCGGCAGAAATAATGAAGATAGCGTAACCCCTATGTTGGCATATGAACAGCCAATAGACAAGAAGTAACCAGACGTACACGTGGTGCTGAAAAATGCGGAAAAAGTTCGGTAAGGTGAAATTACTCTATTTTTTTTGTGTATAAAATTCATTAGAAGAGAGAAGATTGTTTGTGAATGTGAAATTAAGAGCAGTATTCTAAAGAACTCTGTGGACAGTCTCTAATTAGAAAGTTAACCTCCTTTGAGAGAGTAAGAAGAACTGTTTGGAAAAAATCTTTGGTAATTGTATGTGATAGGATTAACGTAATGAGATCAGAATTGTGGATTTCAGTAACTGAGTAACATTAGAATTTGTTTATATTATTTTATAAATAGCATTACAGAAAGGAATTTTAGTTTAACTTCATATCATTTGTTTGCTATCTATCCCAATTTTCAATTACTGTGTTTTACGATGTTTCGTAGGCTTTGATTTAATTTAGAATATGTTAACCTCTTAACTCGAGTCTTTTCATTTAGTATTGAGTCAAATTAAGTGTATGAATTTTTTGAGTATTCTGTTTAGATATTCCAATAAACATGTCATATTTACCTAAACCTGAGTCATGCCTGATTATGATTCCAAACTACCACTTATAAAAATAGAACCTATTTTGGCGGGAAGGAATTAGAAAGTGTATATAATTATAGATTTAGGTCACGACTGCAATTATCTGAATCTATAAAGATCATTGTGTAAGAACGCCTCAGAATCTAGTATTGTCTCCCTGAGTAAGGATCCTTTTCTGCTATAGGATACTGGTTGGCACAGCAAAATATAAATTCACCAGTATCCAAAGAGGAAACAATCCTAGATATATGTATATTAGGTCTGATATCTGAAGAAGTAAAATAGCGATAGAAAGATAGAACAGATATATATAAAACAGAAAATATAGAGACAGCAATGACATAACAATAGAGCAGCTGGTAGGGTTTTAATTGAATAAGGTTTTAATGAGAAAGGATTTAATCAATCAATAACTAATATAAACATAAATCATATATATAAAATATTTAACACCCTTATTAGCGAGAGTGACCATGAAGTGATTATCCAGGTGGATGCCAGCAGTGTGAGGATCTCTGTGAGAAAAGGGTATATGTCGAACCACAAGGCTGGTGATTATGGAGAGCTCAGAAGACAGCTTGCATGTGTAGCATAGAATGAGGAGTTAGCTGGAAAAGAGATCATTACAGCTTGGAGGATATTCAAGAACTATCTAGTAGAAGAAATGTCTAAATGTATTCCAAATGCATTGTAATGAAAGTCAGAAAGTTAAATAAGGTAGGTGTGAAATGGATGAATGACAAGATTAAGCATGTGATACAGAGAAAAAAGGCATTTTGGAAGCAGCATAAGAGAAGTGGTAATAACCAATTCCATGAGGATTACAAAAACCAGGCAAGGAGGGTGACTTGGTTGGTAAGGATAGCAAAAGTAAAATATGAGCAGCAGTTAGCTAATGAAGCCAAAAAGAATCCTAAGGAGTTTTTTTCCATATGTAGCCCACAAAAAAAGAATCATTACGGAAAGATGACACTGATTGGAGAAAATGGCATACGGACAACTACTGCATAAGATATAGTGGAGATACTTAGAGCAGTTCATAAAGGTCTTTCATTCTTGTGAATGTGACATCATGGAGAGATTGAGAGCAGTTGATGATGGGGAGGAGAGAATGACTGTAAGTGAGCAAGAGGTGTATGGAGAATTGGCAAACTTGATGTAAATAAGGTTATCGGACTTGATAATAAATCACCACATATTCTGAAGGAATGTGCCAGGGAGTTGACATCTGCCTTGACACATTTTTTTAATGTCTTGCACTGGGTTGAGTTCCAAAAGAGTGGAAGGAGAACAAGATTGTGCTGCTTCATAAGGGAGGTGATAGAACTGAGGCATCAAATTATAGGCCTATCTGTGTGTGTGTGTCAGGTGTTATGGTTAAGTTGTTGGAGAAGCTGGTGAGAACTAGAATGCAGAATTGAGTTGACAACAATGGTATTATCTTTGATGGACAGCATCGATTTGTTAAAGGGAAGTCATATTTTAGTAATCTACTTACTTATTACAATAAGGTGACAGCTTCCTTGAACAGAGGAGAGAGATACATAGTAGTATACTTAATTTTGCAAAGGCTTTTGATAGATTACCACATGAAAAGTAGTCAAACTAGAGCGGATGAGATTAGTGCATTGGATCAGAGGCTGGCGATCTGATAGGCATCAGCAAGTTGTGTATGGTGGGAGCAATATCCAGGAACAGGAAAGTCACTAGTGATGTGCCTCAGGGGGTCTGTTTTAGGACCATTGCTGTTTAACTTGTATGTTAATAATATTGGGGAAGATTTGGATGGGGATATTCAGTTGTTTGCATATGATGCAAAATTGGGACTAACTATAAGAGTAGAGAAGATGTGGCCTTACAAGAAGACTTGAATAAATTAAGTGAATGGGGATGCGGGTTCAAGGTTGCAAAATGTAAAGTTTTAAATTTTGGGAAACAAAGATGAGATGTAGAATTTATGCTTGGTGGGTTTATTGTTGGAGGTGGAGGAAATAAGGGATCTTGGGGTGATAGCAGATAAGGATCCGTTGCCAACAGATGCACCACCTTGCCTCAGTCCTGTAGATATTTTCAGGCACAAACTTTGTTTGCTCACACTTGGATAAAGGATTAAACTAAATTTATTATAGTCTAACCAAGTGCAAAATAAACTTCCAACATCTTTCTCTAAATCCAGAGTAATTTAATAATAAGGTGGTACACCGGTTGGCAACTCGTATAGGAAAATATGACCTCTCCATTGCTTCTGCCTTAGTATCACCACTTCTGGGTCTGCCTCCCACTGACAAGACCTCAATAAAGGTCGAAACCAGTCTTGGTAGTGGCCCTTCCCTTAATGCATAGCATTATACATGTCCGTAAGGAGATGTGCTTTGCATGGTGAGAGATACTGAGACAAGGAGTGATGAGATCTTGGTCCACCTTTGCTATGAGTTGCCAACAGATGCATCACCTTGCCTCAGTCCTGAAGATATTTTCAGGCGCAAACTTTGTTTGCTCACACTTGGATAAAGGATTAAACTAAATTTATCATAGTCTAACTAAGTGCAAAATAAACTTTCAACAAAAAAAAAAAAATTCAAAGTCATTATTCATAATGCCCTGCCATTATAAATAATGACTAAAATGGTTGCACGGCCTGATAAATATTGATACATTTATTAAATTGAATTATATTATGAATAAAGCTACATTCCCTTTTGGCAATTTGATTTTCAAGAAAGAAAAAAAAAAAACACTCCTAACCTAACCTAAATTACAATCATCTCCCTTGTAATATTTTTATATTTCATACTTAATTCTTTTTCCATGCAGTTTCTGCCATCATGGCCAACAGCAATATGGGCATTGTGCAATATTTGAAATATTTCTCCAGTGTGGACGTAATTTTTAATCACTATGAATCCCTTGTAATATTTTTATATTTCATACTTAATTCTTTTTCCATGCGGTTTCCGCTGCCATGACCAATAGCAATCATTGTGCAATATCTGAAATATTTCTTCGGTGTGAACATAATTTTTAATGAACTTGCCATATGCATATTGCAATATCCATATATGATGTTCATATGTTATAGGCCAAGTCACTTTGGTTTTCAACTCTTTTTTTTTTCTTCTATCACTGTCAAATATGCTGATTTTGTAAAAATTTGTGTGGCCTTTGATACAGCATGTGCACTGCAGGAACCAGTGCTGTTATTCATGGCTTGCTCTACAACAGCAGTAGCAACTTTATTCACCTGTTGTGAATAAAGGTATCATTATCACTTTGCCTGACCAGATGATAGCCATATTCATATTGAACCGTCAATGTGATAAATTATGATAAACAACGTGAAATTTATAACGGTGCCCAATTTTGTTTGTCATTGTTCATAATGGCCAGGCATTATTAATAATGCCCATATTAATCATTTAGTCCATAACATATACATGTAGACTTGCAGCAGACAGAGTTTTTCAGAGCCTTCCCAAGTTTATACACCGATGGGGGAGTTATACTGACCATCATTAGATCATTCATACTTTTAATTTCTAAAGATGAATTTGTTGAATTTACTTTTTATCAGGTTAATCAGAAATCATATGGTTGAATCCCCCATTCATAGTAGCTGTGGATACTGGTAACATTACAACTCAGCAGTTCTGAGACAAGAGGAAAACGAATGCTGTGGAACAGCGGTGCTTTTTTCCAATAAATCATTAAAAGACAAACCGTTTGAACACACTCTGAACTCGCATCATTATCTTATACTTTCTCAATTATGTCCATGTCTTCTTTGAGAACACTAACAACTGTTACTTCATGGTACCACAGTAATATAAAGAGTTTTTGACCAAATGAATGTAGCAGGTGCTGACATAGGATGTTAATGTAGCAAATGCTGACATAGGTGTCAACATGTCATCTTCAACTTTGCTCTTATTCCCTTATGGTTTATAGCCCTTTAGTATTTTATTTCTATCTGTTTCAGACTTATTATGTCCTGTTATAACTTCAATCAACTATACATTATTATACAACCCATTCATGGATGTTGAATTGGTTATATAATGTGCTGTATAATTCACTGTTCCTGGACTTAGTTCTTGAAGAGTGGCCAATGTATGTCTTGATGTGTATGATGTGAATCTTCATGTAATTTATTAATAACTCAGGCTTCTGAAAAACCGAAGAGAACCTCTTTAACAGCAGCAAAAATCACCCAGAAAGTGTACATTGTATACAATTTATGATTTTCATTGCCAAATCACTAACACCTCCAATCATGGAAGGTGCTCCATCTGTTGTCAACAAGACATTTTTTCATTTCTCTAATCCAAGTACTCTCTTTTGTTCATTGTCAATGCTATTTAGACAGCCTAAGGGAGCAATAGTCAAGAGTGACACCTTGATGCTACCATTATTTATGTACCTTAAATGATTTTTTAATTGAACAAAAATATTTATGTCACTGAAAGGCTGGCTGATTGAGCCAAAAACAATATGATATGCTAAAACATATTTCTAAATAAACAATCATTTTCTCTTCTGCCTTTTTCACACACTTTCCAAATGCACTATTTTCTGGATGTTCTTGAGCATTTAATTCTTTCTGTCTAATATGTAGCCTGAACAAATTGTGGAACTTAAAAGTTCTTTGAGGCCAACAACTAATTGGTTATGAATTATCACACAAACCTCTGAATTGGGAAAAACAGAACATCTTACCTCACCACTTTCATACTAAAGCCATGGAAAACTGTCTTTCCACTTTAAAAGAACCTTCCTTTTTCCACTCTTTAGTGCATTGCCTTTAATCTTCTCTGGAACTGTGGAACCACTAGTGAACATAACCTAGATGTAGTCCTAGAGGTTGCATTGCATTATACCATCTTCTTTGGTGTTTTCAATCCTAATGCTTACAATTACAAATTACAATTACAATTACAAATGCCTTGAAATTATTTAAAGAAAAAAAAAAAATTCTGTGTTGTTATCAAACCCTGTTAAGAATAGAAACATTCAAAGTCTTAATAAAAAAAAAAAAAATTTTTTTTTAATTAAAAAAAAAAAACTCTGAAAAGAATAAAACCATTAGCATGTTCAAGCCATGCAGTGTATCACACATGTCGCACATATGTCTGATACTTGCTTGACCACATAATATGTCCTTTGCATTAAGCAAGCATTTTTAGAAACATTTTTAAAAATTTTAGAAAAAATTTAGAAACTTGTGTTTCTAAAAATGTAGCACTTGCAACTGGCTCTGGCAATCATTCACAACTCTCCAAACAAAAAATCTAATCATCACACCCCCTACTAATCACACCTTTATTCAATTTCCAGGAATGACCACTTGTTCTGGCCCCTCCAGCAAAGTGCCAAAACATTTTCCCCTGCATCAATCCTATACAACCCCTTTAAGCAACTTAAATGTTTCTATCATATCCCTCTTTTTCTCCTAGCAATCAACTTCTGAAATCTACACACCCTCAATCTCTCCTCATTGGGAACATTCCACAGGCCATTCAGCATCTTGGTCACTCACCTTGAATCCTCTCATCACTTCATCCCCAAGAAACCCAGGGTATCAGACTTGAGCACAGTAATCCAGATGGGACATATCAAGGCCTTATAAAGAGGAATAACTTCCATATCTCTACCCTTAATGTGCTCTTCGACTCTAAGTAATCTTATGGACTACCATAGCAACCTTAGCAATATGTCCTCTAAACTTTAACTCTATGTCTACCACCACCCTCTTCCTCTATTTCATGAATATAGTGCCATCAACATGATACATAGCTTGTAATCTGTTTATAACAAAATGCATAATTTTACATTTCTGCACATTCAACTGACACCCATTATCTTTTGCCCATACTGACAGCTTATTTAAATCATCCTGCAAGCTTTCCACATTGCCTTGATTAACTATTACTCTATCTAATTTTGCATCATCAGCAAACAACTGAATATTTCCTGTCAGGTTATTTCCTATATCATTTATGGACAAATTAAACAGTAGTGATCCAAGCACCAAACCTTGTGGCACACCATCACTAGTAACCAGTTTTTGCCTTGATTCTACCCCTGCCATATACCACTTGTTGAAATCTGTCCAGCAGCCACCCTCTTATCCACATAACCAGTGTCATATCCATCCCCCATTTGTTATAATTTGTATAACAGAGTTCTATGCAGTATTCTGTCAGATGCCTCTACAAAATCCAGCTGAATCACTGTATAACACTTTTCTTTATCCAATTCACTGCTGTTACTCTATAATAAAAAAGATAGTAAATTACTAAAACATGAGCATCCCTTCAGAAAGCCATGTTGCCCCTCATATAGTATCATATTTTTATCCACCCATTCTTAAATTCTCTTTTTGGCCAATTTTCTGGGATACTGATTGGTCTATAATTTGCTACTGAGTTCTTAGAATCCACCTTATGCAAGGGAATTATTTTGCTCCCTTTCTACTCTGTTAGAGCTCTACCAGAGCTGAGACTTAAATTAAATATCCTAGTCAGATGCATTGCCAGTTCCCTTGCATTTTCTCACAAAACCCCATCTAATCCGTCAGCTGTATTTACATTGAGATTCTGCAATATCCTAAAAACCTCCAATTCATCCACCTCTGTTCCCACATCAGTCTCTATCATATATTACAGCAGTAACCTCACTTGGCTGATATACCCTTGCAAAGGGTATATTAATACTGCTTCAGTCAACTCATCACCATTGGTACTCATTAAGGTGAATCTTCCATAGTCTATCTTCTTCTTACTTTCCACATAACGAAAGAACTCTTTGGGATTTCCTTTGCCCTTCTCAGGGCAAAGGAAATCCCAAAGGCAAGACAGGTGACCAATCTGGTCACCTGTCTTGCCTGAGTCGAGTCTTGTGCTGTAGTTTGTTGGTCACCTTTCTTCCTATTTACCATCCACAGCATTTTCTTCTTCTACAGCTTCTGCTACTGAATAATATTACTCATCTGTCTAACTCCTACCTGATTAACCCTCCTTACTTTAGGTATACAATTTAATACTACTTCCTCTAGATGACCATGAACTATCTCCCATGCACTACTGACATCCTTCCTTTACAGTCTTTATGTCATGGCACTGATTTAGTTTCCTCCAAAGCTTGTCATAATCACCTGCCTTGTAGTTCTACAATATACTCCATCTTGATAGGAAATTCTCTATGTTTTTACAGTCTCTCAAGTCAAGTTCACTTTCAACAATTAGAGGCAATGTGGACAGTGGTAATGGATAGCTCTTCTGATCCTATGACTGGATCCAATACTTTCACACCCCTAGTCCCTGCCATCACATTCTGCTTCAAGTAATTCTCTCAGTAGGTGTATAAATTCCATTTCCTTCTTGCCATGTGATCTTTCTTCCTTCTGATCTACATCTCCATAGTTGAAGTCACTCCCCCATAATAATCACTCGACTTGTACTCATTGTACTAATTTGGCGATACATGTCTTCCAGATCATCCGTGGAATTCCCTGGCCTATAGCAACAACACACTGTATATTTTGTTTTACGCCTTAATCTCACACCAGACTGCTTCAAATAAACATCCATCCTCCTTCCCATCTCCTATTCATTTTGGCTGCTATCATCAACAGTATCATTCCCCAATCCCATGGTCTCCATCTTCCCTGAAAATACCAACCCCTTCACATTCTACCCCTGTAACTACATCATCTGCTGTTGGCCAAGTCTCGCTAATGCCTATAACATTCAGCAAGGTTGCACTAACCAATGCCAAAAACTTCTCCCTGTTGTTCCTGATACTTCTGGTATTAGTATATAGAAACTATGGCATTCCTTTAGGGCCCACTACCCACCTTTACTTTCTGAATAGAGTAGTCAATTTAATCTGCACTTGGTCATTCTCATGCTCACTTGCCTCATACAAAATCACCTGCTTCCACCCTAATTGCTGAAGTTTTCCTGAATTTGTGCTCAGCATGTGCCATCAAAGCCATTTAGATGCAGTCCATCAGCATTGCAGAATTCCTTCTCTCCATCCACAGATCCACAAATCTTACATCATTCTTTTTGCACAACCTATGCATAGACTCATTAGCTAGAAATGCCATTGTCCTCGGTTTGCCTCTATCTTATAATCTTCACCTTCTTGTTCTTCAGTTTTTCCTCTTCTAACAACTCTTTTACATCTTCCCTCATCAAATACTTCTCACCTCTCAGATCATTTGTGCCAACCAAGACAATAATTTCCTTCAACTTACCTTTTTTGCATCTGGATGGCCTGATTAATATTGTGATTTTTTGAACCAGAGAAATACAATTTTGTCACATTGAGTCTCCAGTACTCTCCTGATCATTGAGTCTCCATAAATAATTTTCTCCTTAACTTGTTTTTCTTTTTTGTTCACTCAGTCTTTATTACTACTTTGGGCTGGCACCTTCTTTCTCTTATCGGCCATGCTTTTGCTGCTTCTGCAATTTTGCACTTTATTCTGTGAAGAATAACAGTCAAGGGCACTATTTCATTATTAATGTCAATTTTGCTCTCATCTATTTTCTTAGCTGCACGTTTCACATTAATAACATCATTTTTCATCCTACCATCAGTATTGTCCAGTCTAATAACATCTGCTGCATTCTCATTGCCTAATAGGCACTCACTTTTGAAACATTTAATACACTCTCTCTCTCTCTCTCCAGTTTCAATTTTACTTCCACATAATCCTTTAATTTTCTCAATGAATACATTTCACACACACACACAGCACTGCACAAAATCCTGCAAATTTTATAGGATTGACACTGATGACTTTTTTTTTTTTTTGGTGCAGTGCAGGAGGGAAGAGAACAAGGGCTCACCCCCTGGAAACTGTGTAAGAGTGTGGTTAACAATGGTGTTAGAATTAATTTTTTTTTGGCTTGGAGGGTGGTGAATGGGTGAAATATGTTGCCAGAGGAGGTTATGAGTGCTTTATCTATGAATGAGTTTAAGGAGAGGTATGATAGGATAAGTATTGTGTGAATAATGGCTAGTGTGTCAATATAGGGAATCCAGCAATGAGTCTTCTGATTACGTGGAGACTCAACTATGAATGGTTAATCAGATGCTGTCTTTATGGTCTGACAGCATCTTCAGGAAAATTTTCAACACAAACAAAAACTGTCATGGTATGGAAGTGGCTTCAAAATCCATAAAAAAATAATAAAAAAAAAAAAAGAAAATGTAGGCAATGTTAAAAATAAGAGAGAAGAAAGAAGTGGACTAGTAGCAAACATTCTCACAGAAAATCATATAAGATTGGCAAGCTTCCTCCATGCCTCACTTAGAAGAGAATACTTTTGTGTCAAATTGTTCAAAGAGTCTTCCCAAGTCACAGGTTCACAGGGCACACTAAATAGAAACCAATGACTTATACTTCATGACAACAGGAAGGCAGTAATGTATGTAGCATTTGCAACCTCTCTCTCTCTCATACCAGCAACCACAATACAGAGTTTGCAAAACAATGTATAGACTGCACATGATGTGCCTAATGATGTGCATGATTAAACTATCAATCCAGCATTTGATGATGGATTGATTAAACTTTCAATCCAACATAATAGAGACAGCAAAACATAGGAGTAACATTCGGTTTTAATGAATAAAAAAAAAGACTACAAATCAAATGTGGTCAATCATTCATAAATGATAAAACTTTTGTTTGTCAACTGTGCAAATGACACAGAAAACTGCAAAACGAATGTTATTTGAAATCACAATAATATTAAAAAAAACTGAGCATCTACTTTAAATATGCATTACAGAAATTGGTATGCTTTCTGTGCTTTGTGAAGTATGTATGTATATGTGCTATCAAAATTTCAATTTTGAGATTACAGGAGATTGCAAAAGTAATTGGAAAATGGAGAGGAGATGGTGAGAGAAGCAATTAACACAATTACAAACAGTATTCCCCCCCCCCACTTAAGTGTAGCAATATCAAAGTTTCAAAACATATACAGGGTGTTCGGGATAAATTTGACATATTTATAATTAATTATATTTTTCCGTAAGTTACATGTATTAACACACACTTCTCTTCATTTAAAAGTTTGGACCCTTCTTCATTCATATACAAGATGTCAGAAAGGATGGATAGCTGGAACCCACCTGAATCATGGAAGAGAATAACTTGTATCATGATGATTCGTGCCCGCCATCAAAATAAGGATATTACGACTGCTGCCCAATGCTCCCTGAATACAGTAAAAACAATCAGGCATGAACTAGAGACTTGCAATGGTGACTACGAGGATGTAGCAAGAAGAAAGATCCCTAGCAGACGATCTGATTGCGTTCGTACAGCAGAATTCCTCGCAAATCTGCAGGAACAGGTGTTGAAGAACCCTGGCATTGGAATTCGGGCTTTGTTCGTGGAGTTGCTAACTGTAGTCAAGCCCTGGATAACAAGGGTAGCCAATGGTAGGCCGTATGTATGGCAGCAGGATTCGGCCCCTTGCCACACCTCTGGGAAAAGTCAAAAATGGTTGTCTGAAAATTTCTACGACTTCACCAGTCCAAATGTTTGGCCTCCAAACTCCCCAGACCTTAACCCCATGGATTATTTTGTATGGGGCGCAGTTGAAAAAGACACCAATCGCACTTCCAGTAATACAAAAGCCCAGTTAATGGATAAAATTAAAACAGTTTTTGCGGCCCTTCCCAGGGAGACTGTAGCATCAGCTTGTTCGAGGTTCCGAAGCAGAATTGAAGCTGTGATCGATGCTAATGGTGGTTATTTTGAGTAAATCTTGTTGATAGTATTGTAATTAACTCTGCCTGTAATGTTTTTTTGTCAATTCATTAAATTTAATAGATACAAAGAAGATTTTCTTTTTCCTTACGAAACTGTCAAATTTATCCCGAACACCCTGTATATGTGTGTGTTTTACTGGGGTATAGAATAAGAAATGATGTAAGGTCATGAAAGTTAGAACTGTCAAAGTAATGACATTTCCAGTATTTTTTTTTTTATGTGGTTCTCACTCACAAAAGGTTATAAGTCCACTATAATGCATTAATACTGTAACTATTTTTTGTTAATTTTTATAATTTTTTAAAAATTTATTTTTACATGGTCTGCAAACCATCCTCTAGAGATGAAACATGGAACATTTTCAAGTCACTTCACACCTCCAATAAGCAGTGACACTAGGTGATGAAATTCATCTCTTACCTAAAGACAATCACAAATATCCATGCCCAAGGAATAATTCAAACCCATGACCTGTTGGTTGAAAGCAAACACACTAATCACTCAGTCAACCAGGTTGGCAATAATGAAGTATGAATGTGAAAGTTGGATCATTACAAAGAAAGACAGAAAGCTAATAGATCCATTTGAATTATGGGGGGATAGAGGAGACTATTAAAAATCCCATGGACTGCAAGAATGTCTAATCAGAAGATTTTGGACAGTATAAACACAGAATGCCCCTTGGAGGTAATGATTGCTAAACAGAAATTAATGTACTTTGGACATATTATGCAAGCAGATGAATGATTGGAAAACGCAATTGTGTTGGAAAAGATTGAGGGCATGAGAAAGAGAGGAAGACTACAAATTACAAACAAACTGGATGAACAACAAACAAACTTACCAACTTGAACTTACAACTGCTGATAGAAAAGACAAGAGGCCAAGTGAGATGGAGATCCTATGTTCACAAGGTTTAAAGAGTCAGAAATGGCACATAACTAACACCTTCAGAGCATCTATGATCTATACTTAACCAAATCAGGATAGAAATACTGGAGATGCAAATGTATACTGTAAAATGAAAATGAGCTAACTTTCCATATTGTGAAAGTTTCACCTAGACCATAACTAGCCCTTGTTAGTGAGTATCCAATATTCTTACATCCTAGAACTCATAACTTTTTTCTATATTATACCTGAAGCTATAATTCTTTTACTTTCTATATAAATAAATAATTGTATTTTAGTGTTTGTCAGAGCTTCTATAGCTCAGATGGTTTAGATGAGCCCTTTGGTTGAAAAGACCTGGGTTCAAATCTCGTCAATGGCATGAAGAACCTTCATCAGGTGTTTTCAATGATGTAATGAGTTAGCCAGTCTCATACAGAGGTGGAGGGTTTTTTTCTCCAAGAAACTTGGGTTTTTTTTTGTCCCTCAAAAGAAGCAAACCAGCCAGAGCACACACAACATAAAAAACAGAGAATAATGTTTAAACATCTTATTTTGTTAGATTTAGTTTCAAATACCTGCATGGTGAAGGGTGGGCCTACGTATGTAAATGTAAATCATGAGGGAAGGATTATTATCTGAAATACTATGAAAATATGTCACTTTTTTTGACAGATTTTCTATTAATTGATCTGTCATCCCAACTGTTGGATTGGTCAGGGAGGTCCTTTATCATTGACAAGCTAGATTTCCAGACTATTGTGTCTTGCATCAGTATGAAAGCTTTGGTATATGTTAAAAAGGTTAATGACAGGGATATCCAAAAAAAGTTGACTTCTCAAATTAAAAATTTAAAAAGCCAACTTTTTCTGTTTATAAATTACTTAAGTTTTTTAGTATACAATATACTAATATAGAAATCACTGATGTACAGCCAACAGACTAATACTGAATTCTCACCATTTTTTCAAGAACACATTCCTCTGCAAATCCAGAGAAAAGTACTTTATTCAAACCAACAATTCTGTCTCCTACAGTTAACCCAGAGACTTCAGAACCAACTTCAAGAATTTCTCCAGACAACTCATAACCTAAAAGTTAAAAATAAACCACAAATTATATTTTGATAAATACTAATGTGGTAAATACCATACCAAACTGACAGTTATATTTCAAAATAATTATTAATGCTTTCTATGATAAGTGCAAGAGGGATCACACTTATAGTTGTGGAGTTAGGTTTGTTGATTGTTTGGCAGAGGAGAGAACTTAAATAGCCAGAGAAAGTAACTGATATGAGAGCCTGAATATATAATAATATTAAGATGAGAGGTGTAAACTGTGACTGAGAGAGAAAGAGCAGAATGACCAGAAGAATGGCAAAACTAGTTTTTGTCAAACAAGAACAATAATGACTGCAGCAATGGAAAGGGAAATTTGGTTGAGTAACTTATTTGAATACCAGTCAGCATGGTGGAACAAAGACAACAGTTCTTAATAATGGTACGTATGAAGAGGAAAAAAAAGTTACTGGCATTTAGTGAGACCTGACTGACAGAATCGGTGCAGCATATTTAGAAAGAACAAGATTGAAAGGGCAAGAGATTACTGTTAAAATCCAACAGAGTAGATATTTACAATGATGTTAATAGTATGAACAATAAGTATGAGACATTTTCTTTGGATTTTATGGGACCATGATTCTTTATAAATATATGTATACAATCGTCTACAAGTTTCGCCAGCTTAAGTCTGTGTCTGGTTTCTTCAGGACAAGAAATGGGTACACTAACATTAAATGCTAAAGAGGAATGCAGTAACGACAGTAAAATTAATTAAAATTGAAATGATGCGTGATATTAAGAGCATGGAAACTTAGTCATTGTTTGTAGACACGCTTTATAGTTTTTCACAAAATTGAGTTGTGCTATACATAGTGAATTTATTAAGCTTTTCCAAATGTCTTTTAATATCATGCCTTGATTTCTGTTGAGATTATCATTATCTCCTGTCCAGAGTACCACTGCAGCTTCTTTTAAGTTTCTACATCTGAAATCTTCAATGTACAGCATGGAGCTGTGGTTTCAATCGATGGAGTGGTTCTAAATCGAGAAATGATGGGCCAATCCTGATGTGTCTGTTCTGTTGTTGTTGTTGACATCTCCTATATGTTCTTTTTTTGGATTTCTAGGCTTTGTGATGTTTGGCCTATATAATTCAGTCCACAGGAACATGGGATGTTATATACACCTGTGTACTTGTAGAAGGCGATGCTGTCCTTAGGAGATCTTAACATCCAAACATCAAAGCCTAGAAATCCAAAAAAAAAAGAACACATAGGAGATGTCAGCAACAATAGAACAGACACCTTAGGCATCATTTCTCTATTTCGAACCACTCCATCGATTGGGCCAACAGCTCCATGCTGTACATTGAAGAAGATTTCAGTTGTAGAAACTTTAAAGAAGCTGCAGTGGTATTCCAGACAGGAGACAATCTCAACAGAAATCAAGGCATGATATTAAAAGACATTTGGAAAAGCTTAATAAATTCACTATGTATATCAGAACTCAATTTCACGAAAAACTATAAAGCATGATCTACAAATGATGACTAAGTCTCCATGCTCTTAATGTCACACATCATTTCAATTTTAATTAATTTTACTGTCGTTACTGCATTCCTTTTTAGAATTCAATATTAGTGTACCCATTTCTTGTCCCGAAGAAGCCAGACAGACTTAAGCTGGCAAAACTTGTAGATGATTGTATACATATATTTATAAAGAATCATGGTCCAATAAAATCCATGTCTCATACTTAGTATAAAAAGACCAAATATTAACAGTCAAGTATGAACAATAATAAAGGTACTGGTATGAGAGCCTGAATCTATAATAATATTAAGATGAGAGGTATAACTTGTGACTGAGAGAGAGAAGGGGAGGGGGGGGGGAGGAAGGAGAAGAATGACCAGAAGAATGGCAGGACTAGTTTTTGCCAAACAAGAACAATAATGACTGCAGCAATGGAAGGGGAAATTTGGTTGGGTAACTTATTTAAATACCAGTCAGCATAGTGAATGGCTGGTGTGTATGTTCATCACTAAGGCTGGAGTATCAGGAATTTACAAAGACAAAAGCTAGGAGGTAAGTCAACAAGATAAAATACGTAGTTACGTGCTAATACAGACCCAGGTCACCTGAAGAGGACTGAGAACTGGTTTGGTAGATAAACCTCACAAAAAGAGAGTTATCATTATGGGTGATTTTGACTATGAGGATATAGACTGGAAGGAGAAGAAAGCAGGCAACATAAGGGAAAGTGAATTCACAGTTTGAGGAATAACAACTCTGTGCAGCAGTTGAGGGAAGGGACTCGAGGATGTAAGAATACTGGATCTAGTAACAGCATCTAAGATTGTTATGTCCCCATTAAGTGAGAGAGAGAGATTGATCATATGGTTCTGACTCTGGAAGTGGCAGTGCATGTGTGAGCTTTGAGTAAGTGACATAAGTGGAACTAAAAGGATGATGATGATGATAACAAACTAGAAGGAGCTCGAAGCATTGTGATTTAGATTTGTATCGTCATCATCAATTCCCTGATGTGTAACATCTAGAGGTGTACAGGATACCATGAAAGCACATTATGATTAAGTTTATTACTAATCTTGTATCAAAAATCTTCTTCCAAATCACTATTACTTGTCAGCAATATTCCCTCTATTTTTTTCTTTTTATTTTATTTATTTTTACAGCTACACAGGACCTGCTCTAAGCAGAAAAATTTTACATGACCTGATGACTGTGCTGCACTTTAAAAATATGAAAGGTGACAATCACCTTCGTATGTGGCTTTGAATCTATCTCACATGACTTCAATGACTTCTAGCCAACCAACAAGACCTGAAAGTACCTGAAACCTCCTAAACTTCTAAATCTACCTCCATAGTGCAACTGGTAGAACAGCATAACACTGTTTAATCTTTATTTAACTTTCATTTCATTAAATTAATTGCTGTGGTTATAGTGTAATTTATTATTTATAATTATTTATAAGCATAACACTGTGCTTTTCGGCTGAAAAAGACTAATTCGAAACTTGTCATGATGAGAGGAATTTTTATATGCACTTTTCAACTGAAGTCAGCCAATCTCATACGGCGGTAGCAGGGTTTGTTTTCCGAAACTTGGGTTTTTCATCTGACATACAAGCAAATCAGCCATGACAACACACAGTCTACAGAAAAAAAATGCTGTTGTTGATAGTAGTGCTGTTGTGTATAATTAAAGAATTGAGTAGTAGTAGATGGTGATGTATATAGCAGAGTCAAGTACAGTGTCCTCATGCAATGAGTTCTTGGATTTTTTGAAGTTGTCACAATAATAATTACTTTAAATCAAATAGGTAGATTTAAAACAATGGTAGAAAATATCAAATATAAAATAAAACATAGGTATATAACAATACTTGGAGTAGAATGAACCATTACAAACCTGAAGTATGGAAAGGCAGCTGGAGTTAAATAAACCAAATTTAATTATTCCCTTGACATTTCACGAATTTATGATGATGATGATAGTAAACTCGGTGCAGAATTGCTCGATGCTGCATGGCTAACATAGCATTGCAGCAACAGCATCTCAGCTATGCCAAAATTACATCAAACTATTCTAAACAATGCTTTTTAGATGAGCATTGTAATATGCAGAGCCAACCATCAAATTAATTTTTGTTTTGTGCCAGTATGCAAACTAAACCATAATGGACTGGGCTGCAATACAGCATTTGGAGTACTTACAACAATTCAATGCACATATCAATTCTTAAAACTTTACTATTTGAAGGAAAATAAAGGAGTAATGTGTTGAAATTATATATTGCAATAAGGGTCAAAATTGTATAACTGAGAAAAGACCTCCAACATAGCATTTAAAGGAATGAGGAGAACCGACCAGGGCTTCTGACCTAATGTCCAATCCTCACCTTATCATGGTGCACCCTGTTAGGTATCTATCTGATTACTGAAAGAACGAGGATGGGGCTGACAATTTGGGATTTAGCTGACCAAATTGTATTCTTATTGGCTTAAACCAAAATATCAAAGGATGGAACAACATGACAAAATTTCATGCCGGCTGGGGTGTCGCCCGGTTAAACCCTCATTGTTTTTGACAGGGAACCAGGGAGTACAGCGAAAAGTCAGCTACTAGAACAAATCTGAAAACACCCCAACTCAACATCACAAGAGTTAAAGATTGGTACTATCAACATAAGAAGTCTGATGGCAAAGAAATGGAGCTAGCTGAGGAATTAGATAAGTACCAGATCGACATAATAGGGGTGACTGAAACAAAAAAGACAAAAACTCGTGAGATCTTTCTGGGCAATAAATACAAAATGTTATATTCAGGGAATGACAATCAAGGAAAAGAAGGAGTAGCCATAGTATTCAACACTAAATACGAGGCTAATCTTCTTGAATGGCAGGCAGCCTCAAGTACTAATTTTTGCCTATGGTCCCACAAAAGGGTTGACTAAGGTAGAAGTGGAGGAATTTTTTGATGCTTTAGAGAAAGCATCTGACACAATGAAAAAGGAAAAGTTGGTCCTTGTCAACATCATCATCAAATTCCTGCTATGTACCCTCAAGGGGTGTACAGGATATGACAGTACTACATGAAAAAATTACATCATTACTAACTTCCTATCTACAATTTTCCTCCAAATCAGTCTGTACTTGTCAAGACTCCAACATTATCAGATCTTATATTTCTATCGTCTAAGGCAGTGCTTCCCAAACTTCTGGATGTCAGGGCCCCCTTTGCAAAATTAAAATATTTCACGGGCCCCCCTCGAAAAAAAATCGTAATAGAGAGATATATTATTATAATATTTATTGTATTTATATTCAATACAAAACATACACAGCGAATATTGCAAAAATCAAATGCATATATTACATTTTTTGCCTCTTACCGTTTGGTTCTGAAGAAGATGCGGGCTGTTCTGGTAAAATATGAAATACTGTCCTTTTTTTTTGAGTCTGTTTCTGCTTCTTCTGATTCGCGGGATTTTTATTTTTATTTTTTATCAGCCACTTATCCATCTCAGGGTTAAATTTTTTAATGTAGAACACATCAAATAATATCACCACTTACCGATACTGGCACACCACAGACTGATAACATGAAATTAGCGAATATTACCTGAATACGGGAATCCCCGGACCAGGAACATTTTTCTCTTTTGTGACTTTTCTCCCTTTACGGTAATTAAACCTAACGCGAAACAGACAGCAAAGGCAGGCTATTAAAACGTGCATATGATTGGTGCGGTATTAACAAAAGATCGCGCAACCGAAAGAAAAAAGCATAGCTGACAATTGAGTTGAAATGCTAACTCTCTTCAACCGAATTCCATATGTGAAACTGCCATAACATTCATTATATATATATTATTTAGTTTTAACACTTTTACGAATTTTAACATGTTCGGTTGAATTTTACTGCTGCCTTGGGAAATCGAACTCACGCACATCTAATTAATAACAATAGTTTTTTGTTAGATACTGTGTTTGCCCATGCAACATATGGTTTTGTTTCTGTCTATATATACAGCATAGTTTCTGTATGAGGGACATGTGATTCATTCATTAGTGTGTTTTTATCCCAGTTGTCTCTAATTGCACTATTTGTTGAGAAATATATATAACAGACTCCTCATACCTTATTCACTGGCATAATAAAAGTACTTGTTTTTATTGCCTCTGCAGTATAGTGGCTGTTAGAGAGGGGTGTTGTTTACCACTGCAAGGGAGTTACTATCTCCACACATGAATCTGTTTAAGCTTTTTTTCATTTGTGAAGTATATGCAAAACTTTTATTGGTGACAGAAAACTAGCTCGGATGACAATGATAATATAAAACGAGTTTTGATATACATATAAAGTCAATATCAACAGTCCCTGATTACGAACGTGTGATGAAAGGGACAGGAAGATTTGGAGCTTCCCTGGAGAGCATTCGAAGTAAATACAATTAACCACTGATTTGAAATGAAACATATGAATAAGCAATATTTACTAATATTCATTAAGCGCCGAAATACGAAGGAAGCAAAGTTTGTGAACCAACACCAAAGCGTGAATTTTTCCATTAAAATATAAAAAATAACAAAAAAGAAATAATAAATAATAAAACTTAAATACGTTTCTTTTAAAATAAAAAAAATACATATACTTAGTCTTAAAAGATTTTAAATTTGTTTTCATTATTTCACGGCCCCTTCAACAAAACCTACGGCCCCCAGTTTGGGAAGCGCTGGTCTAAGGCACTTTGTACCGTATCAATCCACCTATATCTTGGTCTTCCTCTGGGTCGTTTTCCTGCCAACCTGGCAGAGAACACTTGTTTTGCTAATCTTTCCTCTCCCATTCTATATAAGTGACCATACCACCTGAGATTAGCTCTGCTAATGCATTCCTGGATGCTGACAATGTCAAGTTCTTTCCTAATATCCTCATTTTTAATATGATATTGCCATTGATGCCATCTGTTCACGCCTCTAATCTTTCTCAGGACTCTCATATCTGCGGTCTCTAGTCTTTGGTCAAGTGTTTTACTTCTGACCCAGCTCTCAGATCCATAAGTTAAAACTGGTTTGAACACTGCCTTGTATACAGCTAATTTAGTGTTCCGACTAATTTCTCTCTTATTCCATATGAATTTATTCAACTGACTTCCCACCATACCAGCTTTGCTGATTCTGTTGTCTATTTCTATATTTAATTTACCATCTTCACTAAAAATTGTGCCTAAGTAGCTGAAATGTTTTACTTGTTCCACAGGTTCTCCATTCACAACACAGTTGACATTTTCAATGATTCTGCCTATTTTCATTGTCTTTGTCTTTTTATTGCTGACCTTCATACCATATCTATTACAACAGATATTCAATTTAGTCAGAGAATCTTGCAGACTTGTAACTAATTTATTTAGAAGTATAACATCATCCGCATAAAGCAAAGAGCTGACATTAACATCTCCAATTTTGATATCAGGTTTAATACCACTTTCCTTCATAATGTGATCCATATAGATAATGAATAACAGAGGGGATAATGTGCATCCTTGTCTCACACCAGATTTAACATTAAACCATCTTCCTGCATTTCCTTCAATTCTAACTGCTGACTTACAACTCAAATAAAGACCAAGTATTGCTTGATATAATGCCCCATTGACACCATATAACTGCAGCGTATTAAATAGCTTCTCTCTTGGCACCTTGTCATATGCCTTTTCCAAATCGACAAAACTTAAATACAGATCTTTGTTATATTCCTATGCTTTCTCGACTATTTGTGGTAAAGTGAAGATCTGATCCTGACAGCCTCTAATGGGCCTGAATCCAGTTTGTTCTTCACCAAGCTTTTCTTCCACAATTCTTCTCAACCGTTTCTCAAGTATACTTGCATAGATCTTCCAAGGAACACTCAGTAGGGAAATACCTCTGTAATTCTCACATTCAGTTTTATTTCCCTTTTTATATATGGGTACTATGAGAGCTCTACTCCAATCATCGGGAATTCGTCCCTCTGTCCAGGCTTTCTGAACTATGCAGTGCAGTGTAAGACTTTTATAGCACCACACTTCAGCATTTCTGGTCGAATATCATCTACTCCTGCTGCCTTTCCACATTTCAAGCCTTTGATGACTTTTTCTACTTCAAGTATGGATATGTATTCCTGACTGCATGCCTGGTCAGTGTTTTTTTATCACTGTGCTGTCATCACTACTTGTTTCATTTAGCAGTTTTTCAAAGTAATTACCTCCATACTTCAAGGATATCTTTTTCTCCCGTTTTCATGTCACCTTTATCATCTCTAACTCCTTTTACAGCACTCTTTCCTCCATTCCTAAGTTTCTTCAACAACATCCAGAATATTTTGCCACCTTCTTGATATTTATTTTCTATATTCTTGCCAAAGTCCTCCCATGACTTTTGTTTAGCTAGTTTTACACATTGTTTAGCTTTCTTACATTTGTCTCTGTATTCTGTAAGAGTAAAAGCTTACTTATTTGCCAGGAACTTTAGGTATGCTTTCTTCTTTTCCTTCACTGCCTCTTTAACTTCCTGTGTCCACCAGGGAGTTCTGATTTTTTTATCCTTGCACACAACCTGACCACATGCCTCTCTGGCAGAATCAATCAATGTTTTCTTCAGAGTTTGCCACTGAATGTCCAAGGTTTGATTCCTGTTCTCAAACTCTTTCATTTTCTTTTCAAAAATCTTTCTGTATTTTAGTCTACAGTTCACATCTGAGAGCTGCTCAACTTTTATTCGCTTTAAAACTTTCTTACATGTTATTCATTTCAATATGAAATTCAATTTTATCCTGCTCAAGACTAAATAGTGATCACTTCCAATTTCAAATACTTTGTACACTCCGATGTCATGCACCAGGGAGAAAACATCACTATCAACAATAAAATAGTCAGTGAGACTTTTCTTATTCCTAGCCTCTTCTCTCCATGTGAATTTGTGCACATTTTTATGTTGGAACATGGTGTTAGTAATAACCAGTCCATGTCCTGAGCAGAAATCCAACATATATTTGCCATTATTATTAGCTTTGCTCTTTTCTCCAAATTTTCCCAAAATATTTTTGTATGTCTCACAATCATTTCCTACTCTGCTATTTAGATCCCCAACAAGGACCAACTTTTCCTTTTCTAAAGCCTCAAAAAATTCCTCCACTTCTACCTTAGTAGAACCTTCTGTGGGACCATAGGCACAAATAAGTCTCATTGTCCATTCCCCATTCTCATATTTGCCCACATTACTCTACTTGAGACTGACTGCCATTCAAGAAGATTAGCCTCGTATTGTGTGTTGAATACTATGGCTACTCCTTCTTTTCCTTGATTGTCATTGCCTGAATATAGCAGTTTGGATTTATTGCTCAGAAAGATCTCACCAGTTTTGTTCTTTGTTGTTTCAGTCACCCCTATTATGTCGATCTGGTACTTATCTAATTCCTCAGCTAGCTCCTTTTCTCTGCCATTCAGGCTTCTTACGTTGATAGTACCGATCTTTAACTCTGGTGATGTTGAGTTGGGGTTTGTTTTCAGATTTGTTCGAGTAGCTGACTTTTTGCTGTTCGCTTTGGTTTCCTGGCGAAAACAACGGGGCCTTGTTTAACTGGGTGACTCCCCAGCCAGCATGAAATTTTGTCATGTTGTACCATCATTTTATATATTGGTTTAAGTCAATAAGAATACAATTTGGTCGGCTAAATCCCAAATTGCCAGCCCATCCTCGTTCGTTCAGTATCAAAGTAGATACCCAACAGGGTTCACCACGAGAAGGTGAGGATTGGACATTAGGTCAGAAGCCCTGGTCGGTTCTCCGCATTCCTTTAAAGGCTATGTGGAGGTCTCCTCTCAGTTATACAGCTTTGACCCTTAAGCACCCCGTTGGTCCTTGTTGGGAATCTAAATAGCAGAGTAGGAAATGATTGTCACACAAAAATATTATGGGAAAATTTGGAGAAAAGAACAAAGCTAATAATAATGGCAAATACCTGTTGGATTTCAGCTCAGGATGTGACTGGATGTGGTTATTACTAACACCATGTTCCAACATAAAAATGTGCACAAATTTACAAGGAGAGAAGAGGCAAGGAATAAGTAGTCTCACTGACTATTTTATTGTTGATAGGGATGTTTTCTCCCTGATGCAGGACACCAGAGGATTTGAAATTGGAAGTGATCACTATTTAGTCTTGAGCAGGATAAAATGGAATATTGAAAAGAATAACATGTAAGAAAGTTTTAAAGTGAATAAAAGTTGAGCAGATCTCAGATGTGAACACAAAGATTATTGAAGAAAAAATGAAAGAATTTGAGAACAGAAACCAAACCTTTGAGATTCAATGGCAAGCCTTGAAGAAAAACTTGAATGATTCAACCAGAGAGGCATGTGGTGAAGTTGTCTGCAAGGATATAAAAATCAGAACTCCATGGTGGACACAGGAAGTTAAAGAGTCAGTGAAGGAAAAGAAGAAAGCATATCAAAAGTTCCTGGCAAATAAGTCACCTTGTGCTCTTAGACAATAGAGAGACAAATGTAAGAAAGCTAAACACTGTGATAAATTAGCTAAACAAAAGTCATAGGAGGACTTTGGCAAGAACATAGAAAATAAATATCAAGAAGGTGTCAAAATATTCTGAAGGTTGTTGAAGAAGCTTAGAAATGGAAGCAACAGTGCTGTAAAAGGAGTCAGAGATGAAAGGTGACATGAAAATGGGAGAAAAAGATATCTTTGAAGTATTGAGTAAATACTTCAAAAAATTGCTAAATGAAACAAGCAGTGATAGCACAGTGGTAAAAAACACTCAACAGGCATACAGTCAGGAATACATATCCATACTTGAAGTAGAAAAATCCATGAAAGGCTTGAAATGTTGAAAGGCAGCAGGAGTAGATGATATTCAACCAGAAATGCTGAAGTATGGTGGTATAAAAATCTTACAGTGGCTGCACTGCATAGTTCAGAAGGACTGGACAGAGGGACAAATTACCGATGATTAGAGTAGAGCTCTCATAGTACCCATATATAAAAAGGGAAATGAAACTGAATGTGAGAATTACAGAGGTATTTTCGTACTGAGTGTTCCTGGTAAGATTTATGCAAATATACTTGAGAAACGGCTAAGAATAATTGTGGAAGAAAAGCATGGTGAAGAACAAGCTGTATTCAGGTCAAATAGAGGCTGTCAGGATCAGATTTTCACTTTACGACAAATAGTTGAGAAATCATGGGAATATAACAAAGATCTGTATTTAAGTTTTGTCGATCTGGAAAAAGCATATGACAATGTGTCAAGAGAGAAGCTATTCAAAACGCTAGTTATATGGTGTCAATGGGACTTTATATCAAGCAATACTTAGTCTTTATTTGAGTTGTAAGTCAGCAATTAGAACTGAAGGAAGTACGGGAAGATGATTTAATGTTAAATCTGGTGTGAGACAAGGATATATATTAACTCCTCTGTTATTCATTATCTATATGGATCACATTATGAAGGAAAGTGGTATTAAACCTGATATCAAAATTGGAGATGTTAATGTCAGCTCTTTGCTTTATTCGGATGATGTTATACTTAGTCTTCAAGATTCCCTTACTAAATTGAATAACTGTTGTAATAGATATGGTATGAACATCAGTAATAAAAAGACAAAGACAATGAAAATAGGCAGAATCGTTGAAAATGTCAACTGCGTTGTGAACAGAGAACCTGTGGAATAAGTAAAACATTTCAGCTACTTAGGTACGGTTTTTAGTGAAGATTATGGAAATAGACAACATAATCAACAAAGCTGGTATGGTAGGAAGTCAATTGAATAAATTCATATGGAAGAAGAGAGAAATAAGTCAGAACACTACATTAGCTGTACACAAGACAGTGTTCAAACCAGTTTTAACTTATAGATATGAGAGCTCGGTCAGAAGTAAAACACTTGACCAAAAAAATCTAGAGACCGCAGATATTAGAATCCTGAGAAAGATTAGAGGTGTGAACAGATGGCATCAATGGCAATATCATATTAAAAACGAGGATATTAAGAAAGTACTTGATAACAACAATGGCAATATCATATTAAAAACAAGGATATTAGGAAAGAACTTGATGTCAGCATTCAGGAATGCTTTAGCAGAGCTAATCTCAGGTGGTATGGTCACTTAAAAGAATGGGCGAGGAAAAATTCGCAAAACAAGTGTTCTCTGCTAGTTTGGCAGGAAAAATGACCCAGAGGAAGACCAAGATATAGGTGGATTGATACGGTACAAAGTGCCTTAGACAATAGAAATATTAAATCTGATAATGTTGGAGTCTTGACAAGTAACAGACTGATTTGGAGGAAAATTGTAGATAGGAAGTTAGTAATGATGTAAATTTTTCATGTAGTACTATGATATCCTGTACACCCCTTGAGGGTACATGGCAGGAATTTGACGGTGATGACTAAATAGAAATAATGAAATTCTTGATTGAGGATACATACATATAAGAATGTGTTCGTGCACTTTGCTTCTAATTTTGCTTTTTATTGGTGAAATAATTCAAATGGATATAAATAATTCTGCACGACTGTCTAGAAGGAATAAAAGAAATTCAGTGTTTGGGATCTCTATTAAAATTTGTCAGGTCATTTTCATTCAGTTCATTTGCAGTAACAAAAGTAAGCAAAAGAACACATCTATAGCACAAGCCAAAAATGGATCATGTTAGAAATTCATTATTACTTTTGGCACATTCAGATTTTTGCAAAAGTATCCCCCACCAAACACACACATCCAATCAATCAATAGAGTTATTTAAATAATGTATCAGAGATATTTCATAAGACTCCAGGAAATACTGACAATCTATCCTTCACATTTTTGAATTTATTCTTTGTAAGCAACATATAAACAGCCTACTTAGCCTATGAATATTTGCATATGCACATGTAAAAAAAACTGGTTATTTGAATATTGTTAGGTTTAGGATACTATTTGATAAAAGATTTATCCCTTCAACCATCCGTTTCCGTTTTTTTTTTCCATTTATTCCATTTCCATTGGAAATGGAAAAAATGATACAAATAAATGATGGAACAAATCTCCAATTGGAAATGATAACTAACAATGCTATTACAAAATGCAACTTTTTAGGTGCATTTTATGGATGAGGAAAATAAAAGTATGAAAGTGCAAAAAACCGGGAATAAAGGGAAGGTATTGTATGGATATTATTATTATTATTACGTGACACCTCCAGGGAGTCCAAGGACTCTTCGAGGGAAGGCACCTACTCTACAGTTCTCCGTCTCCACCACTCAATCCACCAACTACAATGAACTGCAACTACACCAACGCCATCTACTGCCAACCACCACCACTAGTATTTTTCACAGACAATCACAAACATCCATGACCATGGCGGGATTCGAACCTACAGCCTTCTGGTTGGAGAGAGAGAGGATATGCCAACCAGGCAGGGTGGTTGGCCTAGTGGTTATCTTATCATAGAATACGATAAGAGGTATACAGGGTGTTCGGGATAAATTTGACAGTTTCGTAAGGAAAAAGAAAATCTTCTTTGTATCTATTAAATTTAATGAATTGACAAAAAAACATTACAGGCAGAGTTAATTACAATACTATCAACAAGATTTACTCAAAATAACCACCATTAGCATCGATCACAGCTTCAATTCTGCTTCGGAACCTCGAACAAGCTGATGCTACAGTCTCCCTGGGAAGGGCCGCAAAAACTGTTTTAATTTTATCCATTAACTGGGCTTTTGTATTACTGGAAGTGCGATTGGTGTCTTTTTCAACTGCGCCCCATACAAAATAATCCATGGGGTTAAGGTCTGGGGAGTTTGGAGGCCAAACATTTGGACTGGTGAAGTCGTAGAAATTTTCAGACAACCATTTTTGACTTTTCCCAGAGGTGTGGCAAGGGGCCGAATCCTGCTGCCATACATACGGGCTACCCTTGTTATCCAGGGCTTGACTACAGTTAGCAACTCCACGAACAAAGCCCGAATTCCAATGCCAGGGTTCTTCAACACCTGTTCCTGCAGATTTGCGAGGAATTCTGCTGTACGAACGCAATCAGATCGTCTGCTAGGGATCTTTCTTCTTGCTACATCCTCGTAGTCACCATTGCAAGTCTCTAGTTCATGCCTGATTGTTTTTACTGTATTCAGGGAGCATTGGGCAGCAGTCGTAATATCCTTATTTTGATGGCGGGCACGAATCATCATGATACAAGTTATTCTCTTCCATGATTCAGGTGGGTTCCAGCTATCCATCCTTTCTGACATCTTGTATATGAATGAAGAAGGGTCCAAACTTTTAAATGAAGAGAAGTGTGTGTTAATACATGTAACTTACGGAAAAATATAATTAATTATAAATATGTCAAATTTATCCCGAACACCCTGTACTTCATGAGAAAGTGTTGGAAGCATGTTCCCCAGATGTAAACATCAAGGATGTTAATGAAGCTGTTAAATTGGGAATGAAGATTTTTGAGAATTATAATACTTCATTCACATTTAACATGATCTGCCATAACTTAAGCAACACTTGTAAATATTAATTGATGTTAATCTCTTGCTCGTAAATTATTATTCATATAATTACTTTGAGTTTGTTTATTATTGTTTATTTATTTAAAATAGAATATGTATTAGTACTGAAAGGACTCTGTATTATAATGTCACTCAATTTATTTTATTTATTCCTATGTTAATGTTGTAAGAAGCTGTGCATATATATTATAAGAATTTGTATTTATCATATTTAAATGTATTTTATGTAAACTATGGATTATTACCTTATTTGTTATTTCTGAAAGAGAATGTAAATATGTGGAATTCTGCTGATATGATTTTATGTAATTCTTCTGATTGAATTTGATTGGCTAGTAAAGGAGAAACGGAGTTGTTTTTAGTTAGCACGTGCTTAGAACGTGAACGGCTATGATATGGAGAGAAGCTGGAAAACGAAAGTAAACAAGGGGAGAAAGCTTAGGGACAGCGAGGAGACTGCTCGTGTATAACAAAAGGTGAGTTGAGATGTGTGGAAAAATCGACACGAAAAGGACCGGAAATAAATAGACATTAAAAACTACCTCTATGGAATTCTGATATTAAGAATAGATTCTGAATGATTAGAGGAAGAAAGCTGCAGAGCTCAAGTCAATACATAGTGGAAAATAAGGATTTAGTACATGATGCAAATCTAACGTGTCAAGACTTATGTAGCTCTGTGTTTAATATTTCAGTTAACATACTGAAGGTTTCCTTGAATTGTGTTTCCTCGCAGTAATTAGTTTACAAGAATTTTGAAAATGTGCCTAAGTGAATTCAATGTGCAGAAGTTGTAACCTGGTAAGACTTATCCTTTTTACATCCAGTGTGAAGCAAATGAAAGTTAATTCTGCCTAATATACCTATACCCTAGCCGAGGTGTTTAACTATAAAAAGTCGAAGGAATGAAGCACTAAAGTATTTCCCCCTTCGATTGATATTTGCCTCGTAATTCAATTTAGTGTTTATAGACTAGAAGTGAATTAGAGAAGCCAACTATAAAAATAATTATTGTGAATTCTGGAACTTTGAATTGTGAAAACTATTTTCTATTAATTGGCAGAATATAGAGAACTGAGAGTTGAATGTTTGATACCTATTGCATTGTACTTTTTCTGAGTACTAGAACTAAATTGATGTGTAGATGACTTGATTTGTCTCATAGAATAGAAACAAGTTGTGATAGAAATGCTTATATCTTGAATAATAAGATCTAAGATTTTTGGCTTTAATTTTAAAACCTAACTGAATAAACAAGTTACCTGTATCTCAGCGATATTTTGGATTTGTTCAATTGCATTATCTTGTTTAAAAAGTTATACTTAGATGTACATGTCATATAACCCTGCATTAAATGTGTTTGTTTTATTGAATTCAATTTGATGTTTGCCTGATTTTTCTTTCATTGCACCGCTCATAAAAATTTATCGGACCTTGCAGAAGCCTTAAAAGATAATATTAACCTCGGCCTGTAGAAAAGTGAGACTGTAAATGTTAGTTGACGATTGATTCCTCTATATTATATAGACTAATCTGAATATAAGGTGGCGCAGGATAATATAAATTTCTTTATATTCGGATCAGTATCAATCAACATCTGACAAATAAAAAAACGGAATTTAAAGAAGTAAGGATAAGTTCAACTAACCAACATAAATGGATCAGACTGCAAAATAGGATGACACAACAAAGTGTTAGTCCGCAGAAGGGAGAAGTAAAAGAGTTAATTCTTTTGGCAGGAACAAATGATTAGAAAGTGGAGATATATGCAATGAGAGAGGATATGAAAAGGTTGTTGAAAGAAGAAAATGAAGAGTAAGAAAGTTAAGAATGTGGGTTTGCTGCCTCAGTATGATATGATACAGTTGAGAGGAGGATCCACGAGTGCTAAATAAGTCAATGTGAAGATTGTGCAGGAGGCATGACATATAGTTTGTAGATGTATTGGAGTAAATTTAATGTACAAAAGGCCTTATATATGTCTTTTCTTATGGACTATGGCAAATAAAGATATTCAATAATGTTTATTTTGCTCATTTCATAAAATAATGTGATATCAAAAAACATAACATAGAGCTGACAACGTGCTCCAGAAAATCGATGAAGGTGATGTTTAATGTATTGGCCTTTGTGCAGGACCAATAGCTGATACCTGCCATATAGCATTGTCTACAGCAGAAAACGCAGCTGATCTGTCAAAAAGTTTTGCACATGATGTGTATATGACAGTGGCACACCCAGGGGAGGGCCAAGGGGCCCTGGCCCCCTCCAAAATAAAAAGGAAAAATATACTCGAAAATTTTCAAAAATCTTTTCCTAATTAAAATTCATTTTTATATTTACGTTGTGTCGTGTTTTCTATTTCTATGCTACTTATGAATTAGCGGTCACATAAGGTGAGACTACCCTATAGCTCTCGGAATCACGGCTGCTGTGAACGCAAAGCGAACGAAATAGTGCTCTGGCAGAGCGAGCGCTAGTTTGCTAGAGGATGGGTATCATGTATTGGCAATCAGTGCAGATAATCGGTCATAGGTTGTATTCAATGTGTAGTGTGTTCTCAAATTGTCTACCCAACTCTCCCCCCTCTAAGAATAAATCTTGAGTGCTCGGCCCCCTCCAAGATTAAATCCTGAGTGCACAACTGGTATATGACACTTTCATTACTGCAGTTGCAAATGACAAAACTGCTCAACATGTCCTGATAACAAGTGGCTATGACAGTGCAGGTCCCAGGTCTGGTTCAATGGATTTCTTCTAAGAAAAACAGCTTAATAACAAACTTGGCCGTAAATCTTATCCATACTGTGAACTTTAGCAAATGTACAGGAACTTGTTTAGCCCAGATGAGGTAGTTTACACAATCATGAAAATGCACTTCATCACTCCATAGGATATTACAAGGTCAATCCTTGCCCAATTCTTTCTGTTGTTATGTGCAATCCAGTCATTTTCAACCCTTGGTGATCTTGTAGACAAAGGCTCCATCTCATTTGGCCTCATCTTTTCTTTCAGAAATTCTTTTATGTCCTTCCAACTCCATACCAGAAATGTCAATGCAAACATGTCTCGGATGCTTGCATATCTCTGCAACTGTTGACTCTGGTTGAGTTTATATGGGTAGCATTGCAATGCTTTACACAAAACTCTCTCCATACTGTTGTGTAGTGTATGGTAAATCTGTCTTGCTGTGGCACAAGCACTGCATAAACATATGGTATTCTTGTTTAACTACACAACAATTGCAGTTACAACATCTTCAATCATTTGCAGAATTTTGGAGTTATGCCTTCTTCTTGAATGGACTGTCAAACTGTCTGTCTCTTCAAACTGACAAACCATGTATCACACTGCATTTGGTGTAACTGGGCCTTTTCACAAACTCTTCAGGTGTCTGTACTCACAAAGTGCTGCTGCAGCATTTCCCCTACAAAAATACTTAACCAGCAAGGCACATTCAGATCCAAATCGAGACACCCCTTGCACAAGTTGGAAAACTAGAATTAGTCTTCATTCATTCATCACATGGTATGCAAA
Source organism: Typopeltis vanoorti (assembly GCF_054136105.1). Classification (NCBI taxonomy): domain Eukaryota; kingdom Metazoa; phylum Arthropoda; class Arachnida; order Uropygi; family Thelyphonidae; genus Typopeltis; species Typopeltis vanoorti. The sequence goes on along the minus strand of NC_143549.1, from coordinate 46,929,050 downwards.
ATTCATATATTTTCTCACTCACAGTGCCACATTTCGCCCATCAGTCTTTTTTCTTTTAACTTTTTTTTTTTTAATTGTCAAAATCTCTTTCCCATGATCTGGTTAGGGTACCCACCAAATTTGAGGGTATTTTGTTTACTACAGATTGCTCTCAATAAAGGTTGAAATACCCTGTATATACATACATATGCTGTTTGAAAAAAAGAGGTCAACAGATGTACCCCATGTGCAAGGTACATCACATGTTATGTGATGCACCACGTGTTTGTAGCTAGTATAAATTGGAGGAATATTATGCTATAAGTCAGTGCAACTGTGTCCAGGTGAAATAGCTGCGAGAAGGGAACTGACAGAGTTTGAAAGAGGCACTGTGATAGGATGCCATGTTGCAGGCCTATCAGTTTGTCAAATTGTTGACAAATCGGGCCATCCCAGGTTAACAATCAGTGATATTACTATTATTACGGGTGACTCCAGGGAGTTCTTAGACTCATCGAGGGAGGCCCTAAACTCATGTCCACACAACTATTCGACATTCTCACAGTATCTATCATACCTTGCCTTGAACTTATTCACTGTCATAGCACCCACAATAGACTCTGGCAGCTTATTCCACTTATTTACCACTCTAAAAGTAAAGAACCCAGCTCTAACACCCCTGCTAACCACACTCTTGCCCAGCTTCCATAGATGTCCCCTAGTTCTCCCACCACCAGTCCTGATCTCAAAAATATCCTCTGAATTAATCCTATAGAAACCCTTCAGCAGTTTGAATGTCTCAATCATATCTCCGCTTTTCTGCCTATCAAGCAATTTCTGCAACCCACAAATCTTCAACTTGTTCTCATAAGGTTCATTCCATAGACCTGCTATCATCTTAGTCACTCACCTCTGAATCCTCTCCACCTCCTCCCCATCGAGAAGAAACCTAGGTGACCAAATCTGGGCACAGTAGTCGAGATGAGGTCTTATCAAGGCTCGCTACAGAGGAAAAATAACTTGCTTGTCTCTGCTCATCAAAGTATTTTTCAGCAGCCAAGTGATATGATGAGCTGATTTAGCCACTTTTGCAATATGTCCCCCTAAACTTCATCTCCCTATCCATCAACACTCCCAAATCCTTGGCCTCATCAATCTCCAGGAGTACAGTTCCACCAATGTGGTATACTGCTGCTAATCTTTTCACCCCAAAATGCATAACCTTACATTTTGTCACATTAAATTGACATCCATTCTCCTTAGCCCACAACTCCAATCTATCCAAATCATCCTGCAAGATTTTGACATCTTTTGCATTCACTATTGCCATACCCAACTTTGCATCAGAAATAGAAGTTCAGGGAATCAATTGCAAGTGCTGCCCACAGTGGACGACCCACCACACTCACTGAACATGACTGTAGGGTGCTATGAAAGATAATATGTAAAAACTGACATTGTTATGTAAAAGATTCAAAGGATAATATGTAAAAACTGCACAGAACTCTACATTCAACATGCTGAATGCGGAGTTCTGGGCATCAAATGGCACACGACATTGCACAAAAACAGCAAGAACCAAGGCTTACAACATGGGTTTCAATGATAGGACTGCAATATGCAAGCTCCATATTATATAAACCAACCTGCAGGATTATCTTCAATGGTTCTAAGAGCATGTACATAGGGATGTGGAAACTTGGAAAACTGTCATGGAGCAATGAATTCCATCCTACTATGCTACAAGGTCTACTGAGCAGATGCTCAGTGAACATCTCTTACCAGAGTGTGTAACCCCAACTATGAAATTTGGAGGCAGCAGTGTGATGGTATGGTCCTGTTTTTTTTCTAGTTTGACAACTGACCTCTTTGTGGTACATGAACAATGAATTCTGAGAGACATCTGAACATATCAAAAAATCACTTCATGACTTCACATCAATTGACTTAGTAACTCATAATGCAAAGCACATCTCCTTGCACACATGTATCATGCTATGCATTATGGGAAGGATCACTACCCAGACTTGTTTTGACCTCTATTGAGGTCTCTTCAGTGGGAGACAGTGATGTGAAGTCATACCACCTTTAACAAGAGTTGCCCCAGTCCTGAAAATACTTCAGGTGCAAACTCTGCTTGCAATACACCTGGATAAAGGATTAAACTAAGTATATAATTTCTTGGTATCTTGAATTTTCATCATCATCGAATTCCTGCCATGTACCCTCCAGGGGTGTACAGGATACGATAGTACTTCGTGAAAAATTTACATCAATACTAAATTCCTATCTACAATTTTTCTCCAAATCAGTCTGTTACCTGTCAAGACTCCAATATTATCAGAGCTTACATTTCTGTCTTCTAAGGCACTTTTTACTGTATCAATCAACCTATATCTTGGTCTTACTCTGGATCTTTTTCCTGCCAACCTGAGAGAGAACACTGGTTTTGCTAATCTTTCCTCTCCCATTTTAGTTAAGTGACCATATCACCTGAGATTATCTCCACTAATGCATTCCTGAATGCTGACAATGTCAAGTTCTATCCTAATATCCTTGTTTTTAACACTTTCGCTGCCAACTATGAGTATACTCGTAGTTGGTAAACCAGCTACACAAGCCAGCTACGAATATACTCGTATGACGCTTACCGCCGGCAACAAGATTACCGTACTGACCTTGAAGAAGTGAAAATGCTTGGCTTGTGGAGCTAGCATCAAAACTGTGTATTCTCATAGATGGTATATGCTCTGCACAAGCCAACTATGAGTATACTCGTATGACGCTGACCGCCGGCATCGAGAGTACCGTACTGACCTTAAAGAAGTCAAATTGCTCGGCGTACGGGAACAGACTATGCTGAAGTAGCATGGCAGCGAACGTGTTAATATGATAGTGCCATTGATGCCATCTGTTCATGCCCCTAATCTTTCTCAGGAACCTCATATCTGCAGTCTCTAGTCTTTGGTAAAGTGTTTTACTTCTGACCCAGCTCTCAGATTCATAAGTTAAAATTGGTTTGAACACTTTCTTGTATACAGCTAATTTAGTGTTTTGGCTAATTTCTCTCTTATTCCATATAAACTTATTTAGTTGACTTCCTACCATACCAGCTTTGTTGATTCTGTTGTGTATTTTCATATTTAATTTACCATCTTCACTAAAAATTGTGCCTAAGTAGCTGAAATGTTTTACTTGTTCTATAGGTTCTCCATTTACAATGCAGTTGATATTTTCAATGTTTCTGCCTATTTTCATTGCCTTTGTCCTTTTTAATGCTGACCTTCATACCATATCTATTACAACAGTTATTCAATTTAGTCAGGGAATCTTGCAGAGGATTTATTTAGAAGTATAACATCAGCATCTCAGCAAAGAGCTCTTTGCTGAGATTAACATCTCAAATTTTGATATCATGTTTAATACCACTTTCCTTCATAATGTGATCCATATAGATAATGAATAACAGAGAGGATAATGTACATCCTTGTCTGACACCAAATTTAACATTAAACCACCTTCCTGTACTTCCTTCAGTTCTAACTACTGACTTGCAACTCAAATAAAGACTAAGTATTGCTTGATTTAATATCCCATTGACACCATACAACTGTACTGTTTCGAATAGATTCTCTCTTTGCACCTGTCATATGCTTTTTCCGGATCTACAAAAACTTAAATACAGATCTTTGTTATGTTCCCATGATTTCTCAACTATCTGTTGTAAAATGAAAATCTGATCCTGACAGACTCTATTTGATCTGAATCCAGCTTGTTCTTCACCAAGCTTCTCTTCCACAATTTTTCTGAACCGTTTCTCAAGTATACTTGCATATATCTTACCTCTATAATACTCACATTGTTTTATTTCCCTTTTTATATATGGATGCTCTGAGAGGTCTACTCCAATCATCTGGAAATCGTCCATCTGTCCAGGCCTTCTTAACTATACAGTGCAGCCAATATAAGACTTTTATACCTCCATACTTGAACATTTCTGGTCAGATATCATCAACTCCTGCTGCCTTTCTACATTTCAGACTTTTGATGGCTTTTTCTACTTCACTTATGGATATGTATTCCTGACTACAACATTGGCAAGTGTTTTCTACCACTGTCCTATCCATCACTACTTGTTTCAGTTAGCAATTTTTCAAATAATTACTCCATACTTCAAGTATATATATTTCTCCTATTTTCATGTCACCTTTATCATCTCTAATTCCTTTTACAGCACTCTTTCCTCCATTTCTGAGTTTCTTCAACAACCTCCAAAATATCTTGCCACATTTTTGATATTTATTTTCTATGTTCTTACCAAATGCCTCCCATTTTATTATTATTATTATTGTTCCGGAAACTCCAAGGAGTCGACAGACTCGTCGAGGGAGGTCCTAACATCATGTCTGGAACAACTATTCAGCGTTCACACAGTATCTATCATATCTTGCCTTGAACTCATTTATGGTCGTAGCACCCACAACAGACTCTGGAAGCTAATTCCACTCATTCACCACTCTCCAAGTAAAAAACCTAGCTCTAACACCCTTGTCAACCACGCTCTTGCCCAGCTTCCATGCATGGCCCCTAGTCCTCCCACCACCAGTCATATTTTCAAAAATATCTTCTGGATCAATCTTATAAAAACCCTTCAGTAATTGGAATGTCTCAATCATATCACCCCTCCTTCGCCTATCGTCCAATTTCTGCAACCCACAAATCCTCAACCTATTCTCATAAGGTTCATTCCACAGACCTGCTATCATCTTGGTCACTCATCTCTGGACCCTCTCCACTTCCTCCCCATCACGAAGAAACCCTGGTGCCCATAACTGCACAGAAGTCCAGATGGGGTCTTATCAAGGCTCGATACAGAGGAACAACAACTTGTTTGTCTCTGCATGTTCAAGTATTTTTCATAAGCCAAGTGATTTGGTGAGCTGTTTTAGTCACTTTTGCAATGTGCCCCCTAAACTTCAACACCCTATCCACCAGCACTCCCAAATCCCTGGCCTCATCAATCTCCTGGAGTACGGTTCCACCAATGCGATATACTGCTGCTGTTCTTTTCACCCCAAAGTGTATAACCTTACACTTTGACACATTAAACTGACATCCATTATTCCTAGCCCAGTCCTCCAAACTATCCAAATCATCCTGTAAAATTTTGACATCCTGTGCACTCACAATTACTCTACCCAACTTTGCATCATCAGCAAACAAGTGAATACTTCCTCTCAAATCCTTTCCAATATCATTGATGAACAAATTGAAAAGAAGTGGTCCAAGAACAGAGCCCTGCGGCACTCCACTAGTCACAAGCCGTCTTTTTGACTCCACTCCTGAATAAACCACTCTCTGGTATCTCCTTCAACCACCCTCCTATCCATCTTACCAACCCTATATCTATCCCCATCTGCTCCAGTTTACTGATTAGGTTTCCATGTGGTATCCTGTCAAAGGCCTTGGCAAGGTCCAGTAGTATCACTGTAAACCCATTACCCCTATCAGTTCAGCCGTCACTGTGTTATAAAACGTGAGCAAGTTACTGAGGCATGATCTACCCTTCACAAAACCATGTTGTCCCCAATACAATATCCCATTTTCATCTATCCAATCCTGTATTCTTTTCTTGACTAATTTCTCTAAGACCTTGACAATGATTCCTGATATGCTAATCGGTCGGTAATTTACAACAGCTGTCTTGGAACCACCTTTATGCAGTGGAACTATTTTACCCTCCTTCCACCCGCTCAGGACTAACCCAGACCCGAGACTCAAATTAAACAAAATGGTCAAGGGTACTGACAATTCTTTAGCTGCTTCTCGTACTACACGAGCTGATATACCATCCAATCCCACAGATGTACTGACATTGAGGTTATGCAATAGACTACTCACCTCCACTTCATTCACCACAATTCCCGTATAATCTACTGGTTTATTCGTTTCTGCAATGTCACCACCTAGATGATATATTCTTGCAAAGTGCTCACTCAGTAACTCAGCTAGCTCAACTGATTCAGTTACCTCCGTACATTCGGCATTCTTTAAAATCATTCTGCCATGTACATTTTTCCTTTTACTTGCTACATATCTAAAAAACTGTTTAGGATTCTCTTTAGCCTGCATGGCCAATGTTCTTTCGTAATCCTTTTTTGCTTTTCTTACCACACTCGTCACCCTTCTGGCCTGCGCTTTATACTGTTCATGTGCCTGCCGGTCACCTTTCTCCTTAAATTCCCTCCATAGTTGTTTCCTTTTTTGCAGCTCAAGCTTAATGGTGTTATTCATCCATTTAACCCCTACTTGATTTATTATTCGGACTCTAGGTATACAGTCAGCCATTGCTTCATGCAAGCACTTCTTAACTACCTCCCATGCACTATCAACTTCTAGTCCTTGCAGTTGTACATGCCATGGCACTGAGCCAATCAAACTCCTAAGCTTGTCATACTTTCCAGCCCGATAATTCCACATGTACCCTGTCTTAATTGAAAATTCTACACCTTTAGCCACCTCCCAAGTCAAGACCCTATGATCACTCTCACCTATTGGTGGCAATGTGGTCATATTTGTTACAGCCAAATCCTCAGATGTAATTACTAGGTCAAGCACTCTCTGACCCCTAGTATTTTCCATTACATGCTGTCGCAGATAGTTATCCCTTAATAACCGCATAAAATCCAGTTCCTTCCTCCCGTGTGTCCTCTCCTCACTCCAATCAATGAGACCATAGTTGAAATCTCCCATAATAATCACCCTCCTTCCACTCATTTCTTCTATTTGCTTGTGCATACTGTCACCACCATCTTTTCCATCACCTGGTCTATAGCAGCACCCAATTGTATATTTAGTTCTGCTAGCCACAATCTCACACCAAATGGCCTCAAAGGTGCTCTTTTCTCTATCCTGGAATTCAACTTCTACTCTCCTTGGCTGTAGCTCATCAGCTATCACCAACAATACTCCTCCACCCATTTTATTCTCTCTGTCATTCCTGAACACACTATACCCATCACATTCAATCCCACTATCGATATCATCTACAGTCAGCCATGTTTCACTAATACCAATAACCTGTGGTCTGGAAGTGCCAACCATGGTAAAAAAACTCTTCCTTCTTGTTCCTAATACTCCTAGTATTAGTGTACATGAATTTAAGATCCCCATTAGCCCCAACCCTACCTTGATGCCTTATATTAACTATCCCACTCTGGTTTGTTGTCCTTATTTGCTCTAGCATATTATATTCATTCTTACATTCAACTGCCTCCCTAAGGCCTGTATATCTACTCCCCCCCCCCCCCTAACAAATCTAGTTTCCCTGAATTTGCACATCCACTACATTCAGCAACACTTTCTCAAGTCTTCTAACACCATAACCATTCAAATGCAAGCCATCCATCTTATATAGATCCTTTCGCCCATCAAACTCACTCCACACGTCCACAAATTCCACACCACTCGTCATACGTAACCCACGCATAAAGTCATTCGCAATTATGGCCCTCCTTTTAAACATTTCACTGTCATACCGTGGCAAAAGACTAATCATTCTAACTCTCTCACTCTTTTCTTTTGCTACCTCAAACAATTCATTCAGGTCTTCTATCATTTCCATTTTATCTCCTTTCAAATCATTCGTACCTGCCACAACAATCATTTCTTTCACCCTTTCCTTTTGCTCTCTAATAGACGCAGTTACGTCCTTTATGGTCGCACCAGGTTGGTACGATTTTGTCAAATCCTCTACTAACACACCTCGTACTAACGAGTCTCCATACAGCACTCTATCCTTCATTTTGTTCATGTTCACATTCATATGTCTATTTTTCCTGTCATACCTTTTATTATTGGTTGGTTCATTCATTCTACTTTTGTTCATGCACTCTAACTGCTGTTTTGCTCTTTCTATCGCACTATTCAACAACGCGATCTCACTCAATGCATCTATCTCATCTTTTTTGTTCTCTGAGAAACCATTAATACTATCATTCACACTCTCATAATTCTCATGTACAACCTTGCCGTTTCTTGTCATATTGCTATTTTCTTCATTCTGAAGTTTGACAAAAATATCACACTCACGATCCGAAATACCCTTCAATTCCTCATTCTCCCTACATTTTCTACACACATTCAATCCTTTATTATCATCTATCCACACTCCAACCGCACTCCGCAAAGCGTACATTTCACAGCTAGTACACTGACTCATTTCTTTTATACTACCGTTCTTTGATAAAGGCGGTGAACCATCATTACTGGCCGCCATTTTCCTTCGTACAGGTGCCATAATTATTGCAACGTGTTTTATCAAATAATAAGTTATAATACACCAAAAACACACAAATAGACGCACTAAAATACGCAAGGTAAACAAAACTACGCAATATTAAGTAATTTTATCAATGATAACTGAAAATAATACTTATCTTATCAGGAGCTTGCACGAACACTACACACTACGATATAACCTTAAACCCCCTCCCATTACTTCTGTTTTAGCTAGTTTTACACAGAGTTTTGCTTTCTTACATTTGTCTCTGTATTCTATAAGAGCACAAACTGACTTATTTGCCAGAAACTTTTGATATGCTTTTTTCTTTTCCTTCAATGACTCTTTAACTTCCTGTGTCGACCATGGAGTTCTGATTTTTCTATCCTTGCAGATAACCTCACCACATTGTTATATTGTTACTTTTCCTAAATATATTTTTTTTTCCTTTATGAATTTTCCTCTCTACAATAACTACAAGACTACAAAAATTGCCCTGACTCTAATATCTGTATCACTTCTTACGTGTTCATTCTATAACGAAAGTAAATTCTATATCTCTAGCCGATTCCTAATTTTTCTCACGTGCTTACCTTGACTGTTAAAGGTTATTCCTTGCTAAAAGAAATGACTACCTCTAATTTCTTTCTGGGGCCATCTCCTCTTCAGATATTGACAAATTTATTTTTTAAAGCTACGCCAGCCAATATCTTAGAATAGAGGGGACTCTTATTCAGGGAGACTTTTCCAGACTCTTGGTGCACATAGGTGAATAAATTTAGTGCTTATACTCATGAATCAAATGCTTTACTGTGACTAAGTAAATTCTGGTTCGTAACCTCTATAACAACATGTTATACCTTTCTTTCAATTCCCCCCCCCTGCTATGGTTCATATTAATGAGTGGTTGGTAGTTTTGGTTCATATCACAGGCAAGACACAGGTATAAAAGAAAAAACATATTTATTGGAATTTAAAGACATAATATACACTTAGACCAATCTCACTTCCAATTAGTTCAATGACATGCTAAATCAAACCTTTTCAAACTGATTAATACTCTAATACATGAACAATAAATCCTTCTTTTGAGTTAGAGATTTAACACACATAATATACACATTATACACTTCTACTCAATTTTCTACCTACTATTTTAGTCTTGCATATTAAACTGGTCACAATTATCTATAATCATTCCTACAATTTGTCTTATGGATATCAGCCACTGCTAAATAATCACTTAAAGTTCTCAAATACTGTCCATACTTGATTAATACACTACAATGATCTTTCCCTTTTTCCAACTGGGTAATTATACAACAAAATCTGTACTTTACCATTTCTTGGGGGAGGATCGCCAGGTCCGTCTGAACTGTCCTTCTTTGTTTGAATTACCTTTCGATACTTCCATAAGCCTGCGTCCACGTGGTGGGTCACTATGGTCATCAGATTAAACTATGCTCTACACCTGGCATTTTTTTTCCTCGTCTATTCTCGATCTGTTTTTGGGCCATCCTCGTTTATAGCTGCCAGTTCATAATATACGTCCGCGATAGTATTTCGTCTGAACTTTCAGCGAAGGCAGCATGTGCCAACATCTCACGCTTTAGTACTGGCAGAAATTCAGACATCGAAGGGAAAGGCGCAACCTCCGATATCGAATTATTGCCAAGAAACACCATCAGCAACCACCGGTCCATGAGAGAAGTCAAATCATCATCATCTAGCAAAACAGGCAAAAAAAGCCTTGAGAAAGGGGTACAAACCCTTTTTATTCTCCCTTCACTTCCCCCCTTTTTAGCACCCTGTTACTAGCCATGATAGTGCCCTCTTACTTTCCTTTCTGCGATCTTTTCCCGCCCGCTACTTTCTTCGTTCGTGGCAACTTCGGCACATCGCGAGATCATAGCAGCGTCTTCCAGGAAACGAATGTGCGTCGCTTTCCGAGATTGCCAATGCCTCAGGCCTGGTCGTGACCTTTGGACTAATGTTTATATCTTACCCATTCATTGTATGCATAATGCATTTCATATAATACTAATTTATACACGAAGTTCTTTACATGGTATTACAATTCTACTAAAGGAGGTAATTCTATTTCTATTTACAGTTAGTACTTTATTTCTTCTGCTCGAGTACAAGTTTTTTCTCTCAGCTGATTTTTCTGACTTGTTAATCCTAAATGAATTGTTTCTTTAATAAAGTGTTTCATTCAGGATGTAACAGCATGTCCCTCTGGCTGAAACAATCAGTGGTTACTTCGGGGGTTGCCACTGAATCTCCAATTTTTGGTTCCTGTTTTCAAACTCTTTCATTTTTTCTTGAATGATGCTTGTGTATTTTAGTCTACATCTGAGAGCTGCTCCTTTTATTTGTTTTAAAACTTTCTTATATATTCTTCTTTTCAATATGAAATTTATCCTGCTCAAAACTAAATGGTGATCACTTCCAATTTCAAATCCTCTGTACACTCTGGAGAAAACATCACTATCAACAATAACATAGTCAATGAGACTTTTCTTATTCCTTGCCTCTTCTCTCCATGCACATTTCTATGCTGGAACATTGTGTTAGTGATAACTAGTCCATGTCCTGAGCAGAATTCCAACAGGTATTTGACATTATTATTAACTTTGCTCTTGTCTCCAAATTTTCCGAAAATATTTTTGTATGTCTTATAATCATTTCCTACTCTGCTATTTAGATCGCCAACAAGGACCAACTTTTCTTTTTTCATTGTGTCAGTTGCTTTCTCTAAAGCCTCAAAAATTCCTTCCCTTATACCTTACTAGAACCTTGTGTGGGACCACAGCAGTGGTGAGCTATGGAAATTTTAACAAAGGGCTCGCATCGTCCAGCAAAAAAAACGCCGTATTTCACACAAAAACTTTTATTAATACAGCTTGGGTAGAAATGCCAATTAAAAGTATGAGAGGACAATCAACCTGTAAAGGTTATCTTTTAAAACAAATATTTCATGATCTAAACATGAAATATTTGCACACAATCATCTGTGTTAATTTATCTTACATAAGAAAAACATTTTTTATCTATCAAAATATAATAAGAATAAAATCTTTTATAATCCCACATATGCAATGTTTATAAACAAAATAAATTTGTTTTGTTTACGATAGAAGTTTTTATGGCCAGTGGATCTTGTTATGCAGATGCTGGTGAAAAGTTATCATTACAGGCCCAGCCACGAATTCTAGCATCGATTCCTTTGACACATCTGCAGCGAGGAATTATACCTTGTGAGGAATTGCCTTGTGAGGGAAACTTGCAAGAGAACAAATGTGGTTCTATTAGGAAGAGAAAGAAGGTAAACAAAAAGAAAAACCTTGATGGCAAAAAGAAGAGGACCTCTAGGTCTAGGGATGCTATTTTAGATGTAGGTAAGACTGATTGTGCATAAGAAATTACAGTCAACATCTAGCAAAAAGAGAAACCTTGATGATAAAAAGAAGATGATCTCCAGGTCTGAGGATGCTATTTTAGATGTTGGTAAGACTGATTGTGCACAAGGAATTACAGAGTCAATGTCTAGCAATGCAAAGGACTGTAGCGAATGTAAACAAAATTTGACAAATGGAGTAACTCTTAGTGCATCTCTTTTTTCTCATCCACCGGTACTCAAGGATTTAGAAACAACATTAAATGCTATGTTTGTTTATGCTATGTATGCCTCAGGCTTTCAGAAAAACATGTGGTATGAAGTTAAGGAGGATTTATATATGTGGGAAATTGTAAACTAATTGTCAACTAATTGAAGAAATGATATGTGGAAACATAAGCCAGAATGTGCAGGTAAATGTGAATGATTCTGTGATGAGTGAAGAAAGGAAGTGCGGTAATGAGATTTTAGGGAGATTTAGGCCACTCTGGAGCTCACCGTATACGACACAGAGTGAGATTGGGGTGTTGGATAAGAGAATGGAAAGGATGAAATTGGTAGAGATGGACAGACAGACAAAGGTTAAGGTGATGGGTAAGGTTAAGAAAATAATAAGGGATTCAATGATTAGTAGAATAAAAAACCGGAGATGTCTTTAAAGAATGTTGGCTGGGAAGTATGGTAGAGTGTGTAACTAGAGCTGTAAAGAGAGGTGATAGTGTAGATGAAATGATTTTAATGGTTGGGACGAATGATTTGGGAAACAGCATAAATCGTGTGGCAAGTGATTTAAGGGCGATGTTAGAGATTGCTCTAACATCTCCCTTAGATATGCCGAAGATGGTCTGCATTGAACATATGGGGGTTTTAGACCAGGGAAACGAGAGTTATCAGAGTTGTCAGAAATAAGGACAGGAAAGTAGAGTTAGCTGTAAATAGTACTAAGTCAATAATAACTGTGATATGGGGAATCATTGTATTCAGAATTTTAACGGTGTTCAGAGTGGGATAATTCGTACACCATATGATTATGGGGAGAAAGGAGTATTGCAGTTTATGTATACTAATGCCTGAAGTATTCAGAATAAGGGTGACGAATTTTTGTCATTACTCAGTTCTACTTGGCCAAAAATTATAGGAATTAGTGAGATTGGTTAACTAAGAATGATTTAGTCATAGGGATTGAATGTACGAGATAGAGTATCTTCAGAAAGAATATAGAGGGCATGTAGAGGGTAGTTCATTTGAGGCTGTTTGGTGTGAGATAGAAATCAATAGGATGAAACATGTAATTGGTTGCTGCTATAATCCAAGGGGTATAAGGGAGAATTTAGATGGCATGCATGGGCAAATTGGTAAGATGAGGAGGACGTGTAATTATTATGGGCAATTTTAACTATGGGGACATAGATTGGGAGAAGGAATGGTCTCAAGGAACAAAGGAATTGGAGTTTATACAATTGTTAAGAGATAGCTACCTGAGACAGCATGTAATGGAAGGGACAAGAGATTTGAGAGTGTTAGATCTGGTCATAGCATCGGAGAACATATCAGTAAGTAATGTAGATACACTGCCTCCACTTGGGGAAAGTGATCATGTGGTCTTGACTTGGGAGATCGTATAATGTGCTGAATATTCTGTTAAGAAGGGTTTTAACATATGTGGAATTACAAGGCTGGTGATTATGACAAGCTGAGAAGTCAGCTTTCAAAAGTGCTATGGCATGAGAATTTAAAGGGGAGAGATGTTGATGGTGCATGGGATGTTATCAAGAAGTATTTAATGAAATCTGTATCCGACTGTATTCCCAGAGTCAGGAGGAGGAATCAGATAGGAGTAAGATGGATGAATAATATTATTAAGCGAAAGTTGCAGATAAAGAGAAAGTTGTGGTATAAGTATAAAGAAAAGGTGATGAGCATTCCCATGAGCAGTATAAGATAGAGGCAAGAAGGGTAACTTGCATGGTAAGGAAGGTCAAAGCTAATTATGAGAGGAAGCTAGTTGATGAGTCCAAAAAAAATCCTAAGGAGTTCTTTCGCTATGTGGCAAGTAAAAGGAGGAATAACTTTGGAAGGATGACTTTAATAAGTGTTGATGGTAAGGAAATTAACGAAGCTAATCAAATAGTTGAGTTGCTTAGTGATCATTTTGCAAAAGTGTACCATTTTGGTTATGATATTGCAGTGCTGAATGTGTCATTGACTGATGAGAGTCTAGTGATAGAAGAATTTGAGGTGCTTAGTATATTAGAGAACCTTAATGCTAACACTGCCATTGGGTTAGATGGCATATCAGCCCATGTTTTAAGAGAACGCTCAAGAGAATTAGCACCTCTTCTAACTTGGCTGTTTAATTTAAGCCTCAGTTCTGGTAAAGTCCCAATTGAGTGGAAAGAGGGGAAAATTATTCCACTACATAAAGGGGGCTCCAGGACTGAGGTAGTAAATTATAGACAAATCAGTATATCAGGAGTGGTGGTTAAGGTTCTGGAGAAATTGATAAAAATTATAATTCAGGACTGGGTGGACAGCAATATGATACTTTATAAGGGGCAACATGATTTTGTGAAGGGTAGATCTTGCCCTTAGCAATTTGCTCACTTTCTACAATGAAGTAACAATGGAGTTGAATATAGGAAATCCTTTTTCAGTAAAGCTGCTGGACTTTGCAAAGGCATTTGACAAGATTCTGCATGAAACTCTGTTGCATAAATTGGAGCAAACAGATATGGATCCGAGGCTAGTGATTTGGATTAGAGGGGGTGGCTAGTGAATAGATATCAAAGAGTGGTTCATGGTGGAGCAGAGTCCAGTAGAAGGCAGGTCACTAGTAGTGTGCCTCAGTCCTCTATTATTTAATTTGTACATTGATGATATTGGGAATACTTTGAAAGGAGATATCCATTTGTTTGCTGATGATGCAAAACTGGGAAGAGCGATAGTTAATTCAGATTATTTGGATATCTTGCAGGATGACTTAAATAGGCTGACGGTTTGGGTTAAACTAAATGGCTGCCAGTTTAATGTGGCCAAATGTAAGGTGATGCATTTTGGAAGGATGAGATCACATGCTGTTTACTATATTAATGGAACTGAACTGCAAGAAGTTGATGAAGCTAGGGACTTGAGAGTTATTGTGGAAAGAGAAGTTTTGAGAGCATATTGCAAAAGTTGCCAAAACTTCACATCAGATTACATGGTTATTGAAGAACATACTGACAAGCAGGGATAAAGAAGTGATTGTCCTGCTTTATAAGGCATTAATAAGACCTCATTTGGATTATTGTGCACAGATCTGGTCAGCTGGATTTCTTGGTGATGTGGAAATGGTGGAGAGGATTCAGAGACGGGTTACGAAAATTGTTGCGGTCCTGTGAGATATCTCCTATGAGGATAGATTGAAGGTCTCTGTGGGCTTCAAAATCTAGTTGATAGAAGTAGGAGAGGAGATATGATAGAGGAATATAAATTATTAAAAGGGTTTTATAGGATTGACACTGATAACTTTTTTTTAAGACCAGTGCAGGAAGGGAGAGAATGAGTGGTCATCCAGAGATTGTATAAGAGTGTGGTTAATAAGGGTTTTAGGACTAGATTTTTTGCTTGGAGAGTTGTAAATAGGTGAAATGCATTGCCAGAGGGTGGTTGTGAATGCTTCATCTGTGAATGAATTTAAGGGTAAGTATGACAGGTATTGTGTGAATAACTGTTAATGTCGGGTCTCCCGTGATGAGTCTTTTGATTCCATGGAGCACCTTATATATAATAATAGTAATAATAATAATAAAAGTCTCACTGACTATGTTATTGTTGATAGTGATGTTTTCTCCCTGGTGCAGGACAGCAGAGTGTACAGAGGATTTGAAATTGGAAGTGATCACTATTTGGTCTTGAGCAAGATAAAACTGAATTTCATATTGAAAAGAATAACATGTAAGAAAGTTTTAAAGCAAATAAAAGTTGAGCAGTTCTCAGATGTGAACTGTAGACTAAAATACACAAAGATTATTGAAGAAAAAATGAAAGTGTTTGAGAACAGCAATCAAACCTTGGAGATTCAGTGGCAAGCATTGAAGAATACCCTGATTGATTCAGCCAGACAGGCATATGGTGAGGTTATCTGCAAGGATAGAAAAATTAGAACTCCATGGTGGACACAGGAAGTTAAAGAGGCAGTGAAGGAAAAGAAGAAAGCATATCAAAAGTTCCTGGCAAATAAGTCAGCTTGTGCTCTTAGAGAATACAGAGGCAAATGTAAGAAAGTTAAACAATGTGTAAAACTAGCTAAACAAAAGTCATGGGAGGACTTTGGCAAGAATATAGAAAATAAATATCAAGAAGGTGGCAAAATATTCTGAAGGTTGTTGAAGATGCTAAGGAATGGAGGAAAGAGTGCTGTAAAAGGAGTTACAGATGATAAAGGTGACATGAAAATGGGAGAAAAAGATATTTGGTCTTGAGCAAGATAAAACTTGCTCAATAAAACTTGATCCTTGAAGTAAGGAGTAATTACTTTGAAAAACTGCTAAATGAAACAAGCAGTGATGACAGCACAGTGGTAAAAAACACTCAACAGGCATACAGTCAGGAATACATATCCATACTTGAAGTAGAAAAATCCATCAAAGGCTTGAAATGTGGAAAGGCAGCAGGAGTAGATGATATTTGACCAGAAATGATGAAGTATGGTGGTATAAGAGTCTTATAGTGGCTGCACTGCATACTTCACAAAGCCTGGACAGAGGGACGAATTCCCGATGATTGGAGTAGAGCTCTCATAGTACCCATATATAAAAAGGGAAATAAAACTGAATGTGAGAATTACAGAGGTATTTCCCTACTGAGTGTTCCTGGCAAGATCTATGCAGGTATACTTGAGAAACAGTTGCGAAGAATTGTGGAAGAAAAGCCTGGTGAAGAACAAGCTAGATTCAGGCCAAATAGAGGCTGTCAGGATCAGATCTTCACTTTATGACAAATAGTCGAGAAAGCATGGGAATATAACAAAGATCTGTATTTAAGTTTTGTCGATTTGGAAAAGGCATATGACAAGGTGCCAAGAGAGAAGCTATTCAATACACTACAGTTATATGGTGTCGATGGGGCATCATATCAAGCAATACTTGGTCTTTATTTGAGTTATAAGTCAGCAGTTAGAATTGAAAGAAGTACAGGAAGATGGTTTAATGTTAAATCTGGTGTGAGACAAGGATGTACATTATCCCCTCTGTTATTCATTATCTATACGGATCACATTATGAAGGAAAATGGTATTAAACATGATATCAAAATTGGAGATGTTAATGTCAGCTCTTTACTGTATGCGGATGATGTTATACTTCTAAATAAATTAGCTACAAGTCTGCAAGATTCCCTGACTAAATTGAATAACTGTTGTAATAGATATGGTATGAAGGTCAGCATTAAAAAGACAAAGAATAAAAATAGGCAGAATCATTGAAAATGTCAACTGTGTTGTGAATGGAGAACCTGTGGAACAAGTAAAACATTTCAGCTACTTAGGCATGATTTTTAGTGAAGATGGTAAATTAAATATAGAAATAGACAACAGAATCAGCAAAGCTGGTATGGTGGGAAGTCAATTGAATAAATTCATATGGAATAAGAGAGAAATTAGTCAGAACACTAAATTAGCTATATACAAGATATTGTTCAAACCAGTTTTAACTTATGGATCTGAGAGCTGGGTTAGAAGTAAAACACCTGACCAAAGACTAGAGACCGCAGATATGAGAGTCCTGAGAAAGATTAGAGGATTGAACAGATGGCATCAATGGCAATATCCTATTAAAAATGAGGATATTAGGAAAGAACTTGACATTGTCAGCATCCAGGAAAGCGTTAGCAGAGCTAATCTCAGGTGGTATGGTCATTTAAATAGAATGGGCGAAGAAAGATTAGCAAAACAAGTGTTCTCTGCCAGGATGGCAGGAAAACGACTCAGAGGAAGACCAAGATATAAGTGGATTGATACGGTACAAAGTGCCTTAGATGATAGAAATATAAGATCTGATAATGTTGGAGTCTTGACAAGTAACAGACTGAAATAGTGGAAAATTGTAGATAGGAAGTTAGTAATGATATAATTTTTTTCATGTAGTACTATCATATCCTGTACACCCCTTGAGGGTACATGGCAGGAATTTGATGATGATGATAATAATACATTATTTCTCTTTTGTTTTTATACTTCAAGTGATAATCAATGGTTTTACCATATGATTGGCTACCAGAAGGTATAAGGGTAAAGATAGCGCAACGCTCATTTTATTTTCAAAACTTGGGTGTATTCATTATAGAGGAGTTGAAACAATAATTCCAAATAATCTATACACTGCCAAGTAGACTAATTTTTGTTAGGTTACCATATGAGTTTGTCACTTAATATATTTCAAAAAATTATGTTTTTTTTTGGTTTTTTTTTTTTGAAAAATAAAAAAGTAAGCAAGAAGAACAAGATGCTTGCAAATTCGAGAAAAATTTAACAAAGGGCTCGTGCGACCCCTTATAGCTCACCACTGGACCATAGGCACAAATAAGTCTCATTGTCAGGTTCCCCATTCTCATATTCACCCACATCACTTTACTTCAGACTGCCTGCCATTCAAGAAGATTAGCCTCGTATTTAGTGTTGATTCCTATGGCTACTCCTTTTCTTTGATTGTCATTGCCTCAATATAATATTTTGTATTTATTTCTCAGAAAGATCTTATGAGTTTTTGCCTCTTTTGTTTCAGTCACCCCTGTGATGTCAATTTGGTAATTTTGGTATTCTAAAGATCAAAAATGACACTTTTAAAACCATTTCAGGCCTCCACAAAGTTGGGGTGTTGGACTCACATTGTTAACAAAAATCATGTACCAACTAAAAGCTTTGACATCAGGTACAATTCAAAATTGCAACCTTTTTGATTGGTAAATGAA
Source organism: Typopeltis vanoorti (assembly GCF_054136105.1). Taxonomy (NCBI): domain Eukaryota; kingdom Metazoa; phylum Arthropoda; class Arachnida; order Uropygi; family Thelyphonidae; genus Typopeltis; species Typopeltis vanoorti. The sequence continues at coordinate 46,910,442 of NC_143549.1, read as the reverse complement.
AATGAATGAAAAATTTAACAATTGGTGAATGAACAATTTAACTAACCAGACCAGTGGTACTACTTATTCAATAATAACTGTTTAGCATCACTTCATTATTTAATCAGTGATATTTGTAGCAAAAAGAATGATTACTAGTAATGGCTGAGTATAGGAGAACCTATTCTACAGAAAATATGAAATTAACCTATTATACATTTTCAAAATAATTTATAGACTAGTACCAGGAATAAATGGTAGTTTAGGCTTTATATCATATTTTCCCTGGCATAAAAGGAGGTCTGCCACATTAACTGCACAGGAATGAACAGCGACTCTGATCTAGAAATGAAAATAAGTTTAAAATACATTACTTAATTGTAACTGGCAATTTAGTATGAATTATTAAAATTATTCTGCAAATTTTACATTCTGAAATGTAGCGCACCATAAAAAAATTTCTAAAAAACCTCAATTCCATAATAATATTTAGTAACCTGCTTTCCAATGGGATGAAGAAACTGGACAGGATTCAGAAATCATTAAGGTAATACTAGGACTGTAGAATGCCGGTTATGGGAAGAGGTTAAGGTAACTTAAATTGCAGAGCTTAAAGCGAAGACAGAGAAGAGGTGATATTATAACAACTTTTATGTTAGTATATGAGAGGGGGGGGTACCAGATCAATACAAAAAATATACATAGAGTAAGATCAAAAAGAGAGAGAAACAATTTCTGAAAGTTATATAATAGTATGGTGAACAACTGCAACAGGAATAGATTCTTGTAAAGTAGAGTGGCAAGAGAAGGAATACTTTGCCTGTATTGCAGGACTTAAAACAGCAAATATATTTCAGGTAAAATGTGATACATATGCTGCTGGTCGAGACACTTCCTGTGATAAGTTAACTGACTCCACATCTACCACAGCATCCCAAAATAAATTTTCCAATTTCCAAAAAATGTCATAAGTTACTCATCCCACTACAACTAATAGGATAATGCTTTGTTCTGCACACATTCATTCTTGTTTTTAGAGAAACCGTGCAAATTCTATACAATATACACACAAAACACAAGGTAAAAGTATTATTTATTAAAAATATTGCCACACATTTCAGTCTGAAATTAATAGACGTTCGTCAGTGGCTTAAAAAACATTGTTACAAGGTAGAATGCAAACAAATGATTTATTCAAAATAGAATGAGCTACATGTTAAATCACCAACAGCATCATGCTTTAACTGAAGAAAAGGTTAATCATAGCAGTGTAAAAATAAATTGTTTGTATATATATATATATTTTAGAGAATAAATTTTAAATGACTTTAAACCGAGATAAAATATTAGATTTTAATGATAATGATACAACTAGTTTCAGCCTTTTACAGCCTTCTTCAGATATCCACTAAAGGTAGAACACAGTAATAAAAAATTGAAGTTACAAAAAACTGAGAATTACAGGCAAAAAATGCAACAATACATAATTCACACAAAAACGTTGCATTTTTCAAGTCGTTCTATCTAACATGCTATTGTTTGTTGTATGCGTGCTTACAGGTTCTCGTGAGCACCAGTATTGAATAACTGCAGTATGGCTATCAGGGATGTTATAACTCAAATTGCTGTTCAAATGTTCAGGTTTAAGGAGGATTTCTCTGGACTCCACCATTTTCCTTTCAAACTCATCACTACAACGAAAAATGTTTTCGGATTTATCCCAGCAAACTGAGTGACTCTGTAGATCGTCATGAGGATTATTAGAGAAAAGAACATGACTGGATAATGCAGATGCATGTGATCTTTTATAGGAGATGTCTCTCTTATGCTCCTCAATATGCAGTTCAACAGACTTGTTAGTCTCTCCAAAATAAGGAATATTACAGTCGCACCATAACTTGTAAACACCTGGATATTTCAGGTTATGATGAATAGGCTTCAGATGGCTTATAAGAGAACAGACTTCAGGGAGTGTAGTGAAAAACATCCTGATGTTGTATTTTTTAAGGACTTTAGCCAATTAATTGGAGACTGAACTAATGTAAGGTATTGAGATCCTACCTTTAAAATCAGTAGTTTCTGTAGTATGCTGCCCTAGGAGGATCCAGAAGAAATTTCTTAATTGTTTTTTCAGAATATCCATTTTGTTTAAAGACAAGAGAAAGTTGTTCAATTTCTTTTTGGAGTTCATCTGGTTCATTTAAAAGAGATCGTGCTCTGTGTCCTAAGGTGGAAATAGTTCCGAGCTTTTGTGATGGAACATGATGAGATTGACAGTGCAGATATCTGTTAGTATGAGTTGGTTTTCGGTATATAGAGATTTTAAACCTATCAGAGCATCGTGTAAGAATTACATCCAGGAAAGGAAGGCAGTTATTTTGTTCTAGTTCGGCAGTGAATTTTATATTAGGATGCTGGTTGTTAAGATGTTGAAGAAAATCCATGAGAGATGTGTGTCCGTGACTCCATATAATGAAAATGTCGTCAACATAACACTCCAAAGTTTCGGCTTAAATGAGAAGGACGATATGGCTTTTGTTTCAAAATCTTCCAGGAAAATGTTTGCTATAACTGGGGACTTCATTTCTCATATCAAAATATTTCAATCAGTGAAAATGATATCATAGCAAGTTTTGACATTATCTCATTATTTACTAACGTCCCTACTGAGGAGGTATTAACATTATTTAAAGACAAATTGTCTAAAAAGATATTTGCTTTACTAAAGCATTGTATTCAATCTGGCTACTTCAGATATAGGGACTCCATTTACAAACAAAACCAAGGCCTAGCAATGGGCAACCCTTTATCAAATTAGGTGGATATTGAATCCAACATGTTGGATTCAATATCCACTTAATTTGAATAATTTTGCATTGCTGAAGTGAAGCCTTTTTGTTCTCTTTTTCAGTAACCATTCTTGGTTTTAACAGTAATTGGAAAAGAAAAAAAAACTTGAATGATGTTATTCTAATAACACTTTCCCATAATTCTGATAAGGATATGCAGTCATTCCAATTCGAGTTAGGGAAGTGAAGCATGGTTCAACACTCTCCTTAAATATTATTATTATTATCATTATTATTACGGGTATCTCCATGGAGTCAGTAGACTCATTGCAGGAGATCTAAGCTATCAAAACAATATCCATCATATCTCTTCTTGAATTCATTTGCATACAAAGAACTCACAACTGAGTCAGGCAATGCATTCCATTCATTCACCACCCTCTAGGTCAGGGGTCGGGGAACTTTTTACCTATTATCCCAATTTACGTCGACATTACCCCCTTGATTTGAAATGGAGAAAATCATAGATTATTTAAATTCAAAAGGTTTATTGAATCTATTTATACGGAGAATACAATTATAAATATAAAAAGTATAAAATAAATGCGATAAAATAAATTAATATCCTCATTATGAAACAAAAGGATTTCTTTGAAAACTTTTTCACTTCAGGTTTTGAAGAAACGATGTTGTTTCATTTTTGATACAATAACATCAAAATTGGGGCATTTTGATGTCAGAGCAATTTGGATACTGTCTCCGGGGTCCAATCGATTTCTCTGCTATGTTGTCATGTTCATTACAGTAGAAAATCCTTGTTCGCAAAAGGTTGTTGCAAAAGGCAGCAACTTTTTGACTGCCTCTTCATGTGCAATTTTGAAAGCCTTCGCAGCTATTGACATCCAAAAATACGACAGATCTGCTTTGTTTTCAAATTCGACACGTGCTTCATTATTGGATCGAAGTTCAAGAAGTGCCTCTGCCAACCCTTGAGGCTCTTCTGGTACATCAGCAATTTCACATTTAAAGGGATCTACAACCCAAATAATAGTATGTGAATCAAGATCTGGAAATTAATCAGAGAACTGCTCTTTGAGTTTGGTAAGATGCCTTATAACTGTATCCTTGATATCGTCAAAAGTAATATTTTCACAATCTTCCAAAAACAAAGCTAACTTTGAAAAGGCAGCTATCTTGTTTTGTTCTGCTTTCTATCTCCAATATAAAAGCTTTGATCCAAAGGCTGAAATCTTTTCTCTGGCTGAAATTATATTGATGTTTTTTTCTTGCAATTCTTTGTTCAATGCATTCACATACTCAGAAATATTAGCTAAATATGCGAGATGTGCAACCCTTGAGGAGTTTGTAAACTTATCTGCGAGAACATGCTTTTGATCAACCATAAAAATTTCAAGTTCAGTTTTGAGAGCCTACGCTCAGTTCAGAACATTTCCATGTGAGAGCCACCTCACTTCTGTATGATAAAGTAGGTCTGTATATTCAGCCTCACCATCTTTACATAATTCACGAAATAGTCACGTGTTTAGTGCATGTCCTTTGACAACATTAACAACCTTAATAACATCATGCGTGACGGCTTCCAGTGCAGGTTCCAAATTGTTCAACAAGCAGTGCCTGGCAATGGATCATACAGTGGTTAACTTCAATTTTTGGATTATTCTCTCTCGCCAAAGCCGAAAAACTACTTACATGACCCAACATAGCTGGATCTCCATCAACAGACACAGCAATGCAGTCTTCCCACTTTAAATTAACGTTATTAAAGTATTCATTAACTTTACTGAAGACATCAATTCCACGGGATTGCAACTCAAGAGGAGAACAAAACAACAATTCCTCTTTAATTGCATGTAAACCTTTGTAGCAAACATACACAGCATCAGCTGCGAATTACTACTGACATCTGTAGTCTCATCAAGCTGAATAGCAAAGTATTTACTCTCTTTTATTGAAGAAATAACTTGTTCCCTCACATTTTCTGCTAAAATAGAAATTCTTTCTTTCACAACTTTTGCAGACAAGGCAATGAATTTAGTTTCATGACTTCTTTCTGACCACACATAATCTCTGCCATTTTCAAAGCTGCTGGTTTAACCAATTCCTCACCAATAGTATATGGTTTCTTGTTTCAGGCAATCAACCAGAACACTTCAAAGCTAGCCTTTGATGCTGAACACTGATCGAATGTACCTCTCAAGTTGCTGTCCAGTCTTTGTCTTTTGACAGACATCTCCAAATTTACAAAGTTTTCCTGCGGTTTGGAAGACAGATGTGGGTGCAAATTACCCAAGCGTTTCTTCAATTGATTCTTTTTGAAAGATTCTGCAGTCAGTACTTTCAAACAGACAACAAACTGTGGTTTCATTATTCCTTTGTCTTCTATTTGTGTAAACCCATAATTGAGGAACTCTTCCTGGTATATTCTTTTTCTAGTTGATGTCATCTGAAGGATAAAAAAGAGTGATTGAATTTAAGTTTTTTAAAGTTCATTTAAATTTACAATAATTTAATTGGTAAACGTGGCACTAAGATATGTCCTCAAGATGAAGGCAGTACTTAATTATTTTATTGACCATCGAAAATTAATCAAGCAAGGAGAAAATATATTAATCAAATTATCAAACTAACATAAAACTAAAATATGGTTAATAAATGAAAATCTTACACTTAAAATAGAACTATTGAAATAAATTAAATTAAATAACTACTTAAATCGACTTAAACAAAGCAAAAACATGTGTCAAAAAATAAGATTAAGGCAGGTAATAGACAACTGACAAATAATATCTGTTTAGCCACTTGACAACATCTTAGCAACCAAATTGTTTGGAGTTCAACATGGCGTGACGTCTCCTAAACACGTATATTACATTGGACAGATGCAGTGTTGCCAGAAGAAAAATTTCGCGCATTCCTTGTCTTAACAAGGAACGCGCTTTTTATATAGTTTTATTTATGTATATTAAGTCCTCATTACCCCCAAGAATTTCATTTTTACCCCACTTGGGGTAATTTACCCCGGTTCGCCAACCCCTGCTCTAGGTGAAAAAACCTTATACTCACAACCTTGTTAACCACACTTTTCCTTAATTTCCAGGGATGACCTCTTGTTCTTCCATCACTATCACACAGCTGAAATATTTCCCCTGTATCAATCTTATAAAAACCTTTTAAATGTTTCTATCATATCCCCTCTTCTCCACCTATCAACCAACCTCTGCAATCCACAAGCTCTCAATCTATCAATATAGGGAGCATGCATTTTTTACATCACTCACCAACTTAATCGCTCTCCTCTGAACCCTCTCCACAACTTCCTCATCTCCAAGGAATCAGGTGACCAGACCTGAGCACAGTAATCCAAATGTGGAAGTATCAATGCCTTATAAAGGAGAAATAAGTGTTCAAAGTGTTCAAATAAGTGTTAAAAAAAAGTGTTTAAATTTGTACCATCTATGTAGAAGGCATGTTTCAGACCAAAGAATGCTGTGGTCTATCTCTATTCTCCCATGTTTGAGCTAATCCAGATTTATCAGATTTTTTGTGGAAAACATATGATTGATGTTCTTGTATTCTTTTTTCTATTGAGCATTCAGTATGTCCGAAATAAATGGCAGTCACTTGGAACTTGGTAAACACCTGGAAGAGACATAGGAAAGCATTTATCTTTAGAAGAGGGGAAATACATTGAGAATTTATCAATAGGAATAAAAGTCACTACTAAATCATATTTCTTCTGAATTATCGATGGTTCTGAAATGTCAGAGATGTATGGGATCGGAACTCAGCATATTATTATTATTATTATTATTAAACAAGACCTCATGGAGTCAAAGACTCATCTAGGAGATCCTTTTATCTCACACACATCTCATCAATACTGTGTCTTAAACACATTCAAACTCCTTGCAGACACCACACTCTCAGGCAAGGCATTCCAATCACTCACAACTCTGGATGAAAAAAATCTGCCTCTCACTCCCCTACTCACACCCTCTTTATACAGTTTCCAGGGATGACCTCTGGTTCTCCCCTGATCTCCCACTATTCTCTGTAGAACTTCTCCACCATTGATCTTATAACAACCCCTTACCAACTTGTAGGTCTCTATCATATCTCCCCTCTTCCTTCTCTCCACTAGACTCTGCACATTACATCTTTCCAATCTTTCCTCATACTCGACATTCCAGAGGTCAGAAACTACCTTAGTCAGTCGCCTTTGGACTCTTTCCAACATCTCTTCATCCTTCTGAAAACCAGGTGACCAAATCTGGGCACAATAGTCCATGTGTGGCCTAATCAAAGCCTTATACAATGGAACAAGAATCTTCCTACTTCTACACGTCAGTGTCCTCCGCATCATTCCCAGAAGTCTTTGTGTTGTCTTCACAATTTTGGCAATGTGTCCCCTAAATTTTAGATCCTTATCCACTATCACCCCAGGATCTCTTATTTCCTCTACTTCCAACAATATATTCTCACCAAGCATAAATTCTGCATCCCATCTTTGTTTTCCAAATTTTAAAACCTTACATTTTGCAACACTGAACTCACATCCCCATTTCCGTGCCCAATCACTCAATTTATTCAAGTCTTCTTGCAAGGCCACAACATCTTCATTACTCTTTATGGTTCGTCCCAACTTTGCATCATCTGCAAACAACTGAATATCTCCATCCAAATCTTCGCCAATATCATTAATATACAAGTTAAATAGTAATGGCTCTAAAACAGACCCCTGAGGCACTCCACTAGTGACTTTCCTTTTCCTGGATATTGCACCCCCATACACAACTAGTTGATACCTATCAGATAGCCAGTCTCCAATCCAATGCACTAATCTAATATCCAACCCCATCTACTCTAGTTTGACTGTCAACTTATCATGAGGTACTCTATCAAAAGCTTTTGCGAAATCCAAGTATATTACTGTGTATCCTTCTCCTATGTCCAAGGAAGCAGTCATTTTATTGTAATAAGTAAGTAGATTACTAACACATGACCTCCCTTTAGCAAATCCATGCTGTCCATCAAAGATTATACCATTGTTGTCAACCCAACTCTGGATCCTAGTTCTCACAAGCTTCTCCAAACCACAACACCTGACACACAGATAGGCCTATAGTTTAATGCTTGAGTTCGATCACCTCCTTTATGAAGTGGCACAATATTGCCCTCCTTCCACTCTTTAGGGACCTGACCAAGTGCAAGATTCGTATTAAAAAAATATGTCAAGGCAGGTGTCAACTCTCTGGCACATTCCTTCAGAATACGCGGTGATATATTATCAAGTCCCACAGCCTTATTTACATCTAGTTTACTCAACTCCCCAAACACCTCTTGCTCACTTACAGTCAGTCTCTCCTCCCCATCATCAACTGCCCTTAATCTCTCCATGAAGTCACATTCACAAGACTGAAAGATCTTTATGAACTGCTCATTAAGTATCTCCACCACACAATCTGCAACAGCTGTCTTTATACCATTTTCTCCAATCAATGTCATCCTTCCATAATCATTCTTTCTTTTGCTGGCTACATATCGAAAGAACTCCCTAGGATTCTTTTTGGCTTCATTAGCTAACTGCTGTTCATACCTCTCTTTAGCTACTCTCACCAACCAAGTCACCCTCCTTGCCTGGTCTTTGTAGACCTCATGAAATTGGTTACTTCCACTTCTCTTATGCTGCCTCCACAATGCCCTTTTTCTCTGTATTGCATGCTTAATCTCTTTATTCATCCATCTCACACCTACCTTATTTAACCTTCTCACCCATGGTATACATTTAGACATTGCATCTACTAAGTAGTTCTTGAAAATCCCCCAAGCTGCATTGATCTCTTTTCCAGCTAACTCCTCATTCCATGCTACACCTGCAAGCTGTCTCCTGAGCTCTTCATAATCACCCCCTTGTAGTTCCACATATACCCTTTTTTCACAGGGACCCTTGCACTGCTGGCAACCACCCAGGTAATCACCTCATGGTCACTTTCACCAACTGGTGGATGATTTGACACCTCAATAATTACATCCTCCGATGAGATGACCAAATCCAAGACCCTTAATCCTCGTGTGCCCTCTGTTACATACTGTCTGAGGTAGTTATCCCTCAAAAACTCAAGAAACTCATTTTCTTTACTTCCAGTTGCTATCTCTTCATTCCAGTCTATATTGCCATAATTAAAATCACCCATAATGATCACCCTTTTCTTATTTGCTTGGCTTATTTGACTATACATTTCACTATCACCACCATCCACATTACCAGGTCTATAACAACATCCCACCAAGTATTTGATTCTATTCACCTCTATCTCACACCATACTGCCTCAAAACCACTGGCCCTATTTCCCTCTTGCATCTCTACCTTGTATGGACATAACTCTTTCTCTATCATCAACAGCATTCCCCCCTCCCTTTTTACCCCTTCTATCCTCCCAAAACACATCATACCTTTCCATCTCTATTCCTGTCAGAATGTCGTCCTCATCTAACCATATCTCACTTATTCCGACAATCTCTGGGTGCACAGACGCAATTAGTGCAACCATTTCATCCGCCTTGTTTCTTATACTTCTAGCATTGGTATACAAACACAACAAATCATTTCTGGATCTACAGCTAGTTCCACTGATACCACTCACTCGATGTGATCTCTCCATGCTGGACCGGGGCCGTTTCCCTTTCTGCTTCTTCATTTTAGAACCCTTTGCAATTCCATCTGTTTCCTCTTGATCCCTGATCATCCCATTACTTTCCTGCCTACACATGCTCTCACCTCCTCTTGGAGCATCCACCTTTCTCACGCTGTGTACCCCTGTCCACCCTGAGCCTCCCCGTTTCCCTGCTCCTCTTGCACACCCATTCTCTCATTTTCTATACTCATACCACTCACTTCCCCATTCATTTCCACTTCTTCAATCTCTCCTGTCTTACTCTCCTGCTCTTCCACATCACTCCCCTCTCGATCTGATTCATTCTCGGTATTCACTTCTCTACTTTCCAGCAGCAGTCTCTCCAAGCGACTCACACCATAACCACTCAAATGCAGTCCATCGCTCCCATACAGCTCACTTCATCCCTCAAACTCATTCCACACATTAACAAACTGTACTCCCATCTCCTCACACATTTCAGCCAGAATATCATTCATAATCCTTGCTTTTCGCCTCATTTCACCACAATCATACCTAGGCAACACACTGACTACCCTTCCTGTCACACTATTCTCTTTTATCTTTCCAAGCAGTCTCCTGACATTCATTTTGACATGCTCTTTGTTCTCTCTCAAATCATTTGTACCAATTAATATAATTAACTCTTTTGCTCGCTCCCGCCTCATATTCAATGCCTCAATCACTCTACTCATTTTACTGCCTGGAAAACATACCTTGTGCATTTTATCCTCTAGCACACCTTTAATAATGGAGTCGCCATACAACGCCACTCGCTCATCTTTCGTTAACTCTTTCATGCCATCATGATTTATTTTAATAGTTTTGACCTGAATTCTCTTAATTTCATTCCGCATCCATTTTATTTCTTGCTTCATCCAATCCAATTCACCTTCCAAACCTCGCGACACATTCTCTCTATCATTAAATCTTTCTAACTTTCTAACTCTCAACCCCCTCTTCTCACTTTCCCTCTCATTCATCCTTCTTTGTTTCCGTACTTTCGGTCCAACATACGTCCAACTTTCACTATCATTCTTCTCACTTTCACTCTCATTTATCTTTCTTTGTTTCCGTACTTTCGAACTAACATGCGTCCAACTTTCGCTATCATTCTTCTCACTTTTACTGTCATTCATCTTTCTTTGGTTCAGTACTTTCGTTCCAACATGCGTCCAACTTTCGCCATCATTCATTCTTTTTTCGCTATCATTCATTCTTTCGATTTTTTTTACTTGCGATTTCTGCATCACGCCATTTCTACTTTCATTCGTTCTCTCAATTTCGATTTTTTTTACTTGCGATTTCTGCATCACGCCATTTCTACTTTCATTCGTTCTCTCAATTTCGTTTCTTTCCACCTCACTTTCGTCCCTTTTAACATTCGTTACGGTTGTCAAATCGCTCTTTTTCTTTTTTCCTGATTTTTTAACATTTTTTCGCCTCTCTTTCTCACCATCCTCTTTCAAACATGCACTCGCGACACAATCGGTACTAGAACTTTCTGTCATCAATTTCATATTCGCATTCATCAATTCCTCGTTCAGGTCACACTTCGCACACACCCTTCTTCCATCCGCACTAAACATCCACAAATCATTTATGTAATCGAACGAATACATATAACAGACCTCACACTTAACGAAACGACTGAAATCTAAATTAAAATCATGGAATGACAATGCCGCCGCCATTTTTTTTTTTTTTTTTTCTCTGCAGGTTACTAGGTCTAATAATAACGATTTCGTATTTAGTTTAGGCAAGAAAAAATCCCCACACTAATAATATCGGTAGCGTACAACATTTACAGCCACTCTTACTTAAACAATTACGCATATATACTTAATTATTCCTAGTAAAACTTATCTGAATCAGGAGCTCTTCGATTCAACATATTGATTCCTTGTTGTTTGGGTTAGGTTTGTAGAGGTCAAACAGATAGTGTGCAGTCCTGTCTGAGAAGCCATTTAATTTTACTTATTGTTTGATATTTGCAAGTTCTTCCTGTAAATGATGGGGAGTTGAATAATTAGTCTTAGCTTATCAATTTAAACACTTTATGAATCCTGTCTTCAGAGAAGGATGATGTGCAGATTGTTGAAGAATCTGATGTTATTCTAATAATAACTGATGTTGGAAGTTTTTCCACTTTGGTTATACTATAAATTAAAGTTACCAAGAAATTATATACAGGTATCCCTCGATTAACACGGTTAATTAACCGTTCGATGTTACTGCGTATATCAAAATCACGTATATCAAAATCAAATCTAATAATCGATGGTAAAAATTCGTCCATGATCAATTACTGTATTAATAATTTGTTCTGTATGGTACTCTTTTAGGAAAGATAAAAAATGAATGCAAAGTAAATGCTTAATAAATACTTGTACCTACATTATTTACTGCAATTTTTTTATCAAAAGAAGTTATCAAGAGTCGTTTGAACAGTTTTAGTTTTTTTCTTATCAGCATAAATTCTACGATAACAAGCAAAATGACTCTCCAGACCTAGGCACACAAGCAATAAAACATAAAGCAAAAACACTGCAGATATAATACATGATGGTACAAATTAAGTAGATATTGAATCCAACATTATTTCATAGCCGAATATAGAAACTACAAGAATTTTGTGCCGAATATATAGAAACTAAAAGTTTTGTCAGATGCAAGCATAAGCAACCTTATGGGCAACTTGTAGTAAACGTGGAGCAAGCTCCAGATTGCTATCCTTAGTATTTTCGATAATGTAAAGCATATCTCCTAGAGGACATATATGATAAATAAGCCTTTGGCTCCCTATTTCAGTAATACATGATGGTTTGTTTATTTTCAGTTACAATCTAGAAATTATTGAACAATGAATAAAAAAAAACAAAAAAAAAAAAAAACTAAACCATACTATACTGACATCGGAGGTCGCGGTATCTCTCAGATACAATTTACTGTCAAATATCACAAACCTTTACATAACGTGTTAAACCAAACTGACAGCAAAAAAAAACAGTGCGGAATATCATTCATAACATATGGATGCACAGCTGCTCATGACCTCCAAGCTATAGACTGAATTGTGTAAGAATATTTATCTTAAACATTTTGCATGTATCTGTCAGATCAGCTGCAAGCTCCCAAGGGTTAAAGGAGCGTTAATCAAAACTCTTGCCACGTATATCAAGGGATTGTCGCAATTAATTTTACTGTGTTAATCAAATCCCGCGTTATGCAAGGTTTAATCCTTTATCATAGTGTAAGCAAACAAAGTTTGTACCTAAAGTATTTTCAGGACTGGAGCAACCCATATATAGAGACTAATGACTTTATTATTATTATTATTTGACACCTCCAGGAGTCCAAAGACTCATCGAGGGAGAGTGTGCCAACAGCATCAAACGATTGGTCCCGTTCCAACTACTAACCACATTCAAACTTACTTAACCGAGCCATTAGCAGCACAGGCTCCACCAATCGACCAACCTTTGCCGGTACGACTTCACATCACTTGCCTCGGTATTCCATAATGCAAAGCACATACCCTTGCAGACATGTATAATGCTATGCATAAAGGGAAGTTTTGACCTTAATTATGTCTCATCAGTGGGAGCCAGACACAGAGGTGATATGAAGGTTGAAGTAATGCAGAAGTCATATTTTCATATAGAGTAGCCAAAAGGTGTAACAATGTATTATTAAAATACTATGGAATTGAGATAGTTGTTGGAAGCTTTTCCACTTAGTTATACTATAAATTATAGATAACAAGAAATTATATACTTAGTTCAATACTTTATCCAAGTGTAAGTAAACAAAGTTTGCAACTAATGACTTCACATCACTTGCTTTAGTATCCCATAATGCAAAGCACATATCCTTGCAGACGTATAATGCTATGCATTATGGGAAGGATCACTACCCAGACTGGTTTCACCCTTTCTTTTAACTTTTTGGATAAAGGATTAAACCAAGTATATAATTTCTTGGTATCTTCAATTTATAGTATAACCAAGTGAAAAAACTTCCAACAACTATCTAATTAATAGTATTTTAATAATAAGTTGAGACACGTTTTGGCCACTCATATATGAAAATATGACTTCTGCATTACTTCAACCTTCTATCTGACTCATTGTGGGAGGTACTCACTATTGCATACAATGCTCATCCAACTGCATCTTAAACTGATTCAATGTGTCCACAACACACTCAGGCAATGCATTCCATTCACCAACCACCCTCCATGCAAAGAACCTACTTCTCACTCCTTTGCTCACACCCTCATTATACAATTTCCAGCAATGGCCTCTTGTTCTACTTGAATTTTCTATGAAAAATCTCTTCCATATTTACCTGATAACAACCCCTGACCAGCTCAATCATATCCCCCTCCCTTCTTCCTCCTATTCACGAGGCTCTGCAACTTACATACTCTCAATCTGTCCTCGTACTCCACATTCCAAAGACCACTGACTGCCTTTGTGAATCTTCTCTGTACCCTTTCCAACATATCCTCGTCACTATGAAAACCTGCTGACCAAATCTGTGCACAATAATCCATATGAGGCCTGATCAAGGCCTTATACAATGGAATCATCATCATCATCGTGTGTATCAAGGATTTAGGCCTAGCATGGCCTTAGAAGTCATCATTTAAGAGGAAGTCCTGGTTTTCTTTTTCTTAATGGCTTGTACTTTAAGGCTTGATTTGGTAATCTTTCTGTTTTCATTCTTTGAACCTGTTCCATCCATTTATGTTTATATTTTTAAATTTTTTCTATTACTGGTTCTTGGTTTAATTCTTTCATAATTTCTTTATTTCTTTTGTGATCAAATAGGGTATACTTAGCAGTTTTTCTCATACACTTCATTTCTGCTGTTATTAATCTTTGTCTTTTTGTTTTGTCTGGATTTCGCTTCCATACATTAAGACTGGTAGGGCTAATGTATTGTATACTTATAGTCTGGTTTGATTTTGAACTAGGTTTGGTTTAAACATAGGGTTAATTACACCTGTTATTTTTAAATATTTTGCAATTTTTACGTTTATATTATTATTATTATTACCACCCAAAGACCTCATGGAGTCAAAGACTCATCTGGGAGGTCCTCATACATTGTATGAGGCCTGATCAAGGCCTTATACAATGGAATCATCATCATCGTGTGTATCAAGGATTTAGGCCTAGCATGGCCTTAGAAGTCATCATTTAAGAGGAAGTCCTGGTTTTCTTTTTCTTAATGGCTTGTACTTTAAGGCTTGATTTGGTAATCTTTCTGTTTTCATTCTTTGAACCTGTTCCATCCATTTATGTTTATATTTTTAAATTTTTTCTATTACTGGTTCTTGGTTTAATTCTTTCATAATTTCTTTATTTCTTTTGTGATCAAATAGGGTATACTTAGCAGTTTTTCTCATACACTTCATTTCTGCTGTTATTAATCTTTGTCTTTTTGTTTTGTCTGGATTTCGCTTCCATACATTAAGACTGGTAGGGCTAATGTATTGTATACTTATAGTCTGGTTTGATTTTGAACTAGGTTTGGTTTAAACATAGGGTTAATTACACCTGTTATTTTTAAATATTTTGCAATTTTTACGTTTATATTATTATTAGCACCCAAAGACCTCATGGAGTCAAAGACTCATCTGGGAGGTCCTTTTATCACACACACACACACAGCTCACCGTACCATGTTTTAAACACATTCAAACTCTTTGCAGACACAACATTCTCAGGCAAGGCATTCCAATCATTCACAACTCTGCATGAAAAAAACCTGCCTCTCACTCCCCTACTCACACCCTCTTTATACAGTTTCCAGGGATGACCTCTGGTTCTCCCCTGATCTCCCACTATTCTCTGTAAAACTTCTCCAACATTGATCCTATAACAATCCCTTACCAACTTGTAGGTCTCTATCATATCTCCCTTCTTCCTCCTGTCCACCAGACTCTGCAAATTACATCTTCTCAATCTTTCCTCATACTCGACATTCCAGAGGTCAGAAACTACCTTAGTCAGTCGCCTTTGGACCCTTTCCAACATCTCTTCATCCTTCTGAAAACCCGGTGACTAAATCTGGGCATAATAGTCCATGTGTGGCCTAATTATATCTTTTTCATTTTCATATGTGATCATATATCCTAGGTAGTTAAATGAATTCACCTTCTAAGATCTTGTTATCTATTACTATTTCAGTTCTTGCTGGTTTTTGATTTTTCTGTTGATATTATCATACCATAATCTTTGGCTATCTCATTTAGATCTAAAATAGCGTTCTGTAAGTTATCTTCAGAATTTGTAATTATTATTTGGTCATCGGCAAAAAGGAAAGTGCTTAAGTTCACTGTAGGAGAAAGTTTAATTCCTTGTTGTAAATTTTTATTCCATTTTATTATTATTTCATTTAAGTAGATATTAAAAAGAGTTGCTGAGAGGGGACATCCCTGTCGGACCCCTTGGTTTATCTCTCTTGTATGTGATATCTCGTGATTTAATCTTATTTGTTTTTGATTATTTTCATATATACTTGTGATAGCTTTTAGGATATTATTTGGTATTTGTCTTTCTTTTAATATGTTAGATAATATGTTTCGTTTAATTTTGTCAAATGCTTTTTCAAAGTCAATAAATGCAATATGTGTTTCTAAATTGAAAAATGGGAAAATATGGTTTCGGAGAAAGAAATGAACGAGGTGAAAAATTGTTAGAATTTGCTGTGGACCGCGAGATGATGATCTATAACACAAGATTCCAACAAAAGGAGTATAGAAAATGGATGTGGTGATCAAATGATGGGAAAACCAAAAACATGATTGATATGATTATGATTAAAAGAAGATGGATAACATCAGTACAGCAATGTTGAACTTTTCAAGGAGCGGATATAAACTCGGACCATAGTTTAGTGATTGCAAACATCAAGATGAAATTAAAAAAGAAATATAAACCCCAACTTCAGAATAGAACAGATACAGCACAAATAAGTGAAGCAGAAATAGGAAGAAGGTACAGAACAGTGTTAGAAGAGAAACTTAAAAGTGTGGAGAAAGAAAAAAACTTGAATTTAAGAGTGAGAAGAGTAATGAAGGCGATAAAAGATGCAGTTGAAGAAACAGTACCAGAAGAAGAGAAGATCAAGAAGAAATGGATTACACAAGAAACACTGAAGTTAGTACAGGAGAAAAGAATGTTGAAGATAAGAAAGGATACATCAGAACAAATAGAAGAGCAATATAGAAGAAAGCGTAATGAGGTGAAAAAAAGCAGTCAGAATGGATAAGATGAAATGGTTAGAAGCCCAATGCAACAATATAGAACAGTACTATGGAGAGCATAAAACAAGGGAGGTATACAAAATGATCAGAACCATTAATAGAAAGTGGCAACCAAAACAGACCACAATTAAAGATGAAAAAGGCAAAGTATTGATGAATAAAGAAAAAATTGTACAGCGGTGGACAAGATACTGTAGTGAGTTATATGAAGAAAAACTAGATTCAGATAGCGTTGGGAAACTGACTAAAGAATTGAAGCAGATATCACCACCAGGTAATGAGCATGATATGGACATTTTAAGAGGAGAGGTAGAAAAAGCAATAGGACGGCTAAAACACAACAAGAGTCCTGGTAACGATAACATTACTGGAGAAATGATTAAATATGGTGGTGAAAGTATGGTTACAGAAATGCACCAACTACGTAATATGGTATGGAAAGAAGGGGAAATGCCAGAGGAGTGGGTGAAATCAATATTAGTAACATTATACAAGAAAGGAAATAAGCTAGAATGTAAAAATTATAGAACAATTGCCTTGATAAGTCACCTTGGTAAAGTGATGATGATCATATTGACAAAAAGATTGAGAACACAATTGGAGGCATACCTTGCAGATGAGCAAGCAGGATTTAAGAAGGATAGAACTACAATTCAACAGATTTTGACAATGGAGTTAATAGCAGAGAAAGCTAGGAGAAAAAACAAAAACATATATACTTGCTTTGTTGATTTTCAGAAAGCATTTGACAGTATTGACCAGAAAGTGACATTAGCAGTTCTGGAATCCTATGGAAATGATAAAAAAACTAATAGCTATATTAAAAGATGTTTATCAGAATGCAGTTGCAGCAGTTAGAATAGGTGATGATTTGGGAAAATGGTTTAAAACAAGCAGAGGTACTAGACAGGGAGACCCAATATCACCAAGCATTTTCATCGCACATTTAGAAAGAGCAATGGATAAAATGAAAGAAGATGCCAAAGGAATATCTGTACATGGAATGAGAATTAACAATCTGAGATTTGCAGATGACGTTGTTATTATTGAAGAAGATGAAAGAGAACTACAAAAAAAACACTGAAACTGTTAAATGGGGAAGGGAAGAGATTTGGACTTGTAATGAACTTTGAAAAAACAAAGAATGGTATTTGGTGAGAAGAACATGAAACAAAAGATACAAGTGGATGGAACTGATATAGAAAATGTAGAACAATTCACATATTTAGAAAGTAAACTGACATATGACTTGGACTATAAAAAAGAAATAAAGATCAGGATTGCAAAGGGAAGAACAAATCTGAAGGCCATGGATAACATCTGGAAAAGTAAAGTGATCAGTCTGCAAACAAAACTAAGAGTATTGGAAACATTCATCTTTAGCGGTGTACTGTATGGATCTGAAACATGGGTAATAAATAAGGAATCAAGAAAAAGGATTTTGGCATTTGAAAGAACTTGTTACAAGAAGATTCTAAGAATAGGATGGGTACAGAAAATCACCAATGAAGAGCTCTATCAGAAGATACAACCAAACAGAATCTAATGCAGAAGATTATAAAACAGAAGCTGCAATTATTTGGACACATCTGTAAAATGAGTGAGGACCAGAAGATAAAGACATTTATGTTTGGTATTTTGGATGGTTTAAACAGAAGAGGTAGACCATACAGAGAATGGATAGATGATATAAAAGACTGGTGTGGATTGGGTATACAAAAACTGCGACACTGTGCACTGGACAAAGAAAAGTGGAAGAAGATAGTGAAGCAGGCATCAGACATCAACGGGCAGTGAGCCCATGGTTCATGATGATGATGATGATGAAAAAGCCAGGTCTATATATGATCATCCTTTTCTAAATCCATTGTGTACTTCTAAAATTAGAGTTTTCGGAATATTTCATTAGTTTGCTATTTAAGATTCTGTTATATATTTTGTAACAGGAATTTAGTATACTGATACCTCTATAGTTTTTAAGGTCATTTCTATTACATTTTTTTAAAGACAGGAATCACAATTGCTTTTTTCCATTCTATTGGGGAGATATCAGTTGAAAAATTTTATTTAAAAATAATAAGAGCCTTTCTTTGAATCTTGTTCCTGCGTATTTATATAGTTCTGAACCCAGCTTATCTTCTCCAGGTGATTTTCCATTTCTTGTTTCTTTCAGGCTGATTTCTAATTCTTCTTTAGTTATTTCCTTTTCATTAATTGTTTGCCAGTTGTCTTTTTAAAAATATTTGTCTGTCCACAATTCTGTGTAGTAATTTAGAAATTCTTCTAATTTCAATTCGGTGTTTAATTTTATGTTTCCTTTGGTATCTGCATTTAAGTTTCAAAATGTTATATACATTGGGTTTTATTTTATATAAATCATGTTCTAAATTAGAAACAAATTTGTTCCATGATTCTCTATGTCTTTTTCTGACTTCTCTTTTAGCTATGGCTCTTATTCTTTTATATTCTATTTCACCTTCTAATCTTTTACTGGTTAACCATTTGTGATAGGCTTCTTTTTTCTTTTTGATTATTTCCAGTAGAAGTGGTGTTTGCGCTCTATAGCGCTTGACTGCATGAAGAAAGGATTTGGTGGTTCAAATCTAGTCGCCAACTAGAGAAAATATTTCTAAGCCTTTTTTCGTCTGGTTCCCGAGTTAGTTGATCTCTAGCACAGGCTATCGGGTTTTTTCTCCCGGAAACTCGGGTTTTTCGTCCTGTAAACTCAAGAAAATCGACCGTCAAACCCACACTATTTGCAGACGTTAAAAATATTGTGTTAGGGATAGAGACCACAAGATGGCGGCACTAGCTTGCCGCCTTCTTCACTGCGTACCGATGAATCAGTGATAGCCCTGAGCCAGCTATCTCTCTGATTGGCTACCAGCAGAGATTGAACTGCCCACTAAGTCTCCAAAAGTTAGATAGGGTAAACGGCCCTGCCTACTCCCTATAGGGGAACAACATAGGCGCTAGCTGTTTTTTTTTTTTTTTTTTTTTTTTTTGTATCATCCCAGATCTTCAGTTTTTTCCTTTTATTGAATTTTTTGGTCTCTCCTAAGCCTTTATTTGCTGTTGCATTTAGTATTGTTTTTATATTAAGCCATTCTATTTCTATTTCTATTTCTTCATTTTATTTTATTTTATCTAGATATTGGTTAATTCTTTGTTCATATAGCCATTGTACATTTGTGTCATTCAACAGTCTAGTTTTATAAACAAATGTTTCAAATTTTCTTTCTGTTCTTGTTACTTATAGCCATTTAGTAATCTTAATTTTATTTTAACAAGGAAGAATTCGCTGCTTATTTCAAATGCTCTGTGAACTCTAACATCTAGTGAAAATTTTGATGTCTTTTCATTTAATATAAAATAATCTAATATCAATCCTCTTGCTGTCCAAGTATATTTATGTATGTCTTTATGTTTAAAGAAGAAATTCATTATTTTTAGGTTATTATAAACTATAAAGTCAATCAATTTTTTACCATTCCTGTTTAAAGTATGTTCTCCATGTATTCCTATATTATTATTAATTTTCATGTTTCTAATTCTTGTATTTAAGTCTCCTGCTAAAATTATGTAATCATTTTTATTTATTTTGCAATTTATAATGGAATCATAACCTCTCTATTTCTGCATGCCAGGATTCTCCACATCATTGCCATTATTCGATGTGATGTCTTCACAACTTGGGCAATGTGGCCCCCTGAATTTTAGGTCCTTGTCCACTATCACTTCTAGATCTCTCATCTCCTCTACTTCTGTTAAAGTTTCCCCACCAAGTGTATACTTTGCATCTCACCGTTGCTTGCCAAATCTCAAAACCTTACACTTGACAACATTGAACTAACAGTTCTACTTAACTGCCCATTCATGCAATCTATTCAAGACCTCTTGTAAGGCATTAACATCAACCTGACTGTGCATTGCTCTCCCCAGTTTTGTATCATCTGCAAACAGCTGGATATCACTAGTTAAACCAGACCCAATATCATTAATATACAAATTGAACAACAATGGTCCCAAAACTGACACCTGCGGCACACCACTGGTGACCTTTCTCTTTCGAGATACTGCACTCCCCATATACAACTTTCTGATACGTATCTGACAGCCAGTCACTGATCCAACACAGAAGTCTGTTATCCAATACCATTGTTTCAATTTATTTAAGAGCTTGTCATGTGGCAGTCTATCAAAAGCCTTAGCAAAATCTAAGTACACCACTGTATATGCATTGCCTCTGTCCAAGGTATTTGTCACCTTGTTATAGTACATAACAGCGAGCACTTTAGAGAGACAGTAGAGTGTATGAATGTGTGTAATATGCCAGAGTGAGTACGAAGGACAATAAATCAGAATGGAATAGTTACTATAAGGCATCAAAATAGGGATGGGACAAATGGGCTTCTGAAATTCATGTACACTAATGCCAGAAGTATTAGGAACAACAAGGAAGAATTTTAGCCCTTGGTTGGCACTTCCAGATTACAGGTTTTTGGCATTAGTGAAACATAGCTGACAGAAGATGATATAGTTAGTGGGATTGAATGTAAGGGGATATGGTGTGTTCAGGAGTGACAGGGAGAATAAAATGGGGAGAGGAGTGTTATTGATGATAGCTGATGAGCTGCAGCAAAGGAGAATAGAAGTGGAACTGCAGGATAGAGAAAAGAGCACATTTGAGGCCATTTCGTATGAGATTGAGACTAGCAGAACAAAATATACAGTTGGGTGCTGCTATAGACCAGGTGATGGAATAGATGGTGGAGATAGTATGCATAAGCAAATAGAAGAAATGATTCTATTATTATGGGAGATTTCAACTATGGTAACATTGATTGGAAGGAGGAGAGGACACATGGGATGAAGAAATTGGATTTTATGCGGTTATTAAGGGATAACTATCTGTGACAGCAAGTAATGGAAAATACTAGGGGTCAGAGAGTGCTTGACTAGTAATTACATCTGAGAATTTGGCTGTAACGAATATGATCACATTGCCACCAATTGGCGAGAGTGATCATAGGGTCTTGACTTGGGAGGTGGCTAAAGGTGTGGAATTTACAATTAAGACAGGGTACATGTGGAAATATCAGCAGGTAAGTATGACAAGCTTAGGAGTTTGATTATTTCAGTGCCATGGCATGTAGAACTGCAAGGGTTGCATGTTGATAGTGAATGGGAGGCAGTTAAGAAATGTTTGCAGTAGGCAATGGCTGACTGTATACCTAGAGTCCGAATAATAAATCAAGTAGGGGTGAAATGGATGAATAACACCATTAAGCTTGAGCTGCAAAAAAAGAAATAACTGTGGAGGGAATTTAAGGAGAAAGGTGACCGGCAGGCACATGAACAGTATAAAGCGTAACGAGTGTGGTAAGAAAAGCAAAAGTGGATTATGAAAGAACATTAGCCATGCAGGCAAAAGAGAATTCCAAACAGTTTTTTCGATATGTTGCGAGTAACAGAAAACATGTATATGACAGAATGATTTTAAAGAATGCCGATGGTAAGGAGGTGACCGAATCATTTAATACAGTGGAATTACTGAGCGAGCACTTTGCAAGAGTATATCATTCACGTGATGATATGAAGTGAAGGTGAATAGTCCATTACAAAACCTCAATGTCAATACATCTGTGGGATTGGATGGTATACCAGCTCATGTCGTACGTGAAGCAGCTAAAGAATTGTCAGTGCCCTTGACCATTTTGTTTAATTTGAGTCTTGGGTCTGGGTTAGTCCCGAGGGGGTGGAAAGAGGAAAAAATAGTTCTACTGCATAAAGGAGGTTATAAGACTGTTGTTGTAAATTACCGACCGATCAGCATATCAGGAATCATTGTCAAGATCTTGGAGAAAATAGTCAAGAGGCAAATACAGGATTGGATAGATGAAAATGGGATACTGTATGGGGGACAACATGGTTTTGTGAAGGGTAGATCATGCCTCAGTAACTTGCTCACGTGTTATAACACTGTGAAAGGTGAACGGGATAAGGCAAATGGGTTACAGTGATTCTACTGGACCTTCTAAGGCCTTTGACAGGATACCACATGGAATTCTAATCAGTAAACTGCAGGATATAGGGTTGGTGAGATGGATATAAGGGTGGTTGATGGAGAGATATCATAGAGTGGTTTATTCAGGAGTAGAGTCCAAAAGACGGCCTGTGAATGAATAGTGGTGTGCCGCAATGTTCTCCTCTTGGACCACTACTGTTCAATTTGTTCATTAACGATATAGGAAAGGATCTGAGAGTAACTGTTCATTTGTTTGCTGATGATGAAAAGTTGGGTAGAGCAATAGTGAATGCACATGATGTTAAAATTTTGCAAGATAATTTGGATATATTGGAGGACTGGGCTAAGGGGAATGGATGTCAATTTAATGTGGCAAAATGTAATGTTATGCATTTTGGGGTGAAAAGATTAGCAGCAGTATACCACATTGGTGGAACTGTACTTCAGGAGATTGAAGAGGCCAGGGATTTGGGAGTGTTTGTGGATAGGGAGTTGAAGTTTAGGGGGCACACTGCAAAAGTGGCTAAATCAGCTCATCAAATCACTTGGCTTCTGAAAAATACTTTAACAAGCAGAGACAAGTTATTGTTCATCTCAAGCCTTGATAAAATTCCATCTTGACTACTGCACCCTGATCTGGGCACCAGGGTTTCTTCATGATGTAGAGGAAATGGAGAAGAACCAGAGGCGAGTGACCAATATGGTAGCAGTTCTATGGAATGAACCTTATGAATAACAGGTTGAAGATTTGTGGATTGCAGAAATTGGTTGATAGGCAGAAAAGGCATGATATGATTCAGACATTCAAATTACTGAAGAGATTCTATAAGATTAATTCAGAAGATATTTTTGAGAATAGGACTAGTGGTGGGAGGACTAGGTGCTATACATGGAAGCTGGGCAAGAGTACGGTTAGCAAGGGTGTTAGAGCTAGATTTTTTACTTGGAGATTGGTGAATGAGTGGAATAAGCTGCTAGAGTCTGTTGTGGGTGTCATGACTGTGAATGAGTTCAAGGTGAGGTATGATAGATACCGTATGAATGTCGAATATAATATATCTTGACATGATGTTTGGCCTCCCTCGATGAGTCTATCAACTCCTTGGAGTTGCCAAGGAGTTGATAGTGAAAATTAGTGAAACAAGATCTCCCTTTAACAAACCCATGCTGATAACCACAGAGAATACTGCTGTTATCAACCCATTTCTGTATCCTACTTCGCACCAATCTCTCGAGGACCTTCACCCCAACTCTAGATATACAGACTGAGCCTTTAATTTGAAGCTACAACCTTATCACTGCCTTTATGCAGTGGAACAATTTTACCCTCCTTCCACTCCCTTGGAACCTGTGCTGTTGAAAAACTTTATATTAAACAGGCATGCCAATGTTCCACTGCAATGTTCCAGGGGAACTAGCAGTAGCTAGTTCCCCTGGAACATTCCCTTAAGATGCGTGGTGATATGTCATCAAATCCTATCGCCTTATTAACATCAAGGTTATTTATTTCCTCAAATACCTCCTGCTCACTCACAATTAAGCTATCCTCTTGTATGTCCTCTACACTTAAGTTCCTCATGATTCCACCTTGATCAGGATGAAACACTTATAAACTGATCACTGAATACTTCAACAATGTCTTCTGCAAGTTACCATTCTACCACTTTCATCCCTAAACTTCATCTTTCCATGATCATTCTTCCTTCTACTTGCCACATATCTAAAAAAATCTTAAGGGTTTCGTTAGTCTGATTTGCCAATTTCTGCTCATACTCTACTTTTGTTTTCCTTACTAACTGGTCACTCTACTGGCTTGTTCTTCATATTCTTCATGTGACTAATTACCATTATTCATCTTGTACTTCCTCCAAAGTACTTTCTTTTTTCCAGATTTCATGCTTAAGCTCCACATTCATCCATTTTCACCTACCTTATGCAGCCTTTTGGCCTTTGGGATACATTCGTACACTGATGTATACATCATTGTAAATACATAATACTGCTGTTATGTATTTCTTTGTAAGTTCCCATGCAGCATTTATTTCCTTACCACTCAACTCCTCGTTCCATGTTATAGCTCCATGTTGTCTCCTAGGCTTGTCATAATCACCAGCCTTATAATTCCACATACATCCTTTCCTCGCAAAAGCCTGCATATGACTAGCCACAACATAGGTGATTACTTCATGATCACTTTCACCACCTGGAGGAAAATGTGAAACCCCCCTCTAACAATTACATACTATGATGAAATGATCTGATCTAGAATTCTTGATCTGCATGTGCCTTCCTTTATGTGCTGCCTGAGATAGTTATCTCTCAAGAACTCCAGAAATTCACTTTCCTTATTCCCAAATGCTATCTCTTATCAGTCAGTCCTATCCAAGTCAATTCATTCCAATCTACACTGCCATAATTAAAACACCCATAATAATTACCCTTCCTTTGTTCACTAATCCAAGTTGTTCATACATTTCTTCATCACCACCTTCCACATTCCCAGGCCTATAGCAACAGCCAACTAAAAATGTCTTCCTCTCAACCTCCACGTTACACCACACTGCCTCATAACCATTGCGACTATTTCCTCCTTTCATGTCTAATGTGGACTTAATTCCCCTGCTATCATTAGCAGCACTCCCCCTCCATTCCTGCCCTTTCTATCCTCACGAAAAATACTGTACCCTTCCATTTCAATTCCCGTTGCGATATCATCTTCATTCAACCATGTTTCACCTATTCCAATGATTTGAGGACGAATAAACTCGATCACTGAAACCATTTTATCCTCTTTATTTCTGATACTTCTGGTATTTGTAAACAAACACAACAGTTCATTTTTAGATCTAAAGTCAGTCCTATCCAAGTCATATGTTGGTTGTGATTTCCCCACTACACCTGCCAAATCATCTTTATCACCACTTACCACATATAACTGCTCAGTCTCCACTTCTCCACCCACAGTGTCTCCACTTCTCCACCCACATCAGTCTCCACCCACATTGCATTGTATAATTTCATTCTTCCCTCAAACATATGCCATACATTCACAAATTCCACTCCCTTCTCCTCACACAGCTCCGCCAACATATCATTCATGATTTTGGCTCTCTGTCACAACTCATCATCATTATACCTAGGTATCACACTGACAACCTTTCCTGCTACACTGTTATCTTTCACTCTTCTCAATAGCCTCCTGATATTTGTCCTCGCATCCTTCTTATGTCCAGTTAGATCAATCGTCCCTACAATCACAACTAACTCTCTCGCTCATTTCTTCCTCATGTTCAACGCCTTTATTATCGTACTCGTTCTCCCATTCAGATAGCAGACCTTATGGACTCTGTCAGTAACTAGCCCTCTAATTATGAATCTCCATATACTGCTATCCTGGAATCACTCATCACTTCTTTTACTCTTTGTTCTTCCATTCTGATTTCTTGCATACGTTCATTAATTTTCACTAGACGCCTAAATATCACTCAACATATTCTTCATTTCATTTTCCATTTCCAATATCTGTTTCATTAAATCTTGCATTCCAACAACTTCACTCTCCATATTGCTACCTCTCGTTCGGCTGCACTTTACTTCCTTTTCCTCATTCATACTTTCTTTCACCTCCCTTATCACTAACTTTCGCTAGTACATCTTTGCATTCTTTTACTCCCTCAGTTTCTCTTGCTTTCGTTTCATTTTGGTTTTTCATAATTTTCACTTCTACATTCCTGCATTCTTTCACTCTATCAGTCTCTATCTTTTGTTTCATTTCTTTTTCTCTCATGTACACTTATCTTTTCAGTAAGTTTCACATTCTGTGTATCATGGTCCAACAGTATATCGCACTTACGACAAATCCATACTTTCTCTTATCTTTCGCTCATTCTCTCCCTGTCCACAAAGAGATCTCTTACATTCCACCATGCATACATATTGCACTCAGGACATTGAATCAGTTTTGAAAAGTTTATGTCTATATATAGTCTATATATATAAAGTTTATATATGCAATTTATTTTTATGTTATGATTAACCTTTTCTTCAGTTAAAGCATAGCACTATTAGCAACTTAACATCATACGGTTTATTCTATTTTGAATAAATCAATTGTTTGCATTCTGCCTTGTAACATTTTTAAGCCACTAATGATAGTCTGTTAATTTCAGATTAAAATATATGTCAGTATATTTAATAAATAATACTTTTAACTTGTGTTTTCGTGTATATATTGTATACGTTCATTCATTTTTCATTTTTCAGCTTTTCCCATTTTGAGTAGTTATAACAACCAGTTGCATGAGAAGTACAAAGAGCAGGAGGAAGGTGACTCAGTTGATAAGGGAAGCAAAAGTGCAGTATGATGAACAGCAGTTAGCTAATGAGGCCAAAAAAAAATTCTAAGGAATTTTTTCAACATGTAGCCAATAGAAGAAATAATGATTATGGTAGGATGTGACTGGTTGGTGAAAATGGACAAATGATAACTGCTGCAGAGGATATAGTTGAGATATTTAATGAGCAATTGCAATTTATAAAGGTATTTCATTCTTATGAATGTAACATCATGATGAACTTGAAAGCAGTGGGAAAGGAGGAGGAACTGTTAGTAAGTGAAAAGGAGGTATATGAGGAATTGAATAGACCTGATGTAAATAAGGATGTAGGACTTGATGTTATTTCACCACATGTTTTGAGGGAATGTTCTGGAGAGTTAACAACAGCTTTTTCATATCTTTTCAACATGAGTCTTGCACTGGATCAAGTTCCAAAGGAGTAGAAAAATGGTAAGGGAGGTGATAAGAGTAAGACTTTGAGTTATAGACCAGTCTATGTATCTGGAGTTGTGGTTAATTAGAACCAAGATTCAGAACTGGGTTGACAACAGAAAAATACTCTTTAGCAGCTAGCATGGATTTGTTAAAGGAAGATCGTGTTTATGCAACCTGCTTACTTTTTATAATAAAGTGACAAATGCATTGGATAAGAGCGTTGCATATGCAGTTGTTCCCCCATTATCCACAGGGAATACGTTCCAACAAGACATCCCACACATACCTGAAACCGCAGATAGTACCAAATCCTATATATATATATATATATATATACTATGTTCTTTTTCTATACATGCATACCTATGATAAAATTTAATTTATAAATTAGGCACAGTAAGATATTAACAACAATAACTAATAATAAAACAGAATAATTATAATGACATACTGTAATAAAGTTATCTGAATGTTAATGGTTTCTTAGCATCCTCAGCACACACTTGTTTTTTTATGATTTATTTATTATTTTATAAAGTTGAGAACTTTCATCTTTTTCACTTTAATGAAGAACTTGGAAGAATATAAAGAATATAAAATGAAAAATATAAAGGAAGCTTTACACCTTCTCTTTGGCATATCTGAATTGCCAGCATGACTACTCATGAATTTTGGGCATTATTAAGTAAAACAAGGGTTACTTGAACACAATCATCACTATGATACCACAACAGTCGATCTGATAACCAAGAACTATTCAGAATGGCGTGCAATTCCAGATATTCCTGATTTCCAAAAGGCTGCAAAACAATTTGACAACTCGTTGCAAAGGTAGAAAAATAGCTTTTTCCACCTTTGCAACGAGATGTCCTGGTGTTCGACTACTTCTGGGATCAGCTGAACTGTCTATTACTAAAAGAAAGAGCCACATGGCTTCATTTTGATGATTTCGTAAGTTGACCTGAGAGCTTACAAGAATACAATTATCAGCATCCCCGAGCTACACTACCTACTTGACTTAAGTAGCTAAGGCAACTCAGGGATGCCGATGATTGTATTCTTGTAAGCTCTCAGGTCAACTTACGAAACTTTCAGAATTTCTACAAACATTCGGCTTCGAAATAATGTTTTATCTAATATCCATTTTGCCAATGTAAAAATTGTTTATTTCTGGAATTTTCCATTTAATATTTTTCCTCAGGTTTGACCGCAGATAACTGAAACTGTGGAAGAGACTACGGGACAGTGGTATATTTAGATTTTGCAAAAGATATTTTATAAATTTCCACACGACAAGCTGGTAATTAAATTGGAATGTATGGGGCTGAATAGTAGAGTAGTTCACTGGATTGGCTGTCTGATAAGTATCAGCGAGTTGTTTATAAAGGAGCGATATCTCAGAAGAGGAAAGTTACTAGTGGTGTATCCAAAGAGTCTGTTTTGGGTCCACTGTAGTTTAATTTGTATGTAAATGATATTGAGAGAGGTCTGAATGGTGATATGAAGTTGTTTGCAGATCATGCAAAGTTGGGACGAGCTATCAGGAGTAGAGTGGATGCAGTGGCTTTGCAAGAGGACTTGAATACCAATTATATATCTGGTTTAATCCTTTATCCAAGTGTAAGCAAACAAAGTTGCACCTGAAGTATTTTCAGGACTGGGGCAAATCGTGGCAAAGGTGGTATAACTTCTCATCACTTGCCTTAGTATCCCATAATGTGAAGCATGTCTCCTTGCAGACATGTATAATGCTATGCATTAAAGGAAGGGTCACTAACTAGACCAGTTTAGAACTTTGAGGTCTTATCAGTGGGAGCCAGATCCAGAGGGGGACTTGAATACACTGGCTGAATGGATTGGGATGTCAATTCAATGTTGCAAAATATAAGGTTTTGAAATTTGGGAAGCAGAGATGGAATGTAGAATACACCATCAGTGGAAATATCTTAGAAGAGGTAGAGGACATGAGAAATCTGGGAGTGATTGTATACAAGGACCTAAAATTTCGGGGACATGTTGCTAAAATTGTGAGGACGGCACAGCAGATAATGGGATAGATGTGAAGGGCACTAACTTGTAGAAGTAAGGATGTTATTTTTCCCTTGTATGAGGCTTTGATCAAACCACATGTGCACAGATTTGCTCAAATAGTTTTCAAAAAGATGAAGATGTACTGGAAAATGTTCAGAGACGATTGGTTAAGGTGGTCTCTGGAATGTTGAATGTGAAGGCAGACTGACAAAATGCAATTTGCAGAAATTGTGGGACAGGAGGAGGGGAGGGGATATGATTGAGACATGTAAGCTGTTAAGAAGTTATTACCAGATTAATGTAGGGAGGTTTTGCATAGAATGGGGAAAGACAGGAAGACAACAAGAAGTCTTCCCTGGTAGCTGTATGAGGAGAGTGTAAGCAAGGGGGTGAGTATCAGGTTTTTTGCATGGAGAGTGGTACGTGATTGGAATGCGTTGCCCAAGAGTATTTCAAGCGCAGAGACAGTAAACATATTTAAGGTGCAGTATGATAAACTGTGTTGGACTCCCCATGATGTCTTTGACTCCATGAAGGTTTTTTCTAATAATAATAATAAAAAAAAACTTGGATAACCAACATATTTCAAAAGAGTTAACCATAGGTGTCGATGATTCATAATTTCAAGGTATCTTTTGTATTTATTTTTAAGAACAGATCAATATGTTTCTCAAACATTATATTACATTATATTTAAACATCATATGTCTAAATCACAAAAAACAGGTTGTCATAGACATATCACAGAATTTGAACTCATCACACCAACTGCAACTACAATATAAATAAAAATGCATCTATGAAACAACTTTTTTTTTAATGCTACAAAAACAAGTTTCAAAAATGCATGCATGCCACTAGCTATAACCAATTTCATAGCCCATGCCAACATTAAAATAGTGGATTGCAGTTAGTTGCCCAGACTTGGGTTACAATTTAATTCTTAATTTTTCTCAGGTGAAACACATTCAGAATATTTTAAGCCAATTCCTTAAACACTGTTTCATAGCTGTTGTAAGAAGTATAATGAGTACTGGCAGGTAACAGTTCAGTGGTATGCCTAACCAGATTTCTTAATTCTTTTGTATTCCAGCATTATTTAGCATCAGCAGGTAGCTAGGTATTTTAGCACCCTTGGCATATTTGTAGCAATACACCTTGCATGGTGTGAAAATTTCACTATCTGGTAAAATATCCTGTCATCAGCACCCTCGGAAATTACCTAAATGTCAATATCATTTGGTTTATGTACATGTTATAACATTAGGATGATTTTTTTTTTTTTTAAGAGAATGGAATAGTGACTTTGGGAATGGCAGCAAAGGTGTAGTCTTATTAGTACCACATTAACTAGCTTGATGTAACTGTTCTTTAGTACATAAGCAATACATGACTGATGGCAGTAATATAATCTGGCAAAATTTTTATTTACTTTTTATTTTATCTTTTCTTTTTAATTTTTTTTATTTATTTAATTTTTATTTAAAAAATTTTTTTTTTGTTATTTAAATAAACATGAGAAACTACTGCATTGTGAAAATATACACAAGCTAGTCTAACCATATATTATTATTATTTCGGGCAACTCCAAGGAGTCGACAGACTCGTCGAGGGAGGCCCTAACATTATTATTATTATTATTATTCCGGGCAACTCCAAGGAGTCGACAGACTCATCGAGGGAGGCCCAAACATCATGTCAAGAACAACTATTCGACATTCACACAGTATCTATCATACCTTGCCTTCAACTCATTCACGGTCGTAGCACCCACAACAGACTCTGGCAACTTATTCCACTCATTCACCACTCTTCAAGTAAAAAACCTAGCTCTAACACCCTTGTTAACCACATTCTTGCCCAGCTTCCATGAATGGCCCTTAGTCCTCCCACTACCAGTCCTATTTTCAAAAATATCTTCTGGATTAATCTTATAGAAACCCTTCAGTAATTTGAAGGTCTCAATCATATCACCCCTTTTCCGCCTATCGACCAATTTCTGCAACCCACAAATATTCAACCTATTCTCACAAGGTTCATTTCACATACCTGCTATCATCTTGGTCACTCATCTCTGGATCCTCACCACTTCCTCCCCTTTAAGAAACCCTGGTGCCCATAACTGGGCACGGTAGTCCAGATGGGGTCTTATCAAGGCTCGATACAGAGGAACAACAACTTATTTGTCTCTGCATGTAAAAGTATTTTTCAGAAGCCAAGTGATTTTATGAGCTGATTTAGCCACTTTTGCAATGTGCCCCCTAAACTTCAACTCCCAATCCACCAACACTTATTCAACAACTATTCAACCTATTCTCACAAGGTTCATTTCACATACCTGCTATCATCTTGGTCACTCAACTCTGGATCCTCACCACTTCCTCCCCTTTAAGAAACCCTGGTGCCCATAACTGGGCACGGTAGTCCAGATGGGGTCTTATCAAGGCTCGATACAGAGGAACAACAACTTATTTGTCTCTGCATGTAAAAGTATTTTTCAGAAGCCAAGTGATTTGATGAGCTGATTTAGCCACTTTTGCAATGTGCCCCCTAAACTTCAACTCCCATTCCACCAACACTCCCAAATCCCTGGCCTCATCAATCTCCTGGAGTACAGTTCCACCAATGTGATATACTGCTGCTAATCTTTTCACTCCAAAATGCATAACCTTACACTTTGCCCATTAAACTGACATCCATTTTCCCTAGCCCAATCCTCCAAACTATCCAAATCATCCTGCAAAATTTTGACATCCTGTGCACTCACAACTGCTCTACCCAACTTTGCATCATCAGCAAACAAGTGAACACTTCCTCTCAGATACTTTCCTATATCGTTAATGAACAAATTGAAAAGTAGCGGTGCAAGAACAGAACCCTGCGGCACACCACTAGTCACAAGCCGTCTTTTCGACTCCACTCCTGAATAAACCACTCTCTGGTATCTCTCCATCAATCACCCACCTATCCATCTCACCAACCCTATATCCGTACCCATCTGCTCCAGATGGGTATGGATATAGGGTTATATGAAACTACATGAAACTCTAATTTACTGATTACAGTTTCATGTAGTTTCATCTATCCAATCCTGTATTCTTCTCTTGACTAATTTCTCCAAGACCTTGACAACGATTCTTGATATGCTAATCGGTCAGTAATTTCCAACAGCAGTCTTGGAACCTCCTTCATGCAGTGGAACTATTTTTTCCTCTTTCCACCCCCTCAGGACTAACCCCAACCTGAGACTTAAACAAAATGGACAAGGGTACTGACAATTCTTTAGCCACTTCACGTACGACACGATCTGGTATACCATCCAATCCCACATATGTATTGACATTGAGGTTTTTGCAATAGACTACTCACTTCCACTTCATTCACGACAATTCCCGTATAATCTATTGGTTCATTCATTTCTGCAATGTCACCACCTGGAAGATATATTCTTGGAAAGTGCTTGCTCAGCAATTCAACTATATCAACTGATTTGGTTACCTCCCTACCATCGGCATTCTTTAAATCATTCTGCCATATACATTTTTTCTTTTACTTGCAACATATCGAAAAAACTGTTTAGGATTCTCTTTAGCCTGCATGGCCAATGTTCTTTCGTAATCCTTTTTGCTTTTCTTACCACACTCGCTACCCTTCTGGCATGCGCTTTATACCGTTCATGTGCCTACCGGTCACCTTTCTCCTTAAATTCCCTCCATAGTTGTTTCTTTTTTTGCAGCTCAAGCTTAATGGTGTTATTCATTCATTTAACCGCTACTTGATTTATTATTCGGATGCTAGGTATACAGTCAGCCAGTGCTTCATGCAAACACTTCTTAACCGCCTCCCATGCACTACAACTTCTAGCCCTTGCAGTTGTACATGCCATGGCACTGAACCAATCAAACTCCTAGGCTTGTCATACTTACCAGCCCGATAATTCCACATGTACCCTGTCTTAATTGTAAATTCCACTCCTTTAGCGACCTCCCAAGTCAAGACCCTATGATCACTCTCACCAATTGGTGGCAACGTGGTCATATTCATTACAGCCAAATTCTCAGATGCAATTACTAGTCAAGCACTCTCTGACCCCTAGTATTTTCCATTATATGCTATCGCAGATAGTTATCCCATAATAACAGCATAAAATCCAATTCCTTCCTCCCATGTGTCCTCTCCTCCTAATCAATGTTACCATAGTTGAAATCTCCCATAATAATTACCCTCCTTCCATTCATTTCTTCTATTTGCTTATGCATGCTATCTCCACCATCTATTCCATCACCAGGTCTATAGCAGCACTCAACTGTATATTTTGTTCTGCTAGTTTCAATCTCACACCAAATAGCCTCAAATGTGCTCTTTTCTCTATCCTGCAGTTCCACTTCTATTCTTCTTGGCTGTAGCTCATCAGCTATGATCAATAACACTCTCCCCCGCCATTTTATTCTCCCTGTAACTCCTGAACACACCATACTCCTCACAGTCAATCCCACTAGTTGTGTCATCTTCTGTCAGCCATGTTTCACTAATGCCAAAAACCTATGGTCTGGAAGTGCCAACCAAGGGCTAAAATTCTTCCTTGTTGTTCCTAATACTTCTGGCATTTGTATACCTGAATTGCAGAAGCCGATTTGTCCCATCCCTATTTTGATGCCTTACACTAACTATCCCATGCTGATTCGTGGTCTTTCCTACTCCTTGGGCATATTTCATTTATTTATTATTTATTTATTTTTATTTTCTTTTATTTAATTTTTTTTTCTTTTTGTTTCCTTGATCACAGCAATATTCATGGAGGAATATTAAATTATACAACACGATATTGTAATGACTGGTGTAATTACCTAAATGATAACGCTTAATAATTAAGTGATTGACAGAATTCAAACCCTAGCCTTGGAAATACCCAAGTGTGAATCCCAGCAAAGACAAAAAATAATTTTATAACATGGTTTCAACTGACAGTGAGTTAGCAATACAGAGGCAGATGGTTTTTTTTTTTTTTTTTTTTTCCAGAAAATAGATAAACCATCCAAATAATATACACCATCAACAGACACTGCAGATAACCACTGCCACAACATTAATTAGGATTACTGAGCTCACCGGATTGAATAATTAACAAATTGCATTACCTCTTGATTCTTTAATTTGTTTCTTGATTTAATTTCTCTAACTTCCAGTTCTTCTCCAAATTCTTTAATAACCGCAGCTTTATAGTAGTTCCTGTGTTGTATGTTATGAATTTGTACAGGCCATTTAGTGTTATATTTATAACGAAACACTTCGTGATAAATATTTTGAGTCAAGCTTTTCTTTCCCATAAATAATCCATTCCAACCACAAAACACCAAATGATGTCTGCAATTAGTATAACTTTTCACTGAGAGAGCCGTTATGCAGTTGGCTTGAAAGTGTTTTACTTTTGAAGTGCTTAAATAATAACTGAACAACGTCGAAACAATTCTACAATTCATTCTTAAAAGAGTATAAATTCTGCCTTTCACTAAGAAATGTTTATTTCATTTGGCTTCATCAAAGTCCATAGAACTGATGGTTGGAGAGGGGGGAGGAATGATTTTAATTAAACTTGATTAAACATGATTGTTTTAAAAATGCCTTATACAGATCATGGTTAAAACGAGTCTGTTTATAGATTTCATCACTCTGAACACGAATCACTTTTGCAAACAATAATCAAATATCGAAAGAAGAGGAATATATATGCAATAATTTACACTAATAGCTTCAAAACTACCATTACAGGAAATGATGCAGTTCCACATTTTTAAATCACACACATTTCGATAGTAGCGCCATTCCGAAAAACAGCCTATATATATATATATATATATATATTTTTTTTTTTTTTTAAATTTTTTTTTAAAGAATTGAATGATATAAATTGAGAGTAAAGGGGAAAGGTTTAATGGTATCACACGACTAGTTTCGGCTTTTTACAGCCTTCTTAAGGTGTTTTCATAAAAGAAAAGATAAAACATTAAACATTGAAGATAAAAAAAACTGTGAACAGCACATGAAAGTCACTATACATATTTAACGCGAAAACGTTGTCGTTAACGTATTCAAAGCTGTTCCTTCGTTGGCCACGTTATTGGGTGAGCGCGTGCGTATAGCATCTCGTGAGCGCCAGTATGTGATCACAGCAGAATGACAGTCTGGGAGGTTATAGCTTAAATTATTATTATTATTATTATTATTATTATTATTATTATTATTATTATTATTATTATTATTATGTGACACCTCCAGGGAGTCCAAAGACCCATCGAGGGAGAGTGTGCAAACAGCATCGAACGATTGATCCCCTTATTTAAATGTACAGGGATGAGGATGATTTCTGTAGATTCTAAAATTTTTCTCTCCAATTCGTCATGGCAACGGAAAGTGTTGTTAGATCTATCCCAAAGAATTGTATGACTATGGTTTTGATCATCAGAATCGGCAGAAAAAAGGATATGGCTGGATAAAGCACTAGCATGTGTTCTCTTGTAAATGGTATCCCTCCTGTGCTCCTCCATACGCAATTCGATAGACTTATCCGTCTGGCCAAAGTAAGAAAAGTAGAAGTCACACCATATCTTGTATACACCGGGATAATTTAGGTTGTGATGGCTAGGCTTTGGACGGCTCACTAGAGAACGGATCTTAGGAAGCAGAGTGAATAAAGTTTTAATGTTATATTTTTTTGAGAACCTTGGCTAATTTTTGAGAGACTGAGCTTATGTATGGCATAAATAAATTGCCTTTAACATTATTCAGTTCTTCAGTATGGCAACTAGTAGGATTAAAAAGGTATTTTTAGTAGTTTTTTGAGAATAACCATTCAGACTGAAAGTAGATCTAAGAAAATTGATTTCTTTATGAAGATCATCTGAGCGGTCAAGAAGAGAGCGGGCTCTATGTCCCAAATTAGAAATAATTCGAAGCTTCTGAGGAGGGAAATGATTGGATTGACTATGGAAATATCTATTGGTGTGTGTGTAGGTTTTCTGTACATCGAAATATTAAGTTTTTCAGAAGAACGGATCAGTTTCACGTTCAGGAAAGGCAAGGAACCATGAGTTTCAAACTCAGCTGTGAATTGGATAATCGGGTGATGACTATTGAGATGTTCAAGAAAATCCAGCAGAGAATCATTTCTTAGATCTACTTTCAGACTGAATGGTTATTCTCAAAAAATTACTTAAAAATATCTTTTCAATCCTCCTAGTCGCCATACTGAAGAAATGAATAATGTTAAAGGCAATATATCTATACCATACATAAGCTGAATCTCTCAAAAATTAGCCAAGGTTCTCAAAAACTATAACATTAGAACTTTATTCACTCCACTTCCTAAGATCTACTCTCTAGTGAGCCGTCCAAAGCCTAGCCATCACAATCTAAAATATCCCAGTGTATACAAGATTTACACTATAGATATGTTGTGACTGTGACATTCCTTACTTTGGCCAGACGGATAAGTCTATTGAATTGGGTATGGAGGAGCATAGGAGGGACATCACTTACAAGAGAACGCGTGCTAGTGCTTTATTCAACCATATCCTTTTTTTCTGCGATTCTGATGATCAAAACCATACTCATACAATTCTTTGGGATAGATCTAACAACATTTTCCGTTGCCATGACGAATTGGAGAGAAAAATTGTAGACTCTAGAGAAATCAACCTCAACCCTGTACATTTAAGCTACAACCTCCCAGACTGTCATTCTGCTGGGATTACATGCTGGCGCTCAACAGATGCTATACATACGCACTCACCCAACAATGTGGCCAACGATTTGAATACGTTAACTACAACGATTTCACGTTAAATACGATTTCACAGTTTTTTATCTTCAATGTTTAATGTTTTTTTTTTCTTCTCTTTTATGAAAACATCTAAAGAAAGCTGTAAAAAGCCGATATTAGTCATGTGACATCATTAAACCTTTTTCCTTTACTCTCGGTTTATTTCGTTCAATTCTTTTAAAAAATATGTTTAACAACTGAGTAAATCAACCTTATATATATATATATATATATATATATACTTATAATAAAACTGCTCATGGTTATCAAACTGCGCAAAAGAGTGCAAAGCTATCTCACCTTTTATACATGGACGATCTGAAGTTGTATGCAAAATCAGAGAATGAACTCGGATCGTTGATAAACACTGTGCACATATTCAGTCAAGATATATCAATGGATTTTGGCTTAGACAAATGTGCAATTGCTCGAGTAACAACAGGAAAGTTTGAAGACATGAACGAAATCGAGCTGCTCAATGGTGAAATAATCAAAGCAATAAAATTCGAAGACAGCTACAAATATTTGGGGATTTTAGAAGCATCACAAATTCTGCACAATAAGATCAAAGAAAGAACTAGAGCAGAATACATAAGATGGTTAAGAAAACTCCTTACGTAAATGATTAATGCTAGAAATTTGATAAAAGCAATTAATACCTGGGCCATATCTGTTCTGAGATATTCAGCAGGCATTGTTGAATGGACCCAGCTAGAGATGGAAGATTTAGATCGAAAAACTCGAAAATTAATGACAATGCACCATGCCCTCAATCCTCGCAGTGACATTGATAGGCTATATCTATCACACAAAAAAGGAGGTAGAGGATTATTAGAAGTGAAGCAAGTTCTTCAAGAAGAAAAACGAAATTTAAATGATTATCTGCAGCAAACAACGGAAAAATTTCTAATTGAGGTAAGGAAAGAGGGTTTATTTAAACCCATGGAGACAAAATTGGAATACAAAACGAACCAAGTAAAAGTGAGAACCGAAAGATGGAAAAATAAGGCATTGCATGGAAAATACCTTCAGAACATAGAGGACAGCGATGACAGCAACTTGACCCGGCAATGGTTGAGAAGTGGAGCACTAAAGAAAGAAACAGAATCGGTAATTTTTGCATCACAAGAACAGGCCATTAAAACCAACGTTATGAAGGCAAAAATACAAAAAAATTCAAGAAGACAGTAAATGTAAATTGTGCAAAGAAAAGGAAGAAACGGTAGACCACATTCTAAGTGGATGCAGCAAAATCGCACAAATTGAGTACCGTAAAAGGCATGATAACATAGCCAAGATAATCCACTGGCATTTATATAAAAAGTATGGGTTTGAAGTATCTAAAGACTATTGGAAGCATAAAGTTCACCAGAAAGTGGTTGAGAATGAAAAAGCTAAAATACTCTGTGATTTCAAAATCCAGACTGACAAAAGCTTGGAATGCAACGCACCCGATATTACAGTGGTTGAAAAAAAAGTGAAAACAAGGGTTTTACGTTTATTGAAATATCAGTACCAGGAGATAGTCGGATTGACAACAAAGAAAATAAAAAAATTACAAAATATCGAGATTTGCAAATCGAAATTGAACCTATCTGGCAATAGAAAACGAAAGTTGTTCCCAATATAATAGATGCTTTAGGCGCCATCCCTAAAACATTGAAAACACATCTAGAAGCACTCGAGTTAGATGGATTAAAAATTGGGCAGCTGCAAAAGGCCGCTTTGTTCGGCACAACTTTCATTTTCAGAAAGTATTTCCACAACTCATAGGCCCTTGGGTATGGCTCGAAATAGTGGAATATAACCAGCCTTTTCTTAAGACTGAGGAAGCAATCAAGCTTTGATGAATATTATATATATATATATATATATATATATATATATTAAAAAATAAATATTAATGACTTTAAACCCAGATAAAATATTCAGTTTTAATGAAAATGATACAAATAGTTTCAGCCTTTTACAGACTTCACCAGGTATCCACTAAAGGTAGAACACAATAATAAAAATTGAAGTTACAAAAAACTGAGAATTACAGGTAAAAAATTGCAATACATAATTGACACAAAAAACATTGTTTTTTTCAAGTTGTTCTATCAAACGCGCTATTGTTTGTTGCATGCATGCATGCTTGCAAGTTTTCGTTAACGCCATTATTGAACAAACTGCAGCAAGGCTATCCGGGATGTTGTAACTCAAATTGCTGTTCAAATGTTCAGGATTAAGGAGGATTTCCCTGGACTCAACGATTTTCCTTTCAAACTTATCACTGCAGCGAAAAATATTTTCGGATTTATCGCAGCAAACTGAGTGACTCTGTAGATCATCATTGGAATGGTTTGAGAAAAGAACATGACTGGATAGCGCAGATGCATGTGATCGTTTATAGGAGATGTCTCTCTTATGCTCCTCTATACATATTTCAATAGATCTGTTAGTCAGTCCAAAATAAGGAATATTACAATTGCTCCATAACTGAAAACACCTGGATATTTCAGGTTATGATGAATAGGCTTCGGTTGGCTTATAAGAGAACGGACTTTAGGGAGTGTAGTGAAAAACGTCCTGATATGGTATTTTTTAAGGACTTTAGCCAATTTATTGGAGCCTGAACTAATGCAAGGGATTGAGATGCTAACTTTTGAAATCAGTCGTTTCCGCAGTACATTGCTTAGGAGGATCCAGAAGAAATTTCTTAATCGTTTTTTCAAAATATCCATTTATTTTTAAGCAGTCACTATTTTCAACACTAATATTCCTTGGCAAAAGAAGTAAAATACCAGGGAATCAAACTAGATAACCGATCAGCTTAACCCCACATCATCTGCAACAAAGCCAATTCGGCAATAGTCCAACTCTATCCTCTACTTAACCGAAGAAGCAAAGTCAATACAGAAAACAAACTGCGAATATACAAAGCAGTCATTAGACCCATACTAACACACGTATCACCAGAGTGGAGCCACGCCTCTCCTAGCAACATCAAAAGACTTCATATACTCCAGAATAGGTGCCTCAGAATGATCTTTTATTCCCCATGGTTTGTATGGAATACTCTCCGAAGTTTCTCATCCAGATAGCCAAGAAGTACTTTAATCTGCAATCCCTCCATCCCAACCAGCTCATTCGAGAATCATCAAATTACGATAAAAATGATAGATGGAAACATAAATGCCCGAATGCAGTTCTGATCACTGATTTAAAAGACTCTACACAGCCCTAATTCGGGCGAGCCAGGCGCTCAAAAATCTCTCTCTATAAATAAAAATAAATAAAAAAATTTATTTAGGGACTGTCCTAAGGAGTGACGTCCATCTTGCCATAAAAGTCTAAAGATAGAAGACACACACACACACACACACACACACACACACACACACACACACACACACACACACACACACACACACACACACACACACACACACACACACACACACACACACACACACACACACACACATTAAAAATGAAGTCAGGGAGTCTCTTAACGCTACACACATTTTCTATTCAGGTAGTAAAGTTTGCATGAATCATGCTAGCAAATATTAAATATGAAGAGATCGGCCAAGCGATTTAGCTCTGAGTAACTTTTTCAATATTTACTAAAATAAAGAACCAAAAGGATTCAGTTCGGCGATGAAATTTATAAAAATTAAGTGTATATTAGATCCAGCATTATTCCAAAGCCGAATGTAGAAACTATGAGAGTTTCGTAAAAATAAGTTGACCAGAGACCTTACGGGAATACACCCGAATGCATTTCCGAGTTGCCCTAGCGTAGACCATTTAGAAAACATTAAAATGCTGCTCAGGCGTCCATATATTCGCTTTCGAATTAGTCCGTTTTTGATCAGGTTTCACTAGCCTGACAGCTCTTTCGAACTAGTTCTCTTCAGAGACCAGGCAGAGATTCGGATTTGAAATAATGCCGGATCTAATATCCACTTGATTTTTATAAATTTGCATTGCCGAATTGAAGCCTTTTTTGCTGTTTATTTTAGTAAGTACTTTTACGCACCGACCAAGAGTTCGCTTACCTCTCCAACATTTCAAGTTCCTTAGTATTGAAAGTGTTTACTCTTTTAAGGTTTCTTCCGGCGTC
This sequence comes from Typopeltis vanoorti, assembly GCF_054136105.1. Lineage (NCBI taxonomy): Eukaryota > Metazoa > Arthropoda > Arachnida > Uropygi > Thelyphonidae > Typopeltis > Typopeltis vanoorti. The sequence goes on along the minus strand of NC_143549.1, from coordinate 46,868,938 downwards.
AGGCCTGTTCCGTGGGTTTGCACCCTCTGCGTGAAAACTTTTTCTGGCCCCCTTCCGTTAAAAATTAAAAGATCCCGAAGTACAATAACACGTTCCGAATCATTTTATTATACTGCACATTAAGAGGAATGTACATATATTAAAATAAAGAAAAAAACACAAATAGTAAAAAAAAAGTTTTACTCTTTAGTAGAAGAAGCTTACTCAAGTAATTTGGAAATAAATATGTCCGTATGTTTATTTTCATTACGAAAACAAGAGATTCCATTCAATTATGTATTAAGCATAAAATATTTATTTTTTGTTTAGTGTTAATTACTTTGTTTTTGTATATTTATATTACCATTCTTATTATTTATTGTATGCAGCCATTATTACATGCATCCACTGCGCATTCTCTGTTTTACTCCTAGAATGCTTGTTCAGAGCAGTGATTAACATAAGTTGTGTTATAGCTCATACCATTTATTTAATTACCTGGCGACTCAATCCCTCACTGAAATCTCTCACATTCGAAGGTGACAAATATGCACAAACAGTTCAGTGTATTATTTATTCCCTATTTTTTTATGAAAGTGTTCGATTATACCGCCCTGGTTCATTGCACCCTTTCACTCCTGTACGGAACGGGCCTGTCTTGGGTCTTGTCCCATTGAGAGGAGGGGGCTTAAAATTTCGGGGAGTTGCCTTGAGAGAACAATTTGAGTCTCTGGGGAAAGTGTTTTCCAGTGTGGCCTGTTTGGGGTCTTGTGGGTGGATGCTCTTCCTTGTAAGATGAGCAGTACAGTTCAGTGGTAGGACAAGCCTGTCACTCAGTGGAACCACCACTGAGTTGGACGATCCTTCAGTTACTCGTAAGGGAGTTTCCCCTTGAGAGAGCAATTAGAGTCTCCGGAGGAAAGTCTTTTCTGGAGTGGCTCATGTGGGACCTTGTCGGTAGATGTTTTTCCCTGGAACATGGGCGGTTCTGCTCAGTGGTGGGGTGAGCATGTCACTGAGTGGAACCAACGCATGGTTGGACAGCCACTCGTACGGAGTGGAGGATCGGCTAATTTCTCAAGAGGGCTTTACTTCAATAGTTGCATGGTCTCTGAAGAGAAGCAGCTGTTTGTCCATTGAAACCTTATCAAAAACGGACTAACTAGAAAGTGAATATATGGAAGTCTGGGTATCGTTCATGTTTTCTAAATGCCAGCTGATATATTCCTGTAAGCTCTCTGGTCAACTTATTTTTACGAAATTTTCACAGTTGTTTCTACATTCGGCTTTGAAATAATTCTGCTTCTAATATCAGCTCATAATAACTCAAGGCTTTCAGAGAGGAGTATATGGCAGAGTATTGCCACAACCTAAAACTAAAATTTGGCCAATTATTGGTAGAAGATAAAGTAATAAAACTATCATGATGTCATTGACGTTTGTTTATTTTAAAAAAAGCATATGATATCATAATTAAAAAAAAACACTAAGTCTCAATTTGGCACAGTTAATAGCCTAAAGAATTCTTAAAAAAAAATCAGCTGCCTTTTTATTCTCATATAGGGAGTAGGCTAGGCCGTTTTAGACCTAAATAACTTTTGGAGACTGAGTGAGCAGTTCAATCTACAGTAGTACCTAATCAGAGAGAGAGCTGGCCCAAGGCTATCTCTAATTAAGCAACATTCAGTGAAGAGAAAGAGAGGGTTCAACAAGTGCAGCCATCTTTTGGTTCCTAACACAATATATTTAATGTCTTAAATAATGTGTGTTCTACAGTCGATTTTCCTGAGTTTAAGGGACGATGAAATCGAGTTTCGGGGAGAAGAAACCCGCTTGCCCGTGCCAGAGATCGAATAACTTTCAAACCAGTCGAAAAAAGCTTAGAAACATTTCCTCTAGTCGCCAACTACATTCGAAAGCAAGTAACCTTCGTGCGGTCAAGCGCTGTGGTGTGCAAACGCCACATTCACTGGGCTACACAGGCTCCTAAAGAATTCTTTTTAACTTTAAATTAAAGCTGCCTAATGACTTCAATTCAGCATGTTAATAGCTTCAAGATTTCGGTTCAGCATAATAAATTTTGAACCTTTAAAGTTTCAAAACTGACCAAAAGCATATGGAAATACACACTTCCGAATCAGAGTTGCACATATATCACACAACTTAAAGCATACGATCTAGGTCTAGAAGACAAGTCTGTTCGTCTTTTAATGGCTATTGATGGCGTTACTAGAGTCACAGTTATTTCTAACCCTTGCTTCTCATCAGACAACAAATAGTAATTTAAAATGACAAAAATTCACTTTTTTGAATATTTAGCGATCTCATGTAAAAAAGTTGAATAATTCACGGCAATAACGTAATAAATAGAAAAGCGACATAAACATTGTAGTCAATTTAGAACCTTTTTTTTTACATTCAAATTCAGTTACTCTTGGTTATAAAAATAAAAAATATCAAATAAATTATTTTAAAATCATTTATTTGACAATTTATTAAACGAGTAGAAGTCAGCCTCTTTTTTTAACTATCGAAGTGTACTCATGTATAGAGATATAATGCCTACAAAATACAACTTTCTGAAAATGAATTATTCATATATATATATATATATATATATATATATATATATACACATCAACATCAATATATAAATTACATCAACAGATCTAGTATAAAGACAATAGTACATTTAAAAACAGGAATGTGAGCTTGAGTTCCAATTAAAGTTGGCTATGTGCGTGAACTGCCGCGAGTGCGTCAATACTGAACAGTGGCAATATGTGCATCAGAGAGATTGAAACTAAGGCTGTTGTTAATACGTGATGAATCTAGTGAGCTGTGGCTCGATGTGCTAGGGTTGAAATAATACCAAATGTTTGTGGAAGGTAGTGATGGGAAGAAGCGTGAAGGTATCTGTCTGTGTGAGTCGGTTTTCTAAAAATTGAGATTTTTTTGTTATCAGTGCATCTCATAAGTTTTTAAGTCCAGCAAGGAGAGACAGTCGTTGGATTCCAGTTCGAAGGTAAAATTGATAATTTCATGAAACTTGTTGAGGTGGTCTAGAACCAAATTGAGGTTGTTGATACCGTGTGTTCCCAGATGATAAAATGTTTAGAAAACCGACTCACACAGACAGATACTTTTATGCTTCTTCCCATCACTACCCACCCAAAAAATTTTGTATTATTTCAACCCTAGCACATCGAGCCAGATCTTTACTTACAGATGAAACAGAAATTGAAAATGAACTCTATTTTCTTAAAAGGACTTTTGTGAACAATGGTTTCTCTGTTAAAAAGATTGATAAAGTTTTCTCTTTCCATCGCTCTACTCTTACTGAAGATTCTTCTCCTCCTAGAGCTTTTATTTCATTGCCATACATCATTTCTCTCCCCAAAACTAGCAAAAATTCTTAAGAAATTTAACATTAGAACTTGTTTCACTACGTTTCCGAAACTTCGCTCCATACCAAGTAAACATAAAGTGAAACATCTCCTACTCAGTGTCCAGGAATCTACAAGATTTTTTGTGATTGTGGAAAGCCATATTATGGCCATACACCTAAATCCATTCTTTTGCGTATGGAAGAACAACCGAGAGACATTTCCTACAATAGGACCAGAGCCAGCTCTCTCTCTCTCTCTCTCTCTCTCTCTAGCCACGTTCTCTTCTATATTAACTCAGATGAAGGCCGCCAAAACCTCGTAAAATGCCCAAAAACTTCTAATATCCATGTTTGTCATGATGAACTCGAAAGAAAAATCATCGAATTCAGAGAAATTTAGATTCATCACATATTAACAACAGTCTTAGTTTCAATCTCTCTGATGCACTCATTGCCACTGTTCAGTATTGGCGCACTCGTAGCAGCTCACGCACAAAGTCAAATTTAATTGGAACTCAAGCTCGCATTCCTGTTTTTAAATGTGCTGTTGTCTTTTTTACTAGATCTATTGATGTAATTATATCATGTCTCTGTTATTTTTTGTATAATTCTTTGCCTGTGATACCGGAAGAAGTTGAATCATTCAACGAAACTAGTTGAATCTTAACAATAAACCTTGTTTTTTCATCCTCAGTACATAGTCATTTAACTAATTATATATATATATATATATATATATATATATATATATATATATATATATATATATATATATATATATATATATATATATATATATATATATCAAAAAAAAAAAATCAGCTAACGCCTTTTTATTCCCGTATATACGGGAGTAGGCGAGGCCATTTAGCCCTATCTAACTTTTGGAGACTGAGTGGGCAGTTCAATCTCCACTGGTACCCAATCAGAGACAGATGGCCCAAGGCTATCACTAATTAAGCGGTACGCAGTGAAGAGAGACGGCTCAAATGTGCCGCCATCTCGTGGTCTCTAACCCTAACACAATGTATTTAATGTCTGAAATAATGTGGGTTCTACGGTCGATTTTCTTGAGTTTACAGGACGAAAAACCCGAGTTTCCGGGAGGAAAAACCTGCTTGCCCGTGCCAGAGATCGACTAACTCGGGAACCGGTCGAAAAAAGGCTTAGAAAAATTTCCTCTAGTCGCCGACTAGACTCGAAACCAAGACTTCCTTCGTGCGGCCTAGCGCGATGGTGTGCAAACGCCACATCCACTGAGCTACACAGGCTCTTATAATATATATAAAGTTTTTACCTTGGGGATAATATATATTTAGGATACAAAGTAATTTTATAAACTTGGGTTTTTTACTCCTTCTCCCAAATAAGCAAAACAATTAAGTTTGCGCCTGATTTGCGCCATATTGTATAACAGTATACATTTCTTAGTGAGATGTGTTTTACATTATGGGAAATACTAAGATTAGTGATCAGTGATTAGTGATTAGTGATTAGTGAATAGTGTTCTTTCAAACATTGTATTGTTTGTTCACGAGTGTCTGCAAGTGCCTGCTTGCAGACACTCGTGAACTCCAGTACTGAACAACAGCACAATCGCTATCAGGGATGTTGAAGCTGAAATTGTTATTTAAATATTCACGATTAAGGATGATTTCTCTGAACTCCACAATTTTTCTTTCAAACTCATCATGGCAACAAAAGATGTTTTTGGATCTATCTCAGCAGACTGAATGACCCTTTTGTTCATCATCAGGATTGTTCGAGAACAGAACATAACTAGACAAGGTACTGGCATGTGTTCTTTTGTAAGAGATGTCTCTCTTGTGTTCCTCCATACGTAATTCATTAAATTTATTTGTTTGACCAAAATTGGGATATTACAATCACACCATATCTTATGGACGCCAGAATGTTTCAGATTATGATGATGAAACTTTGGATGGCTTACTAGCGAGCGGATTTTTGGAAGTGTAGTGAATAAGGTCCTGATGTTGTACTTCTTAAGAACTTTAGCTAATTTTTTGGAAACTGAACTGATGTATGGGATGGAGATCTTACCCTTAAAGTTGGTTATTTCTTCAGTGCGTTGCCTAGCAGGATTTAGAAGAAATTTTTTTAATGATTTTATCAGAATACCCATTTGTCTAAAGACATGTGAGAGGTAATTAATTTATTTTTTGATATTCATCTGGGTCATTCAGAAGAGAGCGTGCTCTATGTCCCAAGGGTATATATATATATACCCTTGGGACATAGAGCCTGTGCATAGGAAAATGGCGGCCAGTAATGAAGGTTCCCCATCGTTATCAAAGAACGGTAGCATAAAAGAAATGAGTCAGTGTACTAGCTGTGAAATGTACGCTTTGCGGAGTGCGGTCGGAGTGTGGTTAGATGATGATAAAGGATTGAATGTGTGTAGAAAATGTAGGGAGAATGAGGAATTGAAGTGTATTTCGGATCGTGAGTGTGATATTTTTGTCAACCTTCAGAATGAAGGAAATAGGGATATGACAAGAAACGGCAAGGTTGTACATGAAAATTGTAAGAGTGTGAATGTAGAAAGTGTGAATGATAGTATAAATGGTTTCTCAGAGAACAAAAAAGATGAGATAGATGCATTGAGTGAGATCGCGTTGTTGAATAGTGCGATAGAAAGAGCAAAACAGCAGCTAGAGTGCATGAACAAAAGTAGACTGAATGAACCAACCAATAGTAAAAGGTATGACAGGAAAAATAGACGTATGAATGTGAACATGAACAAAATGAAGGATAGAGTGCTGTATGGAGACTCGTTAGTACGAGGTGTGATAGTAGAGGATTTGACAAAATCGTACCAACCTGGTGCGACCATAAAGGACATAACTGCGTCTATTAGAGAGCAAAAGGAAAAGGTGAAAGAAATGATTGTTGTGGCAGGTACGAATGATTTGAAAGGATATAAAATAGAAATGATAGAAGACCTGAATGAATTGTTTGAGGTAGCAAAAGAAAAGAGTGAGAGAGTTAGAATGATTAGTCTTTTGCCACGGTATGACAGTGATATTTTAAAAGGAGGGCTATAATTGCAAATGACTTTATGCGTGGGTTATGTATGACGAGTGGTGTGGAATTTGTGGATGTGTGGAGTGAGTTTGATGGGCGAAAGGATCTATATAAGATGGATGTCTTGCATTTCAATGGTTACGGTGTAAGAAGACTTGAGAAAGTGTTGTTGAATGTAGTGGATATGCAAATTCAGGGAAACTAGATTTGTTAGGGGGTGGGGGTAGAGATACAGTCCTTATGGAGGCAGTTGAATGTAAGAATGAATATAATATGCCAGAGCAAATAAGGACAACAAATCAGAGTGGGATAGTTAATATAAGGCATCATGGTAGGGTTGGGGCTAATGGGGGTCTTAAATTCATGTACACTAATACTAGGAGTATTAGGAACAAGAAGGAAGAGTTTTTTACCATGGTTGGCACTTCCAGACCACAGGTTATAGGTATTAGTGAAACATGGCTGACTGTAGATGATATAACTAGTGGGATTGAATGTGATGGGTATAGTGTGTTCAGGAATGACAGAGAGAATAAAATGGGGGGAGGAGTATTGTTGATGATAGCTGATGAGTTCCAGTCAAGGAGAATAGAAGTTGAATTGCAGGATAGAGAAAAGAGCACATTTGAGGCCATTTGGTGTGAGATTGCGGCTAGCAGAACTAAATATACAATTGGGTGCTGCTATATACCAGGTGATGGAAAAGCTGGTGGTGACAGTATGCACAAGCAAATAGAAGAAATGGGTGGAAGGAGGGTGATTATTATGGGAGATTTCAACTATGGTCGCATTGATTGGAGTGAGGAGAGGACACACGGGAGGAAGGAACTGGATTTTATGCGGTTATTAAGGGATAACTATCTGCGACAGCATGTAATGGAAAATACTACGGGTCAGAGAGTGCTTGACCTAGTAATTACATCTGAGGATTTGGCTGTAACAAATATGACCACATTGCCACCAGTCGGTGAGAGTGATCATAGGGTCTTAACTGGGGAGGTGGCTAAAGGTGTAGAATTTTCAATTAAGACAGGGTACATGTGGAATTATCGGGCGGGAAAGTATGACAAGCTTAGGAGTTTGATTGGTTCAGTGCCATGGCATTTACAACTGCAAGGACTAGAAGTTGATAGTGCATGGGAGGTAGTTAAGAAGTGCTTGCATGAAGCAATGGTTGACTGTATACCTAGACTCCGAATAATAAATCAAGTAGGGGATAAATGGATGAATAACACCATTAAGTTTGAGTTGCAAAAAAAGAAACAACTATGGAGGGAATTTAAGGAGAATGGTGACCGGCAGGCACATGAATGGTATAAAGCGCAGACCAGAAGGGTGACGAGGGTGGTAAGAAAAGCAAAAAAGGATTACGAAAGAACATTGGCCATGCAGGCTAAAGAGAATCCTAAACAGTTTTTTAGATATGTAGCAAGTAAAAGGAAAAATGTACATGGCAGAATGATTTTATAGAATGCCGATGGTAGGGAGGTAACTGAATCAGTTGAACTAGCTGATTTACTGAGTGAGCACTTTGCAAGAATATATCATCCAGGTGGTGACATTGCAGAAACGAACAAACCAGTAGATTATACGGGAATTGTGGTGAATGAAGTGGAGGTGAGTAGTCTATTGCATAACCTCAATGTCAATACACCTGTGGGATTGGATGGTATACCAGCTCGTGTAGTACGAGAAGCAGCTAAAGAATTGTCAGTACCCTAGACCATTTTGTTTAATTTGAGTCTCGGGTCTGGGTTAGTCCCGAGCGGGTGGAAAGAGGGGAAAATAGTTCCACTGCATAAAGGTGGTTCCAAGACTGCTGTTGTAAATTACCGACCGATTAGCATATCAGGAATCATTGTCAAGGTCTTAGAGAAAATAGTCAAGAGGAAAATACAAGATTGGATAGAAGAAAATGGGATACTGTATCGGGGACAGCATGGTTTTGTGAAGGGTAGGTCACGCCTCAGTAACTTGCTGACGTATTATAACACAGTGACGGCTGAACTGGATAAGGGTAATGGGTTTACGGTGATTCTACTGGACCTAGCCAAGGCCTTTGACAGGATTCCACATGGAATTCTAATCAGTAAATTGCAGCATATGGGAATGGACATAGGGTTGGTGAGATGGATAGGAGGGTGGTTGACGGAGAGATATCAGAGAGTGGTTTACTCGGGAGTAGAGTCCACAAGACGGCCTGTGACTAGTGGTGTGCCACAAGGATCTGTTCTTGGACCACTGCTGTTTAATTTGTTCATAAATGATATAGAAAATGATCTGAGAGTAACATTTCATTTGTTTGCGGATGATGCGAAGTTGGGTAGGGCAATAGTGAATACAGATGACGTCAAAATTTTGCAGGATGATTTGGACAGATTGGAGGTCTGGGCTAAGGAGAATGGATGTCAGTTTAATGTGGCAAAATGTAAGGTTATGCATTTTGGAGTGAAAAGATTGGCGGCAGTTTACTGCATTGGTGGAACCCTGCTCCAGGAAATTGATGAGGCACGAGATTTAGGAGTGTTGGTAGATAAGGAATTGAAATTTAGGGGACACATTGCAAAAGTGACCAAAACAGCTCATCAAATCACTTGGTTGCTGAAGAATACGTTGACAAGCAGAGACAAGCAGGTTATTGTTCCTCTCTATCGAGCCTTGATAAGACCCCATCTAGACTACTGTGCTCAGATTTGGTCACCTAGGTTTCTTCTTGATGGGGAGGAGGTGGAGGGGATCCAGAGGCGAGTGACCAAGATGACAGCAGGTCTGTGGTATGACCCGTATGAGAACAGGTTGAGGATTTGTGGGTTGCAAAAATTGGTTGATAGGTGGAGGAGGGGAGATATGATTGAGACATTCAAATTAGTGAAGGGTTTCTATAAAATTAATTCAGAAGATATTTTTGAGAACAGGGCTGGTTGTGGGAGGACTAGGGGACATCCATGGAAACTGGGCAAAAGTGTGGTTAGTAAAGGTGTTAGAGCCGGGTTCTTTACTTTTAGAGTAGTGAATGAGTGGAATGCGCTCCCTGAGTCTGTAGTGGATGCTGTGACAGTGAATGAGTTTAAGGCAAGGTATGATAGATACTGTATGAATGTCAAATAGTTGTGATGAATATGATTTGGGGCCTCCCTCGATGAGTCTAATGACTCCCTGGAGTTGCCAGTAATAATAGTAATAGTAATAATATATATACAGGGTGTTCGGGATAAATTTGACAGTTTCGTAAGGAAAAAGAAAATCTTCTTTGTATCTATTAAATTTAATGAATTGACAAAAAAACATTACAGGCAGAGTTAATTACAATACTATCAACAAGATTTACTCAAAATAACCACCATTAGCATCGATCACAGCTTCAATTCTGCTTCGGAACCTCGAACAAGCTGATGCTACAGTCTCCCTGGGAAGGGCAGCAAAAACTGTTTTAATTTTATCCATTAACTGGGCTTTTGTATTACTGGAAGTGCGATTGGTGTCTTTTTCAACTGCGCCCCATACAAAATAATCCATGGGGTTAAGGTCTGGGGAGTTTGGAGGCCAAACATTTGGACTGGTGAAGTCGTAGAAATTTTCAGACAACCATTTTTGACTTTTCCCAGAGGTGTGGCAAGGGGCCGAATCCTGCTGCCATACATACGGCCTACCATTGGCTACCCTTGTTATCCAGGGCTTGACTACAGTTAGCAACTCCACGAACAAAGCCCGAATTCCAATGCCAGGGTTCTTCAACACCTGTTCCTGCAGATTTGCGAGGAATTCTGCTGTACGAACGCAATCAGATCGTCTGCTAGGGATCTTTCTTCTTGCTACATCCTCGTAGTCACCATTGCAAGTCTCTAGTTCATGCCTGATTGTTTTTACTGTATTCAGGGAGCATTGGGCAGCAGTCGTAATATCCTTATTTTGATGGCGGGCACGAATCATCATGATACAAGTTACTCTCTTCCATGATTCAGGTGGGTTCCAGCTATCCATCCTTTCTGACATCTTGTATATGAATGAAGAAGGGTCCAAACTTTTAAATGAAGAGAAGTGTGTGTTAATACATGTAACTTACGGAAAAATATAATTAATTATAAATATGTCAAATTTATCCCGAACACCCTGTATATATATATATATATATATATATATATATATATATATATATATATATATATATATATATATATATATATATATATATATATATATATATATATATATATATATATATATATATATATATATATATATATATATATATATATATATATATATATATATATATATATATATATATCAGGCGCGAGTATTCTGAGTGTGCTAGGTGTGCGGTGCTCATCCATGAAATATCAGTATCACCGATATTATATTTTTGCATTTATTCCCGATAAAGACTCTTCTAATTGTTTCACGTGATTCCTAAAATTGAACACAGTACACTGATACTTGTCCTCTTCACGAGAGTAATGAAGCATTAGTGCTTCATGAAGAGGGAACCACTTTTCGACCTGTAAACATTGCGTCACATTCGCGTTAATAGCCCGGGTGTGCTTTCAAAATGCATACACCTTTCTGGCCTTTGAAATGTAGACGCGTTATTATTTTCTCAAAGCGAGTGATGGCAACACTGCAACGATGATAAGTTCGTTAGAACAGTACGAATGTGCACTGACATTTTGGCGTGTGTCGTGATATTGGCTGAGCTTTAAATAGCACGGAAAAGTCCGCTTGACCCACGCCATTTTAGAAACTTGCTCCGAGAGAAAAAAAGGTTTGTGCTTTCAGAATATTAATTACTATATGGCTGTTGTTAAAATGTATGGATTTTCAATTCTCCTGTGTCCCTTTTGAACGTTGAAAATTCCGAAAAGCAAGTGTGATTGTACGATTTAAAAACTCAATTTCCGTTTTTAAAAAAATCGACTAAATTGGACGTGACAGATAAAGTGGAGTGTACGGTTTGTGGTTGTTTGTTTAGCGTCGAGCATGGCGGAAAGTCCGACATTACCTAGCACATTGCTACGAAAAGACGTAAATCTGCACCTCGAGCTGGTACAAGTGCAAAAGTCAGTGATTTCTTTACCAAGAAAGAGATGGGAGGAAGAAGAAAAGAATCTTGCTGCAGAAGAAGCAACTTTCGCGTATCACACGTGTACAAACAAAAATTAATAACAGCTGAAATGAAGTTTATGAGAAAAACTGCAAAGTATATTCTATTGGATCACAAAAAATGAAGTAATTATGAAAGAATTAAACCAGGAATCGGTAATAGAAAAAATAAAAAAATATTAGCATAAATGGATGGAACACGTTTAAAGAATGAAAACAAAAAGAGTACCAACCCAAGGCTTAAATTACAAGCCATTAGGAAAAAAAGAAAAGCAGGACTTCCTCTGAAGGGATTCAATGATGACTAAGGCTTGTAGAGGCCATGCTAGGGTCTAAATCCTTGACCTAGCATGGCCAATCAAATCCCCTATCAATGAAAGAGTTTAGTAGCCTATCAGACTGCATTGTCCACTCATCAACAACCTCCGATCCGAAAACATCATCTCGATTTCAACTTTATCTAAGGTCTTGGTGGAACCAAGAATGCCCGTCAGCCAGAAAACATTCAACACAGACCATCGGATATATTTTGTACATACTCCACCACAACAAACACCCATAGCGTTTAAGCGTATACCGGATAAACCGTGTTATGTGAGATGTCATGGTCAAAAAACATCTTGATCCCAGTTGAACACAGTTTACCTCATCAGTTAATCAAATTACAGGTTCTAAAATAGCATGGGATAAATATTCCAAAAATGAAGAATAGAATGCCCATGATTTTTCTACTTAGACTATAACAAAAGTGTTATTGCTCATCCCAGAGCTATTGAATACACTTTAGGGGAAATTGCTGCCTGAATGTCAGCAAAAGTTTAATGTCCTCTTGAATTTTCAATATGGAATAAGCAGCAAGAGAAACAGAATATTTTTCTGCCAGTGGAATGAGTCATACAGTCAGTCCTTTGTTAAGGAGGAACTGAAAAAATGGCACTTTTACTGTCTCACCATAGTGCAGTTGGGCGTGATGATACCCATTATGAAATGATAAAATATCTTCTGTCACCTTCTATAGATCTCTTTCTCTTAATATAGAACAGAAAATCTTGCAGAGAAAGATTTTCTGGATTCTTCGCATAGGTCAGTTGGCATTACTATCACAAAAGCAGGATAGGATCCAACACAAGCAAATATCATACAAACTGTCTTTGTAAGATATTTGAGAAAATGTTTAATGCCAGACTTCTCTAGATTTAAACAGCAATGATTTCTGCAATACACAAAGTGGGTTTCGTAGATATCGTTGAAATTTAGACCACTTGATCGTTTGGAAACTTGTAACTTCCGTCTCAGAGGGCATCTTGAACATTGGTTCGAGAACTGACAACTGTTTTAGCTGTATTGCTGTATTTCCTGACATCTATCTCCTACCATATCCCACCTAATAGGTAATTTTGTAGTAGAGTTGCATGCCATTCAGCTTGCCTTTGCATATAAAAGAAAACCACTACCAAAAGTGTATAATTTATACAGACTCATTGAGATCTTTACTGGTTATCACCTCTCCTATGTATAATTAATCCACATGCAGTGCTGTATGAGGTGTTACAGCTGTTGTACAAAATGAAAAGTTTGTGCAACCTTAATTTTGATGTAATTTTTTTTTTTTTTTTTTTTTTAATTTTGATGTTCAGTTGTGCTGGATTCCCTGCTACATTGGAATTAAGGGAAATGAGACTACAGCTTCAGCTAGTAAATTAGTTTATACTTTCTCCATGTACTGTTAGATAGTATCATATACAGACTATAGTCAGTTTATAAGATCAAATCTAATTGCTCAATGGCAGTCATCATGGAAGGAAGTGTCGACAAAGACATTACATGACATTAAGCCTGAAATTAAGCATTGACATTCTGGTCAATGTGTAAAGAGGAGCAAGGGCGAATGCTGGTCTTGAAATTTATGCTTGCTCTTGTTATCATTCAGGGAGTGAGAGGTGTGATTGAAGTCTGATTAGCTGAATAATGAATTACTTACAATTTAAAACTATATATTTAGAAATTTAGTCATACAAATACAATATTTATTTCATGAATGATCTATATTTTTTAATTTAGCTATTTGAATACAAATTCTACCCTACGGTTATTCTTTATGAATTTGTCAATAACATCGTCATAAAAAAGTTGGTTGTAACTTAATTTTCCCAAGCAACATGCACACTTGTAAAGGCTGGCTGAAGCTCATGGTAGAGCTGCTTTGACTGCGTATGGCCTTGTGTTTAAGACTACGTGAAGGGAGCGGAAATGACTATGCGCGCGTATTAAATCACAGTGCTACTCCGAGGATTATTTGCGCGCAAGCTTAAGACGTCTTCTGTCTACAAAAATAAAAGCCTAAATGCAATGCTTATAAATGCATCCATTTATTAACAAATAAATATTACTTCTTTCTCAATTAATGAGTTTGCGCAGCAAGCATAGCAAGCATGGAGAATTCGCCAGTGAAGAGGAGAGAGGAAGTTGTTCTTGCTAGCTCTGCATAGGTCACAGTCATCTTACATATTCTTATTTACTGAGGGCTGACGACTGCATAGAAATTTCACCTGTTTGTGAAAAATGCGACATGCTGCTTGCTATTTGTCATATTCTGGTGGAGTGTCAACACTTTACCTAAGAGCGAGGAATGGAATCTAGCCAAGCCGTATACATTCAGGCAGTTGTTATCAGACTCAAATAGATTGGATGATGTTTTTAACCTTTTACAAAGAATTAATTTGTACAAACGAATTTAACTAGTTTTATTTATATACAGATACTGCATTATTATCATTATTATAATTTATTTATAATAATGAAATGAAAATTATTTATAATTATTTATTTAACAGCCTGTGTAGGTCAGCGGATGTGGCGTTTGCACACCTCCGCGCTTGACCGCACGAAGGAAGACTTGGTTTCGAGTCTAGTCGGCGACTAGAGGAAATTTTTCTAAGCCTTTTTTCGACCGGTTCCCGAGTTAGTCGATCTCTGGCACGGGCAAGCAGGTTTTTCCTCCCGGAAACTCGGGTTTTTCGTCCTGTAAACTCAAGAAAATCGACCGTAGAACCCACATTATTTCAGACATTAAATATACGAGATGGTGGCACATTTGAGCCGTCTCTCTTCACTGCGTACCGCTTAATTAGTGATAGCCTTGGGCCATCTGTCTCTGATTGGGTACCAGTGGAGATTGAACTGCCCACTCAGTCTCCAAAAGTTAGATGGGGCTAAATGGCCCCGCCTACTCCCGTATATACGGGAATAAAAAGGCGTTAGTTGATTTTTTTTTTAATTTATTTATTTATATCCTGACACCTCCAAAGAACCCACTGACTCCTTGAGGGAGGATACGCACTCTATGGCTCCATCTCCACCCCAATTAATCCCTATGCCGAACATCTGCTACCTATGTCATCTAATCAGCGCCATATCTACTTCCCACGCCCACATCACCACCACCACCATCCTAGTCTCTTTTTTTATGTGCAAATTGCGTCCGTTCTGAAGGGCCGATTTGTCTGCAGGCGGGATGAAAAACTCGAGTTTCTGGGACAAAAAAACACTGCTACCTGCACATGAGATTGACTAACTCATCTTCAATTGAAAAAATCCATATAAAGATTTCCCCCTGTCACGCATTGCTTAACTTAATTTTCGTATGTGCATATTTATGTACTGCTGTAACCTGTGACGTTGTATATTGCTGTATCCTTTTCTGTAATTTAATTTATATATAGATACTGCAGGAGAGTCTGTGTAGCGCAGTAGACGTGGCGTTTGCACCCTACTTCACGACGAAAGACTTGGGTTCGAATGTAGTGGCCGAGGAACATTTTCTAAGCCGTTTCTCAACTGGTTCCCCAGTTAGATCTCTGGAATGGGCAGCGCAAACCGGGTTTTTCGTCCCGTAAACTCAAGAAAATCGGCCGTCAAACCCAGGCTGTTTTCCCAAATTAAAATTTTTGTGTTAATGTTAGGGACCACGCAATGGCGGCACTTGCTAGCCGTCTTCTTCACTGGGTACCGATTAATTAGTGATAGCCTTGGACCAGCTATCTCTGAATACCTACCAGTGAAGATTGAGCTGCCCACTCAGTCTCCAAAAGTTAGATAGGGCTAAAACGCCTTGCCCACTCCCTATGAAGGAAGAAAAAGAATTAGCTGATAGATACTGCATTACTTAATTTACTTTTTGTACTTACATACTTATTATTTACTGATTTAATTTGCTGTTGTAACCTTTGCTATGGCACAGTGGGGCCTTTCGCTTTCCTTAATATGTACAGTGTCTGCACTGTACATATTTATATTGCGTTATTCGTGTGTCTATATCACATCTAGGACAATGTTTAAATAAGCGAACCTTCAACGGTCTTTGATTTGCACATGTTATCCCGATCTTAGCACATCAAATTACATTGTTGTTGAAGAACACACTGACAAGTAGAGATTGGGACGTTTTTGTTTCATTTTATAAGGCATTAATAAGGCCACACCTGGACTATTGTTCACAGATGTTGTCACCTGGATTCCTTGGTGATGAAATGGTGGAGAGGATTCAGAGGCGAGTGACAAAGACTGCAGTTCTGTGGAATGTTTGCTATGAGGTCTGAGTGCTCTAAAAACTAGCTGATTGGCGTGAGAGAGTAGATATGATAGAAGTATATAAGTTAATAAAGGGTTTCATAGGATTGATTCTGATAACTTTTTTTCTGTACAGTGCAGGAAGGGAGAGGACGAGGAGTGATCCCTGGAATTTCTATACAGCGCAGGAAGGGAGAGAACAAGGAGTCACGCATGGAAATTGTATAAGAGTGTGGTTAACAAGGGTGTTAGGACTAATTTTTTTTTGCTTAGAGGGTGGTGAATGCGTTGCCAGTGGTGGTATAAGTGACTCGTGTAATAATGAGTTTAAGGTGACGTATGATCGATATTGTGTGAATAATGGTTAGTGTATCAATGGATCTCCTGCGATAAGTCTTCTGACTCCATGGAAAGAGCTATAATAATAATGATTAATAAAACACTTAACCAAAATTGACGCCAAATTTGTACTTCATGTTTTTGGAAAATTTTGCGCATTTGATCTGATTAGTAAATTGTACCGTGGTTATCAGGGAAGAGAATTGAGTTAGTAGCTATCTAGTTCAAGTGTTTGATATGCTAAACTGCTATAAGTACAGATCAAATAAACGTTAGTGACATAATCATAACTCACCGTTGGTATAACTGAGGACACTAAGGATTTGTGTGTACCGAAAACTTTCTGAAACGCTTTTATCAGGTAGTTTATTTTCATTTTTTAATAGTTTCATTTGCGAATTTAAAAATTAGTTTTAATTTACTGATAATTTAATTAAGAAGCATTATATGAAGGAGAATGAGAAGGAGTTCTTGAAGCAAAAGTGAAGAGTGAGAGGTGAAGGTCGTATCCTGCAATGCCATGAAGAGATGAACTGAGGAGGAGGACGTTGATAGCAAACGAATCGAAACGTGGATATTGTAGAAAGAATACAGTAGGGTTTCTGGACCTTGCGCTAAGTCTGGCGGATTTGCTAGGTTTAGCATAATGCTGTCATTCATTTAAATGCAGGGATCTAGCGAGAGCTTTGTTCACCGAGAGTGCTGAAGGGCAAAGTTAGGAAAACAAGCAATTAGAGTGGTTACGGGTGTGTGTGTGTGTGCGCGCGCAGGCACTAGGGTTGCCAAATTTCTAAGACTGGATTAAAGATCACTCAAAAATGATTAATTCTTTAACTCCCCCCCCCCCCCAAAAGTAACATTAAATGATTTTTTTTAGTAATTAATTAAATATCTTGTTTATATTCTTTGGTTTAAAAATTATAGTTTTCATAGTGATTATGAATATTAAATATTTGCAAATTTTAGTTTAATTTAGAATTTAAAATATTATTATTTAAAATATAAGGAAGGATATGTATTAATATATAATGATAATGAACTATATGGATGAAATGAAAAGCATGAATCGATCTAACTATTTTAATAATATAATAATTTAAATAATAATAATTGGTTGACAGAGACAGTTCTGAATCTGTTAATGGAGAAATTACAAGTATGATAGATAATGTGTGGATAGTTTGGGTCTCCTGTGGTGAGTCTTTGGATGCCATGGAAGTGCCTGTACAATAATAATAATAGAGAGTAATATAATAATAATAATAAAGTTGTGTAGATTTCCATGGTGGAGAGCAGTGATTGGAGCACTTTATGATATATGTGAATGCTAAGGATAGTGGCAGATTTAAGATTGTTGTGGCCCTAAGCTTTGACTTTTAAAAAGTCTCTCTCTCTCTCTCTCTCTCACACACACACACACACACAATGTTAAGCTATGGAGGAGGCCCCTTGTAATGCAAGGATTTGATATGATAGGGTACTTACTGTAAACGAGACCTCTGATGATGAGCCAGCTACATGTGATGAAGGTTCCAAAACTGGGGTCATTAGCTTGCTTTCAGATAACCTGTACTTAGTTTAGTTCTTTTTATCATGGAAGATCATACTTTTTTTGAAAGAGTAAAAATTGCACATATTTTAACTTGCTACATTTGCTGCAGCATCAACACACTTGTACCTTTCCTTATCTTTACTGGTCACTAACATTCTGCCAAATACTATCTTCTTATGGTGATGTTGACAATTATTGGTTTTTCTAAATGCTTTGTTGTTATTTCATTGGTGCTTCTTAAGATTTAAAGATTGAGAACGCTCTTAAGTGTTTATGTTCTGATTACATTATTCATGAAAATAAAAAGAACTTTAATAGTTTATTTACAACACTGAAGTAAAAAATTTAATCTTTTAATCGTATTTAGCTTAAAAGTAACAGAGAAAGTGAAGAATAATTAACTAAGTAATTTGAATAAGAACTTAAAATATCAAGCATTCAAATATTTTCACTATGCCCTTTGAGTTCAGCAAAAGGTAGCCAATTTCTTGTTCATTTAAATGCAGAATTACAGTTTTACAGATTGGAAATTATTGTTATATATCCATACTTCAGATTCCCAGAATAATCCATCACTTTTAAAGTACAGTATTTTTAGAGTAACAGTTTTTCATCCATCTACCTGCACATAGTGAGTTGAACTCATGATCTACTAATCCACTCTGTCCAAACTGGTTCATGACTATTATAATTCCAACATGCTCTGTGTTCTGCAGCAGATCTACCAGATCATCTGTACATAATATGGGAGTTTATACTGGAGTGTATCCTGTATGCTCCAGGTGTTGTAAAAGTTTAAAACTCTATAAAAAAAGTTTTATAGAGTTTGAAATTGGCTCAACTCCTGTATTGTGGATCTACCAGATCTGCAGCAGAATGGAGAGAAATGAAATTATAATAGTTATGAATCAGTATGGTTGATTCTTTCCTTCAAGGTTACATGGTGGTCAGCATTCATTGTGTAGGATTTATGGAGACAGAACACATTTGTTAGAGAAATTGTTATTATTATTATTTAGTAACTTCCATTGAGTCAGCAGATTCATTGTGGAAGGCCCACTCAACCAGCAACATGTACCTAACTTTTGCATCTTCAGCAAACATTTGAACCTTGGGCCCCACCTCCTACTGTTTAACAAACAAGTTAAACAGTAGGGGGGAGCCCAAGGTTCAAATGTTTGCTGAATATGCAAAGTTAGATAGAATTATCAGGAGTAGTACTGATGTAAATTCTCTATAAGAAGATTTTAATAGAGAATTAATATCAGCACTACTCCTCATAACTCTGCCTAACTTTGCTCTTTCGCAAACATTTAAACCACAACCATAACTCAAGGATAAGGTAGTCAGTCCCATGTCTGTAGATACGTGTGTTCACAGGGCCAATTTGCCTCTTCTGGGGGACGAAAAACCTGAGTTTCTGGGTGAATCCCCCTCCCCCACCTCTGTATGAGACTGGCTAACTCACCTTTTGCTGAAAGAGACCAGATAAAGTTTCTGGTCTCTTTATAAGATAAATAAGATAAAGGCTTCTCCTATCAGTTCCTCACGTCACTGATGGGAGGAATGTTTGCAAACCTTTATCTGGTCTGCAAATTTTTATCTTATTTGAACTCAGGTCTTTCTGACTAAAAGTCTTTGTGTATATTGTGCCATCTATTAGTGCCATGGCATGTACAACTGCAAGTGCTGGATGTCGACAGAGCATGGGAAGTGGTCAAGGAGCATTTACAGGAGGTTATGGCTGATTGTATACCTAGGGTCCGAATAGTAAAACAAATAGGGATTAAATGGATGAATAACACCATTAAGCTTGAGCTGCAAAAAAAGAAACAACTGTGGAGGGAATTTAAAGAAAGAAGTGACCTGCAGGCACACGAACGGTATAAAGTGCAGGCTAGAAGGGTAACGAGTGTGGTAAAAAAAGCAAAAGCGGATTATGAAAGGAAACTAGCTATGCGAGCTAAAGAGAATCCCAAACAGTTCTTTCAATATGCTGCAAGCAAAAAAAAAAAAAAAACTGTACACGGCAAAATGATTTTAAGGAATGACGATGGTAAGGAGGTCACTGAACCAGTCGATATAGTGGAGTTACTGAGCGAGCACTTTGCAAAAGTATAACATCCAAGTGGTGACATTGAAAAAATGAAGGAACCATTAGTTTATACGGGAATTGTGATGAATGAAGTGGAGGTGAATAGTCTATTACAGAACCTTAATGTGAATACATCTGTGGGATTGGATGGTATACCAGTAAGGGTCTTGCGTGAAGTGGCTAAAGAATTATCAATGCCCTTGACCATATTGTTTAATCTGAGTCTTGGGTCTGGTTTAGTCCCGAAGGTGTGGAAAGAGGGGAAAATAGTTCCACTGCATAAAGGAGGATCCAAGACTACGGTTGCAAATTACCGACAGATCAGCATATCAGGAGTCGTTGTCAAGGTCTTGGAGAAAGTAGTCGAGGGAAAAATACAGGAATGGATTGATGAAAATGAGATACTGTACGGGGGACAGCACGGCTTTGTGAAGGGTAGATCATGCCTCAGTAACTTGCTCAAGTTTTATAACACAGTGATGGCTGAACTTGATAAGGGTAATGGGTTTACAGTGATACTGCTGGATCTGGCTAAGTCATTTGACAGGATACCACATCGAATTCTAATCCGTAAACTGTAACATATGGGAATGGATATAGAGTTGGTGAGGTGGATAGGTGGGTGGTTGATGGAGAGATATCAAAGAGTAGTTTATTCAGGAGTAGAGTCCAAAAGACGGCCTGTGACTAGTGGTGTGCTGCCGAGTTTTGTTCTTGGACCACTGCTGTTTAATATGTTCATTAACGATGTAGGGAAGGATCTAACAGAAACAGTTCATTTGTTCACTGATGATGCAAAGTTGGGTAGGGCAATAGTGAATGCAGAAGATGTCAAAATCTTGCAGGACGACTTGGATAGATTGGAATTCTGGGCTAAGGAGAATGGATGTCAATTTAATGTGACAAAATGTAAGGTTATGCATTTTGGGGTGAAAAGATTAGCAGCAGTATACCACATTGGTGGAACTGTACTCCTGGAGATTGATGAGGCCAAGGATTTGGGAGTGTTGATGGATAGGGAGATGAAGTTTAGGGGGACATATTGCAAAAGTGGCTAAATCAGCTCATCATATCACTTGGCTGCTGAAAAATACTTTGATGAGCAGAGACAAGCAAGTTATTTTTCCTCTGTAGCGAGCCTTGATAAGACCTCATCTCGACTACTGTGCCCAGATTTGGTCACCTAGGTTCCTTCCTGATGGGGAGGAGGTTGAGAGGATCCAGAGGGGAGGGACTAAGAAGATAGCAGGTCTATGGAATGAACCATATGAGAACAGGTTGAAGATTTGTGGGTTGCAGAAATTAGTTGATAGACGGAAAAGGGGAGATATGATTGAAACGTTCAAATTGCTAAAGGGTTTCTATAGGATTAATTCAGAGGATATTTTTGAGATCAGGACTGGTGGTGGGAGAACTAGGGGACATCTATGGAAGATGGGCAAGAGTGTGGTTAGCAGGGGGTGTTAGAGCTTGGTTCTTTACTTTTAGAGTGGTAAATGAGTGGAATAAGCTGCCAGAGTCTGTCGTGGGTGCTATGATGGTGAGCGAGTTTAAGGCAAGGTATGATAGATACTGTGAGAATTCGTATAGTTGTGTGGACATGATGTTTAGGGCCTCCATCAATGAGTCTAAGGACTCCCTGGAGTTGCCCGTAATAATAGTAATAATATTGACCAAGATACAGAGACTCCATTTAACCAATGTGCTATCTATTTCTATCCTCTGCAGCTCGTACAGCAACTTATCATGTGGTAATTTATCAAATGCTTTTGCAAAGTCCAAGAATATCACAGTATATGATTCTCTCTTATCCAACACATTCTCCATCTTATCATAAAACATAAGCACATTGCTAAAACAAGACTTGCCCTTCACAAACCCATGCTGACCAGTGTAAGTAATCTTATTAAAAAACGTTTAATTTTCTTGACCAAAAAGCTCTGTAATGACTTTTAATGGGATTATATTGATCAAGTGTATATAATAAACAACTATGTTATACCAACTAGTTTCACCAACTAAGGCTATTGGCATCTTTAGGTTACATAACTGATGTAAGGCACTAAAAAGTAAAAAAACTGTTACAAACTATAATCAACTGATTCCAATTATATTAAGCAAAGACCAGAATGTGTACAATACATGCATAGAGCGTGCATGATCTCACGTGTTGTTATTTAGGAACGTTCTATAGTTGGCACTGTAATTCAGTTGTAACGAATTGAGAGATCTAATAAGGGTCTTCCAGATCACGGGTAAGATTAGTCCTTGGTTCCTGTTAAGGTTTTGTATACAGCAGGCAACTGTTGTGGCCTCTTTAAAATTTCGGGAACGGAAGTCCTATAAGGAATTGTGCTTCTATCCCACTCTATGGTATGGTTCATTCTTGAGAAATGAAAAGCTATCCAGGATTTTTCTTCTCTGTTATTATTGACGTCACCTATGTGTTCTTTTTGCCTAATTTCAAGGCTCCTTGAAGTTTGGCTGATGTAATTGAAGCTGCATGAGCAGGGTTTGTTATAAACGCCAGCATATTTGGAGAAAGGATGGCTATCTTTTGGAGATCTTAAGAATTGTCATATCGTTTCTGTAGGTTTAAAGGCAACTCTTATTTTATGTGGTCTAAGGAGTCTTGCAATCTTATTGGAAACTGTCTCTAAGTATGGGATGACAATGGTAGAAATATAACGTATATCAGGGATAGTTCTTCCTGGAGGTCTTGTTGATCTGTTGTAAGGAGAGAGGCACGGTTCTTCAGCATGTGTACAATACTAAGTTTCTGAGAAATGTGGTGGAAAGAAGTGAAATGTAAATAATGTCCTGTATTGGTAGGTTTGTGGTAAACTGAGAGGTTGATACCACTATTTGGAAGCTTCTTAATTAAAGTGTCCAGAAATGATAATTGGTTATCTTTTTGAAGTTCTAGAGTGAATTTGATTGTGTAGTGTACAGAGTTGATTTTGTTAAGAAAGTCGAACAGGTCCTTTTGTGTATTTCCAAACAATCAAGATATCGTCCACTTATCCACCATACTGTGGGTTTAGGGTCTGTTTGAGATAAGATTTTCCTTTCAAAATCCTCCATAAAGAGATCAGCGCAAGATGGAGAGAGGGGGGCTACCCATTTCAAGGCCAGTCAATTGCTGATATATGATTCTATTCCATAAGAAAAAGTTGGATGTTAAACAATGACAGAACAGAGAAGTAATGTCTTGTGGGAGCAAACTTCCTAAAATGTTGATGACTTCCTCCACAGGGATGTTAGTGAATAGAGATGTACCATCCAGGCTGGTGAGTAGATCCGTATTGGAGATAGAGATGTTGTTCAGTTTCTCAACGAAATGTTGCGAATTTCGTATATAAGTATCTGAATTATGGATGTGTGGTTTGAGGAGGCCTGCCAGGTGTTTAGATAACAGATAACTAGGCAAATTGATTCCATCTACAATCGGGCATAGTGGTATTCCACTTTTGTGTACCTTAGGAGCACCATATAGTCGGTGTTAGTGGATGCATAGATTTCAATCTTCGTTTTAAGTCTATAGACCAGTTCACCATGTGACGTATTAAATCGTTGGTGTCATTGCGATTCTTTAGTGTTAGATCTGTGACTAGGACATGGTAGTTTGATGTATCTGTCCGACAGCAAGCTGTTAATCTTATCTTCGTAATCACTGGTGTTTAAAATCAATGTTGAATTTCCCTTATCTGCCTTCAATATGATAATGTCTTTCTTTTTCTTCAAACTATACAATATTCTTTTTTCCAGTATAATCAATTTAGTTTAATCCTTTATCCAAGTGTGAGCAAACAAAGTTTGCGCCTGAAAGTATCTTCAGGACTGGGGTACGGTGGTACAACACCGGGCAACTCGTTGCAAAGATGGAGCAAGCTAACATCACTCCTATCTCAGTATCTCCCATAATGCAAAACACATCTCCTTACGGATATGTATACTGTTATGCAATAAGGGATTGGCCACTACCCAGACTAGTTTCGACCTTTATTGAGGTCTCTTCAGTGGGAGCCAGGCCCAGCATTGGAGATACCAGGCAGAAGCATTAGCAAGGTCATCTCTACCTATAGGAGTTGCCAAACGGTGTGCCACCTTTTTATTAAATTACTCTGGATTTAGAGAAAGATGTTGAAAGTTTATTTTTCACTTGGTTAGACTTTAATAAATTTAGTTTAATCCTTTATCCAAGTGTGAGCAAACAAAGTTTGCGCCTGAAAGTATCTTCAGGACTGGGGTAAGGTGGTACAACATCGGGCAACTTGTTGCAAAGGTGGAGCAAGCTACCAACACTCCTAACCCAGTATCTCCCAAAATGCAAAACACATCTCCTTGCGGATATGTATAATGTTATGCATTAAGGGATTGGCCACTACCCAGACTAGTTTCGACCTTTATTGAGGTCTCTTCAGTGGGAGCCAGACCCAAGTGGAGATACCAGGCAGAAGCATTAGCAAGGTCATCTTTACCTATAGGAGTTGCCAAAAGGTTTGCCACCTTTTTTTATTAAATTACTCTGGGCCTGGCTCCCACTGAAGAGACCTCAATAAAGGTCGAAACTAGTCTTGCTAGTGGCCAATCCCTTAATGCATAACAGCATACATATCTGCAAGGAGATGTGTTTTGCATTTTGGGAGATACTGGGTTAGGAGTGTTGGTAGCTTGCTCCACCTTTGCTACGAGTTGCCTGGTGTTGTACTGCTTACCCAGGTAATATAGTACAACACTATACTCAGTCCTGAAGATATTTTCAGGCACAAACTTTGTTTGCTCTCACTGGGATAAAGGATTAAACTAAATTTATTATATTCTAACCTAGTGAAAAATAAACTTTCAAGACCCTAAACCCACAGTATGATGGAGAAACGTGGATGAGATCTTTATTGTTTGGAACCACACAAAAAAAAGGACCTGTTCGACTTTTTTAACAAAATAAACTCTCTACACCACAATCAAATTCACTCTAGAACTTCAAAAAGATAACCAATTTTCATTTCTGGACACTGTAATTAAGAAACTTCTGAATGGTGGTATCAACCTCTCAGTTTACTGCAAACCTACCAATACAGGACGTTATTTACATTTCACTTCCTGCCACCACATTTCTCAGAAACTTAGTATTGTACACATGCTGAAGTACTGTGCCTCTCTCCTTACAACAGATCAACAAGACCTCCAGGAAGAACTATCCCTGATATGTACCATCCTTACCATGAATGGATTTCCTCAAAGACTCGTCCACAAGCTACTTTTCTCTGAACCCTGACAAAGACAACGAGATGATATACGTTATATTTCTACTATTGTCATCCCATACTTAGGGACAGTTTCCAATAAGATTGCAAGACTCCTTAGACCACATAAAATAAGAGTTGCTTTAAACCTTCAGAAACGATTAGACAATTCTTAAGATCTCCAAAAGATAGCCATCGTTTCTCCAAATATGCTGGAGTTTAATACAAACCCTGCTCATGCAGCTTCAATTACATCGGCCAAACTTCAAGGAGCCTTGAAATTAGGCAAAAAGAACACATAGGTGACGTCAATAATAACAGAGAAGAAAAATCCTGGATAGTTTTCATTTCTCAAGAACGAATCATACCATAGAGTGGGATAGAAGCACAATTCCTTACATAGAGGAGGACTTCCGCTCCCAAAATTTTAAAGAGGCCACAACAGTTGCCTGCTGTATACAAAAGCTTAACAGGAACCAAGGACTAATCTTACCCGTGATCTGGAAGACCTTATTAGATCTCTGAACTCGCTAGAACTGAATTACAGTGCCAATTGTAGTACTTTCCTAAATAACAACAAGTGAGATCATGCATGCTCTATGCATGTATTGTACACGCTCTGTTCTTTGCTTAATATAATTGGAATCGGTTGATTATAGTTTGTAACAGTTTTTTTACTTTTTAGTGCCTTACATCAGTTATGTACTCTGAAGACGCCAACAGCCTTAGTTGGTGAAATTAGTTGGTATAACATAGTTGTTTGTTATATACACTTGATGATTATAATCCCATTAAAAGTCATTGCAAGTAATCTTATGTTCTTCAGCCTAATCCTGTATTCTATTTCTGACCAATTTTTCCAGCACTTTGATCACAGCTGCAGATATATAGACTGGTCTATAATTGGAAATTTCTGTTCTCAAACCATGCTTGTGGAGAGGTATTATTTTGCTTTCTTTCCACTTCTTAAGAACCTTTCCCACTACTAGACCATCATTAAATAACCAGGACAGTGGCATGGCTAACTCTTTTGCACATTCTTTAAAAATATGTGGTGATAGCCTTATTAACATCTAACCTGATTAACCCTCGATACACCTCTGATTCTTTCACCTTTAATTCTCCTAATTCTTGCCTCCCTTCTATATGTTGCATAGCATCCTTCACACCATTATGATATACATTGAAAAAGTCTAAACAAAAATAATTATTTTACTATTCCATATGTTAGTACCAGCTTTATTTCCATTGCATCATATCTGCTAGGCTAGCATATGCTAACCTGTCCATAAGTAAATTGTATTTTTATATTAGTATTTGATGATCATACAAACATTGGATACTCTGTTTTGCAATTTTATGATTAAAATAATAGTTGCAGGTTTTTAAAATATGTTTAATATTGTTTTACAGTCAGCATGCCTTTTTCTAACATTTAAATTTGATTTTAATTTTCTGTTGTGTTATTTGTATCTGTGATTTCATAATCTATATTTTATAACAGGAATGGCAAAAATAATGAGAGCAGCTAGAGTATATAAATTCGGGTCACCTAAAGTGCTACAGATTGATAAAGATGTTCCAGTTCCTTCTTTTGCAGAAAATCAGGTAAGTCTCCATTGCTTTTTAATGAGAAATTTCATCCTGAATTTTGAATTGATTTTTGTGAATTAGTTGTCTAGGATTTGGTTTCATTATACAAATAAAAGCAAAAATAATCATGGAAGAAGAATTTAGTGAGCTCAGATTGTAGCAAAATGCCTATAGCTGAATTACTTGAATAACCACTTGGTCAGTATATTATCTAGGTGGAATTATAATATCAGATACTGAAGAAAGAGGGAGAGACAGAGAGAGAGAATATATAAGATTTAAAATGAGCAAGGTGGAGCTTCAGAGATATGGTACTGCAAAATCTCAATGCAAACACAATAGAGATGGGGTGGGATAGGATAACAGTGGATGTATTAAAGAAATATGTAAAGCATTAGTATTACTTTTTTTTTTAAGAAATAGAAAGAAATTAATATAGTCTTTAGGAGAGATAGAGGAACTAGAGACCATACAGGTCAATTATGAGAAAAAACAATAGAAATTCAGAAAGAAGTATTCATCTTTTATAAGAAAGCTATTGATTATGTAGATAACAACAGGCTATGGAATGTGATGATTAATGAAAATACCTGAGTATCTAATTCTCTTGATAAGAGAGCTGTATGACAACCAAGAAGCTTCAGTAAAAACAGCCTTTGGAAAAGCAAACAGTGTTCAAGTGGAAAAAGCAGTTCAGTAGAGTCGTATACTGTCAACCTCTCTTTTTAATATTTATAGTGAATATATTAAGAGCATGGCTAACTTAGACAAAGACCTAGCAGAAATTAGGATTTGTGGCATAAAAATAAATAATTTAAGATGTGCAGATGATACATTCCTCATAGAAGAAACTAAGGAAGATCTGGAGCAAATGAAATTAAAAGAAGGATAGCCATGGGAAAAAAAAAAACACCTATGTTAAACCTGACAAAAATTTTGAAAGACAGAGGTGCTAGTAAGGCTACAAAAGTTACAATTGTGAAAGCAATGGTATTTCCAGTAGTCATGTATGCATGTGAAAGCTGGATCATTAAGAAGAAAGACATAAAGCTAATAGATTCATTTGAATTATGGGCATGGAAGAGACTATTAAGAATCTCATGGACTGCAAGAATAAGTGTTGAAAGTTTTTTCACTTGATTATACTATAAATTAAAGATGTCAAGAAATTATATTCTTCATTTCATCCTTTATCTAAGTGTAAGCAAACAAAGTTTGCATATAAAGTCACTTCACTGGGCTACTTGTATGTAGAGGCTAATGACTTCATATCAATCCTTAGTATCCCATAATTTCGCTTGGTTGAACAGCAGGAAGGAGTGATGACAAGGGGCCATCCCTGGAAGTTATGAAAGGAAACTGTGAGCAAGAGAGTGAGGAGTGGTTTCTTGCATGGAGGGTGGTTGAACCGTGGAATGCATTGCCTGATAGAGTGGTGAAAGTGAGAACGGTCAATGAGTTTAAGGAGTGGTATGATAGACTTTGTGTTTCCTAGGAAGGACTTCCCACGATGAATCTTTTGACTCCTTGGAGGCCTAAATAATAATAATAATAATGCTATGCACATATCCTTACAGACATGTATTATGGGAAGGGCCACTACACAGACTGGTTTCAACCTTTAATAAGATCTCATCAGTGGGAGCTGCACCCAGAAATGATACCTTTATAGTATACTATAAAATATACTATGAAATTATTATAGTATAACCAAGTGAAAAAACTTTCAACATCTATCTCTAATCTAGAATATTTTGGCGATAAGGTATGACACCTTTTGGTTACTTGCATATGGAAATATGACTTCTGCATTACTTCTACCTTGGTATCACTTCTGGGTCTGTCTCCCATTGACGAGACCTCAATAAAAGTCAAAACTGATCTCAGTAGTGCTCCTTCCTAGCATTATGCATGTACATAAAGATATGTGCATTGCATTATGAGATACGAAGGCAATTGATGTGCAGTTATCAGCACCTATATACAAGTAGCCCAGTCATAAAGTGACTTCCCATGCAGTCTTTGTTTGCTTGTGAAGTTGATAAACAATGATGAAGTTGACAAAAGAGATGGATAAACGATGAAATCAAGAATGTAATTTCTTGACAACTTGAATTTTTAATAGCTAATAAGTATTTTTGCTAGGATAAAGACAGAGTTCTCCTTGGAGACAATGTTTGCTTGAAGACTGGATGGCATATAACAACAACAACAATATAGTCCTGCTGTACAAGGGATGTCAGAAAAAAAATGTAAAAGCTATAGGCCAGTTAGTATTTCAGGAATGATTGTTGGTGATGGCTAGAATTCTGAAGTGAGTAGATGGCGTTTATGAAGGTTTATGCTGAAAACATGGCTTTATTAAGTCATGAAAGTCAGCAATAATCTATTCATATTTCACATCTATTCATTTATAACATCCATCTATAATAGTTATAACTGAATTAGATAAAAGCACTATGCCACATAGTGATATTATGGGTCTTTGCAAAAGACCTTTCACAGATATATGACTGGCTCCTTTTTCCTTACCTTTATTCTCCCATGTAAAATTTCCCGCAGTTTTCATCCACTAAATACCTCTCAGTTTCTTAAATGTCTTAATCATGTGATTTGATTAATCAGTCCTTTATCTTCTGTGTACTAAGATATGCTGATTAGATGTCTTCAGTCTGTCATCATAACTTAAACAATTGTTCATTATTAAAAAAAAAATTATGGAAATACTTCCTTGTTATAGTAAAATCTCAGTTTAATATAAACCAAAATAATTACTTCAAATGATGACCCTGATATGAAGGTTGAAACCAATGTTTTCAACCCTCACATCAGGGTCATCATTTGAAGTAATGCAAAGAAATAAGCTACATTATAATTTACATAGTATGATAAGTCACAGGCAATTTGGGATTTAGCCCACCAAATTGTATTCTTATTGGCTTAAACCAATATACAAAATGATGGTACAACATGACAAAATTTCATGCCGGCTGTGGTGTTGCCTGGTTAAACATGACCCCCCCCCCCGTTATTTTCGTCAGGGAACCAGGGCGAACAGCGAAACGTCAGCTACTGGAACAAATCTGAAAGCACACCCTAACTCAACATCACCAGAATTAAAGATTGGTACTATCAACATAAGAAGCTTGAATGACAAAGAAATGGGGCTAGCTGAGGAATTAGATAAGTTCCAGATCGACATAATAGGGGTGACTGAAATAAAAAAAGACAAAAACTGGTGAGATCTTTCTGAGCAATAAATACAAAATGTTATATTCATGAATTGACAATCAAGGAAAAGGAGTAGCCATAGTATTCAACACAAAATATGAGGCTAATCTTCTTGAATGGCAGGCAGTCTCAAGTAGAGTGATGTGGGCTAATATCAGAATGGGAAATCGGACAATGAGACTTATTTGTGCCTATGATCCCACAGAAGGTTCTACTAAGGTAGAAGTGGAAGAATTTTTCAATGCTTTAGAAAAAGCAACTGACGCAATGAAAAAGTTAAAGTTGGTCCTTGTTGGGGATATCTAAATAGCAGAGTAGAAAATGATTGTCTGACATACAAAAATATTTTGGGAAACTTTGGCGAAAAGAGTAAAGCTAATAATAATGGCAAATATCTGTTGGATTTAGGTCAGAACATGGACTGGTTATTACTAACACCATGTTCCAACATAAAAATGTGCACAAATTCACATGGAGAGAAGAGGCAAGGAATAAGAAAAGTCTCATTGACTATGTTATTGTTGATAGTGATGTTTTCTCCCTGGTGCAGGACACCAAAGTGTACAGAGGATTTGAAATTGGAAGTGATCACTATTTGGTCTTGAGCAAGATAAAACTGAATTTCATATTGAAAAGAATAACATGTAAGAAAGTTTTAAAGCAAATAAAAGTTGAGCAGCTCTCAGATGTGAATCGTAGACTGAAATACACGAAGATTATTGAAGAAAAAATGAAAGAGTTTGAGAACAGGAACAAACCTTGGAGATTCAGTGGGAAGCCTTGAAGAAAGTTCTGATTGATACAGCCAGAGAGGCATGTGGTGAGGTGGTCTGCAATGATAGAAAAATCGGACCTCCATGGTGGACACAGGAAGTTAAGAGGCAGTGAAGGAAAAGAAGAAAGCATATCAAAAGTTCCTGGCAAATATGTCAGCGTTTGCTCTTAGAGAATACAGAGACAAATGTAAGAAAGTGAAACACTGTGTAAAACTAGCTAAACAAAAGTCATGGGAGGACTATGACAAGAACGTAGAAAATAAATATCAAGAGGGTGGTAAGATATTCTGGAGGTTGTTGAAGAAGCTTAGAAATGGAGGAAAAAGTGCTGTATAAGGAGTTAGAGATGATAAAGATGACATGAAAATGGGAGAAAAAGATATCCTTGAAGTATGGAATAATTACTTCGAAAAATTGCTAAATGAAACAAGCAGTGATAGCACAGTGGTAAAAAATACTCAACAGGCATGCAGTCAGGAATACATATCCATACTTGAAGTAGAAAAAGCCATCAAAGGCTTGAAATGTGGAAAGGCAGCAGGAGTAGATGATATTCGACCAGAAATGCTGAAGTATGGTGGTATAAAAGTCCTACAGTGGCTGCACTGAATAGTTCAGAAAGCCTGGACAGAGGGATGAATTCCCGATGGGAGTAGAGCTCTGATAGTACGAACATATATAAAAAGGGAAATAAAAGTGAATGTGAGAATTACAGAGGTATTTCCCTACTGAGTATTCTTGGCAAGATCTATGCAAGTATACTTGAGAAACGGTTGAGAAGAATTTTGGAAGAAAAGCTTGGTGAAGAACAAGCTGGATTCAGGCCAAATAGAGGATGTCAGGATCAGATCTTCACTTTACGACAAATAATTGAGAAAGCATGGAAATATAACAAAGATCTGTATTTAAGTTTTGTCGATCTGGAAAAGGCATATGACAAGGTGCCAAGAGAGAAGCTATTCAATATGCTACAGTTATATGGTGTCAATGGGGCATTATATCAAGCAATGCTTGGTCTTTATTTGAGTTGTAAGTCAGTAGTTAGAACTGAAGGAAGTTGTTATGTCTTTACTTTTCCTTTATTTCTTTATTCTTATCCCTGTCATACCTACCAAGCTTGAGATCTCTAACCTATCTCTCTGGGTCCACATCTCCTTTCGGAACTCTGACATAATTTGTTTGATAGAGCTGTGCCAGGCAGAGTCCTAGTACAGAAGAATTCTTGTACAAAGAAACCTTCCCAGAGTTCAAGTATTACCTAATCTTGTTAAAGTATTAAGTGCCTATAGAAAATTCAACATTGCAATCATGGCCTAAAAACTTTCTACACTTTCTTTAATTTCCATTTATTCACAGGTTTGAACTTTAGTGAGTGGTAAAATCAGTCTCGTGCTCAGACAAACTCAGGCTTACATAGAAAAAACATGTTTATTAAATATCAAATTGCATACAAATAAACTTCCACACATCAAAGGTATCATATCAAAATTCTAATTGACTGGCTAAGTAATAAGGAACATTCTGAATATCAATTGCACTATTTTCATCTCTAGGTTAAATAAGTAAATATTCATCATAAAAGACTAGTTCAAAATTCTAAGTAAAGCTTGCTAACAAAGATCAAATCACATTCAACTGAGTGTTGCATACTCTCAGGCTTTCAGACTACTAGTCCAATATGATTAACACGTTACTGAGCACAAAAGTCACTTAAAAGTTCTCTTTCTTTTTGATTAGAAATCTGTTCTTCTCTCTTTGCTCCAATACTAATTGTTACATGAATAAGGAAAGTAGTGTACGTTACCAGTATCCTGAGAGGATATTGTGCTTCTTTTGTCCGTCCTTTGTAGTCGGACATCTTTCTGCTTTATCGAGTCGCGTCCACGTGGAGGGTACGCTGATTGACACAAATGGTCATTCCTTGCACTTTACCATACAAATGCTAGTCTACTGGATCGATATCGTCATTTCGGCCGCCCTTCCAAGGGAATTTTCCGCTGTCTTGCATCGGTAAACTCTTACCGGTGGCCGTTGATGTCTGCTGTTAGTTCACGTATAGCATGCCCGACTCCTTCAGCTAGCAACTGGGAAGGAGATTACTTCCAGTGCTGTTGATCGGTCAGCACTCTGCTTGTCCACACAAGAAACAGGAACAGAAAAAACGGGGGCCAAAACCCACGTGGACTTGCCTTTTTATTCTTCTTTGTAGCGCCCTCTTTTCGTATCAGAGGATCTCTCATTGCACTCTCCTATTTGCATCTTACGTGGTTGTGTCACACTCTTGCTCCTTGAAGAGCGCTTCCATGAATGCTTTCACTTCGGGCTTTACGTCATCATAGGCAGTTAGCTAACGACCTTTGTTTGCACTTAGACATACATTCTTACATAGAGTATAATTTTGACTTCAATAACTTTAAACAATATAATTCTATTTAGACATACAATTTTCTCCTGTATTTTACTTCTATTAAAGGTAATTCTAACAGGTTTTTCTTTTATATTTTGCTTTCTTAACTAATAGTACAAGTATTTATAGCTCAGAATTGTGTTTCTTGTTAAATCTTGAATGAATGATTCTTTTGTTGAAAGAGTTCTCGTTCAAGATCTAACAAAGTACAGGAAGATGGTTTAATGTTAAATCTGGTGTGAGACAAGGATGTACATTATCCCCTCTGTTATTCATTATCTATATGGATCACATTATGAAGGAAAGTGGTATTAAACATGATATCAGAATTGGAGATGTTAATGTCAGCTCTTTGCTTTATGCGGATGATGTTATACTTTTAAATAAATCTGCTGCAAGTTTGCAAAATTTCCTGACTGAATTGAATAACTGTTGTAATAGATATGGTATGAAGTCAGCATTAAAAAGACAAAGACAATGAAAATAGGTAGAATTGTTGAAAATGTCAACTGTGTTATGAACAGGGAACCTGTGGAACAAGTAAAACATTTCAGCTACTTAGGCATGATTTTTAGTGAAGATAGTAAATGAAATATGGAAATAGACAACAGAATCAACAAAACTGATATGGTAGGAAGGCAACTGAATAAATTCATGTGGAATAAGAGAGAAATTAGTTGGAACGCTAAATTAGCTGTATACAAGACAGTGTTTAAACCAATTTTAACTTATGGATCTGAGAGCTAGGTTAGAAGTAAAACACTTGACCAAAGACTAGAGACTGCAGATATGAGAGTCCTGGGAAAGATTAGGTGGCATGAACAGATGACATCAATGGCAATATCATATTAAAAACAAAGATATTAGGAAAGAACTTGATATTGTCAGCATCCAGAAATGCATTAGCAGAGCTAATCTCAGGTGGTATGGTCACTTAAGCAGAATGGGAGAGGAAAGATTAGCAAAACAATTGTTCTCTGCCAGGTTAGCAGGAAAAAGAACCAGAGGAAGACCAAAATATAGGTGGATTGATACAGTAAAAAGTGCCTTAGAAGATAGAAATATAAGTCCATAATATTGGAGTCTTGACATTTAACCGACTGATTTGGAGGAAAATTGTAAATAAGAAGTTAGTAATGATGTAAACTTTTCATGTAGTGCTATCATATCCTGTACACCCCCTTGAGGGTATATATATCAGAAATTTGATGATGATGACTAATATTATTATTACTTCCTGGTCTCTATGGAGTCAGAAGACTCACTGCAGGAGTCTAAACTCTCTACAGACTACTACTTCTTCTTTCACTTCTTTCCTATGCAGGGTCTGCGTGTTACTTAGATGTGACTTCTTGTTAGTACCACTCCCAACCGACCTGTCGCTGGGGAGATATATTTTTAATTGTAGCAGCGTATGTTCACGGGGCCAGTTTGCCTGCTTATGGGATGAAAAACGCCAGATAAACTGGTAGAAAAAACCCTACTGCCCGTGTCCAAAACCAGCTAACTTGGCTATAGCTGAGGAAGATCCTCAAATTCCTCACGTCTTCGACGGGAATCGAACTTGGGACACTCCTTTCCCAGTCATATGGTTGTGAAGCACAAAGCCACTAGGCTAACTGTGCGGACCTAAACCCTCTACAGACTACGATATGCATAATTCCTTATCTTGAAACATTCAGTATCAAGACATTTACTTACCACTCTGGCAGAGCATTCTATTCATTAACCACTTGCTATGCAAAACATCTTTTTTTTTTCCCTTGCTGTGTGACATCTCATTCTCTCACTGTTTGATAGGCTCCTCTGACCAGTTTATATATCTGAGTTATATCATCTCTTCTCCTATCTGCCATACTCCGCAGAGCACATTTACTTCTTCTCCTTGTACTATACATTCCACCACATCCTAAGATTGGTCTTAGTCATTTCTCTCTGTGCTTGTATGCACACATTCACATACCAACCTTCGCTTTCCTCTCTAAAATTTCCTTATAACAAAAAATTTTCCATTTACCAGATTATGTACAGAGAAATTAACATGGGGACTGAGTAGTATCTTATACTATCACCAACTTATTCCTACTTTGTTATTGTTCGTCCTGTTATAGCTGCAGTTTTCTTGGTAACATTTACAACTTTTGCACCATGTCCTCTGAACTTCTATGTCCCAAATCCTTAACTCCTGGAGCAAAGTTTACTCTTCCATAGCACAGTTGGAAAAACAGTGAGACATTGTGCCCTCCAATTGGGAAAGACCTGAGTTTAATTCTCATCATGATGAGGGGGACTCTTTATATGGGCTTTTTCAATTGAAAGCAAGTTAGCCAATCTCATACAGAGGTAGCAGAAGTTTTCCTCCTGGAAATTTGGAGTTTTCATCCTGCATAAAAGCAAATCAGCCATGAGAGCACATGTGATTTACAGACAGAAAAAACTTTTTTGGTAGTGGTAGGCAGTAGATGGTGTTGTGTGTTGATGATAGTAATGTCATTGTGTAGTTGGAGGATTAAGTAGGAGAGACAGTGAGTTGTGTGTAGTGGATTAGTGTGCCCTCCCACAATGATTCATTAGATTCCTTGGAGATATCACACAACAATAATGATGATGATGATAAAAATACAATTTTCTTTATTATGGTACACAGTGTTCCATCTGCTCTGGCCAAAGTGGATGACTGTACATTTAGCAACATTGAACTGATATCTCCATACATCTGCCAAACTAGTTTCTGGCTCCTCTCAGCTAATTATCTCTGTAACCAGGTTAAGCAACTGACTATATGTTCCTTTCAATTTCAGTGGCAGTTTTTTTTATCAGATACTACTACAAAATCTAAAAAAATCACTAAGTATCTTCACTGTATGATATTCCTGTCACCCTATTATAAAATATAACTAGATATGTGAAGCATTACTTTTCCCTTAACAAAATTTATTACTGTATGGAAAGATTTCTGTTCTGACACTTTCATCAGCACACCTGGTACATCATACACAAACTGGACCTACAGTTTGACATTACTAACTTGGATTCTCCCTTATGCAAGAGCTCTATTTTTCTCTTCTTACACTTCTCTGCGCTTCCTCTTGCAAGATTCTTGTTGAACAACCAAATCAAGGATACCACTATCAGCAGCACTGTAGCATGATAAATTGGTTCCAGGGGCAGAAATCAGAGATTTCTGCCCCTGGAGCCAATTTATCATGCTACAGTGCTGCTGATAATCTGATAACCTGGAGAAATCAGACACCCTAATTAAAAGAAAAGAAGTTTGCTCCATCTCTCCAAAATGGTGCCCATTAGGACACAGTACCTTGAGGGCAATGGCACTGCTCCACTCCCCACTCATACTACCACACCTGAATTGTCAGTGCCTTTGCATCTTCTTTCAATATCCCATCCAGTCCTACAGTCTCCTTATTGACATATGTTTACTTCATATTCCAAACACTTCACATCCATGAACAGGAAGAAAGGACGGAATATCCTTAGTACCTTATCCCCAACATGAAATACACTGACAACATACTTATTGAACATTTTCCATTGTATCTTCAGGTGATGTGACTCTTGTGCCATCTCTAGCAACTAAAATCAGTTTTCCAAATTCATCTGTTCTTCTGCAAGTCACATAACTGTAGAATTCTGTAGGAATAAATCTTATTGCCTCAGTCAGTCTCCTTTCTTATGCTGATTTCTCATTCCTCACTATACTTTCTTAGCCTGTCCCGTACTCCTGTTCTTTATACCTCCTCCATAACATTTTCTTTTTCCTCATTTCCTGCATAATTTCATGATACATATATTTTATTCCCACTGTTTGTCTTCCTAACTTTAGGAATACACCAGATGTTATCAACAGGACCAACTTTTCCTTTTTCATTGTGTCAGTTGCTTTCTCTAAAGCTTTAAAAACTTTTTCCACTTCTGTGGGACCATAGGCACAAAAGATTACCAACAGGACCAAGTTTTCATTTTTCATTGTATCAGTTGCTTTCTCTAAAGCCTCAAAAATTCCCTTCACTTCTATGTTAGTAGAACCTTCTGTGGGACCATAGGCACAAATAAGTCTCATTATCCAGTTCCCCATTCTGATATTTGCCCACAACACTCTACTTTAGACTGCCTGCCATTCAAGAAGATTAGCTTCGTATTTAGTGTTGAATACTATGGCTACTCCTTCTTTTCCCTTGATTGTCATTACCAATATAACATTTTGTATTTATTGCTCAGAAAGTATTTATTTGTACTTTGTATTTATTGCTCAAATTATACTCTCTGGAACAAAAAAAAGGAAGCACAGAAATACATAAAGAACTAAAAATAGACTCAGTATTGAACAAAGTATATGAATACTGAAAGAAGTAGGTTCAACATCATAAAAGAATGGGGAGTTCAAGACTACTGAAAAAACTCTGATACCACTCTGTTAGAGGATACAGAAGCCAGGAACGACTAAGGAAAAGATGGAATGACTGGAACAGGCTGCTGTGTGCCTAAATCCCTGAAAATGATGATGATACTGACTATAAGTAGATTGCTTGATTAATAATAACCAGGTTTTAACTCATATACAATTGTTTATTTATGCTAGATGTACTTCCTCTATATGTTTCGCTGTCAGTATGAATAACAGTGGAAGGTTACTTAGCATAAATAAAAAAATGGCAAAAACTCAACTTTTTGCAACAGCAGTTAATATCTATACAGTGGTATCTCTAATCCAAACCTCTTTAGTCCAAACTCTCCAGTAATCTTAATGTGGTTTGAAAGAAAAAAAGTTTTATTTATTGCGTATTATTATTTTGTGTACTATTATTTTTATTTAATAATTATTATTTTAACTATTATTAATTATTTTATTATTATTACAGTACAGTATTTTTTTTTCATACTGTTGATACGGTTATACTGGAGGCCTATATTTATGTATTGTGTGTTCACATTACGTTTGCATTTTTATACTGTACAGTACTTATACTGTATTATTGGCATGAATCACAAATATACACAAAAAGTGGAAATTCAAAACATGCATAATTTGGTTAAAAATATAAATACAAATGATGAAATTTCACAAACAGATGTTACAGAATGGATTACAGGTAGAACCGAAAGTGAATTCGAAATCAAATCAGATGCTGAAATTATAAATTTGACACTACAAAATGAATTAGATGACAATAAAGAACTCGAAGAAAAAAAAGTGAAACATGAAGAGTGAGTTGACAGTTTTAATGTGTATAGAATGGGCTAAGCAGAATGATACTCCATTCCACAAAATTTTATTGCTAATGCAGCTCTGAGCAGCATTTGAAAAAAGTTGAGCTTCCAAGAAGCAAAAGAAAATCAGTGACTTTTTTTACAGAGAAATAAAAAACTTTTTTTTGTGTTATTTTGTGAAACTTTTGTGTTGTGTACAAGAAAGTAGTATTTTTTACACAAATTAAGTTATATACTAAACTATGCAATTTTATTAAATCAAAATCCTCAATAATACAGTACATACAAATTAAATTTTTTACTAAAATAAACTTGTGTACTGTATTATTTTTTGTTTTTCATTACAGTACAGTACCTTTCTTTCTATCAGCTACTTCATTTGTTTACAGAATTAAATTGATGTACCATTAGAATCTGATTATTTTTGTCTTAAACGCTAGTTATTGTTGTCTCTTGGAGGGAAATTCGCTAATCCGAATGAGCACAGTTTTTATTAGTTCAGATTAGCGAGATACCACTGTATTTACAAACACTAGAATGATAGTCTAATCACAAGTATCATTAGGCATGTTATATGCAATCTCTCCATTGTTATGTAAACTCTGTAAGGGATTGCTGTCATAGAACAGGTCTTTAATTTTACACATGCTAATTTATGTTACTAATGTGTAAAATTCCAGATGTCATGAAGGATCATCCCTTGATTTCTATTTATTATGCCTTTTGAATGAATGATCTCATACTCTTTGAACAGCCTGTCAAAGTAATTCTCTTATAAGTATGGCATGCCATACTTATAAGTATGGCATGGAGGATGCTTACCAATTTACTATTTGACGTTCTTTGAGGATATGAACTATGAGTCCTCATTTTTCTTCCTGTTTGTTTTCATTTCCACCCAGTTCTTTGTTGCAGATTTTGAAACTACTCCCAGTCTGACCTATGTTATATCCACAAGAGCATGGAATCTTGTATATATACAGGATGTTTGTAAAATGGAGCTTTGTCTTTAGGAAGGCATAGGAAGTTTCGTAAGGTGTTGACTGCCTTTTAATATTTTGACTGTT
Organism: Typopeltis vanoorti; assembly: GCF_054136105.1. NCBI lineage: Eukaryota > Metazoa > Arthropoda > Arachnida > Uropygi > Thelyphonidae > Typopeltis > Typopeltis vanoorti. The sequence goes on along the minus strand of NC_143549.1, from coordinate 46,829,325 downwards.
TTTCTCGATGGAACAAATACTGTGTGTCTTTGTAATTAATTTCTTGTGTTATCACAGGATGGTTCATCAGAAAATAAAAGTTTATTATTATTATTATTATCCAGGCCTCCATGGAGTCAAAAGACTCATCATGGGAGGTTGTTTTTAGGAAACACAAAGTTTATCATACCACTCCTTGAACCCATTGACCGTTCCTGCTCCAACCACTCTCTCAGGCAAAGCATTCCAAGGTAAAAGTTCAAATCCTATATCATCACTTCCTCAATATTTTGGAGGAATTGATGAAATAGGATTTGAAGTTCTTGTTTTTGTTTGATATCATCATTTTTTAGTATGTTTAAGGCTCTATTTTTCAAGGTTTTGATTACAGTTTTTGTTAGGTACTGCCTTTCTCTGTAGGTTTCTTTCCTATAGACCTCTAATGATAATTCTCCAGCAATGTTTTTGTTGACATGGATTTCTAGGAATGGTAATTTTCCATTCTTTTCTACTTCTAATGTGAATTTTATTTTCAGATGTCAATTATTTAGAAAATATAGAAAATCATCCAGATTTTCTTTATTTTCTGTGTGTGTATTTCCAGATAATAAAGATGTCATCCATATATCATGGTTGCCTGTTCATGGTTTTATGGTTAACTTTTCTATAGTTGATTCTTCAAATTTTCCAGTTATAAGTTATCAATCAGAGGTGATAGAAGTGAGCCCATTGCAAGACTATATATATCTAGTAGTAAAATTTTCCTTTCCAAGTGAAGCATGAAGATTTTAGTCAATGTTGGAAGAGACGTGTGATGTTCAGAGGAAATAGGCTTTCTTTCAAGTATATCTATTGATTCTTCAACTGGTATGTTGATAAATCATGAAACTACATCTAAACTGGTTAATATATCTGATGGGTTAATTTGAATGTTTGAAAGTTTAACTACAAAATGCTTAGAGCTTTTTAAATATGAGTCTTTATGTCATATAAGGTTAGATAAGTGTTTAGAGAGAAGATATGTTAGAGAGCTTCTGCCATCAACTATTGGATGTAGGAGATGTCTGTTTTGTGAACTTTGGGCTCACCATATAATCTCAGTGTGATCGCGTGTCTGAATTCCAGTTGTTTTTTAAGGTCTTCTTTAATTCATTCGTTTAGATTATATCATTCATTTTTAAGTGCAATGACCAAGTCGGATCATAGTCCATTTCCAAACATGTGGAAGAGTTCGATAACATGGAGTGATCTTGAAGTCATTGTCTGCACTATTTAAAATGACTGTTGAATTCCCTTTATCTTGCCTTTAGTATTTCATCAAAATTTAATAACAATTTCATCATTGTTACGAAAACTTCTCAAAACTTCTTTCGCTAAAACTGTGAAAGTATTATTATTATTGTTGCACTCTCCATGGAGTCGACAGACTCATCGTAGGAGGTTCATTCAACTGACAACATATTTATCATATAGAATCTTGAAGTCCTTAAGACTCCTTGCATTAACAACACACTCTGGTAATGCATTCCATTCACTGACAGTTCTCCATGTAAAAAATCTTCTCCTCACACTCTTCTTCATCACACTTTTACATAACTTTCAGGAATGACCTCTGGTTCTTCCCCCCTCATCTTCTACTCTTTTTATAATTCTCCTCTGGATTAATTTGATAAAATCCTCTCGCTAACTTAAACGTCTCTATCATATCACCTCTCTTCCTCCTATCCATCAAACTCTGCAATCCACATTTCTTCAACCTCTCTCTCTCTCTCTCTCTCCATAGCCAACATTCCAAAGTCCTGATATTGTCTTAGTCACTCGTCTCTGGATCCTCTCCAATGTCTTCACATCACATTGAAAACTAGGTGACCAGATCTGAGCACAATAATCCAAGTGTGGTCTGACCAGTGCCTTATACAATGGTGCAACCACTTCTTTATTCTTGTATGTTAGAGTACTTCTTTTCATAGCAGCACTACGATATGCAACTTTTGCAACCCTATCAATATGCCCTCTAAACTTTAGTCTACTGTCAGTCATAACTCCAAAATCTCTAATCTCATCCACTTCCTGCACCATTGATGGTGCCGTACTGCACCACCACTATATTGATGGTGCAGTACGGCACCATCAATATAGTACACAGCCTTATATTTCTGCACTCCAAAATGAAATACCTTGCACTTATTGATATTAAAACTACAACCCCACTCTTTTGTCCAAGTCAAAGGTCTATTTAAATCTTCCTGAAGAGATTCAGCATCAGCAGTGCTACTTATATTCTTCCCAACTTTGCATCATCAGCAAATAACTGAAGATCCCCAGTCAGTCCACATGATATATCGTGTACAAACAAGTTAAATAGCAGGGGGTCCAAGAACTGAACCCTGGGACATGCCATTGGTTACCTTTCTGTTTTGAGACACTGCTCCATCATACACAACCTGCTGGTATCATTCAGAGAGCCAATCTCTGATCCATCTAACCAATATACTGTCTATTCCCATCCTCTGCTTGTACACCAACTTATCATGTGGTAATCTATCAAAAGCTTTTGCAAAGTCTAAGAATATCACTGTATATGATTCTAACTTATCTACTACACTCGTCACCTTATCATAAGATGCAAGTAAATTACTGAAACAGGACCTACTTTAAAAATCCATGCTGACCTTCATAAAGGATGCCATGTCCATCAACCTAATTCTGTATTCTATTCCTTATCAGTCTCTCCAACACCTGATCACAACTACAGTTAAACAGACTGGCCTATAGTTAGAGACTTCTGTCTTAGAACTATGCTTGTGGAATGGTACCATTTTGTCCTCTTTCCTCCTTAGGAATCCTACCCACTTCAAGACTTTCATTAAATAACCAGGTTAAGGGCATAACCAACTGTGGTGCACATTCCTTAAGCATGCATAGTTATATGTCATCCATTCCTACAGCCTTATTCACATCTAACCCAACCAACATCTGATACACCTCTGTTTCTTTCACTTCCAATTCTCTTAATACTTGCCTCTCTTCTATATATTGTATGAGATTATTTATATAAGTATGATATATACTGATAAAGTGCTCGTTCAATAATTCCACTATATATTTGCAGCTGTTAGTTTGCTGCCATGACTATCCACATTATCCAGTGTTAGTCTGCCATAATTATTCTTTCTCTTGCTTGCTTGCTTGCCATATATCAGAAAAATTCTCTTGAGTTAACCTTGGCTGGTGAGGCCAACATCTCCTCTCATGCTGCACCTTTTTTTTCTTTACCATGCTTGTCACCTTTCTAGCCTGCACCTTATACTCTTCATGGATCTGATCACCACCAACTGTCTTACCTCATCCATAACAGTTTCTTTTCCAGCACAGCTTGCTTGATTTCGCTGTTCATCCATTTCACTTCCACTCTATTTACTCGCTTAACCCTCTATATGTAGCCATACATTGCTTTTGTCAGATACTGCCTTATGAGTTTCCATGCATTTTCAACATCTTTTCTGCTCAGCTCATCTACCCAATGTACTGATGATAACTGACTACAGAGCTTCCTATAATCATCTGCTTTATACTCCCAAATGTATCCATTTTTGGCAGTGACCTTTTTTTGTTTCATCACTTCCCAAACAAGTACCTCATGATCACTCTCACCAACTGGCAGCAGTGTCAACACCTCATTAACAACTTCTTGTGAAGTTATCACCAAATCCAAAACATTAAAGCCTCTAGTTGCTTCAGTCACATGCTGCTTAAGATACTTATCTCTCAGAAATTTCACAAACTCGCTCTCCTTGTTCCCATACACTATCTCCTCCTTGCAGTCTATATTCTTGTAATTAAATTCTCCCATCAGGATCACCTTCTTTTTATATGCCCAACTAATTTGCCAAAACATTTCATAGCCAGTATTCTCTGCACTCCCTGGCCTATAACAGCATCCTGTCATATATACTAACCTGTTTATTTCAACCTTGCATCACTTAGATTCAAAATCTGTGCATGCACCATGACAACCAAGTTTCACTTATTCCAATTACTTTTGGACAAACCGTCTCAATCAATGCAACAAACTCTGCTCTCTTGTTTTGGATACTCCTTACATTTGTGTATAAACATAACAATTGCTGTGTTTGACGCCATCCAAGTAGCACCAACATTCTCTATTCTAGCTGCTACACTACAGTTCTCTCTTCGGTTTGACCTCTCCTATTTCCTTGATCCTAATTGTGATTTCCATTCTTACCTGTCTCATCCTCACCTTTCACCTTGTGCTGCTGACCACATCTTCAACCTCATATCCATCTTCCTTCTGCTGTATAATCTGTTGATTTGTGCTATCCTGTTTCATAGGTAGACTCTGATCATTTGCTATATTAACTTCTTGACTCTGTGCCTTCTCAGAAAACAATAGCCTTTCTAAATGCCCAACACCAAACCCATTCAAATGTAATCCATCAGCTTTATATCATTAGAATTTCCCTTCAAATTCACTCCACAGATTTACAAATCGAACCCCTTTTACCTTACACAACTCGGTCATCTTACTATTCATTATCTCTGCTCTCCTTCTCAATTCACTGTTATCATATCTGGCAACACGCCTACGACTTTCCCAACAACACTATTCTTCTTTACCTACTGCAACAACTTCCTCAAGTTTCTATCAACATTCTTTTTCTCCCCATATTTTATATTATTTTATATTATTATTTTCTATTATTATTTTCCATATTAAATTGACATCCATTATGTTTTTCCCATATTGTCAGCTATTAAAATCATCCTGCAAGCTCACTACATCACCTTGATTAACTATTACCCTACCGAACTTCGCATCACAGCAAACAACTGAATATCTCCCATCAAATTATTTCCTTTATCATTTATGTACAAATTAAACAGCAGTGGCCCAAGCAAAGAGCTCTGCTACACACCACTAGATATACTCGCTCTCCTTGTTCCCATACACTCCTCCTCCTTCCAGTCTATATTCCTGTAATTAAAGTCTCCCATCAGGATCTCACTAGCCACCTGCCTTCTCCTGGATTCTGCTCCTCCATATACTACTTTTAGGTATCTGTTCATCATCTATCCTTTTTATCCATATTACCAGCTTCAAATCCATCTCCGTTTGTTGCAGTCTGCATAACAGAGTTCCATGTGGTATCCTGTCAAACACCTTTGCAAACACCATTAATATTATCATGTAGCCATTCCCTTTATCCGATTCAGTTGTCACCCTATTATAAAAAAGTTAGTAGATTACTAAGGCATGACTGACCCTTCACAAAGCCATGCTACCCCCCTCATAGAGTATCATATTCTTATCCACCCATTCATAAATTCTCTTTTTGACCAACTTTTCCAGTACTTTTACCATCAGTCCTGAAATACTGATGGGTCTATAATTTGCTACCACAGACTTAGATCCTCCTTTAGAAAAGGAATTATTTTGCCCTCCTTCCACTCTCTCTCTTGGAACTTTGCCAGATTAGAGACTTAAACAGGTTTGTCAAAGGCATTGCCAGTTCCCCAGCACAATCTCTTAAAATGCAAGCTGATATCCCATCCAATCTCACAACTGTATCTACATTCAGATTCTGCAATATCCTAAATACCACTAATTCTTCACCATCGGTTCTCTTATATATATATATATATATTGGATCGGCAAATAAGTTTGTTCGGTTTATGCGTTAGTACAAGTTTACGCCGCTTCGCCTATCGCTATTGTTGTGCTACTGCACAACGCTATTGCACAGTTGAAAGGCGATATTTCACACAACCTTTCAGTGAATTTTCATTTGGCCTACTTCAGTTGCATGTGTGTAACATATTTTTAGAAATGGAAGGAAATAACGTGCAATACCAGCATATTTTGCTTTTTTTATTTCAAAAAAGGCAAACGAGCTGCAGAGGCCCATAAAAAAAAAATATGCAGCGTATACGAGGATGGTGCCTTAACAGAACGCATATGCTAAAAGTGGTTTGCCAAATTCCGTTCTGGAGATTTCGGCGTCAATGATGCACCTTGTGCCAGTTGCCCGATTGAGGTTGATTAGAGTGTTGTGAAGGATATCGTCGACAAAAATCCATCGCAAACAGTGCGGGAGATTGCTGCAGTACTGAACATATCCCATAATAACGTTGAAAACCATTTGCACATGCTGGGATATGTTTCAAAACTCAATGTTTGGGTGCCGCATGAATTGACTGAGGCCAATATGACTGCTCGCATATCCATCTGTGATTTGCTGCGACGTCACCAAGAAAATGACCCATTTTTGAAGCAGATGATTATGGGAGATGAAAAATGGGTCATGTACGATAACGTGATACATAAAAGATCATGGGGGGCACAAGCGAACCGCCGCAAACAACCTCGAAAGTGGGATTTTACCCAAAGACGATCATGCTCTCTCTGTGTGGTGGGATTATAAAGATGTTGTCCACTGTGAGGTGTTACCGTCAGGCAGAACAATTGATTCAACTGTCTATTTCTCACAGTTCAGTTAATGCGACTGGCCCGTGCAATTAGCACAAAACGTCCAAATTTCAGTTTTTCACCAGTAAACCTCAGAAGTTTTATGAACGCAGCATAATGAAGATGGCAAGAGATCATTGATAAAGAGGTTCAATATATGACTGACTAGTATGTATTATATAAAATGTGTTTCATTCCACTCTGAAAAACCGAACGAACTTATTTGTCAACCCAATATATATATTTATATAAAATCCTTGCAAAATGATCATCAATGTCCTGTCTAAACCGACTTTATTATATGGACATGAAACATGGACCATAAAATAAAGGAAGAAATTTTTCAGTCCCTGAATATAAAGCCAATTAACTACTATATAAGTAAATATAAAGAAAAATAGTTGGAACATCTAAATCAAACGACAATAGCAAACTGCCATATATTCTATATTGATATAAAATAAATGGAAAAAGTAGAATTCGAAGACAGAGAAAGCAATGGTATGAAATCAGAACAGACAACTTGAACAGAATCCATTTTATTAAGAAGAAGATCCATGTTTTTTCAATTTCAATGGATACTTCACATCCATTTATTTTTTGACATATAAAATATGTTAAGGCTGGTTTGGTGGTTAAAGTTTATTTTCTTCAGTGGAGGAAAAAACTGTGTTACTTGTATCTATTTCAGTGAGATAGATACAAGTGACACTCATTGAGATTTTGAGTGATCTCATAGATCACTCATTTTTTGGAGAGGGACTCTGCACTTTAACAGTACCTCAGTAAAGATTGAAACCAGTTTAGGTGGTTGCCTTTCCGATACATAGCATTATACATGCCCAAAAGAATGCATGCATTGAATTATGGGATACTAAAGCAATTAACATGAAATCATTAGATTCTGTATATAAATAGGCTAATCATGAAGATATTTCATATGCAAAACTTTGTTTGCTTACACTTGGATAAAGGATTAAACAAGAATATAATTTCTTGGCAACTTTAATTTAATTAATATCATTAATCATTGAATTCCTGACATGTTCCCTCAAGGGGGTGTGCAGGATATTATGATAGTACTACATGAAGAACTTACATCATTACTAACTTCCTATCAACAATTTTTCTCCAAATCAATCTGTTATCTGTCAAGATTCCAACATTATCAGATCTTATATTTTTATCTTCTAAGGCAATTTTTACTATATCAATCCACCTATATCTTGGTCCTTCCTTTGTATCTTTTTTTCCTCTCCCATTCTGTTTACATGACCATGCCATTTGATATTAGCTCTGCTAATGCATTCCTGGATGCTGACAATGTCAAGTTCTTTCCTAATATCTTTGTTTTTAATATGATATTGCCATTGATGCCATCTGTTCACACCCCTAATCTATCTCAGTACTCATGTCTGTGGTCTCTAGTCTTTGATCAAATGTTTTATTTCTAACCCAGTTATCAGATTGATAAGTTAAAACTGGTTTGAACAGAGTCTTGTATATAGCTAATTTAGTGTTTTGACTTCATACCATACCAGCTTTGTTTGATTTTGTTTGTCTATTTCCATATTTAATTTACTGTCTTCACTAAAAATTGTGCCTAAGTAGCTGAAATGTTTTACTTGTTTTATAAGTTCTCCATTCACTATGCAGTTGATATATTCAATGTTTCTGCCTATGTTCATTGTCTTTGTCTTGTTATTGCTGTTTTTCATACCAAATTTATTAGAACATTTATTCAATTTAGTCAGAGAATCTTGCAGAATTATTTATTTTACTGGATTTATTTTAAAGTATAACATCATCTGCATAAAGTAAAGAGCTGAGATTAAAATCTCCAATTTTGATATTAGGTTTAAGCCACCTTTAATACCACTTTCCTTCATAATGTGATCCATATAGATAATGAATAACAAAGGGGATAATGTACATCCTTGTCTGACACTAGATTTAATATCAAACCAACTTCCTTCAATTCTAACTTTTGATTTACAACTCAAATAAAGACTAAGTATTGCTTGATTTAATATCCCATTGACACCATACAACTGTAGCGTTTTGAATAGCTTCTCTCTTGGCACCTTATCATATGCTGTTTGCAGGTGTAAGATCTTTGTTATATTCCCATGATTTCTCAACTATTTGTTGTGAAGTGAAAATCTGATCCTGACTACCTCTATTTTTCCTGAATCCGTTTGGCTTCTTCAATCCTTCTCAATCGTTTCTCAAGTACACTTGCATAAATCTTACAAGGAACACTCAGTAGGGAAATACCTCTGTAATTCTCACATTCAGTTTTATTTTCCTTTTTGTATATGGGCACTGTGAGAGCTCTACTCCAATCATCTGGATCATCATTTAATTAATAACCAAGTGAAAACTTTTCAACATAACCAATGAGATACTAATTGGTCTGTAATTTGCTTATTCAATCTTAGAGCCACCTTCATATAATAGAACTATATTTTCCTCTTTCTGTTCCCTTGAATCCTTGTCAGAGCTAAGACTTGGATTCATTTGTCACAGGGCACAGGACAAGTTCAGTTGCACATTATTTTAGCACATGATCAAATCTCACTGCTGTCTGTATTCACATTGATATTTTTCAATATGCTGAGCACCTCCAGTTCATCCACCTCAATTCTCATATCAGTGTCTTTATAATGTAGATTAGTTAACATCCACCTTGAAGAAAACACAAAAATTACATCTCTGATCATCTGTATGGCAAATCAGGATTAGCAGACTATGCTGTGGATACTCCTTCACATGGAATTAGATGGAGGAAAATATTATTATTATTTGACACCTCCAGTTAGTCCATCAAGGGAGGGTACTTGCTCTACAACTCTCTGTCTTCACACTCCACACTCCGTAACTACCTTCATCATCTACTGCCAACCACCACTAAATATTTTTACAGACAAACATATCCATGTCCATGGCTGGATTCGAACCTGTAGCCTTTTGGCTGGAGAGCAGATACACTAACCGCTCGGCCAACCAGGCCAGGTGCTATATTACATATTCTGGCCATATAATATTCTATATTACATATAATTGTTATAGGTCTGGGAGACTATTTTTAGAATCGGCATCATGAAGCACTTTCCTAACCTCAACAAGTATGGTTGCATTCATTTACCAGACATCTACGAGATTATCATTTTGAGACATGATAGCCTGACTTCTCTAAATTAACTTTATGGCCATCCTGCCTTATATGGGCAGGATGGCCATAAAGTTTGTGCCATATAAAGACATTAATTCTGTTTCCAATTAAAATTTGAATTGTTTTTGACAATAATTTAGTTCAGTGCTGTGTGCCTGTTATTTATAATTGTGCTCTGATATGCTAAGTAGAAAACCAGGTAATTAAATTAAAATATATAACCAGTTTATTAATTTTTTTTTTTCTCTCTTCATGTTGTTTATACCATGAAGCATTATTATAAATTCTGTCTGTATGTTCCTATTGATATGCTATTCATTAAGCTTTATAGTGGTTATTTCATTAATATATTTATTCACAGTTTAAAACAGAGAACATAAATCCTGTGTGATATAATATTGAATTCTGTTTCTTCTAGGTTTTAATCAAAGTTAATGCTTCAGGTATAAATCCAGTTGATACATACATTAGAGAAGGAGCATATGTCTGGTTGCCTTCATTACCCTATATTCCTGGAAAGGATGGAGCTGGCATAATTGAATCAATAGGAAATCAAGTAACTAAATTTAAGGTAATGTTATTTTAAAAATTTGAAAATAATTGCGTGCACACACACACACACACACACACACACACACACACACACACACATATATATATGAATAAAGTGTCAGTAACAAAGACACCACATGTTTATGTAATTTTTACCCAAAAGGTTGTAGAAATAAATACTTTAATACTTGGAATAAAGGTTAGATCATCTGAAAACACTGCTCTACTAGAGGCTAAACATGGCACTTTTTAAAGCCACTTCAGGCCTCCAGTATGCCGGATTGTGAAATTCATCTTAAAACTTAAACATTTTGTTGGAAATATATTCATTCTCATCTAAAACTGGAGAACTTAAGGAATTTTAAGGTTAGTTAGCTAGTCTCATATGATGAAGATAGCAAAATTCCCATCCCCCCCTCTCAAAACTTAGGTTTTTCATCTTTAAGGAAGGAAGTAAGGAATTTTTTTTTTTATCATTTTTATTACATTATTTATTTTATTTATATTATATTATTATTTTATTTTTTGTATTTTGAATTTATTTTTTACATTGTCCAGAAACCTTGCTCTAGAGATCAATCATGGCACTTTTTCAAGCCATATCAGGCTTTCAATAAAAAGGTGATCTTGTGTTGAGGAAGAGTGAAAATCATCCCTAACCTGTGTGTGTGAAAATCATCCCTAACATGCACTATACTCCAGTAGGTATTTACTAGACCAGGTATTGAATCTTTATTTGACTTAAGCAAAAAAAAAAAAAAAAAATTACATTATTGTAGTTCTGATTTCTATAGAATATATAGAGAAATGGCAGTTGTAAGAAGAAACTAACATATGTTAAACATGTATTTTATAATTAAGAATGACAAAAATCTTTAGCAACTTGAACTTACTCTTAAGTTGAAAGCAAAAAAAAAAAAAAAAACAATTTAAGAATTCAACCTCAATAAAGATCATATTGGTATTTGCCCAAAATGTATGCTCTGAATACATATTTCCATACATTTCATTTTATTAATAATACTCACATTGTACTCTAGAAATGGCAGGTCATTTCAAAATAGAATATGCAGCATATTCGATTTTCATATTCCCCAATGCTGTACAATACATGCTATTATTAATTTACCATTTATGTGATCCCTGATACCAGTGTCCAAAGGGTTAAGGTTGGAAAACTTTGTATTAAGGCGTAGGTACTAGTTTCAGCTCATTAAGTTTAATGGAATGAAAACAGCATCATGAAACTATTAAAGCTATATTTAATTATTTCATGGTGCTGTTTTCATTTCCAATATTTTCTCTCTCTCTCTCACACACAGAGACATCATCTGGGATACAGTATAAAAATTTAAATTACAACATATACAAAAACAATAAGAAATGAATATGAAACTTGTGTAATTGAACAAACTGATTTAACATTTTTGTTTTAATTTTTGGTTGCCTTTTTTATATTAAAATGTAATTTATAGTAATTTTTGTAACTTACATATTTTCTTGAAAAAAAATGTAAAAATTTGTTCATTTTTACATATTCTTTATTAAGACACTATCTGTATCATTATTGAAAACAGTTTAGCCAATGTCTAAAACTAGCTAAACAAAAAGTCACAAGAAGACTTTGGCATGAACATAGAAAATAAATATCAGGAAGGTGGCAAACTATTCTTGAGGCTATTGAAAAAGCGTAGAATTGCAGATAAGAGTGCAGTAAAAGGAATCAGAGATGATAAAGGTGACATGAAAACTGAAGATAAAGATATTCTAGATGTCTGGAGTAATTAATTTGAAAGATGGCTAAATGAAACAAGCAGTGTCAGCATGATTGCCAGTCTGGTTGGTCAAGTGGTTAGTGTATCTGCTCTCGAGCCAAAAGGCTGCGGCTTCAAATCCTGCCGTGGACATGGATGTTTGTGATTGTATGTGAAAATACTAGTGATGTGCAGTAGATGGCATTAGTATAGATGATGATGTGATTCGCTGTAGCTGAGTGATAGAGACAGAGTTGTAGAGTACATGCCCTCCCTTGATGAGTCTTTGGACTCCCTGGAGGGGTGTCAGGTAATAATAATAATAATAATGCCACTTGCATATTTGGTTTAATACTTTATCCAAGTGTAAGCAAACAAAGTTTGCACCTGAAGTATTTTCAGGACTGGGGCAACTCGTAACAGTGGAGTAAGTTCTGATCACTTGCCTTAGCATCTCCCATAATGCAAAGCACATCTCCTTGCAGACATGTATAATGCTATACATTAAAGGAAGGGCCAGTTAGTTTTGAGGTATGTTTAAATAAAGATCTCTCTAAAAATTAGGCAATCCCCAAGACATTAAATTGACATCCATTCTCCTTAGCCCAGTCCTCCAAATCATCCTGCAAAATTTTGACATCCTGTGCATTCACAATTGCTCTACTCAACTTTGCATCATCAGCAAACAAGTGAACACTTCCTCTCAGATCCTTTCCTATATCATTGATGAACAAATTGAAAAGTAGTGGTCCAAGAACAGAACCCTGCGGCAAACCACTAGTCACAAGCCATTTTTTGGACTAGACTCCTGAATAAACCACTCTCTGGTATCTCTCCATCAACCACCCTCTTATCCATCTCACCAACCCTATATCCATCCCATCTGCTCCAGTTTACTGATTAGAGTTCCATGTAGTATCCTGTCAAAGGCCTTGGCACGGTCCAGTAGAATCACTGTAAACCCATTATTACTACCCTTATCCAGTTCAGCCGTCACTGTGTTATAAAATGTGAGCAAGTTACTGAGGCATGATCTACCCTTCACAAAACCATGTTGACCCCCATACAATATCCCATTTTCATCTATCCCATCCTGTATTCTTTTCTTGACTAATTTCTCCAAGACCTTGACAACGATTCCTGATATGCTAATCGGTCAGTAATTTACAACATCAGTCTTCGAACCTCCTTAATGCATTGGAACTATTTTCCCCCTCTTTTCCCCCCTCGATAACCCAGATCCAAGACTCAAATTAAACAAAATGGTCAAGGGTACTGACAATTCTTTAGCCGCTCGCGTACGACACGAGCTGGTATACCATCTAATCCCACAGATGTATTGCCATTGAGGTTTTGCAATAGACTACTCACCTCCACTTCATTCACCACAATTCCCGTATAATCTTTTGGTTCATTGATTTCTGCAATGTCACCACCTGGACGATATATTCTTGCAAAGTGCTCGTTCAGTAACTCAACTATATCAACTGATTTGGTTACCTCCCTACCATCGGCATTCTTTAAAATCATTCTGCCATATACATTTTTTCTTTTACTTGCAACATATCGAAAAAACTGTTTAGGATTCTCTTTAGCCTGTATGGCCAATGTTCTTTCGTAATCCATTTTTGCTTTTCTTACCACACTCGTTACCCTTCTGGCCTGTGCTTTATACCGTTCATGTGCCTACTGGTCACCTTTCTCCTTAAATTCCCTCCATAGTTGTTTCTTTTTTTGCAGCTCAATCTTAATGGTGTTATTCATCCATTTAACCCCTACTTGATTTATTATTTGGACTCTAGGTATACAGTCAGCCATTGCTTCATGCAAACACTTCTTAACTGCCTTCCATGCACTATCAACTTCTAGCCCTTGCAGTTGTACATGCATGGCACTGAACCAATCAAACTCCTAAGCTTGTCATATTTACCAGCCCAATAATTCCACATGTACCCTGTCTTAATTGTAAATTCCATACCTTTAGCCATCTTCCAAGTCAAGACCCTATGATCACTTTCACCAATTGGTGGCAATGTGGTCATATTTGTTACAGCCAAATCCTCAGATGCAATTACTAGATCAAGCACTCTCTGACCCCTAGCGTATCCACAAATTCCACACCACTTGTCATGCATAACCCACGCATAAAGTCATTTGCAATTATGGCTCTCTTCCTCTCTCATTTCCATTTTATCTCCTTTCAAATCATTTGTACTGCCACAACTATAATTTCTTTCACCCTTTCCTTTTGCTCTCTAATAGACTCACTTACGTCCTTGATGGTTGCACCAGGTTGGTACGTTTTTGTCAAATCCTCTACTAACACACCTCGTATTAACGAATCTCCATACAGCACATGCTCCGTCATTTTGTTTATGTTCACAAACATACTCTTATTTTTCCTATCATACTTTTTATTGTTGCCTGGTACACGCGGTAGACATTTGTGCATACACTCTAGCTGCCGCTTTGCCCTATGCATCGCTCCACTCAACAATGCGATCTCACTCATTGCATCTATCTCATCTTTTTTATTATCTTTTAAACCATTAATTTGCTCTGTATTAATACCATCATTCACGCTCTCACAGTTTTCTGCTACAACCTCACAATTTCTTATATCGCTATTTTCTTCATTCTGAAATTTGACAAAAATATCACACTCACGACCTGTAATACACTTTAATTCCTCATTTTCCTTACATTTTCTACACACGTTCACTCCATTATCATCAACTAACCATTCTCGCTCTCCGCAAAACGTACATTTCGCAGCTAGTACAATGCATAATCTCCTTTATGTTACAGTTATTGAACAAAGATGGCGAACCATTTTTACTAGCCACCATTTTCCTTCTTATGGGAGCCTGTGCTCGCTTCTATCGTATTTTATCAAATTAATAATTGAAACACGAAAAACACACAAACAGACACTAAGATACGCAAAGCAAACAAAACTACGTAATATTCAAGCAAAATTGTCAATGATAACTTAAAATAACACTTATCTTATCAGGAGCTCTCAACAAACACTCATTTATCCAGGTGTAAGCAAACAAAGTTTGTACCTGAAGTATTTTCAGGACTATGACAACTGGCGGTAAAAGTGGAGTAAGTTCTGATCACTTGGTGATATGACTTCTGCATTACTTCCATCTTAGTATCACTACCTCTGGGTCTGGCTCCCACTGATGAGACCTCAATAAAGGTCGAAACCGGTCTGGGCATAGCATTATACATGTCTGCAAGGAGATGTGCTTTGCATTATGGGAGATACTGAGGCAAGTGATCAGAATTTACTCCACCTTTACCATGAGTTGCCCAAGTCCTGAAAATATTTTAGGTGCAAACTTTGCTTATACGTAGATAAAGGATTAAACCAAATATATAATTGATAGCATAGCCAAGTGAAAAAACTTCCATTAATAATAATAATGGTAGAAAATGCCCAACAGGAATGCAGTCAGGAACAGATATCCATATTTAAAGTAGAAAAAGTCATCAAAAACCTGAAACGTGGAAAGGCAGCTGGAGTGGATGATATTCGACCAGTAATGCTAAAATATAGAGATGTAAAATTTTTACAGTGGCTGCATTTCATAATTCATAATGCCTGTTCATAGGGTTGAATTTCAAATGATTTGGAATAGAGCTCTCATAGTACCCATCTCTAAAAAGGGAAGTAAAGGGAACCAGGAAAAACAGTGAAAAGTCAGATACTGGAACAAATCCTGAAACATATCCCAACTCAACATCAGCAGTGTTGAACATTTGTACTATCAACATAGGAAGTCTGAATGGCAGTGAAATTGAACTAGCAGAAGAATTGGATAAGTACCAGATCGACATAATAGGGGTGACTGAAACCAAAAAGACAAAAACTGATGAGATCTTTCTGAACAATAAATACAAAATGTTATTTTCATGCAATAATAATCAGGGAAAAGAAGGAATAGCTATAGTATTCAACATGTCTTGGGAATGAGTCGAGAAGTGTGAAAGAAGAGAATAAGCAACTGAAAGCAATGAATGCAAAGCTAATCAGAGTATGAGTGAGAGAGAATTACAGGAATGATAGGAGAGAATAGAAATAGTAGAAGAGAGGGAATGAGAAAATTGCAAGGGAGTGCTGTAACCAGAGATGCCAGGACAACAGGTAAGTAGGTAACAGAGAAAGTGTTGGAGGAGAGAGAGAGAGAGAGAGAGAGAGAGAGAGAGTGAGGGATGCAGGCGAGCAAGGAAGGAAAAGAGTGGTAAGTGGTGTGATGTATGTGGAGACTAGATGATCCGTGGTGTGCAAGATAGAATGTCTAAGGAGAAAAATGTTTGTCTGGAGAAATGTTTGCTATGGCAATTAAATGGAGTGAAAAGGTGGATGAGATGATTATGATGGGGGGGTGGCACAGATGACTTCAAAGGCAGTGTGACTTGGGTTGCAAGAGATCTGAGGTTGTACAGAAGAAGACTCAGAGAGAGAGAAGATAGTGTGTTGCCAAGGTATGATAATGCAGAGCTGAGGAGAAGAGCATTAATAATGAATAGCATGATAGCTACAATGCTTGTCAAAAGAGAGGCTTGGAGGATTTGAGGATAGAAAGGAACTGTATATATGAGATATGGCTTGCATTTTAATGAATGTAGGCATCTGGAAAGAATTCTTTTCTCTGAGTCAGTGTGTCAATACAGGGAAATTAGAATTATCAGGTTGGATGGTAGCAGGGGTGGCCTCTTGTTGGAATAGGGGAATTACACCAGGTAATGCTGAATCCAGTGGAGTCTGGAAGGGATAATGGTAGGTATAGAAACAGTGACATTTTTATTCTTTATACTAATGCTAGGAGTATCAAAAATAAAGGAGATGAATTGGTGGTGCTGATAGCATCAGCCTGTCCAAAGATTATTGGGATATCTGAGACGTGGTTGATGGAAGATGATATACTAAGAGGAATAGAAGTAGCAGGGTACTGCATTTTTGGGCAGGAGAAGAAGGGAAAATGCAGTGGTGGAGTACTGCTTATGATAAGTGATGACTTATGTCCTCTCAGAGTGGAGAATTTGGAGAGCATTGGCACCACCAGTTTTAAAGTATATGGGTGAGGTAGTGGTGGGAAGGATAAGATATTTAGTGGGGTGTTACTACAGGCCAGGGAGCATAGAGTTATACCGGTATCCCTCGTTATATGCGATCTCACTTTATACGTTTTTGCTATAGCGTGATTTTAAAAAGTTAATTTAAAAAATCGCAACCGGTAGCAATTTTGCAGTGCGTGGTCACGTGACTTTGTGTGTACATTGCTTTGACAAGGCGGCATCGTGCCGAATGTCAGTCTCACAGAAGGTATAGAACTAGTAAGCTCCATTGTTGGAGTCTTCTGCAACACAAACATTATGGAAAAAAAGAGGTAATTGTGATCAAAATAATTCCAAGACTAAAAAACAGAGAAAAAGCTATAACACTAGAGGAAAAATTAGAAGTTATTTTTGACACAGTGAGCACACAGTCGACATAGTCAGAGCTACAGGAATTTCAGAATCAACTTTAAGAACAATAAGAAATCAAGCAGAGAAAATAAAAGAAAGTCGTAAGAGTGCAATGAGAATGTCGACAACTAAGATAACACAGATAAAGGCACCAATTATGGAGAAATTGGAAAGGATGTTGGCCCAATGGATTGAACATGAAAATCAACTTGCTGTTCCGTTATCCACCTTGATTATCCAGGCTAAAGCAAAAAGTTTGTTTGATGGTTTGAATGCTATAGATCCTGATTCTAAAGTGAAATCTTTTGTTGTAAGTTCTGGTTGGTTTGAACGTTTCAAGGTGCAACATGGATTCCATAATCTCAAGGCTGACTGGCAAGGCAGCGGGAGCTGATGTTGTTGCTGCTGAGAACTTTCCAGCAAAGTTTCTAAGTAATTCAGGAACATGGTTATTTGCCTCAGCAAGTGTTCACTCTCAACAAAACGACAAAATTTGTGTGTTTGTTTAAATAATTCATTCATTAAAATTTCTTTTGCTCACAGGTGTAAAGTTTTCATTTTTTTATCCTTCTGAAGAAACCCCTATCCCTATCTCACCCATGCTAAATTCAACTCACTTTATGCGATTATTTCACAGACCCAATTAATTGCATACAGCGAGGGACACCTGTACTATAAATTGAAGATACCAAGGAATGATATACTTGTTTTAATCCTTTATCCAAGTGTAAGCAAACAAAATTTGCGCCTGAAGTATTTTCAGGACTAGGGCAACTCGTATATATCATTGAGAGCCAGACCCAGAGGTGATACAAAGGAAGTAATGCAGAAGCCATATTTTCATATATGAATAGCCAAAAAGCGTCACACCTTATTATTATTAAAATACTCTGGATTAGAGAGAGGCTCCCACTGATGAGACCTCAATAAAGATCAAAACTCGTCTAGGTAGTGACCTTTTCCATAATGCATAGCATTATACATGTTCATAAGGATATGTGCTTTGCATTATGGGATACTAAGGCAGGTGCTGTGAAGTCATTAGCTTCTATATATGAGTTGCCCCTGTCCTGAAAATACTTCGCACGAAAACTCTGTTTGCTTACACTTGTAAGCCAAGTATATAATTTCTTGGTTAGTATAACCAAGTGGAAAAACTTCTAGCAACTTTCTCTAATCCAGAGTATCTTAATAATAAGGTGTTCAAGATTTGTGAATCTGATCCAGAGTATTTTAATAATAAGTTATGGCAACTCGTATATGAAAATATGACTTCTGCATTACTTCACCCTTAGTATCGCCTCTGGGTCTGGCTCCCACTGATGAGACCTCAATAAAGGTCCAAACTGGTCTGGGTAGTGACCATTCCCGTAATGCATAGCATTATGCATGTCTGCAAGGATATGTACTTTGCATTATGGAATACTAAGGCAAGTGATGTGAAGTTGTGAAGTCATTAGCCTCTATATACGAGTTGCCCCAGTCCTGAAAATACTTCAGGCACAAACTGTTTGCTTAAACTTGGATAAAGGATTAAACCAAGTATATAATTTCTTGGTATCTTCAATTTATAGGGAGCATAGAGGGTGAGGAGCAGAAGATGTTTAGGCGGTTTAGCTTGGCAAGTGCAAGAAGAACGATTGTTATGGAAGATTTTAACTGCAGTAGTATATATTGGGGAGAGCAAACTGCATGTAGTAATAATTTAATGGAATTTCTAGAATTCTTGAGAGATAAATATCTTAGGCAACATGTAGTAGAAAGAACAAGAGGTTCAAGAGTTTTGGATTTGGTCATAGCATCAGAAGAGCTGATTATAACTGAGATGTCATCTCTGCTCCCATTTGGAGAGAGTGACTGTGCGGTTTTGATTTGGAAGATTAAGTTATAGCATAGGTTTATATGTCAGGTTAGTGAACTGGATTCAGACTTGGCTATCTGATAGGTATCAGAGAGTTGTGTGTGAAGGAACAATATCGAGGAGGCAGAAGGTTACAAATGGAGTCCTACAGGACTTAGTATTGGAATCTGTATTGTTTAACCTTTATATCAGTGACATTTCAATGAATTGCGGGGGGGGGAGAATATTCATTTGTGTGCAGATGATGTGTAGCTGAGTAACAGTGCAGATGTCATATCCCTGCAAGAGGATTTGAACAAACTGGACAGATGGACAAATGAATGGAGATATCAATTTCTTCTTTTCAAGGATTAGGCATTTGCCTGTTCCAGCTTCACTGGTCTTCCGCTCTCTCTCTCTCTCTTTCCCTTTGGTCTATATTGATCCACCTCTTTTGGTAGCTGGTATTTTTTCATCCTAGATAGATGTTCTTTCCATTTCTGTCTGTATTCCTTGATCTTTTCATTTATGTTATAAATATCTAGTTTTTTTCTGATTCTTCATTTCTTATATATCCAATTTTGTGCATCCTTTAATTGTTCGAAAAATCTCATCTCTGCAGTTTGTATTTTACTTTCATCTTTCTTTTTAACCATCCATGTTTCTGAACCATACAACACAGTGGGAGGGGCCATTACTTTATAAAATTTTAGTTAAGTCTCTCATCTTGTTTTTTTTTTTATTCAGTGTCCTTTTAATTGTCCACAGATTTTCTGAAATTTCTTTATTTTTTCATCTATATCTTTATCTTTTAGAAATAATCAAACTGTGTCATCTGTTCGATTATTTTATTTTCTACAACTGTTTTTGATCTGACCTTTAGATACCATTACTTAAGTTTTATTTTGTAAAATTTTTAAATTGTATTGTTAGCTTATTTTGTTTAATTCATAAACTGAATTTTGAAGGTCATCTTTATTGTCTTGTAACATCTCTGCAGTATATTATCATCTATATACAATACTATATTGTTAACAGTTCTTCTGGTTAACTGGATACCTTGTTTTATATATATATTTTTTTCATATTTTAATAATCTGATCTATATATATATATATATATATATATTGAAGAGAGTTGGAGATAAGCTATATCCCTGTCTGACACCTTGATTTATTTCAATCTCTTCTGTTAATTTATTACCTAACTGTAACTATATTTTTGTATCTTTATATAAACTTTGTATAGCTTATTCTAAATGTAATGGATATCTTTGTGTTGGATTCTGAATAAGGAGAAATTTAAGTTATTAATATTCCTTACAGAATCCAACTTAACCCACCATACCAAAGGCTATACTTGTAAAAATTATTTGATATTAATCCCATGATTGTAAATTATTATTCATGTAATTGCCTTGAGTTTATTTATTAAATTTTATTAATTAATCTAAAATGTGTTAGCAATGATAGAACCTTGTATTAAAATATTATTCTGTTTATTTTGATTATTCCTAATTTAATATTATGAGGAATTGTATATATAAGTTTAATATGCCTTATGTGAATTATAATATTTTCATATTTTATTTATCACTACCAGTATGTAAAGGTATAATGTTAGGATTTTGGAGGCCACAATTTTGGAAAAAGAAAAAGAGAGGTAACTTTGAAGTTTAATCTTTATATAAGAGTATAAGCCAAGCGTACAAGAATGTCTCTTCTATGTAGTTTCGGATCTGAGCAACCCAGAATTTTTAAAAGCATAAATCCCCCAGCAGATTTTTCCTCAGTTCTCAGGAGAGGACTCTGATGATGTGAGTGCCTTTTTTGACTACATAGAAGAGCTTAGGAAGATTGTGCAATGGAGTGACTTCCAGCTGCTTATTCTGCTTTGCAGTGAGCTAGTTGGAAGATCAAAGAGTTTCTTTTACTCCTCACCACTCCTAAAAGAGATGTTGGATTACGGGAAGTTTAGGGAAATCCTCATTTCCCAGTTTTCAAGGGTGAAACATGTGCGACACTGCCTCTGGAAGCTCCAAAAGATAGTGTAAAAGGAAGGAGAAGGCGCCTTGGACTTTCACAACAGGCTGCTCTCATTTGCTAGTACTATAAATGTGCCTGACGAGGAGAAAGATCACTTGGAATGGGCCATATTCTAGCATTTTAGAGTTGGCCTAAGGCCAGAACTGAGGGAAACAGCATTCGGGAAGGGGATAACTACTCAGGGATTGTTTTGAAGCTGTAAAAGAAAGGGAACAGCTGCTTGGGGATATTTGTCCCGCAGCTGTAGCAAGCCCAGTTAATATGATCAAAGAAAGTACAGATGTGGGTAGAAATTCCAACCCAGCAAGGGAGGGAATGGACAGGAAGGAGAAATAGAAGTGCAGGGAAGTAATGGAAGAAATAAGATTGAGTCAATCTGTAATGTTGCTGCCTGTGAATTTAGCGAAGTTCGCTCCTTGATCAGACAGGAGGTAGAGAAGTTTCAATAGCTGCTTATAGAATGTCTTGACTCAGTGATTAATCAATTGACATTGGAATCGCCCAAGAATCATGAATCTCTTTCTTCCCAAGAAGAGGAGATAACAAACATAGTTCAGAGAGAGGTAAAAAGATTGCAACAGCCTATGTTAGAAAGAATGGACACAATGATGAGAAAGGTGACTGAGCCATCTGCTAGGTGTGAAAATAACTCTCCTTTGTCCGTAGACGGAGAAAGTAGAAGAGGCTGCCTCCAAGAACCTCCTAGGTGCTACAACTGCAACAAGTTGGGGCATATTGTGCAAGACTGCTTTATATCACCAGGAAACTCAAGAGCAAGGTATCATCCTGAAGCGACTTCCCACTTTTGTGCTAGACAACCTGATAGGAGTGGGCAGCAAGGCAAAGGACGGTTGCCTGATAGATGGCAGTAAGTGAAAGAATTGCGGGAAGGATCTCAAAGCACTCTTTGACACCTGTTCCCAAGTTTCCATTATTTGTGAGGCATGTCTCAAGAAACTGGAGGCTTGTGTGAGTGGAAGAATCGAGAGGCCGAGAGAATCCGTCAAACTTTTAGGGATATTCCTCTCCCCCCCCGCAACTCATGCCACCAAAGCAGTAAGACTAAGAATAGGATAGTCAGCATTTGGCTTGTATGCCTGGCATAACTTCCTCATTCTGCCCAAGAACTCACTCTCTCGAGTAGAATTAATTCTAGGGGAGGATTTCCTAGGGAAACATGGTTTCTCTTGCGATTATTCCAGTAAAAGGATCAGTTTCTCTTGGAAAGAAAATACTAAGGCAACATACCAGAGCCTTAGAGATCAGAGTAAAGGAGACATCCCTCTGAAAAGTAGGCCCCAGAACATAGAGGAAGTTAAGTTGACAGAGAACAAAGAGAACCACGTGGATTGCACTCAGCCAAAAGAGCTTGCCTTATCACATGAGAACCAGAAATCTGATGCCGGAGGTATAGATCAAGCTGGAGGATCAGAGAATGAACAACTGGCTAGAGTGAAACAAGGAAAATCCAACGACGAGGCGGTTGAAGATAGCCAAGTCAGCAATAATAGTAAATCTGAGAAGGCTCACAACAAAATGACAAATGACCCAGATGTGCCTCAAGGAAGGCAGGACGAGCAAGGCAGTGTTCACAATATGTGTCAAGTGTCCACTCAGAGCACAGAAGATGCATCCTTGGCCAGGCGTGAGGCTAATTTGAGAAGATCAAATGGAAGAGTCATCTCCAAAGAGGAGAGGGAAAACCAGAAGTTGGAAAAATTTTCTAGGAAAAATTTTTAGAAAAAGGAAGGGGCCTTTGTTAGATCTTGAATGATGGCTCTATCAAGAATAGAACTGCTCCATTGAAGATTTAACAAGAGAACAAAATCAAGCAAAAGCGCACTTGTACTCTTGGAAAAGCAGACATAATATGTGAAGATGCAGATATTAACTTTGCTTAAAAAGGAATTAAAATATAAAAGAAGAGGTTGAATCTTAAATTGAAATGAAATCGAAGGAGGAAATAAATATTAACTTGTACTATGTTTAAGGTTATTGTCTAAAATAGATGGAAACTTAATTTGTCAAAAACATCAGTGTTAAAATATGCCATGTATAAAGTCGTGTATCATCGTGCGAACGAAAGTTCAAAGGTTGCAGTTTGACCACCAAAGATGATGTAACGAGCGATGAGTAAGCATTCATGGAAGGCGCAAGAAATTCGCATTCCCCGAAAAAAAGCGATATGCGTACAGCAAGGAGGTGGCGTCACTCAGTGACAGCAAATGGGAGAGCGTCGTAGACAATTTTGGAGTGCAGAAAGAGGGCGCTATAATGGGGTTTAAAACGGATTCACAGTTCTTTTAGTTGAAGAGGAGAGTAAATTTGATAAAAAAAAAAAAAAAAAAAATTTTGAGATTTTTATTTTTTAAAATTTCTACATGGAATGAAGATCAAAAGAAAAAACTTAAAACCTCCTTTGGTCGTCACAGATTGTATGGTCTTCCAAAAGTTCATAAACCAGGCATTCTGTTAAGACCAGTCGTAGATTGTATAGGTTGCCCCACTTACAAAATCTCAAAATAACTACTCTTAAAAACTCTTATGCTCCAGGCCACAGTAGTATTAATTCAGCATTGTGCAGGAATGCCAGAAATATCTGATAGTTCCTTTGATGGCTCTCTCTTCAATTTATCACTGATGACTGGTGTGTTTCCAACAGAATTTAAGAAAGCTGTGGTAATACCAATATTATTATTATTCAGGCCTCCAAGGAGTCAAAAGACTCTCACGGGAGGTCCTTCCTAGGAAACACAAAGTCTATCAAAACTCATCGTGGGAGGTCCTCCCTAGGAAACACAAAATCTATCATACCACTCCTTAAACTCATTGACTGTTCCCACTCTATCAGGCAATGCATTCCACTGTTCAACCACCCTCCATGCAAAGAAACCACTCCTCCCCCCCCCCTCTTGCTCACAGTTTCCTTTCGTAACTTCCAATATATTAAAATGGATGCAAAAATGATCTTAAAATCTACAGGCCAATCTCCCTATTCCCGATTTTCTCTAAACTATTAGAGAAATTAATAAGAAAATAGATTAGTAACTTTTTTAGAAAAAAAAAAACAATACTTCTCTAAGAACCAGTGAGTTTATACCGAAACTAAACACTGAGCCCCCCCCGCGCTGAACTTCACAAACTTCATTTATTCATCACAGGACTTCACAAACTAACTTTAACTGACTTTCTACTAGACCTCCAGAAAGCTTTTGGCGCAGTATTCCATGATATTTTATTAAAAAGACTGGAGATGTGGGAATTAGAGGCTGTGCACGTGACTGGATTAAGAGTTATTTAACGTCTAGATCATAAGAAGTAAAAATTAGCAAAAGTGCTAACAATTTCGTTCAGGTAAAATGAATACTGTGGTGTTATGTATATATACAGGCCCGGCTGGTGGCGTGTGCAATATACACAGGTGCTGCAGAAGAAAAGGCACCTAAAAGATCTCAATAAATATGAGATAAGAGTTTAAGCGAACAACGAATGGTACAGAATGGTATATATAATTATGAATGTACGTCATCTTCCGTTTGGGCCCCTTCAGATTGTCCCTGAAACAAACAAATAAATTCTGAAATTGTATCCTGGACCTGATTATATCATTTTTGATTAAAATTTGCGAAAATATACCTAAAATAGTTCTTCTTTATTTTTTGATGTATCATAAATCATCTTATGATTAATTGTTGAGTTCCATGTAAAAAAAAATTGTATAAGCAGGACTAATCCGTAGGTAACAACTACTGAAAGTGGTTTTCATTTGTTTTTCATTTCCTGTTCATTTTATTCACACTTTATTCAAAAAAAAAAAACTTTTTTGGAAAGGCGGCAAACATTAATCGCACACACAAGAAAAATACTAAGCGCTGGCGCTGTATATACACCATGAATACAGATAAAATGTGGTATTCACTAAGGTTCTGTGCTTGACCCAGTATTATTTACAATTTATATCAATGACTTCTGTGACCTACAGTTATCAAGTAAAGTAAATACCTTTGCAGATGATACTGCATTGATATTCACTGCAAATTGTAAGTGAAATGCAAAACATTGGCAACACAGATTTGCAAATACAGTAGTCCCCCCCCCCCTTATCTGCGGGGGAGCGATACGTCCCAAGACACTTCACAGATACCTGAAACCGTGGATGGTGCCAAATCCTATTTATGCTGTTTTTTTTCTTTATATATATATATATATATATATATACACACACACACACACACACACACACACACCTATGATAAAGTTCAATTTATAAATTAGGCACAGTAACAATAACAGATTAACAACAATAACTAATAATAAAATAGAACAGTTATATAACAAATTAATATATAACAACATACTATAATAAAAGTTATCTGCATATGAATAGAATCTTAGTAACCTCAGCATATGTATTTTTTTTATTATTATTTATTTATTATTTTATGAAGTCTACGGCTTCTCTTTGGCATATCAGAATTGCCAGCATCACTACTGTTACACTTTGGGGCCATTATTAAGTACACAAGCACTGCAATACCATGACAGTCAATCTGTTAACTGAGAACTACTCAGAACAGTGCACAAATTAAAACTTATGAATTGTCTATTACTAAAAGACAGAGTCATAAGCAACATGGCTTCATTTTGGCAATGTAAAATTGCATAGGCAAAGTGGATATTGGATCCAACATTATTTTAAAGCCAAATATTTGTAGAAACTATGAAAGTTTTGTATGTTGTTGACTTGAGAGCTTACGAGAATATAATTCCCAGCATTCCCAAGTTGCCTTAGCTACTTAATTAGTGCAAACTAATTCAACTTGGAATGCCGAGGATTGTTGTATTCTTAAGCTCTCAGGCCAACTTACAAAACTATCATAATTTCTACAAACATTCAGCTTTGAAATAATGTTGGATCTAATATCCACTTTGCCAATGTCATTATAAATTGTTTATTTCTGGAATTTTCCATTTAATATTTTGGACCAGGGGTTGACCATGGATAGTGAATCCATAGATGGTGGGGGGCTATGTTTGCATGAAACCAATTTGTTGGTTTCATGCAAACAAACTTAGTTTCAATACTGAAAAAATAAAATTTATACTTTTTAAACTCTGAAATTATTAAGCAAAAATATTAATGAAACCAATTTTTCCATTCATATATTCTTGCATAACTGGAATTGTAAAAGTAACCAAAATTATAACTGCATGAAAATAGAAAATGTGAAAATTTTTTATAACTTATAAAAAAAATAGACAGCAACTTATGTTGGAAACCACATATTACAGAAGTATGCAACAGAGTAAGATTTATGCTAACCCAAGTCTTCTTTTTAAGGAGATTCTTAATTGTGACAATGTTAAGAACATTATATTTCATCTGAATACAGACTGTTATATAGTACGGTATGCTAAGCTGGGGTGGAAAGTATCACACCACATTGACACCATTAATCTTTTTACAAAATAAATTAATGTGAATTTTAACCAACATTAAATATAGAGACACTACAGTGAATGCTAAATCTATCCTATTAAATATCCTACTACTTTGCCTAAAGACTGATAGCCAGTATGTAAGGATTAGAAAAGATACTTCTGCAGAAAAGTGGCTTAAAATGTTCTCTCCCCAAAGTACAAAATAATACACAAACGCTATTTATTTGGCTCAAAAAATCTTCAGTGACTTACCACTCTTAATACAAAACAAAAACAACATGAACACATACAGACTGATTAGACAGTGCCTAAATTTTTATAAAAATATTGAAAATTTGTTTAAAATTTTTGTATAAATTAAATAAAAGGAGATATTAACCAATACAAAATATTCAAGTAATTAATGAACTGCATTGTTTTTATTTTTATTTATTCATTGTTTTATTATATATATATATATATATATATATATATATATATATATACGAAGTATGACACAGAAAAAATGAGACTGTACTTGTATCTCTTTTTATTTAACAAATTGAGAAAATCAACTACGATCTCCATCAAAATAATTCCCTTCTGAGTTGACACATGGCTGCATATGATGCTGCCAACATTTAAAGCAATTCTTCAGATCATTTCCTGAAAGACTGTTGAGGAACTCTGTCGTTTTTGCTTCCACATCTTCTACCAACAAAAAATGGGTTCCTTTGAGCATTGACTTGATTTTTGGGAAGAGGCAGAAGTTGCAGGGAGCCAGGTCTGCTGAATAGGATGGGTGCTCAAGCACAATAATGTTGTGGGTAGCTAAAAGCTGCTTCACAGACCAAGTGTTGTGGGCTGGCACGTTGTCTTGGTGCCAAATCCAACCATTTCTCCACAATTCTTGTCATTTTCTTTTCACATGTTTGCGCAATTTCATCAAGACTTCAAGGTAATACTGCTGATTTACTCTCTGGCTGCTGGGAACCCACTCTGCATTACAATATCCTGAATGTTGAAGAAAACAGTTAACATGGCCTCGAACTTCAAACTCTCATGCCTGTTTTTTTGGTCTTGAAGATGTTGCTGACACTTCCACTGCATTAGTTGTCGCTTGGTTTCTGGATCATACGTAAATATCCAAGTTTCATCACAAGTAATTACTGAATTCAACAAATCTGGTTCATCCTTAATGTATCGAAATTCCAAATTTCAAAAGGTCCAAACACTGTTCCTTGCGACATTCTTTTTGTTCATCTGGCAACCATTTTTTCACAAACCTTTTTCATGTTCAATTCTTCTGTTAAAATGCTCCGAACACTTTCCCTGTCCAAATGAACTTTCTCAGCTACAGCTCGAGACCTTCTGTCACAAGTTGTAACACCCAACCTTCTGTCTTTTTGAATCACATCTCGTACTTTTTTAATGTTGTTATCGGTAACTGCTGTGCATGAGTGGCCTTGGCGATCATCATCGTTCACGCTTTCTCTGCTTTCTGAAAATCATTTGTACCATTCAAAAACACATGGATGAGACATGCACTCTTCACTGTAAGCCTCAGTCAACAATTGAAAAGTTTCTGTCACGGATTTTTTCAGTTTCACAAGAAACTTGATGTTAACTCTCTGTTCACTCTTGCACTCCAACATTTTCTGACCGAGGGTAAGAAAACGTCTATATTTGAACATGCGTCCTCTCATACAGAGTAAAGCGATGGAGTTGAGCCTTGTCTCATGCTGACAGATTAGAACATGCTCTATAACCATCTCTGTCTCTTCCCTCCCACTCTCCATTCCCAAGCTACAGGGTTAGTCTAGTTTTATTTTTTGTCGGACCTTGTATGCACACACAAAAATATTGTGAATATTTTTGTTTACTTTTATACTCTGTGTAATTGTTATACTTCTTGTAACCTGGATGAGCTCATGCTCTTGGGTTCACTGTTTTGTAAATGAATTTTACAGAATATAATGATAATGTATTTGTAATGAATTTTATTACTATTTTTTTTTTTTTTATATAATTTTGTAATATTATTGTTATTAACATCTGATCTCCATGGAGTCAGAGACTCGTTATGGGAGGTTCACACTATTGCACATAATGCTCATTTGATTGTGCTTTAAGCTGATTTAGTGTTTCTACATTAGCAACACACTCGGCAATGTATTCCACTCACCAACCACTTTCCATGCAAAGAACCTGCTCCTCATTCTTCTGTACCCCCTCCCCTCTCTCCCATTCTCTGAAAAATCTTTCCATGTGAATCTTCCAATCTGAAAACAACCCCTGACTAGCTTATATGTTTCAATCATATCCCCCCCCCCCTCTTCCTCCTATTCACAAGGCTCTGCAACTTACATGCTCTCAATCTGTCCTCGTACTCCACATTGGAAAGACCGCTGACCACGTTTGTGAATCTTCTCTGGACTCTTTCCAGAACATATTCTCATCACTATGAAAACCTGGTGGCCAAATCTGTGCACAACAATTCATATGAGGACTGATCAAGACTTTATACACTGGCATCATAACCTCTCTATTTCTGCATGTCAGAGTCCTCTACATCATTGCCATTATCCAATGTGAAGTCTTCACAACTGTGCAATACGGTCCCTTAATTTTAGGTCCCTGTCCACCATCACTCCTAGATCTTTCATCTCCTCTATTTAATGTTTTCCCACCAAGTGTATACTTTGCATCCCATCATTGCTTACCAAATTTCAAACCTTACACTTTGCAACATTGAACTGACAGTTCCACTTTACATGCTCATTCGTGCAATCTGTTCAAGTCTGCTTGTAAGTCCATTATATCTGCTTGACTCTGTGTTGCTCTCTCCCCAGTTTTGCATCATCTGTAAACAGCTGCATTTCACTAGTTAAACCCATCTTAATATCATTAACATTCAAATTGAACAACAACAGTCTCAAAACTGATCCCTGCTGCACATTATTAGTGACCTTTTCTTTTTCAGGATACCACACCCCCACATCCAACTTTCTGATACCTATCCGACAGCCAGTTACTGATCCAACTCAGAAGTCCGTTATCCAATCCCATCTGTTTCAATTTATTTAAGAGCTTGCATGTGGCAGTCTATCAAAAGCCTTTGTAAAATCTATGTATACCATTGTATATGCATGTCCCCTGTCCAAGGTATTTGTCACCTTGTTATAATACATAAGTAAGTTAATGAAACATGATCTCCCCTTAACAAACCCATGCTGATAACCACAGAGAATACTGCTGTTATTAACTCATTTTTGTATCCTACCTCGCACCAGTTTCTCCAGTGCCCTCACCACAACTCCAGATATATAGACCTCCATATAATTTTAGGCTACAGCCTTATTACTACCTTTATGCAGTGGAACAATTTTATCCTCCTTCCACTCTCTTGTAACTTGTGCTGTTGCAAGACTTTTATTAAACAGGCATGGTAATGCTACTGCCAATTCCCTGGAACATTCCCTTAAGATTCATGGTGGTATGTCATCAAATCCTATCACCTTATTGACATCAAGTTTATTTATTTCCTCAAATATCTTCTGCTCACTCATAATTAAGCCATCTTTCCTATAGCCTCTACACTTAAGTTCCTCATGATTCCACCTTGATCAGGATGAAACACTCTTATAAATTGATCATTGAATACCTCAACAATGCTTTCTGAAGTAGTTACCATTCTACCACTTTCATCCATTAACTTCATCTTACCATGAACATTCTTCCTTCTACTTTGCCACATATCTAAAAAAAACTCTCTAGAGTCCTGATTTGCCAATTTCTGCTCATACTCTACTTTTGTTTTCTTACTAACTGAGTCACTCTCCTGACTTGTTCTTTATATTCTTCATGTATACTGATTATTGCCATTATTAATTTTGTACTTTCCTCCAAAGTACTTTCCTTTTCCAGATTTTATGCTTAAGCTTCACATTCATCCATTTTACACCTACCTCATTCAGCCTTTTGGCTTTTGGAATACATTCACACATTGATGCTGTTATGTATTTCTTTGTCAGATCTCATGCAGCATTTATTTCCTTATGGCTCAACTCCTTGTTCCATGTTATAGCTTCAAGCTGTCTCCTAAGCTTGTCATAATCACCAGCCTTATAATTACATATATATCCTTTCCTCACAAAAGTCTGCATATGACTAGCCACAACACAGGTGCTAATTTCATGATCACTTTCACCAACTGGAGGAAAGTGTGAAAACCATCTCATAATTACATCCACTGATGAAACAATCAGATCTAAAATTCTCCATCCTCACATGCCCTCTTTTACGTGCTGCCTCAGATAGTTATCTCTCAAGAACCCGAGAAATTCATTTTCCTTATTCCCAAATGCTATCTCTTCATTCCAATATATACTGTCCTAATTAAAATCACCCATAACGATTACCCTTCCTTTGTTCACTACAAGTTGTTTATACATTTTTCACCACCACCACCACCACCCTCCACATTTCCAGGCCTATAGCAACATCCAACTAAATATGTCTTCCTCTCAACCTCCATGTTATACCACACACCTCATAATGATTTCCACTATTTCCCCCTTTCATGTCTGCCTTATGTGGACTTCATTCCAAAAAAAAAATAATAATAATAATAATAATCCTGCTTAAAAACTACACGAACCCAAAGCTGAAATTGTTATCTCCTTAATAGTAATAATAATACGTTTTTTTTTTTTTTTTCATGTTTCGTTTTTATTCAGTTTGTGCAACAGCTCATACCTCATCATATATAAGGGGGACTGGAAAGTTATCAATTTTTTGAACTACATTTTTAATATAAATTTTATTAAAGAACAAATTAACATTATTCAATTCTATAATCGCCATCGTTAATTATAACCTTATTCCAACGATCTACTAAGTTTAGAATTCCTTTTTTGAAAAAAGTTTTTTTCTTTGGAGGCAAAAAATTATATCAAACTCCTTCGGACATCATCTTGCGAATGGAAGATTTTATTTCTTATGTTGTGTTCTAAGGACCTGAATAAGTGATAGGACAATATCTGGCGAATATGGAGGATGTAGTAGAAGTTCCCATCCTAACCGCCTAATTTTTTCTTGAGTCATTCTTGCAGAATGTGGTTTTGCATTATCTTGCTGCAAAATTACCCCTTTTCGATTGATAAGCGCAGGATGTTTGATTAACAATGCTTGATGTCGTCGCTCTAATTGTTCACAGTAGATGGCTGCTGTGATAGTCTTACTTTGTTCCATGAGTTCGTAATGAATAATTCAATGAATATCCCACCAAATGCACAACAGAACCTTTTGTGGATGAAGTCCATCTTTAGCTGCTGGAATTGGAGTTTGATTTGGAGAAAGCCACTGTTTTTTGCATTTATTATTCTTATACAGCACCCATTTTTCATCACCAGTTATGACTCATTCCAAAAAGGGGTCATTTTGTTGTCTGGTCAACAGTGAATTACAAATAGCTTGTCTCTGTTCTTTATTGTTTTCTGACAGTTCATGCGGTACCCAACACCCTGTTTAAGAACTTTGCCACTCTTATGTAAGTGCTCTTGGACAGTTGACCATGACGAATTAAGTTTCTCTGCTAATTCTTGTATGGTTTGTTTTGGATCTGATTCAACGAGAGTCTTAAGAGCATCGTCATCTATAGTAAGAGGTCTCCCAGATCGATGACGATCAGAGAGATCAAAATTTTTTTTTCTCCAAATCTAAACCATCGCTCACATTTATTAACCTTCAATATGTCTCCATAAGTTGAGGAAATGATTTTGGTAGCCTCGGTAGTATTCTTTCCTTGGTGAAACAAAAACAGCATACAATGACATAAATGGTGCTCTTCAACTTTAAAGTCTGCCAAAAAAAAAAAAAATAATAATAATAATAATCTAAAATAAAAAAAAAAAAAGATTTTTTAAATAGAAAAGTAATGCTAATATTTAAATAAAAATCAAATTTAATAATTTATGTGTTATTTAAGAAAAAACAATCGGCTAAAAATGACCTATTAAAAATAATTGATTACTTTCCGGTCCCCCTTATACTTGAGCTTCTTCACCCAATGAAGAAGTAGCAGTGAGCTCAATGTTGTATACGCCAGGTTGATAGCTTTTTGCAAAAAGAGCACTCATTATTGAACCTCTTCTACATCTGTCACCTCAAACCATCTGCATTCAGTAGAGTTATTCTTTCATACATTATTTCTTTTACTTGAAACATATCAATAGAATTCATACGAGTTATCTTACAGAATCCAGTTTCTTTTTATACTCAGACTTAGCCTTCTGTACAAAGGTCTTCTGGTCTCTTGCTTATAATTTTCATAACGTATATCATCTTTATGCACATGGTATTCCTTTCACATCATTCTTTTCTTATAAATCTCTTGCTTGATAAGATTACAAATATATTTTACTCCTACCCTATTTATTCTTTGAACTCTCAGGACACATTCAGTTAACATTCAATACCAGTTAATATGTTTGATTCTGATAGCCAGGTCTGACTAATGCCTACAGTCTGAGGTCTCAACACATTGACCAAGGCAACAAACTTTACCCCTTTGTTTCTGATACTCCTAGCATTTGCATATAGATATAATAATCTACCTGCATGTTCTTTTATATACCCTTCTCTGCATGACACAGTTGGACAACTTACAGATCTCTCTTCTTCCTAGTACTTATGTATGCAGACAAATTTGAACATGTTTGATGATTCCAAACTAGACGAACCCAAAGCTGAAATTGTTATTTCCTTATAATCATTTCCCTGATAATGCCCATTCCCATCATTACGCAGTTACATAAAATTGCTGCTCTTACACACACACATTCTCACCATTCCTTCCATTATAATTTAGTTTCCCTGATGTGTGAGGTCTTGTATAGTTATTTGTTTTTCAAGACTCCTGATAATATTGATCCTAATTTACAAAGTTTTAGTTGACAGATGTTATCATTGTACAAAAATAAATGTTTTGTCTAAAAATAAAATGTTATCCTTTAAAATCTCTCTCTCTCTCTCTCTCTCTCTCTCTCCCCCTCCCTCCCTCCTCTCATATGAACTTTATTTTTTCTTTCAGCCAGGACAGAGAGTATTCTTCTCTCAGGAAAGTTCAGGATATGGATCATGTGCTGAATATACAGCTGTTGATCAGACACATGTGTTTCCACTTAGTGATTGCCTCACATTTCAGGAAGGAGCAGCAATTGCAATTCCTTATTTTACTGCCCATAGAGCACTTATTATAAAGTAATTATTACTTTTTTTATCCTTGTATTAAAATGAGTCTTTAATTTCATACTTTCATATATTTGGCCAAATAATCATTTTGTGCTAATTTCTATCCCTAAATTATATTATTATTATTATTATTATTATTATTATTATTATTATTATTATTAACATCTGACCTCCATGGAGTCAGAGACTCACCATGGGAGATATCAGTAATGAAAGATTATTTTTATTGTTGAAAGAAAATAGAATCCTGCTTAGAAGTCTAGCCCAAGAAGAATTCAAGCTATTGTTCTCCACATTGTTCTCTCTCTCTCTCTCTCTCTCTCTCCATATGTCTTAAACTACATTTAGCATAAGTAAACTATTTACATTCATCATCATCATGCTATATCATTCGTGGTATTATAACATCTGTTGGAGACTTGAAAGGTCAAATACTATCAGGCTACTACAACACATTTTCATCTTTTCCCTTTTCTTTAACATCCCTTTATTATTGGCATAAATTATACCAGTGATCGTGTTTACCTTCTCTCTTTCTGTTTATATATCAGTTACCCTCTCAAGTTAAATGCAAATCCAGTTCACAGATGTGCTGATGACAGTAAGAAGAATACTGAAATCTAAGCACACAAGTAAGATCCTAGATATGTGTATATTGCTGTGGTAATTCTCATCATCATCAAATTCCTGACATGTACCCTCAAGAGGTGTATAGGATATGATGTACTACATGAAAAATTTACATCATTACTAACTTCCTATCTACAATTTTCCTCCAAATTAGTCTGTTACTTGTCAAGACTCCAACATTATCAGATCTTATATTTCTATCGTCTAAGACACTTTGTACCGTATCAATCCACCTATATCTTGGTTTTCCTCTGAGTCGTTTTCCTGCCAACCTGGCAGAGAACACTTGTTTTGCTAATCTTTCCTCGCCCATTCTGTTTAAGTTACCATACCACCTGAGATTAGCTCTGCTAACGCATTCCTGGATGCTGACAATGTCAAGTTCTTTCCTAATATCCTCGTTTTTAATATGATATTGCCATCGATGCCATCTGTTCATGCCTGTAATCTTTCTCAGGACTCTCATATCTGCAGTCTCTAGTCTTTGGTCAAGTGTTTTACTTCTGACCCAGCTCTCGGATCCATAGGTTAAAACTGGTTTGAACACTGTCTTGCAGCTAATTTAGTATTCCGACTAATTTCTCTCTTATTTCATATGAATTTATTCAATTCACTGCCAACCATACCATCTTTGTTGATTCTGTTGTCTATTTCCATATTTAATTTACCATCAGTAGAAATCGTGACTAAGTAGCTGAAATGTTTTTCTTGTTCCACAAGTTCCCCGTTCACAACACAGTTGACATTTTCAACAATTATACCTATTTTCATTGTCTTTGTCTTTTTAATGCTGACCTTCATACCATATCTATTACAACAGTTATTCAATTTAGGCAGGGAATCTTCAGACTTGTAGTGGATTTATTTAGGAGTGTAACATCATCGGCATAAAGCAAACAGCTGACATTAACATCTCCAATTTTGATATCATGTTTAATACCACTTTGCTTCATAATGTCATCCATATAGATAATGAATAACAGAGGGGATAATGTACATCCTTGTCTCACACCAGATTTAACATTAAACCATCTTCCTGTACTTCTTTCAATTCTAACTGCTGATTTACAACTTAAATAAAGACTAAGTATTGCTTGATATAATGCCCCATTGTCGCCATATAACTGTAGCATATTGAATAGCTTCTCTCTTGGCACCTTGTCATATGCTTTTCCAGATCGACAAAACTTAAATACAGATCTTTGTTATATTCCCATGCTTTCTCAACTATTTGTCGTAAAGTGAAGATCTGATCATGACAGCCGCTATTTGGCCTGAACCCAGCTTGTTCTTCACCAAGCTTTTCTTCCACAATTCTTCTCAACCGTTTCTCAAGTATACTTGCATAGATCTTGCCAGGAACACTCAGTAGGGAAATACCTCTGTAATTCTCACATTCAGTTTTATTTCCCTTTTTATATATGTGTACTATGAGCTCTACTCCAATCATCTGCAATTTGTCCTCTGTCCAGTCCTTCGGAACTATGCAGTGCAGCCACTGTAAGACTTTTATACCACCATACTTCAGCATTTCTGGTCGAATATCATCTAGTCCTGCTGCCTTTCCACATTTCAAGCATTTGATGGCTTTCTCTACTTCAAGTATGGATATGTATTCCTGACTGTGTACCTGTCGAGTGTTTTTTACTCGTTGCTTGTTTCATTTAGCAATTTCTCAAAGTAATTACTCCATACTTCAATTATATCTTTTTCTCCTGTTTGCATGTCACCTTTATCATCTCTAACTCCTTTTACAGCACTCTTTCCTCTACTTCTGAGCTTCTTCAACAACCTCCAGAATATCTTACCACCTTCTTGATATTTATTTTCTATGTTCTTGCCAAAGTCCTCCCATGACTTTTGTTTAGCTTGTTTTACACAGTGTTTCGCTTTCTTACATTTGTCTCTGTATTCTCTAAGAGCAAAAGCTGATTTATTTGCCAGGAACTTTTGATATGCTTTCTTCTTTTCCTTCACTGCCTCTTTAACTTCCTGTGTCCACCATGGAGGTCCGATTTTTCTATCCTTGCAGACAACCTCACCACATGCCTCTCTGGCTGAATCACTCAGGGTTTTCTTCAAGGCTTGCCACTGAATCTCCTAGGTTTGGTTCCTGTTCTCAAACTCTTTCATTTTTTCTTCAATAATCTTTGTGTATTTTAGTCTACAGTTCACATCTGAGAGCTGCTCAACTTTTATTTGCTTTAAAACTTTCTTACATGTTATTCTTTTCAATATGAAATTCAATTTTATCCTGCTCAAGACTAAATAGTGATCACTTCCAATTTCAAATCCTCTGTACACTCTGGTGTCATGCACCAGGGAGAAAACATCCATATCAACAATAACATAGTCAACGAGACTTTCCTTATTCCTTGCCTCTTCTCTCCATGTGAATTTGTGCACATTTTTATGTTGGAACATGGTGTTAGTAATAACCAGTCCATGTCCTGAGCAGAAATCCAAGTATTTGCCATTATTATTAGCTTTTCTCTTTTCTCCAAATTTTCCCAAAATATTTCAGTATGTCTGACAATCATTTTCTACTCTGCTATTTAGATCCCCAACAAGGACCAGCATTTCCTTTTTCATTGTGTCAGTTGCTTTTTCTAAAGCATCAAAAAATTCCTCCACTTCTACCTTAGTAGAACCTTCTGCAGGACCATAGGCACAAATAAGTCTCATTGTCCAGTTCCCCATTCTCATATTTGCCCACACCACTCTACTCGAGACTGCCTGCCATTCAAGAAGGTTAGCCTCGTATTTTGTGTTGAATACTATGGCTAGTCCTTCTTTTCCTTGATTGTCATTTCCTGAATATAACATTTTGTATTTATTGCTCAGAAAGATCTCACCAGTTTTTGTCTTTTTTGTTTCAGTCACCTCTATTATGTCGATGTGGTACTTATCTAATTCTTCAGTTAACTCCATTTCTTTGCCATTCAGGCTTCTAATGTTGATAGTACTGATCTTTAACTCTGGTGATGTTGAGTTGGGGTGTGCTCTCAGATTTGTTCCAGTAGCTGACTTTTCGCTGTTTGCCCTGGTTCCCTGGCAAAAACAATGGGGACCTTCTTTAACCGGGCGACACCCCAGCCGGTATGAAATTTTGTTTGTGCCATCATTGTCTATATTGGTTTAAGCCAATAAGAATACAATTTGGTCGGCTAAATCCCAAATTGCCAGCCCATCCTTGTTCGTTCAGTATCCAGGTAGATACCCAACAGGGTGCACCACGAGAAGGTGGGGATTGGACATTAGGTCAGGAGTCCTGGTTGGTTCTCAGCATTCCTTTAAAGGCTATGTGGAGGTCTCTCATTTATACAGCTTTGACCCTTAAGCACCTTGTCTTCTATTCTTAAGATTCAGTAATAATAACTTCCTCAATAATTAAGTAAATTGAGTCCACACGCATCTGTGTGTGTGTGTGTGTGTGTGTGTGTGGGTGGGTATATGAAGGAATATTATTAATACACATCAAAAAAATATACTGTATTCTGAACTTTAACTACAACAGAAAAATTATTTAAGATCTTAACAGATAATTAAACAAATCACATCTTATCTGGGCCCAGAATAGCATAATTGCCACCAAAAAAGACTATTATGTATCTTAACCGCATCTGAAATTCTCTTGAAAGAAACAGTTTCTTTAGTGGAAATAGTTCCCTATTCCAAAAACGACCTTTCTCTTAATAAGGTCTTGAAAAGAACTAAATTTCCTATTCATAATAAGAAAAATGAAATAGAACATTTAATATATGATAAACATTTCTCTTTCTGTATGAGAAACTTATTATTATTATGTGACACCTCCAAGGAGTCCAAAGACTCATCGAGGAAGGACACCTATTCTACCACTACAGTGAACTGCATCATCCACACCATAGGTTCCCAAAGTGGGCAGTACTGCCCCCCCCCCCCCAGTGGGCGCTGAAGCCTTCTATGGGGGGGGGCTATAGTGGGATCAGAAGCATTTGGGGGCATTCAGGCAGTCTAGGGGTCGGTGGCTCTTTATAGAAGAAATTAATAATATATGTTTAAAAATTAATTATTTTTGTGATTTTGCGATTAGATAATCATTTAAAATTTAAATATTGCATTTTAATTCATCTTATGCCCGTCTTACACGATCAATTTTTTTATCAATTTTCTATTTCAATTATTTAATCATTTGAAAATTTACCATGTCAGATAGAAATAGATGTCAAGTTTCTATGTCAATGAGAAAATAGAGCATGTATATATGTGTGTAAAATGGGGGGACGCGTTACAAAATTTATGTCTTGCAAAGTGAGCGGTGGCCCAAAAAAGTTTGGGAACCTATGATCTACACCAATGCCATCTATTGCCCACCACCACTAGTATTTTCAAACAATCGCAAACATTCATGCCTGTAGCTGGTTCGAATCTCACTGCAGGCATGCAAACATTCATGCCTGCAGTGGGATTCGACCCCACAACCTTTTGACTGGAGAGCAGATAATCTAACCACTCAGCCAGTCAAATGGCACTTACTTAACCTATCAAATTCGAAAACTACTTGATTTTCTTGCACAACTATTATTCCAGTTATCTTTTGTAGCATAACATCTAAAATCTTTTAATCTTCATTATACAAATTATGGAAACAACTACCACGTTAAAGTCAAAACTTCAGTTTAATATAAACCAAGATAATCACTCGACATTTCGACCTACACATTAAGGTCATCATCATCTAGTGTATACACATTTATACAAAGAAACAACTACATTACAATGTACATAGTATATGCTAAGGTTACATTTATTTGGTCAACTTTAAAACTACTGGCCTGTACTACAGTCCTGTTATTATTATTATCCATAAGTACACATATAAATTAGAACAAAACAGTATGGATGGTGGCCAAGCACTGAAAGTATTGCTTAGAGTCCTAAAGTCAGGGTTTGCTGGAAAACTTGAAGAACTTACTTGGGCTGAATGTGTGCTATCCAAATTCTTGGGATTTTTATGCTACCATTATTATTAAGATTAGGATTGTTGATCAATTTTTTTTTTGAATTTTGAATAATGAATTTTAATCACCATGTAACTATGAAGGAAAGAATCATTTAACCTTCCTTCTTTATGAAAGATTGCTACTACTGGAACCTTTACTAACTTGTTCCAAAATTCTTCTATATCTCTCTACATCTGTATCTTTCTCCTCAGCTGTTTGCTGGTTGTTGTTATGTTCCATCGAGTCATTTTCAACTCCTGGTAATTCTAAGAACATTCTCTTTCCATTCAGATCTATCCCTGGCCATATGTTCAGACTTTCCAGGTGCATTCCAGCTGTGTCTTTAACTCCATCCACCCATCTAATTTTTGGTCTTCCTCTTCTGGTTTACTGGTTACCATATTCTTTTTTACTCATGCATGCTCTGGCACGTGTACTTTCGGTTTATGCTTCAGTCATGAAGTGAGATAAGAGACTACCTACCATTAAATATTATCTTTTCAGTGATTCGCTTGAAAGCGGCAAAAACTCACACTTAAAAATATGTGAAATTAGTAAATCTTTTTAACTTATGTTGTTTAAACATACACAAACATTAATTATAATTCTTATTTTGGATACATTAACTTACATGCAAATCTTCTACTACATTCACTTTGTTAAAAATTAGCACTACATGTAAACATGATGCATTAACTATGTACAACAATATATATATATATATATATATATAATTCTCAGAATTTTAGTCAGTTTATATAAAAAAATGAACATATCCCAACTCTGAGTTAATATTAGCAGTCATATATATATATATATATATTATTTAAATTAGGATTTACTCGGGATGTATACATTTATAAAAATAAATTTAACCGACTAGAACCCGAGAAAGTATAACAAAAACCTTTAATAAATCACAACTAGTTTCATCGGTGCTCCGACTTTTTCAGGTGAGAAATAAAAAAACATAAGACATAAAAATAACAAGGTAAAAAACATGGACTTTCCAGCTTAATAAAAAGTAAAATAGTAACAGTCATATTTGAATAGGTGAC
The DNA here is from genome assembly GCF_054136105.1 of Typopeltis vanoorti. Lineage (NCBI taxonomy): Eukaryota > Metazoa > Arthropoda > Arachnida > Uropygi > Thelyphonidae > Typopeltis > Typopeltis vanoorti. The sequence continues at coordinate 46,788,664 of NC_143549.1, read as the reverse complement.
CACGTGCTACTGTTGGCATGAGTTCAATGTGTATGACAGCTAATTTTAGAGCCCAATACTGGACCACTGCACTATGGGAACCAGGCAAATTGTAGCTTAGAGTGTTGTTCAAATGTGAAGGGTCCAGAACTATTTCTTTTGATTTGATAATTCTTCTTTCAAATTCATCCTTGCATATATATATAAATTAGTAGTGCGTTCCCAATCAACTTGATGTGGCTGTTCTTCAAGGTTAGAGTTTGCCGAGAAGAGGACATGACTGGAAAGGGCGCTCACTTGTGTTCTACTGTAAGACTTGTGTTAAAGGTGGATCAAGCTCTCATCACTCCTTATCTTAGTATCTCCCATAATGCAAAGCACATCTCCTTGCAGACATGTATAATGCTATGCATTAAGGGAAGGGATTTTAGGATTAAACTAAATTTATTATAGTCTAACCAAGTGGGGAAAAACTTCCAACATCTTTCTCTACATCCAGAGTAATTTAATAATAAGGTGAGACACCTTTTGGCAACTCGCATAGGTAAATATGGTCTCCATTGCTTCCAACTTAGTATCACCACCTCTGGCTCCCACTGACGAGACCTCAATAAAGGTCGAAACTGGTTGGAAGCTTGGGTGATGAATGGCAATGCTGTAGCCCATGAAGTTTTAACTGAGACTCGGCTGTTGGTTGCTGTCACCCAGGTCCTGGGGGGGGGGGGGGGTTATGAATGGCAATGCTGTAGCCCATGAAGTTTTAACTGAGGCTTGGCTGTTGCTGTCACCCAGGTCCTGGGGGGGGGGTATGAATGGCAATGCTGTAGCCCATGAAGTTAACTGAGGCACGGCTGTTGCTGTTACCCCTCAGATGACATATGAGCAAATGAGCAGCTCTGCTCGGTGGTGGGGTAGAGCCAACACCGAGAGTTCTTCTCAGTGGCAGGTGAGCCTGTTACGGAGGGGAACAACGCTGAGTTTTTGGAGTTTGACCTGTACTTGAACATTCAATAAAGGTCGAAACCAGTCTGGGTAGTGGTCCTTCCCTTATTGCATAGCATTATACATGCCTGCAAGGAGATGTGCTTTGCATTATGAGAGATACTAAGACAAAGAGTGATGAGAGCTTGGTCCACCTTTACCACTAGTTGCCTCAGTCCTGAAGATACTTCAGGCACAAACCTAATGTTTGCTTACACTTGGATAAAGGATTAAACTAAATTCATTATAGTCTAACCAAGTGGGAAAAAAATTTCCAATATCAAAACAAATCAACTTAATGCCCACCACTAATTTTGGTTGTTGGACTGACACAGCCATATTTATGTGACCTTGATGGTTCAATCCTCTCCTCACACTATACTCACATTTTGTGTCTTTTTTATATAAATTCATTTTCATTAATTTTTTACTGCATTGTATATGTATGAAAGTTGCCAGAAAAATTAAGTTGGTTGAACAATGATCATCAATGGAAGAAGATATTATCAATGATGATATCTGAAAAGATCTTTGATGTTATTAACAGGACTTGAAAGATATGCTCACCTACTTGCACATGACAAGTATATTTTGTCAATTGCCAAGTAGATGTAGATTGGACAAAATATAATAATGTTTGAATGAATACTTGAATAGATTGCATGAATGGGCAGGTAAGTGGAATTCTCATTGTTTCATTCAGTGTTGCAAAGTAAGGTTTTGAGATTAGGTGAGCAACAATGGGAAGCCATTGTTGCTCACCAACAATTGGAGGTCAAATGTTAATAATAATAATAATAATAATATTTTTTATTTAATTGAAAAAACTTGCTAAAAATTTTTTTTGTAACTTTAATAAAACAAAAGTTTTTTTTTTTTTTTTGAAAGAATCACAACACTACCATGATAACTTCTTTGATGTATATGTCAATATTCTCTCTAATTTTTGCTTGTCCACATACACATGAAAAACATTTTGTGCTCAAGTTTCCACTCTCAGACTGTGTGTGCGTGCGGTAGCCATGTGCTCATAATATTAAACACTCATAATACAATATTAAACAGGAATTGCATGTGAAAAAGAGACTATGGAAGAGATATAAGGAGACAGGTGAAGAGAGAGAGAGAGAATGCATGAAGAATATAAGACACAGGCCAGAAGAGTGACTAGTGTGGTAAGGAAAGCGAAACTGGAATATGAGAGGAGATTGACCCTAAGATCCAAAGAAAATCCTAGGGAATTTTTTAGCTATGTGGCCAGTAGGAGGAGAAATGACTGTGGAAGAATAATATTGCGGGATAAAAATGGGAATAGAGTGACTGATGCAGAGGACATAGTGGAATTGTTCAATGAACACTTTATTGGAGTATTTCATCCTAGAGGAGTCACTTTTAATGCTAGAGGGATAGGGCTGGTTCGAGGTTTAGAGGTACAGGAGGAGAGTGTGTTTCAGAACTGACATTGCCTTTAACCTGGCTTTTCAATGAAAGTCTAGTTGTGGGAAAGGTGCCCATGGAATGGAAGGAAGGTAAGATAGTGCCATTGCATAAGGGCAGTAGCAGACTGGAAGTGTCTAATTATAGGCCGGTCTGTGTGTCGTCAGTAGTTGTTAAGATCTTGGAGAAAGTAGTGAGGGACCGTATACAGCATTAGGCAGATGAGGATAATGTTATCTGTGAGAGTCAACATGGATTTGTGAAAGGGCACTCTTGTTTTAGCAATATGCTAGCCTTTTATAATAAAGTTACAAGAACATTAGATGAGGGAAAGGCATATACTGCAATTTTCTTAGACTTAGCAAAGGCATTTGACAGGGTGCCACATGATAAGCTGGATTCAGGATTGGCTGTCTGATAGGTATCAGAGAGTTGTGTATGGTGGAGCAGTTTCAAGGAGGCAGAGGGTTACAAGTGGGGTCCCACAGGGCTCAGTACTAGGACCTGTATCGTTTAACCTTTATATCAATGACATTTCCAGTGGATTGCAAGTGGATATTCAGTTGTTTGTGGATGATGCAAAGCTGGGAAGGATTATTAGTAATAGTGCAGATGTGGTAGCACTGCAAGAGGATTTGAATAAGCTAGATAGATGGGCAAATGAATGGGGGTGTCAGTTTAATGCAGCAAAATGTAAGGTCTTGAGGTTTGGGAATCATCGATGGGATGCTGCGTACTCTATGGGAGGAGTTGTTATTATTATTATTATTATTGTTCCGGGAAACTCCAAGGAGTCGACAGACTCATCGAGGGAGGCCCTAACATCATGTCAAGAACAACTATTCAACATTCACACAGTATCTATCATACCTTGCCTTGAACTCATTCACGGTCGTAGCACCCACAACAGACTCTGGAAGCTTATTCCACTCATTTACCACTCTCCAAGTAAAGAACCTAGCTCTAACACATTTGTCAACCACGCTCTTGCCCAGCTTCCATGCATGGCCCCTAGTCCTCCCACCACCAGTCATATTTTCAAAAATATCTTCTGGATCAATCTTATAAAAACCCTTCAGTAATTTGAATGTCTCAATCATATCACCCCTCCTTTGCCTATCGTCCAATTTCTGCAACCCACAAATCTTCAACCTATTCTCATAAGGTTCATTCCACAGACCTGCTATCATCTTGGTCACTCGTCTCTGGACCCTCTCCACTTCCTCCCCATCACGAAGAAACCCTGGTGCCCATAGCTGGGCACAGAAGTCCAGATAGGATCTTATCAAGGCTCGATACAGAGGAACAACAACTTATTTGTCTCTGCATGTAAAAGTATTTTTCAGAAGCCAAGTGATTTCATGAGCTGATTTAGCCACTTTTGCAATGTGGCCCCTAAACTTCAACTCCCAATCCACCAACACTCCCAAATCCCTGGCCTCATCAATCTCCTGGAGTACAGTTCCACCAATGTGATATACTGCTGCTAATCTTTTCACTCCAAAATGCATAGCCTTGCACTTTGCCACATTAAACTGACATCCATTTTCCCTAGCCCAATCCTCCAAACTACCCAAATCATCCTGCAAAATTTTGACATCCTGTGCACTCACAACTGCTCTACCCAACTTTGCATCATCAGCAAACAAGTGAACACTTCCTCTCAGATCCTTTCCAATATCATTGATGAACAAATTGAAAAGCAGTGGTCCAAGAACAGAGCCCTGTGGCACTCCACTAGTCACAAGACGTCTTTTAGACTCCACTCCTGAATAAACCACTCTTTGATATCTCTCCTTCAACCACCCTCTTATCCATCTCACCAACCCTATATCTATACCCATCTGCTCCAGTTTACTGTTTAGGGTTCCATGTGGTATCCTATCAAAGGCCTTGGCAAGGTCCAGTAGTATCACTGTAAACCCATTACCCCTATCCAGTTCAGCCGTCACTGTGTTATAAAACGTGAGCAAGTTACTGAGGCATGATCTACCCTTTACAAAACCATGTTGTCCCCCATACAATATCCCATTTTCATCTATCCAATCCTGTATTCTTTTCTTGACTAATTTCTCTAAGACCTTGACAATGATTCCTGATATGCTAATCGGTCGGTAATTTATAACAGCAGTCTTGGAACCACCTTTATGCAGTGGAACTATTTTCCCCTCTTTCCACCCGCTCGGGACTAACCCAGACCCGAGACTCAAATTAAACAAAATGGTCAAGGGTACTGACAATTCTTTAGCTGCTTCTCGTACAACAAACGAGCTGGTATACCATCCAATCCCACAGATGTATTGATATTGAGGTTATGCAATAGACTACTCACCTCCACTTCATTAACCACAATTCCCGTATAATCTACTGGTTTATTCGTTTCTGCAATGTCACCACCTGGATGATATACTTTTGCAAAGTGCTCACTCAGTAACTCAACTATCTCAATTGATTCAGTTACCTCCCTAACATCGGCATTCTTTAAAATCAATCTGCCATGTACATTTTGCCTTTTACTTGCTACATATCTAAAAAACTGTTTAGGATTCTCTTTAGCCTGCATGGCCAATGTTCTTTCGTAATCCTTTTTTGCTTTTCTTACCACACTCGTCACCCTTCTGGCCTGCGCTTTATACCGTTCATGTGCCTGCCGGTCACCCTTCTCCTTAAATTCCCTCCATAGTTGTTTCATTTTTTGCAACTCAAGCTTAATGGTGTTATTCATCCATTTAACCCCTACTTGATTTATTATTCGGACTCTAGGTATACAGTCAGCCATTGCTTCATGCAAGCACTTCTTAACTACCTCCCATGCACTATCAACCTCTAGTCCTTGCAGTTATACATGCCATGGCACTGAACCAATCAAACTCCTAAGCTTGTCATACTTTCCAGCCTGATAATTCCACATGTACCCTGTCTTAATTGAAAATTCTACACCTTTAGCCACCTCCCAAGTAAAGACCCTATGATCACTCTCACCGATTGGTGGCAATGTGGTCATATTTGTTACAGCCAAATCATCAGATGTAATTACTAGGTCAAGCACTCTCTGACCCCTAGTATTTTCCATTACATGCTGTCGCAGATAGTTATCCCTTAATAACCGCATAAAATCCAGTTCCTTCCTCCCGTGTGTCCTCTCCTCACTCCAATCAATGCGACCATAGTTGAAATCTCCCATAATAATCACCCTCCTTCCACCCATTTCTTCTATTTGCTTGTGCATATTGTCACCACCATCTTTTCCATCACCTGGTATATAGCAGCACCCAATTGTATATTTAGTTCTGCTAGCCACAATCTCACACCAAATGCCCTCAAATGTGCTCTTTTCTCTATCCTGCAATTCAACTTCTATTCTCCTTGGCTGGAGCTCATGAGCTATCATCAACAATACTCCTCCCCCCATTTTATTCTCTCTGTCATTCCTGAACACACTATACCCATCACATTCAATCCCACTAGTTATATCATCTACAGTCAGCCATGTTTCACTAATACTTATAACCTGTGATCTGGAAGTGCCAACCATGGTAAAAAACTCTTCCTTCTTGTTCCTAATACTCCTAGTATTAGTGTACATGAATTTAAGACCCCCATTAGCCCCAACCCTACCTTGATGCCTTATATTAACTATCCCACTCAGATTTGTTGTCCTTATTTGCTCTGGCATATTATATTCATTCTTACATTCAACTGCCTCCATAAGGACTGTATGTCTACTCCCCCCCCCCTAACAAATCTAGTTAACCTGAATTTGCACATCCACTACATTCAGCAACACTTTCTCAACTCTTCTTACACCGTAACCATTCAAATGCAAGCCATCCATCTTATATAGATCCTTTCGCCCATCAAACTCACTCCACACATCCACAAATTGCACACCACTCGTCATACATAACCCACGCATAAAGTCATTCGCAATTATAGCCCTCCTTTTAAACATTTCACTGTCATACCGTGGCAAAAGACTAATCATTCTAACTCTCTCACTCTTTTCTTTTGCTACCTCAAACAATTCATTCAGGTCTTCTATCATTTCCATTTTATCTCCTTTCAAATCATTCGTACCTGCCACAACAATCATTTCTTTCACCCTTTCCTTTTGCTCTCTAATAGACGCAGTTACGTCCTTTATGGTCGCACCAGGTTGGTACGATTTTGTCAAATCCTCTACTAACACACCTCGTACTAACGAGTCTCCATACAGCACTCTATCCTTCATTTTGTTCATGTTCACATTCATATGTCTATTTTTCCTGTCATACCTTTTATTATTGGTTGGTTCATTCATTCTACTTTTGTTCATGCACTCTAACTGCTGTTTTGCTCTTTCTATCGCACTATTCAACAACGCGATCTCACTCAATGCATCTATCTCATCTTTTTTGTTCTCTGAGAAACCATTTATACTATCATTCACACTTTCTACATTCACACTCTCACAATTTTCATGTACAACCTTGCCGTTTCTTGTCATATCCCTATTTCCTTCATTCTGAAGGTTGACAAAAATATCACACTCACGACCCGAAAAACACTTCAATTTCTCATTCTCCCTACATTTTCTACACACATTCAATCCTTTATTATCATCTAACCACACTCTGACCGCACTCCGCAAAGCGTACATTTCACAGCTAGTACACTGACTCATTTCTTTTATGTTACCGTTCTTTGATAACGATGCCGAACCTTCATTACTGGCCGCCATTTTCCTTCGCACATGTGCCATATTTATTTGCAACTTGTTTTGTCAAATTATACGTTATAACACACCAAAAATAGACGCACTAAAATACGCAAGGCAAACAAAACAAAACTACACAATATTAAGTAATTTGTATCGATAACTGAAAATGATACTTATCTTATCTGGAGCTTGCTTGAACACTACACATTACGAATTCAACTAGCGGTGACTTCCAGACATAGATTATGTTATAAAACACTTTAGTACACTAACCACGCTAATAAAGCTCCAATAATATACCAAAATTACATACTTAAGTCCATTAAATTGAATCCAAAACACCAATAAATCAACAAAAAACACAAATCTCTCAGGAGCTCTCTGGTAGCACGTCCGTTCACCAGCTAGCCTCGACACTTAGCTATGAGATATTATACTGGAGGAAGTAGGTGGAGACGAGATCTAGGGTTGATGATTTATAGAAACCTGAAGTTTAGGGGACATATTGCAAAGGTGGTGAAGGTAACACAGAGAATTGCTGCAATTATGAGAAGGACACTGACCTGCAGAGATAAGAGCGTTATCATTCTGTTGTATAAGTCTCTGATGAGACCACACTTGGACTATTGTTCTCACATTTGGTCCCCAGGATTTGAAGGGGATAAATTAACTGTGGAAAGGATACAAAGACGGATGACAAAGATGGTTTCAGAACTGTACAAGGATAGTTATGAGGATTGGCTTAGGGAATGTGGAGACTGCAGAGTTTGGTGGATAGAAGGAGAGGTGATATGATTGAGACTTTTAAACTGTTGAGAGGTGGTTACAGGGTTGACACTGGGGAGTTCTTTCGCTTGGTTTGAACAGTGGGAAGGAGTGATGACAAGAGGCCATCCCTGGAAGTTATGAAAGGAAACTGTGAGCAAGAGGGTGAGGAGTGGTTTCTTTGCATGGAGGATGGTTGAACCATAGAATGCATTGCCTGATGGAGTGGTGAGAACGGTCAATGAGTTTAAGGAGTGGTATGATAAATTTTGTGTTTCTTAGGGGGGGACCTCCCCTCGATGAGTCTTGACAGACTTTATGTTCTTAGGAAGGACCTCCCACGATGAGTCTTTTGACTCCATGGAGGCCTGAATAATATTTTTTTTTTTATCATATTGAGTGACTTTATTTACAATAAGATTATACAGAATTTTTGAATATAGAATATACATAATAACAATAATAATTTATTTATTTATTTATTATTATTATTTTTTATGTCTCAGATAAATTGCATACATAGATGCTGTAATAATTACATATATATAATATTTATAACATGTTACAATTGTGATTAACAGATACTTGCAAGTTACTAATTTTCTTCCTCGAAGCTTAGCAGAGCTTATTTGAGGAAGATGATAGATGGAGGTGGTTTCATGGTTATGTTCCTGTAATGGTCACAAGCCAGGTATTGATTTTACTGTTTGTTGGTATGTGCTTGGAAGACTTCAACTGCTATTACAGTTTAACTTTTTTTTTTTTCTTCTTTTTTTTGTGCAAATGGGGTTGGGTTTACACATGGTGTGTTTGTTTCTTTGTGTTCTTGTAGTGATGGTTTTTGAGAGGGGGGTTTGTCATAAGTTTATGTGTGTGTGTGTGTGTGCATGCGTGTGTGTGTGTGGGGGGGAGAGAAACAGGAATTGCTCTAATTTTCATTCTCACTATAATATTTATACAGCGCCTGTTTCAGCTCTCTGTATGTTCCTAGGTTTCTGTTGTCGAACGGCAGTTTGTTTATCATGTCAGGTACGTAGAAGTTTTGGGTGGCTTTGCCGTAGTGATTGTTGTACTTATATGTTATGTAGTTTGTTGACTGGTCTTGTTATTTGTTATGTTGTTCTGGTTACTCTATATGTTGGGCTGTAGTAATGTTTTAACATGACTGTGTAGTGGCATAAGTGTTTCACCTTAAATATTTTGTGTTTTGTCCGTGCTTCCTGCATAAGAGTGGGTTGTTCCCAGAATATTAGTTTTACCATTTTATCTTGCAACCATTGTAACCTGTTAAGGATGTAGTCTGCGCAGAATGCGTATGATGTGATTGCGTATCTTAAAATGTTTTCACATAATGCTTTATAGTTTAGTATTTTTATGTGGGTTGGGGCAATGTCTTTTAATCTGTATAGTTTGCTTGCTATTATCCTAAGCTTGGTATGTAGGTAGTTTGTATGGCTATTCCAACTTTGATCAGCATTGAAGTGAAGTCCGAGATAGCGTGTTGTTTTCACCTGTGTGATGGTTGTGATTTTAGGTTCTACGCTTTGTGTATAAGAGGATGAATGTTGGATAGCGAGATATTTAGTTTCTATGGGCAGGGTTTGGGGGTTTTTGAATACCATTAGTTTTGTTTTCCCTGGGTTTATATATATGCCGTTTTTGGTTAATCAGTTAGTGATTTGATTGATGTCGTGTTGCATATTTGTGTAAGCGATATTTGCATTGTTGTGAATGGATACTATGGCCGTGTCGTCTGCATACTGGAAGATTTTACTTTTTATGGAGAGTTGGCTTATGTCGTGTGTGTATATGTTAAATAGAATGGGAGATAGGACAGCTCCTTGTGGTACTCCACAGGTTACATGTACCTCTTTGCTGTATGCTGATCCAAAGTCACAAGCCATATATCTTAAATTAATTTGTTTAAATCTGCATATCTACAAACAACCATCACTGTTTACACAAGTTCAAGTGTCTGTACTATCTACTCAGCAGACACACTAAATAATTGACTTTACATTTTGATGATGTCAGCATCAGCTGATGTTTGCCCACACAGCACATGCTGAAAGTAACTAATTAGTGTATTAAGTTAGAGTGGAGACATTGTAGATATTAAATAAAATAAGTGATAACTGTGATTTATCGTATAATTCATTTTTATAGTGCATTCAAAAATTGATTGTAAATTAGAAATTCTGAAAATTTTATGCATGCAGTTGCTAGCTGTGTATGTTCCCTTTTGACCGGTATGCATGTGCACAGGTTAGAGGGAACATTTGATATGGTATAACTCCTTTACCAGTGCATAGTGTACTTGTCTACCACATTTAAAGACAATTATGCTCTAATGTTCTTTGGTGATAGGTATCCTAGATGTGCTAGCATAGTTACCTACCTCTACAACATGTGAAACAGATTTTAGTTTGATAAATATAATAAAATTTAGCATAATATTTAAAACAACAATTTCACACATGTAAGAGAAAACTAAATAGAATTTATTACTCTTCTAGGGAAAAAAATAGAAGAATTGGCTACAAAATTTCAATTTTGAACATGAAAATGAGTCATACTGTATCTGCATACTATCACATGTCTTGGTTGCAGCTAACAGCAATGACTTTTCAAATCTTAAAGATGGCATAGAATCTGTTCAGTTTATGATGAGGATGATAACAGGGTTTCACAATGATAATTATCAGTAATTCAAGAAATAGACTTTCAGCTGATGATGATAATTATCAGTTATGTGTGCACTGATCTTGCACCATTTGTTCTGGTTCTCATCTATTAGAAGAATTAAATAAACAAAAACTCACTCTTGTAGATAAGCTTATACGTTGGTTAGACATACTTCTAATTTTTTAAGAAATGGCAACATAAACTTAAACGTAATAGTGTAAAACTTACTCTGTTACTTAATGGATACAGAAAATAATTGAGAATTATTTTCTCTCTCTCTATGTTAAAAAGATCTTCATATCTTAAAGGAACTTCTGAACAAATAGCAAGGACAGATATATTATCCTTTATCCTAGCCTGGTGTTTATCAAATACTCTGCTCTTAGCAAACTAGCAATTCTACTACAATTAGAATCCAGGAACATCAAGATTATATAAGATTTCCAGAATCGAAAGGTTCAGGCCTTGCTTCTAATGCCATTGACACTAGACAGAGTTTACTGGAACCAAACCAAGATGCTGCACTGCAGTAAGTTCAAATTTGATCAATTATTTCTTCAATTGTGAGTTGAGATGCCACCTTCCTAATGTTAATCGTACAGAATTGTATGCATATCTCTAACTTTTGGAAAGTGATTGTTAATTGTTTATATGGGGGGGGGGTACTATGGAAAGTTTTGATAGACACCTGGAGCAAAAATTAATTAATTTTATGTCTTCCTATATATCCTAAAACAAAAGATATTTTTTGAGAAAACATTTTTGTTCTGGGTGTTTATCAGAACATTTAAGATCTCCTCCTCGTATATATATATTTACAGTTAAAGTGATAAATCTGGTTATTATTAATAATTACCAGTTAAAGTGAATAATTAGAATTAATCACTTTAACCGGTTAAAGTGAATAATTCCTAGAGGAGTCTGGTAAATGTAATAAAAATATGTTTATAGGTTTTATATATAGGTTTTCATTCTCAATAGAAATTATAACAGCTTAGGTTAGGTTAGTTTATAATGAAAAAATTAAGGAAAGTACTTCTTTTGCACTCAATGAAATCAGAAATCATTATAACCTAACCTTTATTGGTTAGGTTAGTTTAGGCTATAATGAATAAAGTAAGGAAAATACTTCTTTTGCACTCAATGGAACCAGAAACCATTATAAACTACCCTAACCTAACCTAAACTAATGTAAACTAACCTGGATGTCGAACCAGAGTGTAGTTGTAGTTTGTCATGGACAGATTAATGGAGATGAAAGATAAACGTTGTTGTGGGCTGAGCTTAATGATTGCAGGCAGATAAATGGGGATAACAAGCAAAAGTGCTTGTGGGCAGATGAATGGGGAGAATGTATAAATGTCGTTGCTGTACCTCTTTTCCTCATCAATGGAGAAAAACACTGATCAGTTCCTCTCTGATTTATCTGTAATTCCCATTCATCTACCGACAATAACTTTTATTTGTTATCCCCATTTATCTGCCCACGACAAAGTACGACTACACTCTGGTTCGACATGCGACATCCAGGTTAGTTCAGGTTAGGTTAGGTCAGTTGATAATGATTTCTGATTTCATTGAGTGCAAAAAAAGCACTTTTCTTACTTTTTTCATTATAAACTAACCTAACCAATAAAAATTAGGTTAGGTTAGGCTAGTTCATAATGATTTCTGATTTCATTGAGTGCAAAAGAAGTACTTTCCTTACTTTTTTTCATTATAAACTAACCTAACCTAACCTAACCTAAGCTGTTATAATTTCTTACTAACTATTATAATAACGGATTAACTCACATCAATTATTCTTTATTCGTAGACTTTTCACCTGAGTATCACAGGCATCATCAGTACAGGTACAAGGCTAATTAAACAATAACTGTTATATTCACAAAACGCCACCTAAGTAGCCAAGGTTAAATTTCCTAAATTTATTTAAATTATTATTATTTATTTTTATTTTTAATTATTTAATTATTCAATTATCATAATTAAAAAAAAGAAAAAAATTTTATTTATTTTTTTTATTTTAAATATATATATGTTTGTGTGTGTGTGTGTGTGTGTGTGTGTGTGTGTGTATACAATTATATGTTAGGAAAGATTTGCTGCTTTATAAAGTACTATCTGCCACAGTGGGGAAAGACCTAAACAGATCCGATAAACCATCGGATCTGTTTAGGTTAGGGGGAATGAAGTAATGTTTCACGTGTTTCTTTATATAGCCGTTCCATTAGGAACCGACTTTTGTGAATGACTTTTGTCTTGTTCCACTTAACTCTATTTCTGGTGTTGATGGCATGTTCTGCAATTCCAGACTGTTCAGGTTCAAGGTACTGGATATATGACTATTGTTCTTCTAACCGGACCTGAGCAGATCTTCCTGTTTGTCCAAAATATAATAATCCACCCGAGCAGGGAATCTGGTAGACACCTGGATAGCTGAGATGTGGGAGCTTGTCCTTTGGAGATGTTAGGAAAGTGGAGATTTTTCTGATGGGTCAAAAAGCCACACAGATATTTAGTGGTTTTAGCACCTTAGCTATGCGTTCACTAACCCCTTGTAATAGGGGATAGGTATATGTGTAGGTTCTTCTGTACTTGAAGAGGATGCTGGACCACAACTACTTAAAAGCTCTTTTTATGAAAGACTTCTTATAGCCATTGGATATGAAGGAGGAATTAATATACTGTAATTCTTTTTGTAAAAGTTCTTCTGAAGAACAAAAGGAGTGGGCTCTATGAACTAGTGTTTTTATAGTACCTGCCTTTTGGCTGGGATGGTGATGTGATTCAGTGCGGATGTACTGGCCTGTATGAGTCTCTTTCCTATAGACTGTGAATTGTAGATAACCATGTGGTTGGCGAAGAATCAAGAGGTCTAGAAATGCTAACTGCTTATTTACTTCTACTTCTAGGGTGACCTGGATCCTTGGATGAAGTGCATTAATTTTTGAGAGAAACAGTTGTAGTTCTTCTGAGGTGCCCTTCCATATGGCAAAAAGGTTGTCCACATATCTGAACCAAATGTTAGGTCTGGATGTAATGTTGTTAAAGATACGCTGTTCGAAATGCTCCATGAAGTAGTTGGCAATAGCAGGAGATATTGGAATACCCATTGCTGTCACTTTTGATTTGTTGGTATAACTGGTTTTTGAAGGAAAAATAACCGCTTTATTACAAATTCAAATAATTTGACAATATCTGGAGGAAATTCTTGGTGTAGTAATTCTATGCTGTTTGCCAACGGAACATTCGTAAATAGCGAAACAACATCTAGACTAATCATAATCTCCGAATCATCTAGATGCAGATCGGAAATTTTATTTCTGAAGTCCACAGAATTTTTTATATACGTAGCAGTTCTTCTAGTTGAAGAAGTGAGTAAATTTGACAGAAATTTTGATATTTTGTAAGTGGGACAACCTATACAGTCTACAACCGGTCTTAATGGAATTCCTGGCTTATGTACTTTTGGAAGACCATATAATCTCGGTGGGTGCCCGAAGGAGGTCTTTAGTGTTTTCTTTTTATCTTCATCCCATATCGCTATTTTTTTCTATAAGGGTATTAAGCTTTTTTATTTGACTACTGGTAGGATCTGAAGTGAGGGGCCTATAAGTCGAATAGTCGCGGAGTAACAGTGATATTTTTCTCTTGTATTCTCTTCTGTCTTGGATGACTACAGCCTTCCCTTTGTCAGCATTCGTAATAATAAGGTTCTTGTTATTTTTCAGCGAATTCAGTGCTTTTTGTCCAGCATACGATAGGTTCGGCTGCGGAGGCTTGGCGTTAAAAAGAATTTTTGCACACTCAAATCTTGTTCTGTTAGCTGTTTTTTGGGGTAAGGATCGAATACCTCTGTCTATACTATTGAAAGAGTCTATTATGGGTATTTTATTCAGAGCAACGGCAAAATTATGCCTTTTTGACAGAACAAAACGTTCGCTGTCTGTCAGTGGACGGCCTGATACGTTGATCACTACTCTATCTGTATCAATGACAGTATTGCTAGATTTGGGGTGGCTCACCAGTGAATCAAACTTGCGTTTCAATTTATCATGGGAAACATTAAAAATCTTTCGGTATGACATTGACAAAATGCATAAAACAGTGTTAAAATTTTCAGTCTCTAATACTGGTTCTATAGCGTTCTTGATAGCTATTATTTCTTTGTTCAGAAGGGCAAGAGATTTCTTTACTTGTAGCTGACAATTTAACAGTGACCTACTGGCCTTTAAATAAATCTGATGGGCTCTTTGAGACTTAAACTTCTTTTAGTTTACAGCAGGTAGGAATAACCTGAGCCAACTTACATCGCTTTAGGAATATTATTCTGTTAATGCAATTCGCCTTAACTAATACTTTACCGTATCTGGCACATCATTTGGAAGTAGACTATCCGTGAAGTCTCGATATAAGTTTCAGTAAGGAAATACCGTGAGTAGACATATTACTAACTATTATAATAACGGAATTAACTCACGTCAATTATTCTTTATTTGTAGAATTTTATAATTTATAATGAGAATTTCTATTGAGAATGAAAACCTATATATAAAACCTATAAACATGTTTTTATTACATTTACCAGACTCCTCTAGGAATTATTCACTTTAACCGGTTAAAGTGATTAATTCTCGTAAATTATTCACTTTAACCGCTAAATATTAATAATAACCAGATTTATCACTTTAACCATAACATATATATTTAAATTATATAACTATACTTACTTCTCTGGACATCTAATAGTATTTCCTCCTACTTGTATAGCTGCAGCTGAGACACAAGAGTATCTGTATGACTGTATGTACTGTATACATGCCGTATGACTCGTTCTTGCATTCATAATCTAAATGTTGCAGCTAAATTCTTCTGCCTTCTCTCTCAATGAAGCTCATGAAATATTGCATAGAATATAATATTGTAGTAATCAATTTCATTTTGTTCTCTCTTATGCATGTAAAGCTATTATTTAAAATATACTATGTCTAATACTCATTTCTCTGTTAAATGTCATAATAAAATCTAAGAACAGAAATATATTTAGCAGTTTGCAGCTTAGATTTTCATGACGATATCCTGCAGTGGATCATTACTTAATATGTTTGAACCAGAATATGCATTTAATAAGTGGTATTATCCTGGAAATATACATCATATAAAAGCCTATTCTACTAAGAGAAATTAATTTGATAAATGTCTTGTCTTGTTTTAAGCTTTCACGAGCCATTAATGCTCTTAGTTATGGACTTCACAACTGCGACCGTCATTGGCTCTATGCCTCCCGGTGTGTCCTATGTCTATAGATGCGTGTGTTCATGGGACCAGTTTGTCTGTTCTGGGGGATGAAAAACTTTCCAGGTGAAAAAATCCCCTACCTCTGATGAGACTGGCTAACTCACCTTTAGTCAAAAGAGAGACCAGATAAAGGTTCCTTGAACCCAGGTCTTTCCAACCAAAGAGCTTCTTCTATAACAAGTGAGCTACAGAGGTTCATTGTGATAAATGTATTTTTCAAAAAAAAAACAACAACTTGCTTTTATTGTTCTTTCTATTCTTATTATTTATTGATTTTTCATTATTCAAATGGAACTCACACAAAGGAAATCTTCTCTAACTATCATATAGCACCAATTGCTTTATTGAACTCCTGCTGACTTACTTAAATATATCATTAAAAAAACAAAAAAGTGAGGTGAGCTCTTGGATAAGTATATGTTTTGCATGATAAGTCAGGTTTTGCATAATTTGTTGAGTCCTGGTTATTAATAATCACAAATGGATAAGCAAAGCCAATCTAAGATAGGGTCATTTAAACAAAATATCAGGTGAAAGATTGGTATTTGAAGCAAAAATAGCAAAAAAAAGATCCTGAGGAACTTCAAGAAGTGACTTGATGCAGTTAGGAGTGTTGTAGAAGATATCAAAAAGTGAGAACTGATCATATCAGAGAGAGAGAGATATCTGACATAATATATTAGCTTCATTCAGAATTGTTTACGAGGACATTAGGATTACACTATTGTTGGACTCATAATGTTCAGTAAATTTCATGTGAGCATATACCAGAAAATGTTTGTTTATTTTTCCGTGTTGGGAAGAATAGTAATATTGAGCTGTGCTAAAAATAAAAAAAACTTTTTAATTAGTGTATAGTGTGGCTTTTTATCACAAATTGCATGTCAAGATGCATGTATCCTTCAGTAATGTTGTTGTTGAAATATTTTTGTTTATATTGTATTTTTCTACGTGTTTGTTCATACTACTTCGTACATCGGCTGCACGTAAGACTTCGGTACAGAGATCTACCTCAACCCTGGATTTTTCCGGTGGATGCATTGCAAAAATTGCTATATATGTATGTACTGAAAAATGTGAAAGATTTGTGGATTCTTTGGTAAAAGAGAAGAAGGAAGGCATTAACATATGCGAAAAGTGTCTTGATAAATTAGAGCAATTAGAAAGGGAGCAAAGTGAGACCATAGTCAGAACCATAATAGAAGAGCTTAGGCAAGAGTTAATGAAAAGTGAAATGAAACATTTGAAGAGGATATTAAACATCTAAAGAAGAGATTGGCTGATGAGAAGGAGGAAGTTGATATTACGAAGAAAGAGCCAATGGATGGTCATATATCATTGCATAAGGATTCGATCATTAGAGAATGTCATGACTATTAAAGTGCATAGAACATGCTTTCCTGGTGAAACAATGACGCAAATAACTGACGCATTGCAGAAAAGGTAGACTGGGCATCAAAACTAGTGGCTGCAACATAAAAAAAAAAGTTCAAGATTATCCACAATAATGCCATAAAAGGTAAAAAAAGAGATTACAAAAATGCCATACCATACATAAGGGGAATATCAGAAAAAAATAAAATGCTGCATAAATACAATATCAAGGTAACTTTCAAACTTCTACAAAATTGAAACATATATTCAGATCATCCAAAGATCCTCTTCTTTAACTTACCCACCTGGGGATGTACAAAATCCTTTGCACTTGCAACTTACTTCCCCATCATCATAATCAAATTCCTGCCATGTACCCTCAAGGGGTGTACAGGATATGATAGTACTACATGAAAAATTTACATCATTACTAACCTCCCATCTACAACTTTCCACCAAATCAGTCTGTTATCTATCAAGATTGACTCCAACATTATCAGATCTTATATTTCTATCTTCTAAGGCACTTTTACCATATCAATCCACCTATAATCTTGGTCTTCTTTTGGGTCTTTTTCCTGCGAACCTGGCAGAGAACACTTGTTTTGCTAATCTTTCCTCATCCATTCTATTTAAGTGAATATACCACCTGAGATTAGCTCTGCTAATACATTCGTTGATGCTGAGAATGTCAAGTTCTTTTCTAATATCCACATTTTTAATATTATATTGCCATTGATGCCATCTGTTCATGCCCCTGATCTTTCTCAGAACTCTCATATCTGCGGTCTCTAGTCTTTGGTCAAGTGTTTTATTTCTGACCCAGTTCTCAGATGCATATATTAAAATTGGTTTGAACGCTGACTTGTATATAGCTAATTTAGTGTTTTGACTAATTTCTCTCTTATTCCATATAAATTTATTAAGTTGACTTCCTAACATACCATACATGCTTTGTTGATTCTGTTGTCAATTTCCATATTTACCATCTTCACTAAAAATTATGTCTTGTTCTCTAGGTTCTCCATTCACAATGCAGTTGATATTTTCAGTGCTTCTACCTATTTTCATTATCTTTGTCTTGTTATTGATGACCTTCATACCATATCTATTATAACAGTTATTCAGTTTAGTCAGGGAATCTTCCAGACTTGTAGCGGATTTATTTAGCAGTATAACATCGTTAACATAAAGCAAAGAGCTGATATTAACGACTCCAATTTTGATATCAAGTTTTATTACCATCTTCCTTCATAATCTGATCTATATAGATAATGAAAACAGGGGTATAATGTACATCCGTGTCCGACATGAGATTTAGCATTAAACCATCTTCCTGTACTTCCTTGAATTCTAATTGCTGACTTATAACTCAAATAAAGAAAGTATTGCTTGATATAATGCCCCATTGACACCATATAACTAGCATTTTGAATAGCTTCTTTCTTGGCACCTTGTCATATGCGTTTTTCTCCACAAAACTTAAATACAGATCTTTGTTATATTTCCATGACTTCTCAACTATTTGTCGTAAAGTGAAGATCTGATCCTGAAAGCCTTTATTGGCCTGAATCCAGTTTAGTCAGAAAGTTGCTTATTCTTCACCATGCTTACCTTCCACAATCCTTCTTAACCATTTATCAAGTATACTTGCATAAATCTTACCAGGAACATTCAGTAGAGTACCTCTATGATTCTCACATTCAGTTTTATTTCACTTTTTATATATGGGTACATGAGAGCTCTACTCCAATCATCTGGAATTTGTCCCTCTGTCCAAGCTTTCTAATAATATCATCTACTTCTGTTGCGTTTCCACATTTCAGGCTTTTGATGGCTTTTTCTACTTCAAGTATACGGATGTGTATTGCTGATTGTGTGCTTGTTTTTTTTACTACTGTACTGTTACTGATAGTTTTATTTAACAATTTTTTGAAGTCATTACTCTGTACTTCAAGGATATCTTTTTCTCCAGTTTTCATGTCTCCTTTATCATCTCTAATTCCTTTTACAGCATTCTTTCTTCCATTTCTAAGCTTTTTCAACAACCTCCAGAATATCTTGCCACCTTCTTGATATTTATTATTATTATTATATGACACCTCCAGGTAGCCCAAAGGCTCATCAAGGGAGAGTGTGTCACCAGCATCGAACGATTGATCCCCCTTCCAACTACTAACTGCTTTCTATTTTCATACCAAAGTCTTCCCATTACTTTTGTTTAGCTAGTTTTACATAGTATTTAGCTTTCTTACATTTGTCTCTATATTCTCTAAGAGCATTAGCGGACTTATTTGCCAGGAACTTTTCATATGATTTCTTCTTTTCCTTCACTGCATATTTAAATTCCTGTGTGCACCATGGGCTTCTGACTTTTCTGTGCTTGCAGACAGCCTCACCACATGCCTCTTTGGCTGAATCAATCAGTGCTTTTTTCAGGGCTTACCACTGAATTTGCAAGGTTTGGTTCCTGTTCTCAAACCCTTTCATTTTTTCTTGAATAATGTTTGTGTATTTTAGTATACAGTTCATATGTGAGAGCTGCTCAACTTTTATTCGCTTTAAAACTTTCTTATATGTTCTTCTTTTCAATATGAAATTCAGTTTTATCCTGCTGAAGACTAAATTGTGATCACTTCCAATTTCAAATCCTCTGTACACTGTGGTATCTTGCACCAGGGAGAAAACATCACTATCAACAATAACATAGTCAATGAGACTTTCTTCTTCCTTGTCTCTTCTCTCCATGTGAATTTGAAATTCACATGCCTTTTTTCCTGTTTATTAACACAATTGTGTTAGTAAACAGGACACACCATTCCACAAGAAAAGATAAACCCAAATGCTATATTGAATGCCTTCACTATGGTAAAACAGCCCTGTTAGACCATAATACGAAACGTGTCACAGAATGAACATGAAAGGTACCAAGTCCCTGTACTGTACTGTGCCAGAACCTGGTTTGAAAGAAAATTCAAGGAAGCTTGTGAGATGCTAATTCGTCATCCTAATCTTAATAAGAATGATGGATTAGCAATCCCAAGAATCTTGAAGACCCATCTGCAACCTATATAGCATCCAGGACATGATGGTAGAACCTCAACACAAGAAAATCTTATGATAACAGGACTGTAGAAATGCATTTGTTGTAGTTCCGTGTAATTTAATTTTTAAATCATCTATATATTATTATATTTATTATGTATGCATTCTTTTTTTTTTAATGCTTTTTTTTTCAGGCTAGTGTAAACGATTAACAAAGCAGTTAGTCTTACTTTTGTGTAGTATCATATAGCTTGTATCATGTTCATGTGTATGATTTCATGATATAGAGATCAAACCTTGTTAAAACACAATTTGTTATTTTCTTAATTGTATGTAATTGCTGAAACACATTTGTTACAGAACTATATCAGAACTCACTATGTCATGCTTAACGGAACCACTTCAAAAGAGGACAGCAGAATAGAAATAGTAAGTGATATTATCCTAGAGAAAAAAAATCCTCCAGCAGAAACTGTATGCCTTAGAATAATAGTAAGAAGTGTGATGATAATCACACTTCTTACTATTATTTCAATAACTGTCTTTTTTTAATGAATTATCAGAATAGATATTTGGTTCATGAACCTGTAATTACTCTATTTTTTATTCCTTAATAAGCCTAGTTGAAAGTTGCTTATTGTACTTAAAATTTTTTCCAGAGCTCATGCCTTGGCTAATGAAACAGTTTTGGTACATGGAGCTAGTGGAGCTGTTGGTTTGGCAGCAGTGCAGCTTGCTCATGCACTTAAAATGAAAGTAATTGGAACAGCAGGAACTCCAGAAGGCATGAAGATAGTAGAGCATTGTGGAGCTGATCATGTTTTTTGCCATAAAGATAAGAAATATTTAGATCAAATTATGGTAAATTTTGAATCATTATGTATCATTAAATTAAAGATACCAAGAAATTATATTCTGTTTATTATCCTTTATCGAAGTGTATGCAAACAAAGTTTGTGCATGAAGTCTTCACTACTAAACTGTTTTTATATAGAGGCTAAAGCTCTGATCCAGAGTATTTGTCATTCTTTTAATTCATTATTTATGAAATGTTACTAGAGTTATGCTATAAAATCTGAGATGCTCAAATAGCAAATGGTGTATTAGTAGATTTTTTTTATTATTTTGATATTTTATTTAAAAATAGCATGTTTTCCATAGTCATATTCTATTCTTAATCCCAGGGTTCGGAAAGGGATATTGTAATTGGGCTTCTGTCACTCAATTTTTAATTAAAATATCATTTTCTAATAAATAACATTTCTGACTTCATTTAAGGATATAAATGACCAACATTCAATAGTCTTTTTTGTAATTCATTAATACATATTCACTAATCTTTTATAGATGAAATGTCTGAAAATGAGATACGATTATTATGTAGTAACACACGATTTTAAAAATGTATTAATTTTCTTTTGCTTCATTATAGGGTGTGTGTGATTCTGTTTAAAACATTTAAGTGAAAGAATTAATATTTACAAGAAAACTGACTGTTCTCTCTCACTCACTCAGAGAATAGATTGCCCTGTTTATTTCTGCATTCATAGTCCACATCAAAATTGTTCTTATTGTTTCTCTATCTGTCATTCTTTTAATTCATAATCAATTTTTATGATAGGTGTGTGGATGTGTGTGCGCACGGACACACACACACACTCAGAAATATGCACATAACAACTCATGGAGATAACCATTTGTTAAATAAAGATGATCCAAGCTGCTTTACATGGTAAATGTCAACTTGGTTCATGAATCTTGTCTTGTCTTCAAAAAGAAGTTTTACTTATGTATTGCAAAAACTGCTTTCTTAGTCTTTCTCTTCCTGTATCCATTGGTCTAGAGGAGACAGGAGCATTGAATGTAGGTGTAAATAGATGTCTAAGTTGGTATCCCAACCACCTCATCTGGCTTTTCTGGATTATTTCTGTGGAGTCTTGTATTTGCAGTTAATATCATTAAGCTATTGAGATGGATTTTTGCAGATTAATCTTGGTATTTATGGTGGTGATGAGATTGAATTTCCATATATTGTTTAGGCTTTTATGGAACTGAAGCGTTTTCTGCTTTCTTTTCATTATGTCAGAGTGATATACTCAAAAGGTACTCAAAAGCTTTTACTTCGAGATTGTAGTCATTTATTATTATTATTAAGAAAGACCTCCAGGGGGTCAGGGACTCATGAAGGGAAACCACATTCTATATGCCCAGCTGTCATTCTTGTTCTTGAATTCATTCATACTACTTCCACACAGCATCCAATAGCAATCTATTCCAGTCTCTCTCTCTCACACCACTATGAGAAAAAAATCTAGCTCTCACCCCCTTCTTTACAGCATTCATTCTCAACTTCCAAGTATGTCCTCTGGTCCCTTTCCCCACCCCTCTATAAAATGAAAAATTCCATCCACTGATATCCTGTATGATCCTTTCACAAGTTTGTAAGTCTGAATCATATCACCCCTCTTTCTTCTGTTTGTTTGCTAGTGTACAAATTTTTGCAAAAAATTTGTGCACTAGCAAATTGAGAATTTGTAGACTGCAAAAATTTGCAGTCTACAAATTCTGAATCTGTCTTTATAACCATTATTTCATAACCCTGATATCATTTTTAACTCTCTCCCTTGCATTCTCCACCTTGCATTTCACCTCTTTACAAGACCTTATGAGGTCTTGTAAAGAGGCGAAATCACTTCCTTATCTTTACATGTCAAGATTAGTTTCTGCATTGCAATTATTCTCTGAGTCGTATTTGCAATCATTGCTATATGGGCATTGAACTTCAACTCCCTATCTACTAAAACAACATCTCTAGCCTTATCAGTTTCTTCTAGCATAAATCTAACAATATAATATGACATAGGATATCTCATCACACCAAGGTACCTCCTGACTTTATTAACTTTGAGTTTGAGGCCATTTTCACATGCCCACAGTTCCAGCCTATTCAAATCATTCCACAAGTACTGCATATCAGCCGCATTCATGATTATCCTGCCTATCTTTGAATCATCAAATAGCTGTATGTCACCTGTCAAATCCTTTCCAATGTCATTAATGTATAGATTGAATAACAATGACCCAAGGAATGATCCTTGTGGTATACACTGGCAACCTTATATCTTGCAAACTCATATTCCCCATATACCACCTTTTGATATCTGACAATCAGCCATCCTTCTAACTATACCAATATTTCATAATTTAATCTCATACCCTCCAATTTCTGCAACAGTCTTCGATGGTGTATTCTGTCCAAAGCCTAACCAAAATCCAAAACTATCATGGTGTGCCCATTCCCCTTGTCTAACTCAATGGTAACATTATTATAGAATGTGGATAAGTTGTTCAAACATGACCTTCCCTTAGTAAACCTATCTGTTCATTGCAAAGTATTCTCCATCAACCCATTTCTGTATTCAAGTCTTAACCAGCATTTCAAAATCTTCACCACCTCCAGAAATATTGAATACTGAAAAACTCGTTTACCATCCAACATGATATCCCATCAGTTCCTATTGCCAATTCTTATTTCATTTGTGCAACAGTTCTAGTACCTCCTCTTTGTAAATCTGAGTTTCTTCATCTAGTGAGGCAGCAATAAACTTAATGTTGAATACATCAGGTTGATAGCTTTTAGCAAAATGAGCATTTATTAGATGAACAATCTTTTCTGCATCTGCCATCGTAGAGTTATTCTTTCATATTTATTCTTTCTTTTATTCACAGCTTAACAATGGAATACTTTCAAGTTGTTTTTAACTTGCAGGGCCAGTTTATTTTCATACTCAGATGGCTTTCTATAGAACAGTTGTGACTCTTCTGGTTTGCTCCTTATAATTTTCATAACTGACATCATCATCATTATGCACATGGCATTGCATCCGCATCATTATTCTTTGAATTCAATGTACATATGATGATATTGAATCATTTAAGAATTTTTTAAACTCCTCCCATGTAGTGACAGTATCCTTCCCATCCAACGCAACTGATACTATGACACAGAACTCATATCACCCCTCTTTCTTCTGTTTGCTAGTGTCTGCAGGCTACAAATTCTTAATTTGTCATCATAACCAGTATTTCATAACTCTGATATCATTTTTAACTCTCTCCCTTGCATTCTCTCCACTATCTGAATTGCCAACAGAAAAGTGTATATTTCCATTCAGAAAAGTGTATAGTTCAGCATATGCACTTTTCTGAATGGAACATTCATAATGGAGCAACTTTCTAAGTGAGTATCACATTGTTATAAGAAGAGATTATTGATTATACCGTCCATACCAATTGTTTTGATAATTATCAATCCTCATTTGTTACGAGATTATTAAATCTCTCTAGCCATTTGTTTAGAGATTATCTCTATTAAGATTTTTTTTTTAATTCCGAGTGTTATACACAAAGGTTCAATTCTGATTGGACCAGAAAAGTGCATATGCTGAACTATACACTTTTCTGTTGGTAATTCAGATAGTGGAGAGAATGCAAGGGAGAGAGTTAAAAATGTCTTTTAACTGTTTCTTCTTGAATTCAAAAAATCACTGACTCAAGATGAAATACAAAAAAAAAAAAAAAAAAAAAAACGCATTTAATAAAACTAAAACAATATATACACCTTAAATAAAATTATATAACTATAAAATACTGGATCCAAGGCCTTCTAAAATAAACCCACATTTTAGAGATCACTCATTCTCTGACTCATTATATTACTGGATTGCTTAACATATACTTAATCATGTCTACCAGACTAAACACCTTGTTTACACAATAACGAAATGTTCATAGTCAGTTTCTTATCACCTTTATGTAGCACACATTATTCCTCCTGTCTGAAGTATAAATATTCTGAATTCACCGAAGTATAAGTACTCTTACCTCTTGCAGTTCAATTTTGCTAATTTTTGTACCAGCGAAAAAGGTTTCTTCTACTGCTTTATCTAATTCCGTCGCCTTTTCCAGTAGAAATAATAAATAGATCCGGCGTCCTTAAGACAGATGAGACTTTCCAATCAGCATTTCCTCGAACATTCCTGTAGAATGTCAATTGCCATTCTTATTGACACCAATACTTATTGACAGTCTTAACTCCTCCACTTTAAAGGCTCACAGTTTTACGATTCCTTTTTCTAAATCTTCTATTAATATTCCTCCAACTGTCACATACAACTAAATAAACTTCATAAGAACAAAATTCCTCAGTCAGCATTCTTAAACTTCCATTAGCTCCCCCTTGTTTTTCCTCTGTTACTTCAATACCGAAGCTCTCTCTCTGCCAGCTGTCAATCATGCATCAAACTCCCACCGAGCATGCACACTCCATGAAAGAGCAAGCAAGAAGCTAAGTATAATGGCTGACATGTTGAACTCCGTTAACATAAACAAGAATGTCTTTAAAAAACACAACACTTGATAATTTTAAACTACAATAAAATTTCTGAAAGTAACACAACTATTCAAATCCAACTATCCATAAATTTTTTAAATGCTTTACATTTTATTTTGACAAAATGACATCAATAACAGGCACATTGCAAGTGCCAACAATATGTATTATGAAACCAAAATTAATAATGTACTAACATAAACAATTTGTAAAAATATTCATAATTTTAAATTATGATTATTTTTACAGCATGATCACTGTCACCTACTAGAGGCAGAATAGTTACATCTTTGACTGCAGTCCCTAGTGATACTATAATTAGATCTAATACTTGTTGATTTCGATCTATTGAACTGTCTTACAACAGTTCAATAAATTCAGTTTCATTCTTCTCATTAAATTTTGCTGCTATCCAGTTAATTCTCAGTCAGTTAAATTCTCCCATTATGATTACTCATTTCTCACCTATCATCTTTATTTGATGACGCAGTTCTTCGTCACTAGCAACTGATCCATTAGGTATGTAACAACATCGCACTATGTATTTGATCTTGTTTGATTCCATCTCACACCAGATGCTTCAAACTTGCTACCACTTTTTTTTTTTTAAATGTTGACCCCACACATGGAAGATCACAAGACCTAAAACTTTGCAACTATTGCTGGCATTTCACAAGGATGTTTTCTTTCACCTATTTTCTTTCCATATCAGTGATCTTTTCCAGCTAAGTACATACCCAGTACACAGTTTTGGTGTTGCACTTCTCTTTCTTCTTTAACAAACTTTGCGCTACTAAACTAAACCTAGAATATTGACTTCTACAACCGTAGGTACCGATAACATTATTAATTTCAGTGGTAATTAAATGGTATTGAATAAACTCATTTTTGTTCCCCCCCCCCTCCCACACACACACACTCCTTTTTTTCCAGCCTTTCATTTGACAAAATCCAAACCTCAGACAAGATGAAATTTCTTTTCTTGGGGTTACTCTCACCTTCATTATCTTCCTTTTCCATCCATGCCTCTCCTCTTTCATATTACAAATATCACCTCTTCAGCATCCAAAAATTGTGTTTTCTCTTTTGTTCGCGAGGTGGTGGTCAGTACTTTGTTTCTGAACAGCTATAAACTATATATAAATCGCGCGTTCATCCAACCATTGAATATTCTCATATTTGAGTTGGCATCTTGAACTCCCTAAACATACTTGCTTCAGTACAGGTTGGTTAGATTGATTAGTAACCACTTCACTCTCTTTCACACAAATATCTAGTTTCTGCTGTTTACATTTTTTCACAAATATTTCCATGGACACTGCACATCAAAATTGGCATCAATAATTTTCCACTTGTCTTCTAAACCTATTAAAAACATAGTCTTACAGCTCAATTCAACTTCAAAGAAGAAAATTTTTTCCTCTTTATTCATTCCTTGTACTGCTGTGTTTTGGAACAGTCATATGTAATTCCTAAAGAGTACAATCTGCAGGTTTTCAAATCTAGCATTAACAAGTTTCTTCTTTTTTTCTTGCCTTTCTACCTATCCATGATATTAATGTACTATACATTGAACAGTGTCTCATATTTGTGATTACTATTAAAAAAAAAAAAAACTCTATGAACTCTTGGCTTTTTTAGTGTCCAGGTTATTTAGTATTCATCTTATGTCTTTTTGACAAAAGAACACAGGATGCATCTGGTATTCAGTTACTGACATGAAAGGAGGTGATTTGTCTTCGTTATCCATGTAGGAGTTGGAGAAAAGAATAATGCCAGGAAGCCTGCTTTATCTTTGAGTGCTGTAACAGTGATGCCATTTGTATGGGAGAAGTGGAAGTTGCATCTAATGGCCTTTGCAAGGTACCAGAAGGTACAGCTTCCATTTGAACAAGATTTTCTGATATTGGTCCTTATGAAGTTGGATTTAGATTTAGCTGTTTTTATATTTATTGTATGCTTTTCCATAGGCTGAGTATGAAGCTCCTTGTTGCAAGGCACTTGTGACAAGATGAGTTTTTTCCTTCAGATGTATGCTTTCATACATCTTCTATTTAACTGGAGTGCTTAGAAAGTGGATAAAGATTTTGGGTAGAATGGGGAATAAAGGTTTTCATGATGGTGAGGATAATTTCTACTTATACAGTGCAAGTGTCTAGGTCAGAAGAGTGGAAGCAGTAATCAGACTGTGGAAAGTCTGATTACTGCTTTTAGAGAGTGAGAGGAAGAATAGTAGTAGTTCCAGAGGTCATCCCACTTGATACCTTTATAGTGCCAAAGGACACAAGGTTGGTCAGAGGGGTGGAGAAGGGCATTCTGTGGAAGCTAACACGAGATGGTGATCTGAGTTGTCGAGAAGAGAGGTGACCTCTCCGGTATCCGGATGGAGAACTGGTTATAAAAGGATATTGGGAAAGTGGAGGGATTATCAGGAATATGGATAGGTAAATATATAATTTGTGTTGGGTCATTGCTTATAGCAGAAACTTTCACATTACATCCAGTTTGATTGGTAGTGTTGGAGTTATGGATGTTAAGGTCATATAGGAAGATGACGCCACTATTTAGATAGTTGGATTGCAGATAGTTGGCTTCATGGAGAAGAGAGTGAAGAGGTCCGTGGGCAAGGAAATCTTGAGCCAGAAAAGGTCAAAAGCAGGGAACTCTAAATTTAGCATTTTCTGACAGGCAGTGTCAGATTGCACAAAGGCACCCTTTTGCTACAAGGATAGAATAGTTGTAGCAAAATAAATTGTTAAGAGCATAATTTGGGCATAGTAGGCTGACTGTGGTCAATGTAGCTGTAATTTGGGTTAAGAGTAAGTGGTAAGTGGTGATGAACATCATTTGTTTGTATGCTACAGATTTCTGTAAAGCAGATGTGAAAGTTTTTTGTAGTGATTCTGTTATGTTTAGAATATTACTTGAATGAATTAGTTGTCAAGGGAGATTTGTGGTGACTGCAATGTAACCATTGGTTTATTGAAGGAATGGGGACATGCAGTAAGAGGATGCACTCTTGAACATGACACTCATACACAGAGCCACTCTTCTTGTCATAATGTAGCCTTAATAATGCCTTCCACATACCACTACCTTAGACTGCCTCTCCAGGCACTACATGTGACAGTGGCATTATGTGCCAGCTGACTGAGAAGCATCCTGACTCATTACTGACAGGTGAGCCTCTGTAACTCAGTCGGTATAGACGAAGCCCTTTGGTCAGAAAGACCAGGTTTGATTTCCGTCCATGATGTGAGGAACCTTTCTCTCTCTTTCAACTATGGGTGAGATTAGCCGGTCTCATATGGAGGTAGAGAGTTTTTTCACCTGGAAACGTGGGTTTTTCATCCCTGAGAAATACAGTCAGGCCGATTTGCCTGTGAACACACACGGATTTACAATCATAAATATATGCTTAATCCCCTCACTAGGAGGGCTCATCCATCCCTTAGGACTTCACCAGTCCTAAGGGACAGATGAAGAATGGGGGGGGGGAACCCCGTACGAATAAATAAATAAAAAACTGACACGTTTTGGCCCATATACTATCTGGTCTACAGCACCAACATTTTCCTGTGTGTGTGTGAGTGAGTGAGTGACAAATTTTGGCTTCATTTAGTATTTCCATTGTCTTTACAGTATACACAGTTACTCAGTCTTACTGAAACTAAGCATCACACTTGTCAGTTTCCATTAAAGGATTAAAGTAATGAATGATGTCATAATATTAATGACCAGCCTGGTTTGCCAAGTGGATAGCATACCTGCTCTCCAACCAATAAGTCATGGGTTTGAATCCCATGACCTTTTACAAACATCTAGGCATGGTTGTTTGTAAAAGCCTGCTCTGGACAAGCATTCATAGCTCCTTGAGAGGCTTATCTCTTTTATATAATTTAATTTTATAGTTTCTTGAAGCTTTTTTTTTTATGTGGTTCTCACTCATGAAAGATTGTGAGCCTATAGTACATTAGTACTGTGTGTGGAGGCTAAGGAATTTTAATTATATTTTTATTAATTTTTATATTTTTTGTATTTTTTTATATAGTCTCTGGAAACCCTGCTCTAGAGACAAAACATGAACATCTTCAAGGCAATGAAATTCATCTCCCATCCAAACATGATCACAAACATCCATGCTCACAGTAGGATTCAGACCACAGCCCATTGGTTTGAATAATATGATGTATTGAATAATATACCTCCACTGAGAAAAACTGTATAAATTCCAGTTTGTTTTGAACAAACCTTTAAAACCATTGACACTAAGATATGCTCCCCCCCCCCTCCTATAGATTTTGTTAAATTCATGAACAATCTCTATTCAGTATGGATAGAAATGTTTGTTTTGCATTGTTATTATAGAAAGGCTAGTCTAATCAAATAGATTTTCATGATGACGTTGTAATTTTTGCAGTTGCAAATCTTCATGCAGTTCTTTATCACCATTGAATATCTGTTTTCCTTTCATTGCCAATGGGACTACCTGTATAAAAATAAAATAAAATAAACATGCTGCACTAATATTAACATTTTGCTCTCAAGAACATTATTAATGTTATTTGTGTGTAACCGACTTTTGATTGCCTGGATGGTATTTTGCTTACATAAACAGTGGAAATGATTGTGCAGTCCTGCAATACACACAGTAAAGAACCTTATTAATGTCATTCCTTTGTGATTGAATAATTTTCCTTATGTAAATTGTGGAAATGATTATGTAGTCAGATAACAATAATATTTTTATCTGTTTTCTTATATCTGCATGTTCTGAGCATCTTAATTATTTGTAATTTGACTGCCAATCAGTCAATTGATTGTTTACTGTGATATGTGATGTTTAGGGTTGTATGATCTGATACTTATATTTATATTTCATTTCTTATATTATTTTACATCACTTTTTTTCTTTTCATTTTTTTCCCTCTCTTATTTATTTTTTAACTGTTTTTTCCCCCTTCATACTTAAATTCCTTTTGTCCTGGGTTTTCCTCATTTATGATCGTTGTCATAACTCCTTTGAATTCTTGTATTCACTTAGTACCCTTTTTCATATTACATTCTCAGAGACTGTTATTAGTTACAAATTAGCCATCTGTTTCATCCAGGAAGGTACAGATGAACTTCAAGATAACCGAAAAACGTTTAAACCATTTTGAAGGTAAGATGCTATCACTTTGTTTAAATATTTATATTTAATTT
This sequence comes from Typopeltis vanoorti, assembly GCF_054136105.1. NCBI lineage: Eukaryota > Metazoa > Arthropoda > Arachnida > Uropygi > Thelyphonidae > Typopeltis > Typopeltis vanoorti. The sequence goes on along the minus strand of NC_143549.1, from coordinate 46,757,801 downwards.
TTTTTTTTTTAATTCAGGCAATAACAGTCGGGGAAAAGAAGGAGTAGCTATAGTATTTAACACTAACACTAGGCAATATCAAGTAGAGAGATGTGGGAAAATATCAGAATGGGGAACTGGACAATGAGACTTATTTGTGCCTATGGTCCCACAGAAGGTTCTGCAAAGGTGGAGGAATTTTTTAAGGCTTTAGAGAAAGCAACTGACACAATGAAAAAGGAAAAGTTGGTCCTTGTTGGGGATCTAAATAGCAGAATAGGAAATGATTGTCAGACATACAAAAATATTTTGGGAAAATTTGAAGAAAAGAGCAAATCTAATAATAATGGCAAATACCTGTGGGATTTCTGCTCAGGACATGAAATCGTTATTACAACCCAATGTTCCAACATACAAATGTGCACAAATTCACATGGAGAGAAGAGGCAAGGAATAAGAAAAGTCTCATTGACTATGTTATTGTCAATATTGATGTTTTCTCCCTGGTGCAGGATAATAGAGTGTATAGAGGATTTGAAATTGGAAGTATCACTATTTAGTCTTGAGCAGGATAAAACTGAATTTGATATTAAAAAGAAGATATAAGAAAGTTTTAAAGCAAATAAAAAATGAGCAGCTCTTAGATGTGAAGTGTAGACTAAAATACTCGAACCTAATTCAAGAAAAAATTAGATTGAGAAAAGGAACCAAACCTTGATTCATTCACAAGCCCTGAAGAAAATATTGATCAATTCAGCCAGAAAGGCATGTGGTGAGGTTGTCTGCAAGGACAGAAAAATCAGAATTCCATGGTGGACACAGGAAGCTAAAAAGGCAGTGAAGGAAAAGAAGAAAACATATCAAAAGTTCCTGGCAAATAAGTCCGATTGTGCTCTTAGAGAATACAGAGACAAATGTAAGAAAGCTAAACACTGTGTAAAACTAGCTAAACAAAAGTCTTGGGAAGACTTTGGTAAAAACATAGAAAATAAATATCAGATGGTGACAAAATATTCTGGAGACTGTTGAACAAGCTCAGAAATGTAGGAAAGAGTACTGTAAAAGGAAATAGAGGTGATAAAGCTGACATAAAAACTGGAGAAGAAGATATCCTTGACATATGGAGTAATTACTTCGAAAAATTGCTAAATGAAACAATTAATGACAATTAAAAACACACAATCAGGAATACATATCCATACTTGAAGTGTAAAAAGCCATCAAAAGCACAAAATGTGGAAAGGCAGCTGGCGTAGATGATAGATGACAAAAATGCTGAAGTATGGAGGTATAAAAAGTCTTACAGATTCCAGATGACTGGAGTAGAGCTCTCGTAGTACCCATATATAAAAAGATAAATAAAACTGAATGTGAGAATTACAGAGGCATTTCTCTACTGAGTGTTCCTTGTAAGATTTCTGTAAGTATTCTTGAGAAACAGTTGAGAAATATTGTGGAAAGGAAGCTTAGTGAAGAACAAGCTGGATTCAGGCCAAATAGGATCAGATTTTCACTTTACGACAGATAGTTGAGAAATCATGAGAATATAACAAAGATCTGTATTTAAGTTTTTAAATTAAGGTGCCAAGAGAGAAGCTATTCCAAAACACTACAGTTATATGGTGTCAATGGGGCATTATATCGATCAATACTTAATCTTTATTTGAGTTGTAAGTCAGCAGTTAGAATTGAAGGAAGTATAGGAAGATTCTTTAATTAAAACTGGTGTCAGACAAGAATGTACATTAGACTATTACACTTTTTTATAAAATCTTTATCAAGTAGCTTTATTTTTATCCTCCTACATGTTTCGCCAATCTGTTTCTATTGGCATCCTCAGGGAATACAAATCAGTAAGCACAAAATGAAGGTTACAGACTAGGTTATAACCGATGGTTCTAAATCATACAAAAAATTGGTATTGTGCGTGTCTCGTTAACGTGATTTATTCATGATGACTCATGACGTAATTGTTATGAAAGTTCATTTCTTTGATATTTAATGATCTGATAAAAGTTTTCCAAATTTCTGGTAAAATTAGACCTTGATTCTTGTTTAGGTTTTCAGTTTTACGGACGACTGTAGCTGCTTCTTTAAAGGTTCTTGAATGGTAGTTATCTTCTATGTATGGCATGAGGTGCTTATCCCACTCAATGTGATGGTTAGTAGAGGCAAAGTGGCATGAAAGGCCCGAAATGTCTTGTCTGTTATTTCTGACATATCCTATGTGTTCTTTCTTTCTCGTTTCGAAGCTTCTAGATGTCTGACCTACGTAACTAATACCACATGAGCAAGGAATATTATATACTCCAGAATATTTGTAGAATGGGTGAGGATCTTTCGTTGATCTTAAAAATTTCCGAATAGTATTGATTGGTTTGAATGCCACTCTGATCTTGTATGGTTTTAAAAGGTTAGCTAATTTTTTGGAAAGGTTGTTGACAAAAGGAATTGTAATTGTACTGATGTATTGGACGTCATCACGTTGTCGATGTGGTATATCAGTAAATAGAATCTTGTTATAGAGTCTTTTAGGGTAACCATTTAAAGAAAGTTCTCTGGATATTGTGGTTAATTCTGTTAGTAGGTCATCCTTGTCTGTCGTATACTGTATAGCTCTTTTCTTGAGACTATGGATAATGCTAAGTTTCTGAGCTATGTGATGAGCTGAGTTGAAATGGAGGTAACGTCCGGTATTTTTAGGTTTTCTGTATACAGATAGGTTGATACTATTATTGGATTGTTTCTTTATTAAAATGTCAAGGAATGGCAGTTTTTTATCTTTTTCCATTTCTAATGTGAATTTGATGGTATTGTGGAAACTATTGATTTGGTTGAGGTAATTCATTAGTTCTTCTTTTGTATGATCCCAAATGATAAAGATGTCATCTACATATCTGTACCAAATTTTCGGTTTTGGAAAGATCTGGGTTAAGATTTTTTTCTAACTATTTCATTTGGCAAGAAACGATCTACAAACAACTCACTGGATTAGCTATGGGTAGCCCCCTCTCACCTCCTTGTGCTGACTTATTCATGGAAGATCTAGAGAAAAAAATCTTAACCCAGATCTTTCCAAAACCGAAAATTTGGTACAGATATGTAGATGACATCTTGGTTAAGATTTTTTACCAAGATTTTTTAATCTGGGTTAAGATTTTTTTCTCTAGATCTTCCATGAATAAGTCAGCACAAGGAGGTGAGAGGGGGCTACCCATAGCTAATCCAGTGAGTTGTTTGTAGATTTTACAGCTTGCGGGTATAGCATGGAATGAGGAGTTAGCTGAAAAAGAGATGAATGCAGCTTGGGGGATTTTCAAAACCTATCTAGTATATGCAATGTCTGAATGTATTCCAAGGGTGAGAAGGTTAAATGAGGTAATTGTGAGATGGATGAATAAAGAGATTAAGCATGCAATACAGAAAAAAAGGGCATTGTGGAGGCAGCAGAAATAACCAATTTCATGAGGTCTACAAAGACCAGGCAAGGAGGGTGACTTGGTTGATGAGAGTAGCTAAAGAGCGGTATGAACAGCAGTTAGCTAATGAAGCCTAAAAGAATTCTAGGGAGTTCTTTCGATATGTGGCCAGCAAAAGAAAGAATGATTATGAAAGGATGACATTGATAGGAGAAAATGGTATAAAGACAGCTGTTGCAGAATGTGTGGTGAAGATACTTAATGAGCAGTTCATAAAGATCTTTCAATCTTGTGAATGTGACTTCATGGAGAGATTGAGAGCAGTTGATGATGGGGAGGAGAGACTGACTGTAAGTGAGCAAGAGGTGTTTGGGGAGTTGAGTAAACTAGATGTAAATAAGGCTGTGGGACTTGATAATATATCACCGCATATTCTGAAGGAATGTGCCAGAGAGTTGACACCTGCCTTGACATATTTTTTTAATACGAGTCTTGCACTTGGTCAAGTTCCTAAAGAGTGGAAGGAGGGCAAGAGGGCACTTCATAAAGTAGGTGATCGAACTCAAGCATCAAACTATAGGCCTCTCTCTGTGTCAGGTGTTGTGGTTAAGTTGTTGGAGAAGCTTGTGAGAACTAGGATTCCAGAGTTGGGTTGACAACAATGGTATAATCTTTGATGGACAGCATGGATTTGCTAAAGGGAGGTCATGCTTTAGTAATCACTTACTTATTACAATAAAGTGACTGCTTCCTTGGACAGAGGAGAAGGATACACAGTAATATACTTGGATTTCGCAAAAGCTTTTGATAGAGTACCTCATGATAAGTTGACAGTCAAACTAGAGCAGATGGGGTTGGATATTAGATTAGTGCATTGGATTGGAGACTGGCTATCTGATAGGTATCAACAAGTTGTGTATGGGGGGTGCGATATCCAGGAAAAGGAAAGTCGCTAGTGGAGTGCCTCAGGGGTCTGTTTTGGGGCCATTACTATTTAACTTGTATATTAATGATACTGGCGAAGATTTGGATGGAGATATTCAGTTGTTTGCAGATGATGTAAAGTTGGGACGAACCATAAAGAGTAGTGAAGATGTTGTGCCCTTGCAAGAAGACTTAAATAAATTGAGTGATTGGGCACGGAAATGGGGATGCGAGTTCAATTTGGAAAAGAAAGATTGGATGCAAAATTTATGCTTGGTGAGAATATATTGTTGGAGGTATAGGAAATAAGAGATCTGGGGGGTGATAGTGGAAAAGGATCTAAAATTTAGGTGACACATTGCCAAAATTGTGAAGACAACACAAAGGCTTCTGAGAATGATGCGGAGGACACTGACGTGTACAAGTAGGGAGATTCTTGTTCCGTTGTATAAGGCTTTGATTAAGCCACGCATGGACTATTGTGCCCAGATTTGGTCACCGGGTTTTCAGAAGGATGAAGAGATGTTGGAAAGGGTGCAAAGGAGACTGACTGAGGTAGTTTCTGACCTCTGGAACGTCGAGTATGAGGAAAGATCGAGAAGATGTAATTTGCAGAGTCTGGTGGACAGGAGGATATGATAGAGACCTACAAGTTGGTAAGGGGTTGTTATAAGATCAATGGTGGAGTAGTTCTACAGAGAATAGTGGGAGATCAGGGGAGAATCAGAGGTCATCTCTGGAAACTTATAAAGAGGGTATGAGTGGGGAGTGAGAGGCAGGTTTTTTTTCATGGAGAGTTGTGAATGATTGGAATGCCTTGCCCAAGAGTGTGGTGTCTGCAAGGAGTTTGAGTGTGTTTAAGACATGGTATGACGAGATGTGTGTGATAAAAGGACCTCCCGGATGAGTCTTTGATTCCATGAGGTCTTGGGGTAATAATAATAATAATGGTATCCCTTCTAGGTCTAGCTCCCACTAATGAGACATGAATAAAGGTTGAAACTGGTCTGGGTAGTAGCTTATCCCATAATATATAGCTTTATACACAAGCATGTGTGTTTTGTATGATTGGATTCTATTAGAATCATTCTAAGGCAATTAATGTGAAGTAATTAACTTTTATATACAAGTAGCCTATATGTGAAGATACATCATGTACAGACTTTGTTTGCTTTCACTTGAATAAAGGATTAAACAAGAGTTTCTCTCTAATTTTTTGGAGATTAGAGAGAAAGATTAGAGAGAAACTAGAGAAACTCTCTAGTTTCTCTCTAATCTTTTATATAATTAACAAAGTGTTTTATATCTGTTTCTGTTCATTTTGGTGATGAATAGTGTCCTAGATATGGTTAATGACCAGAAGAAAAAGGAGAAACTGCTGTGTATACAGCAGTTTCTCCTTTCTGGACACATTTATTATCATTATTTGCGACACTCCAAGGAGTCCAAAGACTCATCGTGGAAGGACACCTACTGTACAACTCTCCGTCTCCACTACTACACAGAACCTCTACTACCAATCACCTACATCAATACCATCTACTGCCCGCAACCACCACCATTATTTTTTTTGTCTGTAAATTCCGTGTGTTCTGAAGGACCGATTTGTCTGTATGCGGGATGAAAACCCAGAGTTTTCGGGAGAAAAAAGCCTGCTACTTCTGTATGAGATCAGCTTTAGAAGAAGAAGAGCTGGAGAAGAAACTGGACATATAGAACAATGTGACACAGAATTATGGATTACGTATTAACAGCAAGAAGAGAGAGATCATGGCTTTAAATTGTAGAGCAAATGCAAGTTGATGGTGTTAAATTCAGATAAGTCTTAAAGAGTAGTGAAAACTTCATATATTTGGGAAATATACTTTCTAGTGGTGAAAGTTTAAATCAGGAGATCTAATCAGGTGCAAACCAAGTGGAGGAGGATATCACTGGACCAAAGCTTTTTTAGCAGTGTATGTAGTCTGCTTTGGGACAGTGATGTTTCACTGAAGTGCAAGCTTTTGATTAACAAAAGTTACTTTTTGCCCATTGTGATTTATGCAGCAGAGACATGAAGACTAACAGAAAAGGCATGAATAGAATACAAGCAAGGGAAATGAAAGTTTTAAGGACAATATTGGCAAAAACAAAAAAGATATATAAGAAATGTGGGCATTAGGAATTTTTTGGGATTAGAAAGTGTTGAAGAGATTCTTATGAACTCTCTCTCTCTTGAAGTGGTTTGGACATATATTAAGAATGAATTTAGAAAAAATACCAAGAAGAATTGTGGGATGAAAATTGAGAAGAAACCAAGAGAAGACCATGGAAAAGGTAGGAGAACAGAATGGGAGAAGATTAGGGGAAAAGAAACCTGAGCTGGAACACTGATCACAAAGAATGAATTTTGGAGGATAGAATGAAGTGAAGAGCTTTGATCCACCTGACCTGATAGTTTCTGTTGAAATAGTTATTCATCTCGAATGTCTCTTGCAGTTTGTTGAGAATTTATAAAAAAAGAAAAGTGTGCCTCTTTCTATCTTCTTCTTCTTCTTCCATTACATATTAGGCCAGTGTTTCTCAACGTGAGGCATACGCCCCAAGGGGAGGGGACAATTAGAAAATGTACATGAACATATTTATATTATGCTTTTTCAGAATTTGGCTGTTTCCAAAATGCTTGAAGGGGGTGGGCATCAAAATCTTTGAGGTGGGGCATGATCCAAAAAAGGTTGAGAAACACTGTATTAGGTGGTGGCTTATTATGATTCAAAACTGGAAATCCTACTGAATAGGTCGGTCAGTCCTATTCCAGAAGTGTCCTATGTCTGTAGATGCTTGTGTCCGTGGGGCCAGTTTACCTGTTCTAGGGGATGAAAAACCTGAGTTTCCAGGTGAAAAAAAAAAACACTTGTACAACTCTGGCTAACTCACCCTTCATCAAAAGAAACCAGATAAAGGTTCCTCTTGTCACTGACAGGAATTGAACTCGGGTCTTACTGACCGAAGGGCTTCATCTATAACGACAGAGTTACAGAGGATCTTCCTCTTTCTATATAATTAGTAATTAACAAACTTAAGTAAGAGAAATTGGACAGCAGTTTGAAGGTATAGATTTGTTGCCCTTTTTAGGAATAAGTTGAATGTGGACTAATTTCCAAACTGCAGGGTTAATACTAGTGGAATAAGAGGGTGTAAGCAGGTGACACAGAATTGAAGTCAACTCTCAAGCACAAACCTTTAGGACAATTGGAGGAATGCCATCAAGGCCAGTAGACTGTTTGGTACCCAGTTTGAGCAAAATTTTTCTGATCTCTTTCACCTTCCGATTCCATTGAGTCTTACCAATAGAACATTGCCTTTCCTTGGATGGGATAGATTCCCTCGATTTGTCAGCCACATGGTCCAGAGAAGCACCCTCTCTGTTTGGGTTTCCCAGTGTCGGTCTCATCATAACAGGGCTTCCTTTTCTGAGGAATTGAATCTCCTTCCCTGGATAGCTACAAGCGAAGCCATTTTTTTTTCGAGAAAATCATCCCCCAGAATTAGTCCTACATGGGGTAATGAACCTGTGGGTATGACGAGGAAGGTATGCCATGCACAGAAGCTGAACTTCATCAAACTCACTCTCAGTCAGACACTTCTGGTAATATGCGTTGCAAGGGAGGATATGCCTGAGACCTTGATGGGGTTTTTTATGTGCCTTACTCTTCTACTCACTTCTGGTTCCATTTCTCTGTTAACCTTCTCGGGAATCATAGAGTATTGTGATCCGGTGTCAACAATTCCCTTAAAGTTCCTCCCATATGTCGTCACATCAGTGGTCATGACTGGTGTCTGCTTACCCTTTTTTCCTTTCCTTCTCTTTTGAGATCTTGTGCATACATACGATGTTGCCTCTGCCTGATATCTAGCTTGAATTCTACCAGATGAAGCATAGCAGTCACGTGCTATGTGACCCAATTTGTTGCATGAATAGCATCGGGGGAGGAGTTTCTTGCGATACTCCCTTCTCTTCTCACTGCTTGAGGCTAAATCGGAGGGTGGGAGTAGTTGGTCGAATCTTTTCATGAGGGTGTTAATTTTTTCAATCAAAGGTATTTGCAGCCTTTCGACTTCCCTTTTCACTATACTTATGATCTTCTCCTCTTGGCCTGGGATGTTCTCCTGATTCTCAGTAGGGATTATCTTTAACTTATTGAGCACAGTGTCAAGCCGCTCAATAAGAGGTTGTTGCATTTTCTCGATCTCCTGTTTGATGATAGAACTAACCTCATTGACGTCACAGGGCTTAAGGCTGATGCTACAGATTGATTCTGTCTCCAGTTTCTATTCATTTCTTTGGCACCTTTGTCTGTCCTTCCTATCTAATTCTGTTTTGTTTGGTGTGTGGTCCTTATTGGTATCCCTGTTGTCTCTGATCACATTGATGGAGCCTATGGCAGTTGCAGGACAAATATCCCCAAGCAACTGTTCTCTCTCTAATATTGCATCATAGCAGCTTTTCAGATTACTTATTCCTTTTCCAGATGCTGTTCCTTTCAGATCTTGCTTTAGCCCAATTCGGAAGTGTTGAAAAACGGCCCAATCGAGGTGACATCTTTCCTTGTCAGGTACGCCAGAGTGATTAGCCTGTTGTAAAATTCAGAAACTCCTTCCTTTTCTTTCTGGACTACCTTTTGGAGTTTCCAAAGGTTGGGTCCAACATTTTTTGTTTTTGAAAACTGGAGGATTAGGGCTTCTTTAAATCTTTGGTATTCTAGTGTTTGCTTTAGTATGGGCGATGAGTAGAAAAAGGATTTTACCCTACCAACTAGTTTGCTGTGAAGGAGGATGAGTAGCTGAAAGTCCCTCCAATGTTCTATTTTTCCGAGTTCCTCTACATAGTCAAAAAATGCTCTGACATCATCGGTATCATCTCCGGAGAATTGGGGAATAATTTGTTGGGGGTTTATGCTTTTTAAGAAATCTGGGTCACTCAGTTCTGAACTCGATGGTGTAGCCATACCTGTACTCTTTGCTTATTCTATCTATTATTTTTGCACTGCCTAGTTGTTGTGTTTGAGATTGAGACCTGCTCACTGTGATAGATCAAAATTATTATGTGTTTTTCTTTGGACCTAGTCACATCCTGTCGGCTGCACCATTGTTAGACTGGTGCTTTGTGAGCATTGGTTCTCAATTTTGAATATGACTTATCAATTGCTTTCTTGTGGCTAGGGATCCTAAAATTATCCCTGGGTCACGGACTCTAACAAATTTATTTGTTCTGTGCCAGTTAGAGTTGTCTATCTTACTAAACTGTGGGCCCTTTCCCTAATCTAGATAACTATCCTGCTTGACTCTAATCAGGCAGGATGGTGTCTGGATTTTTGGGAGATTGCAGTCGTGCCCTTTTCTAGCCTTAATATTACTTAATCACTCTTTCCCCTTTTTGTCATGGTCCGTATTTTGGTGAGTGGCAATGTCATTCTCAAACACAATTCGATGACCAGGTTTCAAGTATAAACATAAAGTTTTATTTTACACTATCAGTATACATGAAACATAAATCAATCAATTCGTTAATTCCCTTAAATTAGAAACACTTTAAGTAGTATTACATGACAATTTCAGAATATGACATATCTATTATCTTCTAAGAGAAAGCATGCACATAGGTATATACTAAGAATTGTCTAGACATGCATCTTTAGGAAGACAGCTAAGGTAACATACACATGCAGATTTTTTCTGCAAGGATCACATAACATATCTCTTCGGACTACCAGTCCATTGTCCCTAAAGGTTCTACTGACTAACAAAATAGTCCCAGTCTTCCTTTCTGCAAATGTGCTTAAACTGAATTTTTTATTCAACGCTCCCTCTTGAACAACTTTAGATAGGTCAAAATTACCTTACCATTTCTTGCAGCATACAGTCTCACTCAATCACCACGTGTGAGTTATGTGCATTATCCTGGTTGGACCTTTGTTCACTCTGCAGATTGCTTTCCCATCTCATGGATTAATGCGCAGTGGATTTTCGCCGTTGTTGGGAAACATCTGAGGTGCTTGTCTGGAACTTCTGTACCCTACAGGAGGGACGTCACGGTTTGGGTTTCATTTTGGATCTGATCCTTTTTTTCGTCAGTCTGCACTTGAATGTTCTTTTTTTTTTTTCAGATGACCTCCTTCTCATGTCATACTTCTTTCACCTTCTTTCCCCACTCTCTCGATTTTCCGACCATCAACTCCCTTTTTCTCCTGCAGCTTACAGTCACATCGAAGACTTTCATCTCAAACCCGTGAGAGAGCTCCTCCCAGAGAAGTTGCGAAATCTTGCTTGTAAGGTTCAACAATGGGTTTAGCCTTATGGCACTTAGTCATCACTGTGGCATGCACAGTTTCATAGAATCTGTCCTTGGGTTGATTGTCAACATTTCCCTTTTTTTTTTTTTTTTTGTTGCCACTTACACATATTATTCTTCTGTTTCTGTTTACACATTATTTTCCACTTCCAATTTACACACATATATTTTCATTTTAATTCACACATATTAATATTTTACAATGTGTCCTCTCCATTGGGTGAATAGATATACACTTAATAGAAAATTTAAAAAAATCTAAATTTAGGCTCTGTTCTTGTTAGATCCTGAACGAGGGTCTGTCTAGCAGAGGCAGGCTTCATTCACTTTCTAACAATATGCACTGTGAATTATTGGAACATCCACCTTATTCCCCAGATTTGGTTCCCTCTGACCTATCTCTTCCCAAACTAAAACAGTTCCTTGCTGGTCAGCGTTTTTCTTCGAATCAAGAGGTGATTGCAGCTGTTGAAGGGTATTTTGCAGATCTTACTGAGAATCACTAAAGGGGTACTGGAGCATCACTGGAATACATGTATTAGTCTTAAGGGAGATCATGTTGAAAAATAAAAATAATTTTGAAATTATGAATTTGTTTTTTCATTTTTAGGCTGAGAACTTTTCAGACCACCCTTATAGATAGGCAGACAGGAACTTAGGATAGAATTGAGAATAAATATTTCCTGCTGATAAGTATTATTTCAGTGATACATGCAACACATAGGTTTGAGTCAGATGGCTGGAAGCAATAATCTATCCAAAGAAATTCGGCATAGTAGTTGCATGGATCATCCCATCCCATTTGGCTTTCTTATAATGATATATGATGTGTGATCGTGTTCATGTTGTTTAATGGAGGAAGAAATCAGCACAAGATTGTAGTCTTAACTGCCTAGAGAACAGACTACATTCATCTGGATGGATCACAAGTCACTGGTGATTTATCTAGGTACACTGCAAAAGGTTTGTCCTCTTCCTCAGAAAGAGGTCCAAGGCTGTTCAGAGTTGTTGGAGTTGTCTGGTAGGCATGTGTAAAGTCATTGGTGATGGCAGATTACTCAACCTCTCTACCTGCTTTATCAGTTCAGTTGAAAGAGAGAGTTGGCTATTGCTGTGAACATGAAGCCTCCAAGGAAATGACTTCACTGTTAGGTAAGTTCAGTTGAAGAATATTAACATTTAAGGAAAGGAAATCAAAGTTCAGAATTGGCATTAGGAGAAGGGTAAAGACAGGAGTGTCTCCCAAGAGACAGCTTAGGAGATTCCAAGTTGAGCACTCTTTAATGTGGTATATCAAAGTGAACATATGCGCAAATCCCACCTTTGAAGTGAAAAATGTTCATTGGGAGAGCTCAAGTGAGTAGAATAGAAATTGGGGGGAATAGAAATTTGGGTTTCCATCAGGAAAAGTAGAGGAGTTTTTTGCAGATTGGTGGTGGTAATGGACATTGTTGACGTTGATACTGAGGGCCATGTGTGTTGGTGTAGTGAATTAGTCAGATTTTGTGAGATGTACTGTTGGCTGCATGGGTCATGTGTGTTCCTTTTTTATAATTGATTGTTCATGCTTTGTTTCCACTTTGTCGCTTTTCTTCTGGTTATTGCCATAATCATCTACCATGTTCCCAATTCACGTGAGATCTGGTTGGGCTCATACCCATGACATGTTATTCACATTGGTTATAAATGCTGATCCTCTCACTGGCATATTGCAAGTTCATTTTGACTAGGCTGGGAGATTCATTGTGTTACTCCATGTGTTCCTGGAACCAAAGTTGTGACACTGGACTGGAATTGTCTCCTGGTGTCAGATTTGCATTGTTCAGTAAACTTGTAGATATTATCATTCAATGTCACATCTGATGCTGAATGAAAGTTCAATACAATGGCATCATTTATTTTTATTTTTTTTTATTATTGTCTGCCTTCATAGCGTCTTGGACTGACAAGATATGTAGTTGTGAATGTCGTTGGAATTTTTGGTAGTAGGCATTTTAATGTTGAGACACTGATTGTGAATTGCTTTTTTTTTTTTTTCTGCATTGAATTTACACACAAAAAAGTATCAAGTATGTGAGGAAGCCAGTGGAAATTTTGGTAGTAAGCAAGTTAACTTCAAGACGTTGTTGCTTTTTTTTTTCTAACACATTGATTTTATACAAAAAAAAAAAAAAGGGTATCAAGTGTAACAACATGCTGTTCTAGGCTGTTTGTGCACTTTCCAAGAATTTAGAAAATGAGAAGAGATACAAGGAACAAAAGAATGACTGGCTGAGGTTGGTTGGTCAGGAGTTTTATCACCAATTCATCAGTTTTTGTGCAATTAGCATGCATTGACTGTCAGAAAAATTACACTGAAGTCTCTTGTTGAAAGTTTATTTAACCGTTATAAATTAAATTAAATATACCAAGAAATTATATTCTTGTTTAATCCTTTATCCAGGTTTAAGCAAACAAAGTTTGCATGTGAAGTTTCTTCATGATTAGGCTACTTGTATATAGAAGCTAATGACTTTCCATTAATTGCTGTCAGCAACTAAAGGCTCTTTTTCTGCCTAATCTCTGGCTTGCAGATATCGCACTTCTAAGCTTCAGGCAGCCTATCAGAATTAGTGAGAATTATAGCATTCTGTCAACACTCAGTTTTGTTGCCACCATCTTTGCTCCTTTTGCTCATCTTTGCATTTGTATCTAGTATATAGATTCTTGATTTGACCAATATTAAAGTAGACAAAATCTTTTTTATTGAAAAGCTCAAAGTACTTGCAATCGGTCTTGAGTTGTTCATTTCCTTTATGTATACTGCTGTGCTGTCATTTGGCACTTAAAATTGGATAAAAATCACTTAAAATAGTGGTAAAATTAGAGAGCACAAAGTCTAATTAATCTAGTAATAGTGCATTGTTAATCTGTGGTTGTACTTATTACTTAAGTCAGCTATTCAGTTAGTAAGTTTAATATGTGTTATTTTTTATATGCTTTCAGGAAGTGACAGATAACAAAGGTGTTGATATTATTTTGGAAATGTTAGCCAATAAAAATCTAAGAGAAGATCTGTCTCTTCTTGTTCCAAGAGGAAGGGTGATTGTGAGTATCCTCATCTGAAATATATTTCAGTGAAAAAAATAATTAATTAAAAAAAATTCAAACATGAAGAAAGAAGTTGAATTATTTGACTGTAAATTATAAAGGAGTACTTATATTAACAGTAATTATTTTATTCCATTTTTCCTTGTTTAAAAAACATTTATTATCATCATGGCTTCTCTTGGTCATCAAGGGAGGTCCTTTTTTATTTGCCTGTGTGTAAATACCTATCATATATCTCTTTAAATATATTAACCAAAGACACTCTCACATCTAAATAATTCCTTTCCACACTCACCAACATGCTATGAGATGAATCTGTATCACACATTCTTCTTAACCACATCCTTATTTAGCTTCCATAGATGACTTCAAGTTCTATCTCATTGCTGTTTCTATCATATCTCCTCTTCTGTTTATTCTTCAAACTTAGACCACTTAGGTAGGAGATGAACTTCAGTGCCCATTTATTGGAGACTTGAAGTGAGTGGCTTGAAATAGTCTCTAGAGCAGGGTTTCCAGACTATGTATAAAATTAAATAAAAATACAAAAAATAAAATAAAATTGATTATGAAGATAAATATGAAAAAAAAAATCCTTAGCCTATTCACAGTACAAATGTACTGTAGGTTTCCAAATAACTTTTATTGGGTAGAAGACCCATTAAAAAAAAAAAATCTGTCTTTCTTCATTATGTAATTCCATAAGTCAATTACCTGCTACCAGATCTTTTTATTTGTTCCTCCATGTCCTTAGAACACAAGTGACCATATCTGTGCAGATTAGTCTAAATGTGCTCTTATCAAACCTATATGAAGTGAGAGAACTTCTTTTTTCTTACAACTTAGTGTTCTCTCTAACTTTGCAGTAATCTATGAGGTGCAATGCTTTTTTTCCCCCCTTCTTCTTATATTTATCCCACACAGAAAAGGCAGAAGAGCCTACAGTAAACAGATACCATGCGAGGGAGTTGGGAATACAGTAACCTGTTGATTTTCTTCTTGAATTATTGAAGATTGTAGTCATTTGGAAATGCCTCATGAGGGAGATTGTTCCACAGAAATGAGGTGGAAAGAATGAAAGATGACTTGGAGTAGCAGGATTCAGGGTGTATGCAATTCGACTGTAAAAGGATGCTGAGCAGCTGTAATATGAGTTCCTATAAATTATTATTAATTAGAGAGACCTCCAGGGAGTCAGGGACTCAAGGGAGGCTACATACTATACATACACACACATACACAGCAGCTATCATAGTTGTTCTTGAATTCATTCACGCTGCTTGCACACACACAATATCCAATGGTAATCCATTCCAATCGCACACCAATGAGAGAAAAATCTAGCCCTCACCCCCTTCTTAGCAGCATTTGTTCTCAGTTTCCAAGGACTGAGTGGGGAAAGGACAAGTCCTTTTCCCACTTTCCATAAATTAAAAAATTCCATCAGTTGAAATTCCGTATGCACCTTTCAGAAGTTTGTAAGTCTTAATCATATCACCCTTCTTTCTTCTGTTTGCTAGTATCTGCAGTCTACAAATTCTCAATCTGTCTTCATAATCAATATACCACAATCCTGATATCATTTTTAACACTCTCCTTTGCACTCTCTCCCCTGTGTCAGAATCACAACAGAAACCAGGAGACCAGATTTGCACACAATAGTCCAAATGAGGTCTGATCATGGCAACCTTATCTTTACATGTGAAAGTTCATTTCATCATTGCAATTATCTTTTGAGTTGTACTTGCAATCTTCACTGCATGGCCCCTGGAACTTCAACTTGCTATCTACTAACACTCCAAGTTTCCTAGCCTGATCAGTTTTTTCTATCATAATAAACCAATATAATAAGATGTTGGATATCTAATTATGCCAAAGTGAATAACTTTACATTTACTGTTGTTGAACTGACATTCATTTTCCCATACCCACAATCCCAGCCTATTCAAATCATTCTGCAAGTACTGCATATCAGCAGTGTTCCTGATTACCCCTTCTATCTTTGGATCATCAGCAAATAGCTGTATGTCAAATCCTTCCATATCATTAATATACAGATTGAATAACAGTGGACGAAGGACTTATCTTTGTGGTACACCACATAATTGAAGTAATGCAGAAGTCATACTTTCATATATGAGTAGCCAAAAGGTGTTACAACTTATTATTAAAATACTCTGGATCAGAGATAGTTGTTGGAAGTTTTTCTACGTGGATTTGCTTACACTTGGATAAAGGATTAATCAAGTATATAATTTCTTGGTATCTTTAATTTATAGTAGAACCGAGTGGAAAAAATTCCAACAATTATCTCTAATTTAGAGTATTTTAATAATAAGGTGTAACACGTTTTGGCTACTCATATATGAAAGTATGACTTCTGCATTACTTCAATCTTAATATCACCTTTGAGTCTGGCTCCCACTGATGACCTCAATAAAGAATGAAACAAGTCTGGGTAGTATCCCTTCCCATAATGCCAGCCCCGTTTCTACATTTTGCGGAGCCCTGTGCGAAATGGAAAAGCAGGGCCCCTGAAAGTTAGTAACATTTATGGAAATTTTAAATGGAAGAATATCTTGTTAATTAATTAATTAAATCAAATACGAAAAATATTTATGCACATAAATAAGTATGCTCTTTAGCATCAATTTAAGTAAAGGGAAAAAATGAGTTAAAAAATAAATGTGTTTGTATGTACATGATATATTATTTTATTATGTAAGTACACATTATCATATAAATACATCAGAACAATGATTTATTTAATAATATAAATAATAATATAAAAATATGAAAAAAATATCCATTTTTGCTATAAAGAATGAAATATATGTATAACAACTTATAAGATTTAAAAGAAATCCTAATATATTAAATTTTATTTAACCTAATGCCCTTATTAATAAAATCATTTATAACGCTATCAAAATTCAAATTTTTTGCAATTTCATGCTCTATAGATATTATTGCCAGGGACGACAAACGTTCTTGAGACATAGATCGCAAATAGGTTTTTATTCATTTTAATTTGGAAAATGACCTTTCTGCTGATGTGACCGTAACTGGACTGGTCAATAATATTTTAAATGTCATAGTAATATTTGGATAAATATCCAGCAAATTATTTGGAATTATGAATTTTAAAATATTAAATGGGTGCATCTTCTGGAACAATATTTCTAAAAATAATTAATTCATTGTAAAATTCAGATTCATCAATATCTGTATTTAATTTTTGATACAGCTGTTTGCAGCAAAATTTTAATTCATTTCTGTCATTTTTCTTATTAATTTCATATCATAAAGAAATCCAAATGATTTTTCGTGAATTTCGTACAATTCAAATTTTTTTTTTAACAGATTGTAGAGCAGTTTCTAAAATTACAAAAAAGAAATTTATCCTAAAATTATCTTTATCACCCATGTGTGATTTATCAGGCGTTTCATAATCAAAAAATACTTTTCTTTGACGTACTCGACTTTCTTTAAATTCAATTTCTAATAGATTTGATAGTTCTTTAGCAATCTCAAAACAGCTATCAAATCCTGATATTCTCTGCTCTTCAAAGTACTGCACTAACTCTTTAATATGCTTAGTTGCTACGTCTATGGGGAATTTTTGCATTTTGTAATACTTTACTTACTAAATTAACTTTTGACAAAAGCTCATACCAAATTACAAGGCTTGGTATAAACTCAAATGAATCTATTTGTTCATATATTGAAACCACTTCTACTTTGATAGTATTATATGATGCTGCTTTAAATAATTCTTTTAGTGCATTTAAAATTCTGGAATTTGAAAATGTACAGCTCTGATTCTATTCTACATTCCCATCTTGTATCACATAACGGTTTTGGAGTTAATTGTTTAACAAATTTCTTTAATATGTCCCAACGTGAAGTTGAGGCAGCAAATAATGTATATATTTTTTTTTGTATAACATTAAAAAAATTATTGCTATAATTGATGATTTTGCGACATCTCCTAAAATCAAATTTAAATTATGACAGGCGTAAGGAGTATAAAATGCTTTTTCATTTTCATTTAAAATGTAAGCACGGACTCCCTTATATACTCCTTTCATATTCGCTCCGTTATCATACTCTTGCCCTCTACAATCTGACAATTTAAGATTTAATTTGGTCAAAAGTGATTTTATATTTTCATATATACCTTACCAGTAGTGTCATTAGTTGTTAAAAGCGTCAAGAAGTGTTCACGAATTACAATATCTGCTTCAAATATATGTAAAAATCTAAAAATTACTGAAATTTGCTCCTGATGACTAACATCAGGAGTACGAGAATTATTGAATAGTACTTTGCCTGTCGTATCATATTTACAATATTTTGTTGAATTTTGGTTCCCATATCAACAATTAATTCATTTTTCACAATGGGTGATAGATATGAATTTTGCTTCTTGCCTATATATATATTTCGAACATCGCATTAAATGATCTTTTAAAAGTGGATCAAATTCTGCATTTAATTCTATGATTCCAAAAAAATTACCATTATGGGCTGTGTACAAAGTTTCAAAATTACCTCTAAAAGCTAAATTATGTTCGGATAAATAAAGAATTGCTGCAACTATAACACTTAAAACATTTCTTAACTGTTCTGCTTCAAATTTTATGACATTTTGATTTGCCTGATCGATTGTATTGTGATTTTTTTTTAAATTACATTCCATTTGTGTCACATTTCATGTGCACTGGATTTCATTAGTGCGACTTTAATCTTTCACTTACATGTCGCCAGTCAGAAAAGCCATTATTAGATAAAAAATTATCATCAGAAGAAAATAATTTGCAACAAAAACAAAAAATAGAGTTGGAAGAGTTTGAATATACAAGCCATCTTCTGTTTTGCTTCTCCCCATTTGCAATTGTCCTAACATTGTGAGCTGTGGAAAAACACCTCTTGTTGTCATCTTTTGGAAAATCATTTTCAGTTGGAGGAGACAGTGGACCACATTGTACAATTTGTGTTAGTGTTGCGTTGTTTAAATTTTGGGCCATGTTGCTGGATCATCAATAGTAAATAGTTCACCCTCCTCTGGTGTCTCAGTTTTAGGATCTTCAGTACTCATTGTTTGACCAAACGCGTCATGTTCTCCCCTTCCTTTGAGTATTTCAGAACTCTCATCATTTATTCATGTTGAAGCCGAAGAACTGTTTGTAGTTATTTCAGAACTCCCGTTATCAACTGATATATCTGAACAAACATATGAGTTCAACTTCATAAATTTATACAGTGAATTTCTTTGACGTTCCTCAGCTGCTTCTTTTTCTTGTTTTCGCTTTCGTTTTTCATGCCCACTTGGGTATTTTCTTCCATAATAATCTCTCTCACGATTAGTCATACTCTAGAATTAAATACGATAGATTTAATTATAAAATAAGTTAATAAATTAAAACAAAATTAGTTACCTGATAGATAAAATATATCTAAAATAGATAATATTAGAAAATAAATAAATCTTATACAGATTGAAAACTGATATTGAAGAAAAATTCTGATGTCAGATAACCTAAAACCAGTTTACAAAATATATTTTTTAAGATGTTTTGCAAGTAATGTCACATAAAAAAATTGTCATGAGAGTATGTGTATATACTTACTTGTTCATAAAATCAAAAAACTCCTTAAAATTGTTAAAAACACTTGTTTTAAAATGCACTTTTTCCTATTTAACACTATGTTGTACGATATTGTTATATATTATTATTATTACGGGCAACTCCAGGGAGTCCTTAGACTCATCGAGGGAGGCCCCAAATCATTTTCATCACAACTATTCGACATTCATACAGTATCTATCATACCTCGCCTTAAACTCATTCACTGTCACAGCATCCACCACAGACTCTGGCAGCCCATTCCACTCATTCATCACTCTAAAAGTACAGAACCCAGCTCTAACACCCTTACTAACTACACTTTTGTCCAGCTTCCATGGATGTCCCCTAGACCTCCCACAACCAGCCCTGTTCTCAAAAATATCTTCTGAATTAATTTTATAGAAAATCTTCAGTAATTTGAATGTCTCAATCATATCTCCCCTCCTCTGCCTATCAACCAATTTTTGCAACCCACAAATCCTCAACCTGTTCTCATAAGGTTCATTCCACAGACCTGCTATCATCTTGGTCACTCGCCTCGGGATCCTCTCAACCTCCTCCCTATCAAGAAGAAACCCAGGTGGCCAAATCAGCTCATCAAATCACTTGGTCGCTGAAGAATATGTTGACAAGCAGAGACAAGCATGTTATTGTTCCTCTGTATCGAGCCTTGATAATACCCCATCTCGACTACTGTGCC
The DNA here is from genome assembly GCF_054136105.1 of Typopeltis vanoorti. Classification (NCBI taxonomy): domain Eukaryota; kingdom Metazoa; phylum Arthropoda; class Arachnida; order Uropygi; family Thelyphonidae; genus Typopeltis; species Typopeltis vanoorti. Next base: position 46,737,725 of record NC_143549.1, on the reverse strand, counting down.
CAGATTTGGTCACCTGGGTTTCTTCTTGATGGGGAGGAGGTTGAGAGATGGATAGGAGGGTGGTTGATGGAGAGATATCAGAGAGTGGTTTATTCAGGAGTAGAGTCCACAAGACGGCCTGTCAAACTTCAACTCCTTATCCACCAACACTCCTATATCTCGTGCCTCATCAATTTCCTGGAGTACAGTTCCACCAATGTAGTAAACTGCTGCTAATCTTTTCACCCCAAAATGTATAACCTTACATTTTGCCACATTAAATTGACATCCATTCTCCTTAGCCCAGACCTCCAATCTATCCAAATCATCCTGCAAAATTTTGACATCATCTGCATTCACTATTGCCCTACCCAACTTTGCATCATCCACAAACAAATGAACTGTTCCTCTCAGATCCTTTCCTATATCATTAATGAACAAATTAAACAGCAGTGGTCCAAGAACAGATCCTTGTGGCACACCACTAGTCACAGGCCGTCTTGTGGACTCTACTCCTGAATAAACCACTCTCTGATATCTCTCCATCAACTACCCTCCTATCCGTCTCACCAACCCTATATCCATCCCCATATGTTGCATTTTACTGATTAGAATTCCATGTGGTATCCTGTCAAAGGCCTTAGCAAGGTCCAGTAGAATTACTGTAAACCCATTACCCTTATCCATTTCAGCCGTCACTGTGTTATAATACGTGAGCAAGTTACTGAGGCATGACTTACCCTTCACAAAACCATGCTGTCCCCGATATATAGTATCCCATTTTCATCTATCCAATCTTGTATTTTCCTCTTGAAACCAGTTTACAAAATATCTTAGAGTAGTTTCAAATACTACCGCTACAATCTTATTTCGCTTACTATAACAACAATAGTTGGTTGTAATATATACATATATTTTTCTATATAATAATATTTTTTATATAATAATTACAATATTAATTTATATAATAATTTTAACAAAAATTAATTGATTTTATTTTTTAAATTTTTTGCGCTTTGCGGGGCCCTGTGCCACCGCACAGTTCGCACACCCATGAATACGGCCTTGCATAATGCATAGCATTATACATGTCCATAAGGATGTGTCTTTGTATTATGGGATACCAAGGCAAGTGATTAGTCATTGGCTTCTATATATGAGTTGCCTCAGTCTTGAAAATACTTCAGGCACAAACTTTGTTTGCTTACACTTTGATAAAGGATTAAATCGAGTATATAATTTTTTGGTATCTTTAATTTATACTCTCATATCTGTTGTCTCCGGTCTTTGATATTTCTGACCCATCTCTTCAGATCCATAAATTAAAAAAAAAAATTATTTGAACACTCACTGTCTTGTACACAGCAAGTTTAGGGTTTGACTAATTCCTCTTATTCCATATTAATGTATTTAATTGACTTTCTATTATACCTGCTTTGCTGTCATCTTTTTCCATATTTAATTTATCTTCATTAATAATTGTGCTTCAATAGCTGAAATGCAATCTTTGTTGTGTAGATTTTCCATACATATTGAGGTGTTTTCAGTGTTTCTGTCTAGTTTTATTATCTCTGTCAGTTTATTGCTGATTTTTATGCCAAATTTATTGTCTGTTATTCTGTTTAGTTAGAGAAGCCTGTAGACTTCTACTGATTTATTTAAAATTACAGAGGATTCCAGATAATTGGTCCACCAGTGTTAATCTGGATAGCTATCTTATGGGGTCAAGTCTAGAAGAACATGAATATAATGAGAATTTTCTTCATTTATTTAGGTCACAATGTTATTTAATTTGACCAGCCAGTAACATCTACCACATGGAGGGTTAGAAAAATTATATCATCTTGCTTCAAAAATTCAGTCCTGGTAACATCTAAAATGCTGACAAAATAGGGCTATTTTATCACACCACATTGGATGGTTCCATATTATAAACATGCAACACAGTTTGGATCATTGTGAAGGGGATCGTATAACAGTGTTATGCTGTTCAAATATGTGAAGAACTGATAAATAAAAGCCGTTAGTTATTGGAGAAAAGACCAGACTTTGATGCTATAAAGAGATTAGAAATGGGGAGTTTACCCTTTCAGTGCAATGCAAACAAAAAATGAATGGATGACATCTTAATTTTTTAAGGATTGGCCTATGATTTAGTACATTGAATTGAATGGAAATCAAGAAAAATGTTACTGGTTCTTACACTTGATAAGGAAGTCGGTGCAAAACTTATCTTTTACAAGAAGCTCAGTTTATAGCCAATAGTTAATGAGGAATAAGCAACACCGTTCAAAACCATTGTGCTCTCACTGTGGTTTTATGCATTAAATCATGAATTATGCCAGATATGACCGATAGTGCAAATGAATGACATCCCATTAGACATGAACCATATCACAAATTATGAAGAGTTTGCATCTGTTGACTATAATCTCAATAGTGTAATGAAAATGAGGATTTTGAAGAGGAAATTTTGGAATAAATAGCAGCAAAACAGGGTGGTCTGAAACGTTCTCAGCCTCGACCATAGATGGCAACATTATCAGCATGATTTTTTTATTCTCTAAGTTGGTACATCTGTCATAAGCATCAATGTGAAATTGAAAGTCATTCTATCAAGTAGTTTGTTTTATACAGCTGTCTGAAGCAAAAATGTTATCTGTATCCCTTGAAATAGATAAAATTGAGTATCGTGCAGTTATAAAATTTTTTGTAAAAGAAGGTTTAATGGCAAAAGAAATTCATTCGAAGTTCATAAAAGTTTATGGGCACTCTTCTCCTTCATTTTCAATAATTAAGAAGTGGGATGCAAAGTTTAAACATGGTCGTACCAGCCTTGAAGATGATCCATGTGAATGACATCCAAAAAGTGTAACAACACCAGAAATCATTGAAATCAAGTGTGCGATATAATATTGGATGACCGGTGAGTCAAAGTGCGCAAAATTGCTGAGACTATAGGCTTTTCAAAAGAATGTGTAGGATATATTTTGCATGAAGAATTGCAAATGAGAAAGCTTTGCACAAGATGGATGCCACGCTTGCTCACAGCAGATCAAAAGTGCACTCCCATGAAAATCTCTGAATAGTGCTTGGAGCATTTTAGCAAGAATAAAACTGATTTTGTGCATAGATTTATTACTATGGATTCACCATTACACAGAATCCAAACAGCAGCCAAAATACTGGACAGAAGCTGGTTGTTCAGTGCCAAAGAAGACAATGTTGGTTCCATCAGCAGGAAAGGTCATGGCATCGGTGTTTTGGGATGCTAAAGGCATTTTGTTTATTAATTATTTTGAAAAGAGTAAAACAATAACCAGGGAATATTATTCTGATCTTTTAATCAGACCAGACGAAAATTCATGAGAAAAGACTCGGTTTGCAGGGGGGGAAAATCATCTTTCATCAGGACAATGCACCTGCCCACAAAGGTGTTTTGGCAATGGGAAAATTAAGGGATCTGCACTATGAATTGTTGGAACATCCACCTTATTCTTCAGACTTAGCCCCTCTGACTTCTATCTCTTCCCAAAACTAAAACTCTTCCTCGCTGGTCAGCGTTTTTCTTCGAATCAAGAGGTGATTACAGCTGTAGAGGAGTATTTTGCAGATCTTACTGAGAACCACTACAGGGACAGGATAATGGTGCTGGAGCATTGCCAGAATAAATGTATTAGTTTTAAGGGAGATTATGTTGAAAAATAAAAATAATTTTGAAATTATTAATTTGATTTTTCATTGTTAGGCCAAGAACTTTTCAGACCGCCCTCGTATAGCACTTTAGGCATCTTCTCTCTTGGTACCTTGTTATAAGCCTTTTCTTGATCTGCAAAACTTAAATACAGATCTTTGTTATATTACCATGATTTTTCAGCTATCTGTCTTAAAGCAAAAATATGATACTGACAACACCTGTTTATCCCAAATCCAACTTGCTCTTTTCCTTGCTTCTTTCTCACATTTTCTTAGCTTTTTCTCAAGTATATGCTTGCATAGGTATTCCGAACACTCATTAGGGAGGAATTGTTTATTCCCGGCAGTGCTCCAAACAGAATGAGAATTGTCATGTTATACCATCATTTTATTTCAGTTTAAACAAATCAGAATACAGTTGGGTCTGCTAAATTCCAAATTCCCAACCTATTCCCATTCATTCAGTGTATAGGTAGATATTAATAACAAGATACTCAGCGATTTGGCCTAATGTCCAATCACAAGAATGTGATTGGACATTAGGCCAAAAGTCCTGGTCTATTTTCCACATTCGTTAAAGATACATAAAGGCCTCACCATTTATCCGCCTTTAAACTTAAGCACTTCTACATGGGAATATATATATTTAATATATTATACTGTGGTTTGTTTATATGAATAATAAAGACTGATATGATTTTATTTTAACTGAAGTTATTGTTGTGACTGTATTATCTTTATTAGCAAAATTATTAATATAATGGAGTCCACTGATATTTCATTTTATTTTATTTATTATGCAAGCATGAAAATATTTAAATATGTATGGTGCCTTATTGTAGTTTCATAATGTTTATATTTGCTCTAGTTTAAAGTTTGATTTTTTAGATAGTTGGATGTAGAGGAAATGTCACTATCAGTCCCCGAGATATGATGGTACCTGAGACTTCTGTTACAGGTGTAGCACTGTTTTCTTCTACTGAGGTAATAAGTGATATATATTTCTATTTTGATATCTCTAAGCTTCTAGTCATTAAATTTCATCAATATATATATATATATATATATATAAATATAAAAATATATATAAAGAAAGGAAAAAACAAACAAGTGTGCATTTGTAGGTTTTCATGTCATTATTTAATTTGGTTCATTATTATTATTATCATCATCATCATCATCTTCTTGACCTACATGGAGTCATAAGACTCATTGTGGGAGGTCAACACTATTGTACCACACCATTATTAGGCAATGCATTCCATGTTCTTTCCATTCTCCATGCAAAACCATTACTTTAACTTCCCGGGATTGCCCCTTGTCCTTATTCTTGTTCCTTCCCCCTCATTCTACCATATGAAAAATCTCCTCAGAGATTTATTATCTCCTCTGGTAATAAACCCTTAAACAGCTTAAAAGTCTCAATCATTATATATGAATGGATAAATTTCCCCTATCAGTAATTTTGAAATAGTGAAACTTCCAGTTTCTTTAGCAGCTTGTGGCAGAAAAAATGTTTTCACCATAGGGTCATCATTTTCATTTCAGTTATCTCCAATTGCACCAAATACTTCTATTATCCATGCTACAATGAGAGTTCTACTTTGTTTTATATGTATGTGAGCATCAATGCATACATACATGTTTGCATGTGTGTGTTGGGGAGGATATAAATGTTTTTTTTACTGTACAGGATCATTTGCACTTTAGTGCTAATATGTCCCCCCCCCCATAAAATGTTCATCATAACTACACTTTAAATACACTTTGCAAGAGTATATCATCCAGACAATAATATTGCAGGAATTAGGGAACCAATGGCTTATACGGGAATTGAGGTGATTAAATTATTATTATTATTATTATTCGACATGTCCAGGGAGTACATAGACTCATCGAGGGAGGGCATCTGTTCTACAACTCCATCTCCACCATTCAATCACCAACTGACCACAACTACAGCAACGTCATCTACTGCCAACCACCACTGATATTTCCACAGACAATCAAACATCCATGCCCATGGCAGGATTTGAACCCACACCCTTTTTTGGCTGAAGATCAGATATCCTATCCAGTCAGCCAGCCAGGCTGGCAAAAAAAACTGCCATGACCAGGATTCGAACCTGGGTTATTGTGGCCTAACTACTAGACGATCATGGCTCACTTTGAAGGTGAATAGTATATTACAGAACCTTAATGTGAATACATCTGTGGGATTGGATGATATACCAGCTTGAGTCTTACATGAACCAGCAAAGGAATTGTCAGTGCCCTTGACCATATTGTTTAATTTAAGTTTAAGCTCTGGGTTAGTCCCAAGCGGGTGGAAAGAGGGGAAAATAGTCCCATTGTATAAAGGAGGCTTTAAGATTGCTGTTGCAAATTACTGACCAATCAGGAGTAATTGTCAAGGTATTAGAGAAATTAGTCAAGAGCAAAGAAGGAGGGTGGTTGAACCATGGAATGCATTGCCTGATGGAGTGGTGAGAGCGAGAACGGTCAATGAGTTCAAGGAGTGGTATGATAGACTTTGTGTTTTTTAGGGGGGGGGACCTCCCCACGATGAGTCTTTTGACTCCATGGAGGCCTGAATAATAATAATAATAAAAAATGCAGGAATGGATAGATGGAAATGGGATACTGAATGGGGAGGGCCAGCATTGTTTTGTGAAGGGTAGATCATACTTCAGTAGCTTGCTCATGTTTTATAATACGTTGACAGCTGAATTGGATAGGGGTAATGTGTTTACAGTAATACTGCTGGACTGGTAAGGCCTTTGACAGGAATTCTTCTAATCAGTAAACTGCAGCACATGGGGATGGATATATAGTGGTTGATGGAGAGATATTAGAGAATAGTTTATTTATTCAGGAGTAGAGTCCGAAAGAAGGCCTGTGACTAGTGGTGTGCCGCAGAGTTCTGTTCTTGCACCACTGCTATTTATTTGTTCATTAATGATATAGGAAAGGATCTGAGAGGAACAAACTGTTCATTTATTTGCCGATGATGCAAAGTTGGGTGGAGCAATAGTGAATACACATGATGTCAAAATTTTGCAGGATGATTTCGATAGATTGACAGACTGGGCTAAGGAGAATGGATGTTAGTTTAATGTGGCAAAGTATAAGGTTATTCACTATACTACATTGGTGGAACTGTACTCCAGGTAATTGACGAAGCCAGAGATTTGGGAGTATTGGTGGATAGGGAGTTGAAGTTTGGGGTGGAACATAGCAAAATTGGCTAAATCAGCCCATCAGATCACGTGTTTACTGAAGAATACTTTGACAAGCACAGAGAAAAGCAGGTTATTGTTCCTCTTTATTGAGCCTTGATACGACCCCATCTTGACTACTGTGCCCAGATATGGGTGCCAGGGTTTCTTCTTGATGGGGAGGAGGTAGAGAGGATCCAGAGGCGAATGACCAAGATGATAGCTGGTCTATGGAATGAACCTTACAAGAACAGGTTGAAGATCTGTGGGTTAAAGAAATTGGTTGATAGACAGAAAAGGGGTGATATGATTGAGACATTCAAATTACTCGGGTTTTTACAAGATTAATTCAGAGGAAAGTTTTCAGAACAGGTCTGGTGGTGGGAGAACTAGGAGCCATTAGATTTTTTACTTGGAGAGTGGTGAATGAGTAGAATAAGCTGCCATAGTCTGTTGTGGGTGCATGACTGTTAATGAGTTCAAAGCAAAGTATGATAAATACTGTACAAATTCTGAATAATTCTTCACATGATATTTAGGGCCTCCCTCGATGAGTCTCCTTGGAGTTGCCTGTATTAATAATAATAAATGCAAGTGTGCACTAAAGATTACTGGATATTGTAATTCCCCCATCTCACAACAACTTATTGGACAAGGGGTGATATGATTGAGACATTCAAATTACTCGGGTTTTTACAAGATTAATTTAGAGGAAAGTTTTCAGAACAGGTCTGGTGGTGGGAGAACTAGGAGCCATTAGATTTTTTACTTGGAGAGTAGTGAATGAGTAGAATAAGCTGCCATAGTCTGTTGTGGGTGCATGACTGTTAATGAGTTCAAAGCAAAGTATGATAGATACTGTACAAATTCTGAATAATTCTTCACATGATATTTAGAGCCTCCCTCGATGAGTCTCCTTGGAGTTGCCTGTATTAATAATAATAAATGCAAGTGTGCACTAAAGATTACCGGATGTTGTAATTCCCCCCATTCCACAACAACTTATTGGACACGGATAATACTACAACTAAAAATTATTGCAATTCATCCATATTTAAGGAATGTATTTCAATTCATGCCTATTCTTTCCTTCACATGCCAGTCATTTACGCAGGATTCAGGTCTCATTAATATAGTTTCACATATATTAATGAGACCTGAATTCCTTATACCTTTTAGTAATTTAAACACTTCAATGAAATATATAATTCCTTATACCTTTTAGTAATTTAAACACTCCAACCAAATATAGAATTTCCCTCAATTATGGGTTTCTAATAACCTGAAGCAGATGTCCTCCCCTCCCCTCTGCACTTACATAGTTTCACTCGAAGAACATACACCACAGTTTGTGGTGTATTTGCCTGGTACACAAACAGACATGAGAAATTCTTCTATTCCATCTTTTGGGCAGTACAAGAGATGATTTGTGCCTGCTCATTATGAATGTTAAACAGGACCTGCAAAAAAAAAAAAAAGAAAATATTTTGTAGGTTAATATAATTATGGCTATTATAGCCTGTTTTTGTTTAGAAGTGTCCCTTATTTTAATACATTGGCTAACATTACTCAAAAAAGGGGTATATATATATATATATATATATTTTAGGGCATTTTGGGTGAGTATAGAAGGCAATTATGGCAGAATAAAAGAGATGGAAAAATTTTGTACATACCTTGTTTTTGGTTCTATGATGCCTTCCAATTCCAAGATCTTGCTGAAGGTTGTTTATAAACGGGGGGGGGGGAGGAACATGGGGGTGTGTTTTGATGCAGGAAATAAGTTTGGAAACCCAGCGGGTTACTATTAATAATATTATATATATATATATATATATATATATATATATATTATTTTGTTTAGGGCCGCATTTTTTGTGGGGAGGGGGGAAAAACGAAGGGGGAAGGGTATCCTTATGTGGAAACTGGGACAAGATACCCTTCCCCTTCGTTTCCCCTCCTTCCCCCCCACAAAAAATGCGGCCCTAAACAAAATAATATATATATATATTTATATATATATTATTAATAGTAACTCGGGTTTCCAAACTTATTGCCCGCATCAAAACACACCTCCATGTTCCTCCTCCCCCCCCCCCCCCCCCCCCCGTTTATAAACAACCTTCAGCAAGATCTTGGAATTGGAAGGCATCATAGAACCAAAAACAAGGTATGTATGTACAAAATTTTTCCACCTCTTTTATTCTGCCATAATTGCCTTCCATACTCACCCATAATGCCCTAAAAAAAAAATATATATATATATATATATATATATATTATATAATATATATATATATATATATATATCCCTTTTTTGAGTAATGTTAGCCAATGTATTAAAATAAGGGACACTCCTAAACAAAAACAGGCTATAATAGCCGTAATTATATTAATAGTGTTTAAGAGGAGTAACATGGGAATTTTCCCAGAAACTATACTTAATTTTGTAGGTTATATATGTAGAATGATGCTAGGACATTGGGAGTGTCTTTGACCATATTGTTTAAATTTAAGTCTCAGCTGTGTGTAGGTCCCAAAGAGGTAGAAAGGGGAAAGAATTTCAATCAATAAAGGAGGCTTCAAGATCAGCATCTCAGGATTTGGAAGGCAAAATCAGATTATAAGTAAAAATTAATAAAGTAGACCAAGGGAAGCCTCAAAGAGTTCTTTTGCTAAATAGTGAACAAAGAGGAAGAATGAATAGGGAAGGATAACTTGAATAAATGTGATGCTAAGGAGCTGACAGAAATACACCACTTTGCAAATGTGCATTATCCAGGTGGAAATATTGCAGTAATCAATTCAACTCTCATCAGTTATCTGATGAGGGTTGAATTGAGAATAGAATTATCAACTTGAAGTGTTTTACATATTAAAAAATCCCAATGTGAATTTGACCATGGGACTAAATGATATTGGCCTGTGTGTTATGAGAAGTGCAAGAGAAATAGCAGTGTCCTTAATTAGACTATTTAATTTAAGACTCATCATTGGTAGAGTGCCATGAGAGTGGAAAGAGCAAAGCGAGCCTATTACACAAAGTCTCCAGGACAGACTTCAAATTATAGACTAATTAATATCTCAGTAGTGGTGGTTAGGGACAGGATTTAGGACTGGATGAATATGAATACAATATTCAGTTGGGGACAGCTTGGGTTTGTGAAGGGGAAATCTTGTTTTAATAATTTACTTACTTTCTACAGTAAGGTAACAGTAAGTCAAAAGCATTTTACAGGATGCACATGGAGCTGTATTGCATGAGTTGGTACAAATGGAGTTTGGCATGAAGCTAGTGACATGGACTAATAGATATTAAAGAGGAATACATGATGGAATTAAATCAAAAAGATGGCTGGGGAACATCAGTGACCACTGCTGTTCAATTTTTACATCACTGATATTAGGAATCATTTGCAAAAAGAATATCGAGTGTTTTTTTAGTTGATAATGCTAAACATGAGAGAAAGAGAGAGCAATTGTTAATAAAGATGTTGTACAGTTCCTGCAGGATGAACTAAATAGACTAACAGTTGTGGAAAAGGATGATGACTGTCAATTCAATGTGCCAAAGTGTAAATCTGTGGCTTTGTGGTGAAAAAAACTATAGATAGAACTGCACTACAAGAGATTGATGAGACTAGAGACTTAGTGATAATGATGAAGAGAGAGAGAGAGTTACACTTCAAATATACACTGCAAAAGTGAGCAGAATATTTCACAGTATCACTTGGATGTTAAGAAACACTGACAAACAAGCACAGATAAGGAAGTTATATTCCTCTTTATTTCACTCTGATATGACTACATAAGGGGTATTGTGCATAGATTTGACAGATTTGGGCTTCTCTATTTCTTGGTTATTGAAGTCGAGAGAAAGGATAAGTGACCAAAATGATGTCTGTTTGTGAAGTGCTCTCTCTTTGAGGATAGATTTAAGGTATGTGGGTTACATAGTTTACTTACAGGCAGAAAAAAGGGATATGATAGAAACATATATCAGTTTACTAAAGGAGTTTTATAAAGTAACTACTAAAGAAATATTCTAGTATATGATTTTTCGCTTGAAGAGATAAATCAGCTATCAGAGGTGAATATAAGTGCTTTTGTTGGAGGGATATGATATTTTTCATTCATGACTTGTTTAATGGTATTACTAAGCCAAACCAATTAATTTCTAAAAAAAAAAGATCTTTAACTGGCTTATATTTCAGTGGATTTCAAACCAGCATCTTCAGACCACTTTATTTAACAGACGACAATGTATAAGTGAAACGATTCAAATTATAATAGTCAAGATCTAAAGTTCTATTATGTGCCCTATATATGTTCCTATAATGTTCCAAAAAAGAAGTATTACAGCCATGTAGGAGTTCATCTTAACATCATCATCATCATCAAATTCTTGCCATTGACTTTCAAGGGGGGGGGGTGCACAGGATATCATAGTACTACATGAAAAATTTACATCATTACTAACTTTCTATCTACAATTTTCCACCAAATCAGTCTTTTATCTGTCAAGATTGACTCCAACATTATCAGATCTTATATTTCTATCTTCTAAGACACTTTTTACCATATCAATCCACCTATATCTTGGTCTTCCTCTGGGTCTTTTTCCTGCCAACCTGGCAGAGAATACTTGTTTTGCTAATCTTTCCTTGCCCATTCTGTTTAAGTGACCATAACACCTGAGATTAGTTCTGCTAACACATTCCTCGATGCTGACAATGTCAAGTTCTTTACTAATATCCTTGTTTTTAATATGATAGTGCCATTGATGCCATCTGTTCATGCCCCTAATCTTTCTCAGGATCCTCATATCTGCAGTCTCTAGTCTTTGGTCAAGTGTTTTACTTCTAACCCAGCTCTCAGGTGCATAAGTTAAAAGTGGTTTGAACACTGTCTTGTATATATATATATATAGCTAATTTTGTGTTTTCACTAATTTCTCTCTTATTCTATATAAATTTATTCAGTTAACTTCCTAACATACCAGCTTTGTTGTTTCTGTTGTCAGTTTCCATATTTAGTTTACCATCTTCACTAAAAATTGTGCCTAAGTAGCTGAAATGTTTTACTTATTCTATAGGTTCTCCATTCACAATGCAGTTGATATTTTCAATGCTTTTAACTATTTTCATTATCTTTGTCTTGTTTTTGCTGACCTTCATACCATACCTATTACAACAGTTATTCAGTTTAGTCAGGGAATCTTCCAGACTTGTAGTGGATTTATTTAGAAGTATAACATCGTCAACATAAGGCAAAGAGCCGACACTAACATCTCCAATTTTGATATCAGGTTTAATACCGCTTTCCTTCATAATGTGATCCATATAGATAATGAATAACATAGGGGATAATGTACATCCTTGTCTGACACCAGATTTAACATGAAACCTGTATTTTCCTGCAATTCTAACTGCTGACTTACAACTCAAATAAAGTCTAAATATTGATTGATATAATGCCCCATTAATACCATATAACTGTAGTGTTTGGAATAGCTTCTCTTGGCACCTTCTCATATGCCTTTTCCAGATCTACAAAACTTAAATACAGATTTTGTTATATATTCCCATGATTTCTCAACTATTTGTCATCAAGTGAAGATCTGGTCTTGACAGCCTCTATTTGGCCTGAATCCAGCTTGTTCTTCACCAAGCTTTTCTTTCACAATCCTTCTCAACTGTTTCTCAAGTATACTTGCATAAATCTTACCAGGAACACTCAGTAGAGAAATATCTCTGTAAATCTCACATTCAGTTTTATTTTTCTTTTTATATATTGGTACTATGAGAGCTCTACTCCAATCATCCAGAATTCTTCCCTCCCTCCAGTACTTCTGAACTATGCAGTGTAGCCACTGTTAGACTTTTATACCTCTATACTTGAGCATTTCTGGTCAAATATCATCTACTTCTGCCGCCTTTTCCACATTTCAGGTATGGCTATGTATTCCTGACTGCATGCCCGTTGAGTTTTTTTTACCACTGTGATATCACCGCTTGTTTCATTTAGCAATTTTTCAAAGAAGTAATTCTACTCCATTCTTCAAAGATGTTTTTCCTCCAGTTTTCATGTCACCTTTATCATCTCTTAATTCCTTTTACAGCATTCTTTCTTCCATTTCTGAGCTTCTTCAACAAACTCCAGAATTTTTTTCCCACCTTCCTGATATTTATTTTGTATATTCTTACCAGAGTCTTCCAATGATTTTTGTTTGGCTAGTTTTACACAATGTTTAGCTTACTTACATTTGTCACTGTATTCTCTAAGAGCACAAGCTGACTGATTTGTTTTCACAGGATGCATTGACAAACAAATTATATCACATTAAGCCTGAAATTAAGCATTGGCATTCTAGTCAGCGTATAAAGAGAAGAGAGAAGTTCATCATGCTAGGCTTCACATAGGTCACAGTCATCTTACACACTCTTATTTGCCGAGAGTTGGTGATCCTCCCATGTGTGAAAAATGCAATACACATCTCACTATTTGTCATATTTTTGTAGAGCACCAGCACTTTACATGAGAGAGGAATGAAATGTTTACCTATCTAGCCAAGCTATATTCACTCAAGCAGATTCTGGCTAATTGCATCATGTTTTAATTTTTTACAAACAATTTATTTGTACAAACACATTTGACTGTAATTGTGTTTATATGTAGATACTGTATTGCTGAACTTTTGTACATATATATTATTTATCAGTTGGATTTTTGACTAATTATGTATTGCTATAGCCTTTGATCTTGTATATTTGTGTAACTTTGTTATAATTTTTTTATATATAGATACCACATTGCTAAACTTAATTTCTATGCATGCATATTGTATAATAATTCCTTTTTAACTATTTATGTACTGCTGTAATAACATTTGTTGTAATCTTATCTATATGTAGTTACCGCATCCCTTGGCTTTGTTTTGTAGATACTTTTCGTTTATTAACTTCCACTGTTGACTATTTATTTTCACAGTGGAAGTTAATGCTTTGACCTTATGTGTTGCTGTGATCTCTGCAGTAGTTCTGTTTATATATAGTTACTGCATTGCTTAACTCAACTTTTGTGCATACATATTATTTACTAGTTTATTTTTTGACTAATTATATATTGCTGTAGAATACCTTGTATATTTGTATAATTTTGTTTATATGTTGGTTATCACATTGCTGAACTTAATTTTTATGCATGCATATTGTATAATAATTCCTTTTTGCCTATTTATGTACTGCTGTAATAACATTTGTTGTAATTTTATCTATATGTAGATACCGCATTCCTTGGCTTCTTTTTGTATATGCATTTTGTTTATTAACACGTTTGCTGCCAACTACGAGCATACTCGTAGTTGGCAGCGAACGTGTTAACTTGTATTGTTGACTATTTATGTACTGCTGTAACCTTTGATCTTGTATGTTGCTATGCCCTCTGCAGTAATTGTTTATATGTAGAAGCTGCATTGTGTAACTTAATTTTTGTACATGCATATTGTTTTCAATTTTCTTTAACTGTTTATGTATAGCTGTAACCTTTACTATGGTGCAGTATGATCTTTGTTGTTTTTGTGCCAAATAAACTATAAACCAAACCTTCCAGAGCTGAGACTTAGATTGAACAACTTCGTCAGTTGCAATGGCAATTTTTTTCTTGCACTTTCTTTTAGTACACGAGTTGATATGCCATCCAGTCCTACTGTTGTGTTCACAACAGTAGGACTGGATGGCATATCAACTAAGGGAAATGAGCTGCAGATACCACTGCTAAATCAGTGGTATGTTCACATTCATATTTTTTTAATATGCTGAACACTTCCTGTTCATCAGCTTCCTACCGTGAGTATTTTTACAGTCATCTACCACAGTTGTTTTTCCTCTTGCTACATAATGGAAAAACTCTTTTGGGTTTACTTTGGCCTATTTAGCTAATTCTCTCACATAGTCTGATTTGGACTTCCTTACCATACTAGTCACTCTTCTTTCTTGCATTTGTACTGCTCATGAGTATGCTGATCACGTTTTCTTTATATGTCCTCCGCAATGTTTTTTTTTTTTTTTTTTGCAGCTCTTGCTTTATATCCCTACTCATTGACTTAATTCCAACTTAATTTATCCTCCTGACCTCGGGGATGCATTCTGATACTGCAACTCTCAAGCAATCTCTGACTACTTGCAATGCATCACTGACATTCTTTCCTTGTAGTTTCTCAAGCCATAGCACTGTTCCAAGATAACACCTTAGTCTTTCATAATCACCAGCCTTACAGTTGAACATAAACCACTTCTCGAACAGAAAACTTCATGTTTGGCAACTTCCCAGATAAGACCCCTGGTCACTCTCTGCAATTGAGGCAGAGTGTCTCTACCTTCGTTATGGATACATCTTCTGATACTATTATCAGATCCAACATCATCATCAAACCCCTTGTTCCCTCTATAACATGTTGTTTCTTGTCATTATCCAGTAGCTACTGTATAAATCCCACTTTCATCTTGCCATGCTCCTTTTCTCTGTCTGTTTGATGTCCCTATAGTTAGTCTATAGGGACATCAAACATAATTGTTCTGCCTACACTCATTGTACTAATCTGCCAATACATGGCATCTATATCTTCCTATGGACCCCCCCCCCCGGTCTAAAGCAGCACCCCAACAATGTATTTTGTCCTGTTTGCCTCTCACGCCAGACAGCTTCAAATGAACAATCTCCCTCAGAACCCAAAATCCTCTTAACTTCTAACTTTGGTTATACTTCTACAGCTATTATCAGCAATATCCCACCTCCTGTCCTGTTTCCTCTATCCTCCCTGAAAATACAATGCCCTTTATATTCTATTCCTGTAACTATATCATTTTCAGTCAACCAGGTCTCACTGATGCCTGTAATGTTTGGCCAAGTTGGACTGACCAGTATCAAATACTCCTCACCACACAACCCCTCACTCTTCTAGATACTTATTGCATTTGTGTACATGCACTTCAACATCCCTTTGTACCCATAGTTACCCTTATGTAATGCCACTACCAACCATGCAAATTGGAAACCTGAGAAATCCAATTCAGCATTGCATAATCATTATTATACACATGTTCATTTATCATAGTGGTGGCCATATACATGCTTGATTTCATCCTTCCTAATATCTCTAGTTTCCCTGGTTTTGCACTCCCACACTCTACTAACACAACACTTTCTCCAATTATCTAACTCCAAAACCATTTAAATGTAGTGCATGAGGTATATATAAGTCCTTTCATCCATCAGTTTCACTCCATACATCAATAAACTGCACACCATTCCTCCTACACAATCTTCTCATTCTCAATCATTGTCCTTCTTCTCAGTTCTGCCCTGTCATACCAAAGCAGCAGACTCCCAATATCTACTTTCGTACTCTTCATTTTTGCTTCCACTAACAACTCTTTCATATCTTCTCTCATTGAATATTTCTCACATTTCAAATCATTTGTGCCAGCCAAAACAGTTAATTTGTTCACTTCTTTCTTCTGCATAATTGCAGCATCACTAATATCGTTTATCTTCGCACCTGGAAAACATACTTTCGTCACTACCTCTTATCATTGAATCTTCATACAATACTGTCTCCAGTTTCTCACAGTTTTATGTCTTTCCCATTTATTCTTTCACTTTCTGTCCTTCTATATTAAAAGCCAATCCTTTCTCCAGTCACTTGAGATCATGTTTTGTCCTGTGTAGGAGTCCTAGCACCTTATCATCCACATTATTACTTTCAACCACTTTCTTCGAACTCTCTTATTTGAATTTTGTGCCTTATCATTTGCTGCTTCTCTACATTCTCCACAACACAATCTTGCCTTATAACCTTATTCATGTCGCTTGGTGTCGCACGGATTAGATCGTCGGCTTGTCGAGAGCTCCTGAAAAGATCAGTATTATTTTGTGTTAACATTAGATATTTTACCAGAATTTTAAGTAGTATTGTTTGCTTTTTGTTTCTTGGTGTGTCTGTGCAATTTTTGCGTGTTTTCTGTTATTTTAATTATTATTTTTAAGAAAAGATAGCGTACACATGGCACCGATAAAGAAAAAAAATGGCAGACAGGTCGCCATGCTTGCTTAAGAGTTTTGATGTAAAAGAATTTATGCAATGTGCTGTCTGTGAGATGTATGCCTTGCGAAGAGCGGTAGGAGTCTGGTTAGAAAGTGATAGTGGAGTTAATATGTGTAGAAAGTGTAAAGAGAATGAGGACTTCAAGCGTGTTTCGTGTATCGAGACTGATATCGTTAACGGTAGTCAGAATGTAGAAAATGGCGGTGTACTAGAGAATTGCGTGGTAGTGCCAGATATGTGTGAGAGCGTCGCTGAAAGTGTAAATGAAGGAAGAAACACCGAAGGAATGGATGATTTGATCGATAATGAAAATGGTGAGATAAATGCGAGTAGCGAAATTGCCCGTTTAAATGGCGCGATACACAGAACCAAACGACAACTAGAGCCTATGCAAAAATGTGTGTTGAACGTACCGACAAATAACCGGCGGAAGTCTGTGACGGCAAATAATAGAATGTACGTAAACGTCAATAAAATGAAGGAGCGAGTGCTGTATGGGGATTCGCTATTAAGAGGCGTAATAATTGAGAGTTTAACGAAGTCGTACCAGCCGGGTGCGAACATAAAGGACGTCAGCGAATCTATTCGACTGCAAAAACAGAGGGTGAAAGAGATGATAATAGTGGCAGGAACGAATGATTTGAAAGAGGACAAAATGGAAATGATAGAGGATGTGAGGGAGTTGTTTGAGGTAGCAAAAGAGAAGAGTGAGAGAGTTAGGATGGTGAGTATCTTACCGCGGTATGACAGCGAAGTGTTTAGAAGGAGGGCCATAATTGCCAATGACTTTATGCGTGGGTTATGCATGGAGAGTGGTGTGGAATTTGTGGATGTGTGGAATGAGTTCGATGGGCGAAAGGACTTATATAAGATGGATGGGTTACATTTGAATGGAGTTGGTGTACGGAGACTTGAAAGAGTGTTGATGAATGATGTGGAAGTGGATGTACAGACTCAGGGAAACTAGATTTATTAAGAGGGGGGGAGTAGATATGCAGACTTTAGGGGGGGCAGTTAAGTGTATGAATGAGTATATTATGCCCGGGCGAGTACGACGGACAACAAATCAGAATGGGATAATTAGTATAAGGAATCAAAGTAGGGATGGGACAAATGGGCTTCTGCGATTCATGTACACTAATGCCAGGAGTATTAGGAACAAGAAGGAAGAGTTTTTGGCCATGGTTGGCACTTCCAGGCCACAGGTTGTCGGTATTAGTGAAACATGGCTGACAGAAGATGATAAAGCTAGTGGGATTGAATGCGATGGGTATAGCGTGTTCAGGAGTGACAGGGTGAATAAAAAGGGGGGAGGAGTGTTATTGATGATAGCTGATGAGCTTCAGCCAAGGAGTATAGAAGTTGAACTGCAGGATGGGGAAAAACACATTTGAAGCTGTTTGGTGTGAGATGCAATCTAGCAGAACAAAATATACAATTGGGTGCTGCTATAGACCGGGTGATGGAGTGGATGGTGGGAATAGTATGCATAAGCAAATAGAAGAAATGAATGGAAGGAGGGTAATTATTATGGGTGATTTCAATTATGGTAACATTGACTGGAAAGAGGAGAGGGCACATGGGAGGAAGGAATTGGATTTTATGCAGTTATTAAGGGACAACTATCTACGGCAACATGTATTGGAAAATACCAGGGGGCAGAGAGTGCTGGACCTAGTAATTGCAACTGAGAATGTAGCTGTAATGAACATGACCATGTTGCCACCAATTGGTGAGAGTGACCATAAGGTCATGACTTGGGAGGTGGCTAAAGGAGTCGAATTTACAATTAAGACAGGGTATATGTGGAATTACCGGGCTGGTAAGTATGACAAGCTTAGGTGTGTGCTTGGCTCAATGCCATGGCATGTAAAACTGCAAGGGCTGGATGTTGATGGTGCATGGGAGGTGGTTAAGAACTGTTTGCAGGAGGCAATGGTTGACTGTATACCAAGAGTCCGAATAATAAATCAGGTAGGGGTTAAATGGATGAATAACACTATTAAGCTTGAGCTGCAAAAAAAGAAACAATTGTGGAGGGAATTTAAGGAGAAGGGTGACCATCAGGTGCATGAACAGTATAAAGCTCAGGCCAGGATGGTAACAAGGGTGGTAAGAAAAGCAAAAGCAGATTACGAAAGGAAATTGGCCATGCAGGCTAAAGAGAATCCCAAACAGTTTTTTCAATATGTTGCAAGTAAAAGGAAAAATGCTCATGGTAGAATGATCTTAAAAAATGCTGAGGGTAGGGAGGTAACTGAATCAGTCGATGTTGTGGAATTACTGAGCGAGCACTTTGCAAGAGTATATCATCCAGGTGGTGGCTTTGCGGAAATGGAGGAACCAACAGCTTATACTGGAATTGTGATGAATGAGGTAGAGGTAACTAGTCTATTACAGAACCTCAATGTCAATACATCTGTGGGATTGGATGGTATACCAGCTCGTGTCGTACGTGAAGCGGCCAAAGAATTGTCAGTGCCCTTGACCATTATGTTTAATTTGAGCCTCAGGACTGGGTCAGTCCCAAGGGGGTGGAAAGAGGGGAAAATAGTTCCACTGCACAAAGGTGGTTCCAAGGCTGCTGTTGAAAATTACTGGCCAATCAGCATAACAGGAATCATTATCAAGGTCTTAGAGAAAATAGTCAAGAGGAAAATACAAGATTGGATAGAAGAAAATGGGATACTGTATCGGGGAGGGACAGCATGGTTTTGTGAAGGGTAGGTCATGCCTCAGTAACTTGCTCACGTATTATAACACAGTGACGGCTGAACTGGATAAGGGTAATGGGTTTACAGTGATTCTGCTGGACCTTGCTAAGGCCTTTGACAGGATACCACATGGAATTCTAATCAGTAAATTGCAGCATATGGGAATGGACATAGGGTTGGTGAGATGGATAGGAGGGTGGTTGACGGAGAGATATCAGAGAGTGGTTTACTCAGGAGTAGAGTCCACAAGACGGCCTGTGACTAGTGATGTACCACAAGGATCTGTTCTTGGACCACTGCTGTTTAATTTGTTCATAAATGATATAGGAAAGGATCTGAGAGGAACAGTTCATTTGTTTGCGGATGATGCGAAGTTGGGTAGGACAATAGTGAATGCAGATGATGTCAAAATTTTGCAGGATGATTTGGATAGATTGGAGGTCTGGGCTAGGGAGAATGGATGTCAATTTAATGTGGCAAAATGTAAGGTTATGCATTTTGGGGTGAAAATATGGGAGGCAGTTTACTGCATTGGTGGAACCGTGCTTCAGGAAATTGATGAGGCACGAGATTTAGGAGTGTTGGTGGATAAGGAATTGAAATTTAGGGGACACATTGCAAAAGTGGCCAAATCAGCTCATCAAATCACTTGGTTGGTGAAGAATACGTTGACAAGCAGAGACAAGCAGGTTATTGTTCCTCTGTATCAAGCCTTGATAAGACCTCATCTTGACTACTGTGCTCAGATTTGGTCACCTAGGTTTCTTCTTGATGGGGAGGAGGTGGAGAGGATCCAGAGGCGAGTGACCAAGATGATAGCAGGTCTGTGGAATGAAACGTATGAGAACAGGTTGAGGATTTGTGGGTTGCAAAAATTGGTTGATAGGCGGAGGAGGGGAGATATGATTGAGACATTCAAATTACTGAAGGGTTTCTATAAAATTAATTCAGAAGATATTTTTGAGAACAGGGCTGGTTGTGGGAGGACTAGGGGACATCCATGGAAACTGGGCAAAAGTGTGGTTAGTAAAGGTGTTAGAGCTGGGTTCTTTACTTTTAGAGTAGTGAATGAGTGGAATGCGCTCCCTGAGTCTGTGGTGGATGCTGTGACAGTGAATGAGTTTAAGGCGAGGTATGATAGATACTGTATGAATGTCGAATAGTTGTGATGAAAATGATTTGGGGCCTCCCTCGATGAGTCTAATGACTCCCTGGAGTTGCCCGTAATAATAATAATAATTAGTCACCTGATTCTTTCTTACCTCGCATTTCTTGTTTCGTTATTATTATTAAGAGAGACCTCCAGCAATCAGGTACTCATTGGGGAAGACCACATACTACATGCACTAGCTATCATACTCATTCTTGAATTCATTCACACTGTTTCAGCTCACAACATCCAATGGCAATCCATTCCAATCATGCACCACCCTATGAGAGAAAAATCTAGCCCTCATTCCCTTCTTAGTGGAATTCATTCTCTGCTTCCAAAGATGCCCTCTTGTCCTTTTCCCCTTTCTCCATCAATTGAAATCCTGTATGATCCTTTCAGAAGTTTCTAAGTCTCAATCATATCATCCCTCTTTCTTCTGTTTTCTAGTGTCTGAGTCTACTAACATATTCTCAATATATCTTCATAATCAGTATTCCACAATCTTCATATCATTTTTAGCACTCTCCTTTGCTCTCTCTCCAATATATCAGAATCACAATGTAAACCAGGAGACCATACCTGCACACAACAGTCCAAGTGAGGTCATATCAAGGCATTGTAAAGAGGCAAAATGACAGCCTTATCTTTACATTTGAACATTCGTTTCAGCATTGAAATTATCTTTTGAGTTGTATTTGCAATCATTGCTACATGGCCCTGAACTTCAACTTCTTATCTACTAATGCTCCAAGATCCATAGCCTCATCAGTTTCTTCAAGCATAATCCTACTGCACTCCAAAGTGAATGACTCTACATTTACTGACATTGAACTAATCCATTTTCTTATGCCCACAATTCCAGCCTATTCAAATCATTCTGCAAGTACTGCATATCAGCTGTATGTCGCTTGTCAAATCCTTCCCAATATAATTAATATATAGATTGAATAACAGTGGACTAAACATTGATCCCTATGGTACACCACTGGTTTTTTTATTTATTTTTATTTTTTTTTATTAATTTTTGTACTGGTTATGGGCAGTACTACCCTTATATCACGTCCAGACTTGATATATACCTAGGCCTAAGCCTTTACAAGTTTTTTACCCTATGTCTGTTCTAGTTATCACTGTAGTCATTCACTGGTGGCAATGCCATGCCATCAGTGTGCCCTGTAGGGCCCTCAAGGAAAGAGCTTTTATATCCTTCTGCGTAAGCCCAAGCTGTTTTAAGTCCATATAACTCTGCACTCCATACGCCATGTAAAGAGATGGTGGCGCTGGTAAACCTCAGGGTTGCCCCATATTCCTCCCATATCTTAATAACTAGATCTTGGTTTGTTTTATAATAATTTACTTTATTATTATGGCTATAGGCTAGTGGGTGCCCTGTTCCTACCACCTGGTCATTAACAACCCAAATTTCACCATCTCTTTTAATCACTAAGTCTGGCTTACGCAAACCTGCAGAGATCCTATAATGTGGTTCCACCTCGGTCACCCAACTTTTGTTCTTAAAGCAATTGTTCAGAATGGAGACCATGGCATCATGCCTTTGCACGCAGACCCCATGGGTGCGGAAGCAACACTGGGCTATATGAGACAATGTCTCACTGTAGTGGCAGCCAGCCCTACAGTTTGAGTCGCCGCTACTCCATCGAGCTGTGCGGGCTCGAGTGGATAGGGCATTGAATCTTGCAGACTCGCATCCCCCATACACCACTTTTTGATATCTGTCAGTTAGCCATCCTCTTATCGATGCTAATATTCTATAATCCAAACCCATATTCTCCAATTTATGCAACAGTCTACCATGCTGTATTCTGTCAATAGTCTTAGCAAAATTGAAAAATATGGTGTCCATTTCCCTTGTCTAATTCAACGGTAGCATTGTTACAGAATGTGAGCAAGTTGCTAAAACATGACCTTCTCTTAGTAAACCTATGTTATGCATTGCAAAATAGATTCACTGTCAACCCATTTCTGAATACAAGCCCTAACCAGTTTTTCCAAAATCTTCACCACCACTTCTGAGATACTAATTGGTCAATAGTTGGAAATAGGGGATGTCGTTTGGTCTTTGCACTACCCTTGTTCAGTGGAATTACCGTATGTTCTATCCATTCCTGTGGAATCTTCCCTGTTCTAAGACTCATATTAAACAGTCTGGTCATAGGAATAGCCTGTTCAGCTGAATACTCTTTTAGCACACGTACCGATATTCTATCAGTCCTTATTGCTAAACTCTTATTCAGTTTGTACAACAGTTCTAATACCTCGTCCTCATACAGCTGAATTTCTAGTAAACTCAATGTCGCATACACCAGGTTGATAGCTTTTAACAAAATGGGCACTCATTAGTTGAATAACCTCATCTGCATTTAGAAGAGTTATTCTTTCATATTCATTCTTTCTTTTACTTGCAGATCAGTAGAATTTTTGTGGGTTGTCTTTAGCACTCAGAGACAGTTTCTTTTCATACTCCGGCTTCACTTTCTGTACAACAGTTGACTATTCTAGCCTGCTGCTTATAATTTTCATAACAGACATCATCCTTATGCACATGGTATTCTTTCCACATCATCCTTTTCTTACGAATCTCTTGCTTAATAAGATTACACATCCATTTGACTCCTACCCTATTTATTCTTTGACCTCTCATGATGTGATGATATTGCATCATTTAAATGTTGTTTAAATGCTTCCAATTCATTGTTGATATTCTTCTCATCCTTCAACCGATTCCAGTCCACTGAAGTATACTTCCCAGTTGGTCATAATTGCCTGCTTTCTAGTTCAGCATGTAACCTTTTCTGAAAGGAACATTCATAAACTTAGTCACTTCCCAAGTGAGTAACCCCATGATCACTGTCACCAACTGGAAGCAGAATAGTTGCATCTTTAACTGAAACATCCTCTGACACTATAATCAGATCTAACCCCTCTTTGACCTCGAGTTCCTTCTGTCACATACTGCTTGAGGAATTTGTCCCACATCAGTTCAATAAATGCATTTCCATTCTTCTTATGAGATTCCCATTAAGATTACTCTTTTCACACTCAACTCATCTATTTGGTGATGCATTTCTTCATCACTAGCAACCAATCCACGAGGTCTCTAGCAACATTCGCACTATGTAATTGATCTTGTTAGATTACACTTCACACCAGATGGCTTCATACTCACTGCCACATGAAATACTGTTGGTAGTAGTAGTAGTACTATAATCATTGGTCTCGATATCATTAGTATCACCCCCCCCTCTCCTATTCTCTCTATCTTTCCTAAAAATAGTGTACCCTTTACACTCGATATCAGTTAGTATGTCTGATTCTAATGGCCAGATCTCACTAATGCCTACAATCTGAGGTCCCAACATATTGACTAAGGCAACAAACTCTATTCCTTTCTAGTATTCATGTACAGGTTGGTTTAAAGTTATGCTATCAAACAGATGCTGAATTCAGTACGAAAATTAAATGCTTCACAGCAGTAACATTTCTTCCAGTGAGCGATGTTATCGATGGATTTAGTTGAATTGACTGATGATGATTTACCTCAAGAATTTATATCTTACTTTGAAATCCACTATATAGGAGGAGAACGGTGCCCTGGCTTGCAAAGGTGCAAAATGGAGCCGACATCCCCCTATAGAATTGTGGAATGTTGTTGAAAGAACTTATAATATGCCAAGAATAAACAACGGTATAGAAGGGTTCCATAATGCAATGCAAAGCTCCCTTAACAATGCATCCAAGTATCTGGAAACGCATAGCTGACTTGATGAGGGAAGAGAGTTTATCAAAGAAGAAAAAAGTTTGATGCATATCAAGAAGATATAGCAGAAATGAAGGAAAAGTATAATGATATTAATACAAAACTTCAGGGACAAGTGCTTCAATACAATCCTCAGCAAAAAGTTAATTACTTACACAGCATCTCTTTTAATTTGCACAATTTTTAAATGACTTCATTATGTTATTTTTTCACCGACATTCACCTTAATAAAGATTTACCTTTTTAATGATTTTATAATATCCTTTATCATCTATTGATTATTTAAAAAAATTACAGCAAAATGTCTTGCTGTGTAAATGTTTACGGCAAATTTTCCTAGTACCCTTAAGATTGATTTCTGTATAGCTAGGGCAAGTGCAATATTAGTGGGACCAAAATACTATTTTAGGTCTTTTTTCCATTACAATTTGAATTGTTTCACTTGCTCATTGTCATGTGTTAACTGAAACATGTAATGTGCTCTGAAGATGCTGGTTTGAAACCCAGTGAAATATATGCAGAAGTTAATAAAATCTCATATATATATATAAATGTTACGGTTAAAGTAATAAATCAATAAATCCGGTCATTATTAATTACCGATTATTATTAATAATTACAGGTTAAAGTGAATAATTTACGAGAATTAATCACTTTAAACTGGGTTAAAGTGAATAATTCCTAGAGAGGTCTGGTAAATGTAATAAAAACATGTTTGCAGATTTTATATATATATAGGTTTTTATTCTCAATAGAAATTATAACAGGTTAGGTTAGTTTATAATGAAAAAAGTAAGGAAAGTACAGTACTTCTTTTGCACTCAATGAAATCCGAAATCATTATAAACTAACCTAACCTTTATTGGTTAGGTTAGGTTATAATGATTTCCAACCGATAAAGGTTAGGTTACTTTATGATCATTTCCAACTGATAAAGGTTAGGTTAGGTTAGTTTATAATGATTTCTGATTTCAATGAGTGGAAAAAAAAGTACTTTCCTTACTTTTTTCATTATAAATGAAACTAACCTAACCTAAGCTGTTATAATTTCTATTGAGAACGAAAACCTATATATAAAACCTATAAACTAATAACCAGATTTATTACTTTAATCATAACATATATATAATTTAGTTGATTTGGTGTTGTAATACTGTTCAAACCTAAGCTTGCCTATTAGTTGATATTTGTTGTATCAATAATGATTTGCGAGGACCTTCTACAGTGAGTCTTGGGCTTTTTGCCTGTGGAGAAATATTTGCAGTCTAAGTACTCTTAAACCTAATGACAATAAGACCTATTTAATGATTTCTTTACTGTATATAAATAAACTTATCTTCTTAATTAAATTTGCAACAGTCTCCACTCTTAATTTAATTGATAACTGCTGTAACCAGTCTGGTGTGGAAAAATTCAACTTAGAGAGGAGGGGGGGGGGGGGAGGACCCAAAACCTTGAAAATAGCCTAGATAGAAATCATTTGTTGCACATTTTAATAAAATAAATATGGAATTTTTTATTTATTTATTTTTTTTATGTTGGGTCCATATACGAGAGGTTGGCTAGTCAACCTATAGTACATTAGTACCATATTTGGGTAGTGGGTTGGGAAAGAAGAAACTTGTTTACATTTGATTTGAAAGCCTGTATGTTGTATTCCTTGGGAAATACATCAGGGGGAAAAACTATTCCACAGTACTACCGCAGTAGCAGGGATGGAGGAGGAAAAGAAACTTGTTCTGTGGGTTTCAGGTGTACTGTGAAAGGATGTTGGGCGGCAGCTGTATGTGTTTCAATGGGCTTAGTACAGAGTGGAAGAATATTGATGCTGTTTCAGATGAACATTTCCCATATTTATAGAATATACAAGTCGCAGAGGCCAAGCGTCTATGTGAAAGTGAGGGGTGCGAGTTGGTGAGAGATGGGTCATTTATCAGTCTAATTGCTCTCCTCTGTATTGAGTCAAGCATTTTGAGGGAACTTTTAGGAGCCCCACTCCAAATGTGAGAGCAGTATTTGATAGCTGGGCAGATTTTTGATTTGTATAATGTTAACAGCTGCTTAGAGGTGAAGTAGCATCTTGAGCAAAAAAAAAAAACCTAGTTTTTTGGAAGCTGAGTATGCAATGGTTGTGATGTGTTTTTGCCAGGAGAGTCTTGTTGGCAGGGTAATTCCGAGAAGAGAGATCTCGTCTTGTCTGGGAATTTGAGTGTTATCAAAAACAATGTTGGTGGGAAATGGTTCTT
Organism: Typopeltis vanoorti; assembly: GCF_054136105.1. NCBI lineage: Eukaryota > Metazoa > Arthropoda > Arachnida > Uropygi > Thelyphonidae > Typopeltis > Typopeltis vanoorti. The sequence continues at coordinate 46,710,836 of NC_143549.1, read as the reverse complement.
TTTTGTGAGAAATAAGACAGAACTGGGTTTTACTAGCGTTGAAGTTGACGAGGTTATCTGAGCCCCCATTGAAGGATAGCTTGGAGATCACAATTAAGGGCAGTGGTGGTTGATGTTCTGTGGGTCGAAGTGAGTTGTGTAAAGTAGGGTTTGTCAAATGAGAGGAAGGAGTGTAATGTGCTGCCTTCTGCAAAACTGTGTATTGGGTTAGAGGTCAACTGAAGTAAGTCATTGATATATAGAAGGAAGAGGGTCGGCGAGAGAACTGAACCTTGTTGGACCCCAGCATTAGTTGGATGGTGAGAGGATAGGGAGCCATCTACCATCACACATAGTGTTCGTCCAGACAGGAAGCTGGCAGTCCACCTGCAGAAGTCCTGAGACAGCCCAAATGATGGGAATTTGCTTAGTAAGCCTTTGTGCCAGACCCGGTCAAAGGCATTTAGAGATATCAAATGCAACTACTTGGGATTCACTGAATTTCTCCATGGCATTTGTCCAGTGATGTATGAGAGTAGATCTCCTGTTGATCGGTTTTGACGGAATCTTACTGGTGGTCACTCAATAGTTGGTTACCTTTTAGGTAGAGTAGGAGTTGAGAGTTTATGGTTTTCTTCATCACTTTAGATAGGGCAGTAGTTAGATGGTAGTGATTTATCACCCTTTTTAAGAATGGGTTGAATGTGGGCCAGTTTCTAGTCTTTGGGATATATAGTATACCAGTGGAATAAGAGAGTGTGTATAGATGATATAGGATAGGAGTCAGTTCTGTTGCACAGACCTTCAGGACAATTGGAGGAATGCCATCAGGGCCAGGAGACTGTTGGACAGTTGGAATGACTGGAGGGCATTTGCCATTGTCAGTTGTGTGTGAGGCCAGGAGGTTAGCTTTTTCTGTGGGTGATATTGCAATTGAGCCATCTGGGTACGATAGAGGTGGGAGTAGTGTAGGGCAAAAGTTATGACCAGTTGCCTTGGCAAAGAGACCAAAAAGGCATGGCTTCCATTTGGATAGGCTGCAAGCTTCCTGCTTTTTGCCCGTTCAAATTCTGTTTTAGAAGCATTGATAATTTTCTTGCATCTGTTTCAGGCTTCAGTATAGGCATTGAAGGAGGATGGGGTTCTTGATTTGAGCCAGTTATGGTATACCTGATTTTTCATTTGTACTGCATTGGCACATCTTTTGGAGAACCAGGGTTTAGTTTGGGGACGGCAGTTCAGAGTAGTGTGGGGAATGTATGTTTTCATGCCAGTGGAGATTACTTTGGTGATGTGTTCGATGCATACGTTTGGATTGGAAGACCAGAAACAATAACACAACCATGGGAATGAAGCATAGTAGTATCAGAGGGTGTCCCATTTGGCACTGTTATAATGCCAAACTATTGTGTGGGAGTGACTATGTAAGCGTTGTTGCATAGGGGAGGAGATGACCACTAGGTTGTGGTCAGAATTACCCAGGGTAGCTCACTACATTCAGTACATATTTAGAGAGGTCATTAGTAAGGAAAAGATCTAGGATATTTGGGGAGTGGTTCAGTTTATCTGGTATTCTGGTCAGCTTTTGAACAATTTGTGTAAGGTCATTATTGATGGCAAATGTTTCAGCATCTCTGCCTGCAGGATCTGTACAACTGGAAGAGGATAGCCAATTGATGTTATGGACATTAAAACCACCTAGGAGGATGATTTTGCTGTTAGGAGAGTGGGACTGGAGAAAATCAACTTTTAGGGAGAGGAAATGAAAGAGCTCAGAATGATTGGCGGTATTAGGAGAGTGATAGAGACAGTAGATGAATTTGACTGAGTGGGGGAGGGATAGCTTTAGCCAAAGAAGGTCGAAGTTGGGCGATTCTAGGTTAGGTGTTCTCTGGCAGGGTATGTCATAGCGGATATATGCACAGACGCCACTCTTGGGTCGAAAGGAGTTAAATAGTGTATAGTTAGGGAGGTTGAGGTGGATAGTGCTGGGGGAAGGTGAGATTTAAGTTTCCGTTAAAAAGAGTAGGTGGGGTTTGGCAGACTGCAGATGGTAGTGGATGCTATTAAAGTTGGAATTCAGGCCACGGATGTTGGTGAAGTGGATATGCAAGGTTCTGTGAGGCATGGATTTTGACCACAAAGGTCTTGCAAGTTTCCTATGCAGTGCCTGCATACTGGTCTCCTTGGTGGCTACTAGTGGCGTCACTTTGTTTTTGCACTAGTTTGGCTTGTTCGTAGTCTATCATCCAACTGTTGTCTCCATTTTTGCGTTTTTCTTCTAGTTGTCTTCAGAGTTGGCGTCTTTGTTCTCTCTCTGGACAAAGGTTAGATCAGGTCAGGCACGTATGCATGACTGGGGAAAATACTGCTAACTCTTCTTATAGAAGACTTACTCAACTATAATAAACTGTCAGAATTCCCAGCTGTTTTCAAAGAAATTCATTATAGTAAACAGTTTCTTTTGTCTCTTTGGCTAATGGGAAGTGACTGAAAATAATAGAATTAGTATAGATAGCAGTATATAAAATGCCTTGTGCCTGCTGTATACATAGGAAGAATGTTAATATCCACCTAGAAGAAACAGAAAAAATATATATGCTACTATTATTATGGCAAGAGGGCTAACAGACCACACTTTGAATACCTATTCACACAAGATTAAATGGGAGAAAACTACAGTACTACTTAGAAGCTATTATTATTAATCTGAGAGTATTTTTGCAGTCAGCATCACGATGAAGTGCTCTTTGAACCTCAACAAGTATAGCAGCATTAATTTGGAGAAAATAGCTGGGGGGAAAAAAAAGTGAGATCATTTTAAGACTATCTTAAGCCAAGTGTCTGAAAATCACTTGAAATCCAGCTGACAGGTACCATAGAAATTCAATATCTCTTTATTATTATTGTTATGGGATCTCCATGGAGTCAGTAGACTCATTGCGGGAGAACTAAACTATCAAAACAATATCTATCATATCTCTTCTTGAATTCATTTACAGATAAAGAACTTGCAACTGAGTCAGGCAATGCATTCCACTCATTCACCGCCATCCAGGCGAAAAACCTTGTTCTCACACCCTTGTTAAACACACTTTTCTTAATTTCCAGGGATGACCTCTTATTCTTTCATCACTATCACACAGCTGAAACATTTCCCCTGCATCAATCTTATAAAAACCTTTTAGTAATTTAAATGTTTCTATCATATCCCTCTTCTCAGTCTGTCAACCAACCTCTGGAATCCACAAGCTCTCAATCTATCAATGTAGGGAGTATTTTTTACATCACTCTCCTCTGAATCCTCTCCACAACCTCCTCATCTCCAAGGAATCCAAGTGACCATACTTGAGCACAGTAATCCAAATGTGGAAGTATCAATGCCTTATAAAGGCGAATAATAACCTCTTTATCTCTGGATGTTAGTGTGTGTTCCTCAATAACCAAGTAATCCTATGTGCAATCTTGGACACCTTAGCAATGTGTTCCCCTGAACTTCATCTCCCTATCCACCAACACCCCCAAGTCGTTGGCCTCATCAGTCTCTTGGAGTACCGTTCCATCAATGTAGTACACAGCTGGTAATCTTTTAATCCCAAAATGCATAACTTTACATTTTTCCACATTGAACTGACATCCATTACCTTTTGCCCATTTTGCCAGCTTATTTAAATCATCCTGAAACTCTCAACATCCGCTTGATTTTTTATTGCACTACCCAACTTTACATCATCAGCAAACAACTGAATATCTCCCTTTAAGCCATTTCCTATATCATTTATGTACAAATTAAACAATAACGACCCAGGCACAGAGACCTGAGGCACACCACTGGTCACCTGACTCGTCTTGGACTCTGCTCCTCCATACACCACTTTCTGGTATCTCTCCCTGAGCCATTCTCTTATCCATATCACCAGTTTAGTATCCATCCCCATCTGCTCCAATTTGCACAACAGTATTACTTAGGATACTGTCTTAGAGATTTTGCCTTAGCAAAATCCAGAAGTACCACTGTGTAGCCATTTCCTCTGTCCAACTCAGATGTCATTTTATTATACAAAGTTAATAAATTGCTAAGGCAGGATCGACCTTTAACAAAACCATGTTGGCCCCTATAGAGTATCATATCCTGATCCACCCATTCTTGAATTTTGTCTTTAACCAACTTTTCCAATACCTTTTCCACCACTCCAGAGATGGTGATTGGCCTGTAATTAACTACCACAGTTTTAGAGCCACCTTTATGCAAAGGAACTACTTTGCCTTCCTTCAACTCCCTAGGGACCATACCAGAGTTCAAACTTAAGTAACCAAGTAAGAGGTGTTGACAATTCCTTTGCACATTCATGCAACACCCGAGCTGATATTCCATCTAAACCTACAGCAGTGTTTGCATTTAAATTTTGCAATATACTAAGTACTTCTGATTTATTAACTTCAATACTCACATTAGCTATTGCTACAGGTACTGAGATATCCTCACCTGGGTGATAGACTTTTGAAAAGTGATCACTCAGTAACTCTACTATTACATCTGAATTGGTCACCTCAATACCATCAGCACCCACTGAAGTTCTCCTTCCGAAGTCATTCCTCCTTTTACTCGCCACATAGCGGAAGAACTTTTTGGGATTACCCTTGATCTCCTTGGCTAATTCTTCTCATAATCTGATTTAGCTTTTCTTACTCTGCTGGTAACCTTCCTAGCTTGAGCCTTGTACTGCTCATGGGTGTACTGATCACCTTTCTCCTCATAAATTCTCCATAACATTTTATTTTTTTGCAGATCAAGCTTGATACTACTACTACTACCATCCATTTAATGCATACCTTGTCTGTCTTCCTGACCATGAGGATACATTCTGATATTGCCTTCCTCGGATACCTGCTGATTTTATTCCATGCACTGCTAACATCTTTCCCCTTCAATAAGTTCTGCCATGGGACGGCTGTAAGCTCACTCCAAAGCTTGTTATAATTGCCTAAACTGTAGTTTCGTATATACCCTTCATAAGAGAGAAGTCCACAAATTTTGCAACCTTCCAAGTCAATACCACATGATCGCTCTCACCAATTGGAGGCAACGAGGACAACTTACTTGTGCATATGTCCTCTGAACCAATGACCAGGTCCAACACTCTCACACCACGTGTCCCTTCAGTTATGTGCTGTTTCAAGTAATTATCTCTTAGAAGATATGAATTCCATTTCCTTTTTGCCATGTGATATTTGCTCCTTCCAATTGATATCACCACAATTAAAATCCCTGCACACAATTAAAATCACTAACCCTGCACTCATTGCACTGTTTTGCTGATGCATGAATTCAATATCACTCCCTGTATCCCTCTGGCCTATAGCAGCAACCAACTGTATATTTGGTTGCTTTGGTCACTATTTCACACCAGACTGCTTCAAAATGAACTATCATTCACATGTCTATCCTCTTGATATGCTACTTTCTTTGGCTGCAACTCATCGGCTATCATCAACAGTACTCCTCTCCCCATTCTATCTTCTCTATCCTTCCTGAAAATACTGTACCCATCACATTCAATTCCAGTAACCACATCTGCTGACAGCCAAGTTTCACTATTGCCTACAACTTTTGGTGAGATTGCACTGACTAATGCCAAAACTTTTTCCCTCTTATTTCGAATGCTTCTTGCATTAGTATACAATAATTGCAGATTCTATTTAGTTCTTGTACCAGCTTTAGAACTGATATACATGTTTAGATACAATTTTGAATTATTACTACACTAACTTCATTAAGTGCCTTTTAATCTGTAATTGTTGTGCTCTGAGGATGCTGGCTTGCTTCCGACAGCTTAATAAATTATTATTGATTGTTGTTGTTGCATCAAAACCATACCTATCCTTGCATGCAGTAGCTAACAAAGCACTCAGGCTTTGGATCCATTCCACTTATTCACCACCCCTCAAATGAAAATACTTCTCACAGCCTTGCTAACCATATCCTTACTCAGTTTTCAAAAATGGCCTCTTATTCTGTCTCTCTCTAGCTAAGTGCTGAAAAACTTCCTCTGCATCAATCCTGTAAAGCCCTTTGAGTAACTTAAATGTTTGTCATATCCCTTTTCTACTATCAGCCAACCTTTGCAGCCTGCAATCTAACATCATATGAAGCATTCCACAGAAAACCCTCAATCTTGGTCACTTTCCTCCAGATTCCTCTCTGTATGAAACATCATCATGAAACAAGGTAACCAGATCTGAGAACAGTAATCCAGATATAGCCATGTCAAGGCCTTATAAAGAGAAATGATAACTTCCTTATATTTGCTTGTTAGTGATTTCTTCAATAACCCCAAAGTAATCCTGTGAGGTACTTGAACCACTTTGCAATATGCCCTCTGAACTTAATTCCTTATCCACCAACAAATCTAAATCCCTAGGCTTCATTCTGTTTCCTGGAGTACACCTCTATACATATGGTACACAGCATGACTCTTTCACCCCAAAATGAAAATGCATTATTAATGAACAACAAAGTATTTTCCTTCAAACAATTATCATCATCAAATTCCTGATATATATATCCTCAAAAGGGTGTACAGGATATAATAGTACTACATGAAAAATTACATCATTACTGACTTCCTATCTACAATTTTCCTCCATATCAGTCTGTTGCCTGGCAAGACTCCAACATCATCAGATCTTATATTTCTATCTTCTAAGGCACTTGTTTACCGTATCAGTCCGCCTATAACTTAGTCTTCCTCTGGGTCTTTTTCCTGCCAACCTGGCAGAGAACACTTGATTTGCTAATCTTTCCTCGCCCATTCTGTTTAAGTGAATATACCACCTGAGATTAGCTCTGCTAATACATTCGTTGATGCTGACAATGTCAAGTTCTTTCCTAATAGCCATCTGTTCATGCTCCTGATCTTTCTCTGGACTCTCATATCTGCGGTCTCTAGTCTTTGGTCAAGTGTTTACTTCTGACCCAGCTCTCAGATGCATAAGTTAAAATTGGTTTGAACACTGTCTTGTATACAGCTAATTTAGTGTTTTGACTAATTTCTCTCTTATTGCACATAAATTTATTCAGTTGACTTCCTGCCATACCAGCTTTGTTAATTCTGTTGTCAATTTTTATATTTAATTTACCATCTTCACTAAAAATTGTGCCTAAGTAGCTGAAATGTTTTACTTGTTCTATAGGTTCTCAATTCACAACACAGTTGATATTTTCAATGTTTCTGTCTATTTTCATTGTCTTCATCTGTTTAATGCCAACCTTCACACCATATCTATTATGACAGTTATTCACTTTTAGTCAGGGAATCTTCCAAACTTGTACCGGATTTATTTAAAAGTATAACAGTATCTGCATACTGAGATTAACATCTCCAATTTTGATATCAGGTTTAATACTACCTTCCTTCATAATGTGATCTATATAGATAATGAAATCAGAGGGTGTAATGTACATCCTTGTCTGATACCAGATTTAACATTAAACCACCTTCCTGTACTTCCTTCAATTCTAACTGCTGACTCACATCTCAAATAAAGAGTAAGTATTGCTCGATATAATGCCCCATTGACACCATATAACTGTAGTGTTTTGAATAGCTTCTCTCTTGGCACTTTGTCATATCCCTTTTCCAGATCTACAAAACTTAAGTACAGATCTTTGTTATATTCCCATGATTTCTCAACTATCTGTCATAAATGTTTGTATACAAATGCTAAAAGTATAAGAAACAAGCAGATGAAATGGCTGCATTAATTGCTTCTGTTTACCCAAAGAATGTCAGAATGAGTGAGACGTGGTTGGAAGAGGACGACATCCTGACATGAAATGATGGATGAATAAAGAGATGGAAGGGTACGATGTGTTTTGGGAGGATAGAAGGGGTAAAAAGGGAGGGGGGAATGCTGTTGATGATAGAGAAAGAGTTATGTCCATACAAGGTAGAGATGCAAGAGGGAAATAGTGCCAGTGGTTTTGAGGCAGTATGGTGTGAGATAGAGGTGAATGGAATGAAATACTTGGTTGGATGTTATAGACCAGGTAATGTGGATGGTGGTGATAACAAAATGTACAATCAAATTAGTCAAGCAAATAAGAAAAGGGTGATCATTATGGGCGTTTTTAATGAAGGCAATACAGACTGAAATGATGAGATAGCAACTGGAAGTAAAGAAAATGAGTTTCTTGAGTTTTTGAGGGATAACTACCTCAGGCAGTATGTAACAGAGGGCATTTTGATTTGGTCATTTCATCAGAGGATGTAATTATAAATGAGGTGTCAAATCATCTACCAATTGGTGACAGTGACCATGAGGTGATTACCTGGGTGGTTGCCAGCAGTGTGAAGACCTCTGTGAGATAAGGGTATATGCGGAACTACAAGGGGGGGTGATTATGAAGAGCTCACGAGACAGCTTTTGGATGTAGCATGGAATGAGGAGTTTGCTGGAAAAGAGATCAATGCAGCTTGGGGATTTTCAAAAACTATATAGTAGATGCAATGTCTAAGTGTATTCCAAGGGTGAGAAGGTTAAATAAGGTAGGTGTGAGATGGATGAATAAAGAGATTAAGCATGCAATACAGAGAAAGAGGGCATTGTAGAGGCAGCATAAGAGAAGTGGAAATAACCAATTCCATTAGGTCTACAAAGACCAGGCAAGGAGGGTGACTTGGTTGGTGAGGGTAGCTAAAGAGAGGTATGAACAGCAGTTAGCTAATGAAGTCAAAAAGAATCCTAGGGAGTTCTTTCAATATGCAAAAGAAAGAATGATTATGGAAGGATGATATTGATAGGAGAAAATGGTATAAAGACAGCTGTTGCAGAATGAGTGGTAGAGATGCTTAATGAGCAATTCATAAAGGTCTCTCAATCTTGTGAATGTGACTTCATGGAGAGATTGAGAGTAGTAGATGATTGGGGGGGGGGATTAGAGACTGACAGTAAGTGAGCAAGAGGTGTATGAGGAGTTGAGTAAACTAGATATTAATAAGGCTGTGAGACTTGATAATATATTGCCACATATTCTGAAGGAATATGCCAGGGACTTGACACTTGTCTTGACATATGTTTTTAATACGAGTCTTGCACTCGGTCAAGTCCATAAGGAGTGGAAGGAAGGCAAGATTGTGCCGCTTCATAAAGGAGGTGATCGAACTCAAGCATCAAACTATAGGCCTATGTGTGTGTCAGGTGTTTGTGGTTAAGTTGGAGAAGTTTGTGAGAACTAGGATCCAGAGTTGGGTTGACAATAATGGTATTATCTTTGATGGACAGCATGGATTTGCTAAAGGGAGGTCATGTTTTAGTAATCTACTTACTTATTTCAATAAAGTGACTGCTTCCTTAGACAGTGGAGAAGGATACATAGTAATATACTTAGATTTCGCAAAGGCTTTTGATAGAGTACCTCGTGATAAATTGATAGTCAAACTAGAGCAGATGGGGTTGGATATTAGATTAGTGCATTGGATTGGAGACTGGCTATCTGATAGGTATCAACAAGTTGTGTATGGGGTGAGCGATATCCAGGAAAAGGAAAGTCACTAGTGGGGTGCCTAGGGGGGGGGGAGTCTGTTTTGGGGCCATTACTGTTTAACTTGTATTGTATATTAACGATATAGGTGAAGATTTGGTTGGAGATATTCAGTTGCAGATGATGCAAAGTTGGGACGAACCATGAAGAGTAGTGAAGATGTGGCCTTACAAGAAGATTTGAATAAATTGAGTGATTGGGCATGGAAATGGAGATGCGAGTTCAATGTTGCAAAATGTAAGGTTTTAAAATTTGGAAAACAAAGATGGGATGCAGAATTTATGCTTGGTGAGGATCTATTGTTGGAGGTGGAAGAAATAAGAGATCTGGGGAGTGATAAGGATCTGAAATTTAGGGGACACATAGCCAGAATTGTGAAGACAACACAAAGCCTTCTGGGAATGATGCAGAGGACACTGACGTTAAGTAGGGAGAATCTTGTTCTGTTGTATAATGCTTTGATTAGGCCACACATGGACTATTGTGCCCCAGATTTAGTCACCTGGTTTTCAGAAGGATGAAGAGATGTTGGAAAGGGTCCAAAGGCAATTGACTAAGGTAGTTTCTGACCTCTGGAAAGATTGAGATGTAATTTGCAGAGTCTGGTGGACAGGAGGAAGAGGGGAGATATGATAGAGGCCCACAAGTTGGTAAGGGGTTGTTATAGGATCAATGCTGGAAACGTTCTACAGAAAATAGTGGGAGATCGGGGGAGAACCAGAGTTCATCCCTGGAAACTATAAACAGGGTGCGAGTAGGGGAGTGAGGGGCAGGTTTTTTTTCGGGCAGAGTTGTAAATGATTGGAATGCCTTGCGTGTGAGTGTGGTGTCTGCAAGGAGTTTGAATGTGTTCAAGGCACGGTATGATGAGCTGATAAAAGGACCTCCCAGATGAGTCTTTGACTCCATGAGGTCTTGGGAGGTAATAATAATAATAAAGTGAAAGCCTAATCTTGACAGCCTCCATTTGGCCTGAATAAAGCTTGTTCTTTGCCAGGCTTCTCTTCCACAATCCTTCTCAACTGTTTCTCAAGTATACTTGCATGTATCTTACCAGGAACACTGAGTAGAGAAATACCTCTGTAATTCTCACATTCAGTTTTATTTTACTTTTTATATATGTGTACTATGAGAGCTCTACTCCAATCATCTGCAATTTGTCCCTCTATCCAGTCCTTCTGAACTATGCAGTGCAGCCACTGTAAGACTTTTATACCTCCATACTTGAGCATTTCTTGTTGAATATCATCTACTCCTGCTGCCTTTCCACATTTCAGCCTTTTTGTACTTCAAGTCTATGGATATGTATTCCCGACTGCATGGCTGGTCAGTGTTTTTTTATCACTGAGCTGTCATCACTGCTTGATGCATTTAGCAATTGTTCGAAGTAATTACTCTTCTTCTTCTTCTTCTTCCTAACATGGAATATAGGCCATGTGGCCTGTTTCGGTCTCATGCCATCTCTTTCTTGGTCTTCCGATTCTTCTTTTTCCACTTATTTTGTATCTGTATAATATTTTTGGTAGTCTGCTGTTGTCCATTCGATTTAAATGTTCTAGCCATTTTTGTTTATACTGTCTTATGTAGTAATTCATTGGTTTGATTTTTAGGGATTGTAAGATTTCTTCATTTGTTTTGTGGTCCCACTTGGTATATCCAGCTGTTTTTCTGAGGAACTTCATTTCTGCTGTTTGAATTCGTTTTCCATCTTTCCTTTTCATGGTCCATGTTTCGCTTCCGTATAGTAGAGTTGGTTTTGACAAGACATTATATAGTCTGATTCTAGTGTGTTTTTGTACCAGGGATGGCTTAAATATACTATTTATTATGCCATTTACTTTGACAAAGTTTGATATTTTAGTGTCTATGTCTTTTTCTTCTTCGTATGATAGATCACATCCCAAGTATCTGAAAGTGTTTACTTGTTCTAGTATTTTATTATCTATCACTATTTTACTTCTTATTGGGTTTTCTCCTTTGAATGCTATTTTTTTTTTTTTTTTGGATATTGTCATATTATATTGCTTTGAGATATCATTTAATGATTTTAATGATCTTTGTAAGTCATCTTCTGATGTAGCTAATACTATTTGATCATCTGCAAATAGTAGTGTATCTATCTTCATTTGCGGGGTCATTTGTATACCAAATGGGTTATGCTGTTTCCAGATTGTTAATATTTCATTTATATATATAATGAAAAGCAGAGGTGAGAGGGTACATCCTTGCATTCTGAGGTGTGTTCTAATTTAACTGCTATTTTATTTCCTGTATATATTTCTTGAATAGATTGTAAAAGTGTGTTTGGTATGTTTAAATTGGTTAATATTTTAAACAATTTTTTTCGACTAATTTTGTCAAAAGCTTTTTCATAATCAATAAACGCCACATGTGTTTCTTTTTGAAATTCTCTTCTCTTTTCTATTAATAATTTTAAAATAAAAACTGGATCTATGCAGGATCGGCCTTTTCGGAAGCCATTTTGTTCTTCTAGTAATTTGTTTTCTACAATGCTGCTTAGTTTCTCTTTTAATATTCCTGCATATATTTTATATCCTATATTCAGCAGGCTAATTCCCCTATAATTATTGCAATTGTCTTTATTTCCTTTTTTATAGATTGGGATGACCAGTGCTTTTTTCCAAGAGTTATACTTCAAAGATACCTTTTTTCTCTGGTTTTCATATCAACTTTTTCATCTCTAATTCCTTTTAAAGCACTCTTTCCTCCATTTCTGAGCTTCTTCAACAACCTCCAGAATATCTTTCCACCTTCTTGATATTTATTTTCTATGTTCTTACCAAAGTCCTCCCATGACATTTGTTTAGCTAGTTTTACACAGTGTTTAGCTTTCTTTCATTTGTCTCTGTATTCTCAAGGAGCACAAGCTGACTGATTTGAAGTTTAGGGGGCACATCACAAAAATGGCTAAATCAGCTCGTCAAATCACTTGGTTGATGAAAAATACTTTAACAAGCAGAGACAAACAGGTTATTGTTCCTGTGTATCGAGCCTTGATAAGACCCCATCTAGACTACTGTGCCCAGATATGGGCACCAGGATTTCTTATGAATGGGAGGACGTGGAGAGGATCCAGAGACAAGTGACCAAGATGATAGCAGGTCTATGGAATGAACCTTATGAGAACAGGTTGAAGATTTGTGGGTTGCACAAATTGGTTGATAGGCAGGAAATGGATGATATGATTGAGACATTGAAATTACTGAAGGGTTTCTATAAGATTAATTCTGAAGACTTTTGAGAGTAGGACTGGTGGTGGGAAGACTAGGGGCCATACATGGAAGCTGGGCAAGAGTGTAGTTTGCAGGGGTGTTAGAGCTAGGTTTTTTACTTGGAGAGTGGTTAATGAGTGGAATAAGCTGCCAGAGTTTTGGGTGCCTTGACTGTAAATGAATTCAAGGCGAAGTATGATAGATACTGTGTGAATGTCGAATAGTTGTTCTTAACATGATGTTAGGGCCTCTCTTGATGAGTCTATGGACTCCTTGGAGTTGCACATAATAATAATAATAAAACTTTCTTACATGTTATTCTTTTCAATATGAAATTCAATTTTATCTTGCTCAAGATGAAATGGTGATCACTTCCAATTTCAAATCCTCTGTACACTCTGGTGTCCTGCACTAGGGAGAGAACATCACTATCAACAATAACATAGTCAATGAGACTTTTCTTATTCCTTGTGTCTTTTCTCCGTGTGAATTTGTGCACAGTTTTATGTTGAAACATTCTGTTAGTAATAACCAGTCCATGTCCTGAGCAGAAATCCAACGGGGGTATTTGCCATTATTATTAGCTTTGCTCTTTTCTCGAAATTTTCCCAATATATTTTTGTATGTCTGACAATCATTTCCTACTCTGCTATCCCCAACAAGGACCAACCTTTCCTCTTTCATTGTGTCAGTTGCTTTCTCTAAAGCAGTGGTTGCCAAAGTGGTCGATATCGACTCCCCCCCCCCAGGGGGCAATATACCATTGTCAGGGGTCGATATCTACCAGTTTGGCGACCACTGCTTTAGAGAAAGCAACTGACACAATGAAAGAGGAAAAGTTGGTCCTTGTTGGGGATAGCAGAGTAGGAAATGAAAGTTGGTCCTTGTTAGTGGTCGATAGAAAAATATAAGACATCATTGTACAGGTAATATTTAATTCAGTTAATTTGGATTACCTCCATCCTGAATGACAATGCAATTAAGAGTGAATCATGGGAACAGTGACATGAATAGGACCTGTAAGATGGAGCAAGGTCATGAAAATAGTTAGAGGCCAATTAAGTAGGCCAAAATGACGTATTTACCAATAAACGGATGTTTGTGGTTCCTGTCCGGCCGGCGTGGCGGGCGTGAGATTGCAACACGCGTGCAGTTCTTATTTATTTACATGTATTCGATCCCAGTCTCATTTTTGCGTATCGATATACAAGTGAGCGTTAATGTTCTAAAATTCATCAACATACATATTATAATTCAATTGTTATTCATTCACGAACTAAACTTCTCTATGTTGAAGAGTTGAGCAGGGCTGGTAGTAATACCAGCGATATTGATACCAGTAGTTTATTAATATCACTAGTAATACCAGTGATATTACTAGTGATAGTAGTAGTAACAGTAACATAATAATATATACTATATTATACATACAATAAACACTGTAACTATAAAATAAACAATCTAAAAACTCGCATAAGCATCTTTTTTTGCATGTCCCATTATAATTACATAATAGTTAAATAGAGGGGGATCGATAAAAAGTCAAGAAAATTTTGAAGGGGGTCGACGGTCAAAGAAGTTTGGCGACCCCTGCTCTAAAGCCTCAAAAAAATCCCACAATTGTACCGTTGTAGAACCTTATGTGGGACCATAGGCACAAATAACTCTCATTGTCCAGTTTCTGATTCTCATATTTGCCCACATCACTCTACTTTAGACTGCGTGCCATTCAAGAAGATTAGTGTCATATTTAGTATTGAATACTATGGCTACTCATTTTCCTTGATTGTCATTGCCTGAATATGACATTTTGGATTTATTGCTCAAAGATCTCACCAGTTTTTGCCTTTTTTGTTTAATCACCCCTATTATGTCAATCTGGTACTTATCTAATTCCTCAGCTAGCTCCATTTCTTTGCCATTCAGGCTTATGTTGATAGTACGGTGATGTGAGTTTGGATGGATTTTAGGATTTGTTCCTGTAGCTGACGTTTCGATGTTTGCCTTGATTTCCTGGCAAAAACAACGAGGGCCTTGTTTAACTGCCTGCATGAAATTCATTCATGTTGAACCATCATTTGATATTTTGGTTTAAGCCAATAAGAATACAATTTGGTCTACTAAATCCCAAATTGCCAGCCCATCTTCGTTCGTTCAGTATCCAGGTAGATACCTAACAGATTGCACTACGAGAAGGTGAGGATTGGATATTAGGTCAGAAGCCCTGATCAGTTCTCTGCATTACTTTAAAGGCTATGTGGAGATCTCCTCTCAGTTATATAGCTTTGCCCCTTAAGCACCCCCAGGAGACGCTCACAATGGTTGCCCTCAACATTTCAAAGGCATTTGATCGAGTTTAGCACAGGGTCCTACTTAACATACTGCCATCCTATGGATTTCCTTCCTCACTCTGCAACTGGATCACAAACTTTCTCGCTATCTTTCATGCTTGATGGTTTACTCCTCACAGATTTCCCCACAATGCAGGAGCACCGCAGGGTTCTGTTGGTTCACCCACTCTTTTTCTCTTGTAACAGCCTCCATAACAAAATTGGAAGAACAGTGGAATGTTGATCTGGGTTTGATTCTCATCATGAGGGGAATCTTTATGTGGACTTTTTCATTTGAAGGTGAGTTAGCCGGTCTCACGTGGAAGTAGCAGGGTTTTTTCTCCCCTTGTACAGGCAAATCAGCCTTCAGAACACGTGCAATTTACAGACAAAAAATACTGTTGTTGGTTATGATGGGTGGTAGATTGCATTGATGGTAGTAGTGTTGTAGTAGGAAAATTAAATAGTAGCAGGGAGGGTGAGGTGTATTTGGCTAAGTAGAGTGCCCTCCCACTGTGAGTCCTTGGACTTGATTACATGACATGGAGGTGTCATGTAATAATAATAAATGACCTGCTCTCACAGACTTCCAATCCTATCCATAGCTTTGTTGATGACAGTATATGTCATTTCTCCTTTTTATTCAACAAACCTTATAGTGCTCACATATTAGAATCCTGAAGATCCATCACAACGTGACCTGAACTCTGATCTCCTAGCTGTATCCCAGTGGGGCACAGACAACCTTCTAAACAGAACTCAGTCCTGTCTGATCTCTCGCAAGAAAGTGCTAGGATCCTTCCCTCTTACTTTCAGTAATACTGAGATATCCAAAACATGATCATATTTCTCTTCTTGGACTGACCTGCACCTCTGATCTTTCCTTGCAAAACCACATTTCAACTATAGCTTCTGCATCCAACAAAAAACTTGGTGTCCTTTTTTTGCACAAGACACTACTTCACAGCTACTTACTCAATGCAAAGCCCAAATCTGCCCAGTCATGAAATATTGCTCCCATATTTGGGTTGGTGCAGCAAAAATTCTCTCTAAGATTGCTCACTATCCAGAAAAGTACAGTCCAGCTAATTAACAATCTCTATCTCACATACCCACTTCAATTCCCCCCTCCCACCCTCTCACTGGCATTCATTTTCTGCCTTGTGCCTCTTATACAGATACTTTCATGGACAGTGCTCTGCTGAATTAGCCACTATTATTCCTCCCTCCTTCAAAATGAACACCTCTTTTATAGTCCATCTGAAACTCACCAACTTCACTGCCTCCTCCTTCATTCCATCTACTTCTGTCCTCTGGAACAATCTACCCCACTTTGCCTTCCCTAAAGATTACAACCCTCAGCTGTTCAAGCAAAATGTGAACAGATTCCTCTTTTCTTCTATTCCTCTTGCCTACACATGGCATTAGTGTGCTATAGGTCTTGTGGCCTTTCATGTGTGTGTGTGTGTATATATATATATATATATATATATATATATATATATATATAAAACATTCTTGCTTTTCCAATACAGGAAAAGAATCTCACCATCACTCTTGAGATGATAAGGAGTGTGTTCAACAGTCTCATCAAAGACAGTGCAATTCCTGTGCATATTTTCTTAATACATGAGCTGATATCTAATCCTTTGGCCATATTTGCAGAGATTCTGCAATATCCTAACTGCTTTTAATTCTTCAGTCTCTATTCTCACATCTCTCACTATCTTCGCTTGGATGATAGGTACAGGCATACTGATCCAGTGGCATACTCAGGATTTAATCTTAGAGGGGACCGAGCGCTCAGGATTTAACCTTTGTGGGTGGGGGGAGAGTTGAGTAGACAATTTGCGAATACACACTATGCATCGCATTATCGACCTATGACTGAGCATCTGCAGTGATCGCTAATTCATAAGTATAGAAATAGAAGACACAACACAACATAAATAAAAAAAATGAATTTTAATTAGGAAAAGATTTTTGGAAAATTTTCTAGTGTTTTTTCCTTTTTTGGGGGGTGCCCAGTCCCCTTGCCCCCCCCCCCCTCTGGGTGCACCACTGCACTGATCACTCAGTAACTCAACTCTTTGGTCTGCTTCTGTTATCTCGCTGCCATCATTACTCATTCATGTTATCCTTCGACAGTCATCCTTCCTTTGATTTCACATAGTGAAAGAACTGTTTGGGAATTTTCTTTATAAGCTTCTTAGCTAATTTCTTCTAATAATCTGATTTTGTCTTCCTTGCCATCGTGTCACCTTCTTATATACTCAGCACATTTTTTGCAGTTATTGCTTAATGATATTACTCATCCATCCAACTTCCACCTGATTTATCCTTCTGACTTTGGGTATACAGTCAGTTATTGAATCCTTCAAATATTTCTTGACCATCTCTCATGCACTGCTGTCTTCCTTCCTGTGCAGATTCTTGTTTCACTTCCTCTTAAGCTTATCATAATCGCCAGTCCTGTAGGTTCTCATATATTCTTTAATTGAATATTCCATATGTTATGGTTGGCAACCTCTCAATTGGTTATGAAGAGATCTTCTGATCTGGTGACCAGATCCAGCACACTCAACCCCCATCCCAAGTCCTATCCACCACCACATGCTGTTTCAAGTAATTATCCCATCCTAGGTGAATGCATTCCATTGGCTTTTCACTATATGATCTTTACACTATATGTTCCTGTAGTTGAAGTTCTTCCTCAGAATAACTACTTAACCTACACTCAGTTGTTCTAATTTGTTGGTGCAGATATGTTTTCCATATCATCTGTTTCACCCTGGCCTATAGTAGCAATATCAACTGTATATTTTTTCCTAATATGAAAATATATTTTGTTCTTATAATTTTTGTGTCAGTACCGTTAAAAAGTTAACATGAATATTCAAGCCAGTTCTTATCCATTTATTCATGCTTTTCCAGTACCACCACTCCTGAAATAGTGAAATTTAAGTTCAACAGCTTTGTCAGAAACAGTGATAATTTCTTTTCATGTTTTCATAATACAAGAGGTAATATCTAATCCTCTGGCTTTATTAACATATGGGTGTGCATGGTGGGTTATAAATTACAAACATGTGAACAGTGTCCTAGAGGCCATAAATACAAGGGGTATGAGAAAGATTATGAAATGGAAAATTAATGGATTATTGTGGCATAATTATAATAATAGTGAATATATTAGAAAGAAGAGAGCACTCTGAAAATGTGTAAGCAGAGATAATCAAAGATAATAGTTTCTTTTAAACAGAATGGGAGATAAAAAATTTTCAAAAGATATATTCAAATAAAAAAATGACAGGAAAAAGACAGACATATCTCTGTCTTTTTCAGTTGTTAGTACCCTTGACCATTTTGTTTAATTTGAGTCTCAGGTCTGGGTAAGTCCATAGGGGGTGGAAACAGGGGAAAATAGTTCCACTGCATAAAGGAGGTTCCAAGACTGCTGTTGCAAATTACTGACCGATCAGCATATCAGGAGGAGTCGTCAAGGTTTTGGAGAACGTAGTCAAGAGAAAAATACAGGAAGAATGGAAATGGGATACTGTGGGGACAGCATGGTTTTGTGAAGGGTAGATCATGCCTCACTAACTTGCTTACATTTTATAACACAATGACGGCTGAACTGGATAAGGGTAATGGGTATACGGTGATACTGCTGGACCTTGCTAAGGCCTTTGACAGGATACCACCTGGAATTCTAATCAGTAAACTGTAGCATATGGGTATGTATATAGGGTTGGCGAGATGGATAGGAGAGTGGTTGATGGAGAGATATCAGAGAGTAGTTTATTCAGGGGTAGAGTCCAAAAGACGACCTGTGACTAGTGGTGTGCCACAGGGTTTTGTTCTTGGACCACTACTATTTAATTTGTTCATTAACGATATAGGAAAGGATCTGAGAGGATCTGTTTATTTGTTTGCTGATGATGCAAAGTTGGGTAGAGCAATAGTGAATTCACTTGATGTCAACATTTTTCAGGATGATTTGGATAGATTGGAGGACTGGGCTAAGGAGAATGGATGTCAATTTAATGTGACAAAGTGTAAGGTTATGCATTTTGGGGTGAAAAGATTAGCAGCAGTATACCACATTGGTGGAACTGTACTCCAGGAGATTTACGAGGCCAGGGATTTGAGAGTGTTGGTGGATAGGGAGTTGGAGTTTAGGGGGCATATTGTAAAAGTGGCTAAATCAGTTCATCAAATCACTTGGTTACTGAAGAATACCTTGACGAACAGAGACAAGCAAGTTATTGTTCCTCTGTATTGAGCCTTGATAAGATCCCATCTTAACTACTGGGCACCAGGGTTTCTTCTTGATGGGGAGGAGGTGGAGAGGATCCAGAGGCGAGTGACCAAGATGATAGTATTTCTATGGAATGAGAACAGGTTGAAGATTTGTGGGTTGCAGAGATTGGTTGATAGGCAGAAAAGGGGGGGGGGGTGATATGATTGAGACATTCAAATTACTGAAGGGTTTCTATAAGATTAATTCAGAGGATATTTTTCAGAACAAGACTGGTGGTGGGAGGACTAGGGGCCATCCATGGAAACTGGGCAAGGGTGTTAGAGCTAGGTTTTTTATTTGGAGAGTGGTTAACGAGTGGAATAAGCTGCCAGAATCTTTTGTGGGTGCCATGACCGTAAATGAGTTCAAGGCAAAGTATGATAGATACTGTGTGGATGTTGAATTGACATGATGTTTAGGGCCTTCCTCGATGAGTCTAAGGACGCCTTGGAGTTGCCCGTAATAATAATATGCCCCATTATAATGGATTGCTAAAGGCAAGAAATTAGAATTCTTTCATCATCATGCTTATCAAGGATTTAGGGCCTAGCATGGCCTCTTCCGGCCTTAGAAGTCATCGTTAAGAGGACGTCCTGGTTTTCTTTTTTTTTTAATGGCTTATACTTTAAGGCTTGTTTTAGTAATATTTATGTTTTCATTCTTTGAACGTGTTCCATCCATTTATGTTTATATTTTTTAATTTTTTCTATTACTGGTTCTTGGTTTAATTCTTTTATAATTTCTTCGTTTCTTTTGTGATCAAATAGGGTATACTTTGCAGTTTTTCTCATAAACTTCATTTCTGCTGTTATTAATCTTTGTTTGTCTTTTTGTTTTATTGTCGAGATTTTGCTTCCATACATTAAGACTGGTAGGGCTAATGTATTGTATACTTTTAGTATTCTTTCAGAATTCTTTGGGCCATCATATTTGTAATGATGTATAATCAGAGAATTAATAACAGTTACGTTCATTTTATTGAACATAATCACACAACTTTATTATTATTTATTCATGGGATTAATTTTATTTAATATAGGAAGAGTGGAATGAAAGTTCATCATCTGTGTTAAATGGAATTCAGCAAGGTTGGGTGAAGCCAGTTATAGACAAGGTCTATTCTCTTGATCAGATTGCTGAAGCTCACCATGACGTTATACATTCAAAAGGAGCTAAAGGCAAACTAGTTATTGTATTGAATGGAAATTAATATTTCCAATAATGGTTAAATAATTCCAGAAAAAATAAAATAATATGTTTATGTAAAAGTTATATAAATTGCTTTTATGTCTTTTCAAATAAAAAAATGATTTAATGTCAATCTTCTTCTTCTTCAGCTTTTCCCACTTAAGTAGGCTCACTGTTTGTGCTGAGTCTCTGCAACATCCTCCTGTCTTGGGCTATAGCCACATCCAAGTTCTTCATCCTCAAGTCCTCCATCACCATCTCTTTTTTGGCCATCCGTGCTTCCTCTTCCCATGCACATCCATCTGCGTGATCTTTCTTCCTCCCTCCTCATCACATGACCAAACCATCTCAACCTTGCCTCCTGTATCTTTGCTCCTAAGTTTGTAACTTTAACCGTTCCCTTTACATAGTCATTTCTCAGACGATCCTTTCTGGTCACACTTCACATCCACCTAAACATTCTCATCTCTGCTATTTCCATCCTGCTGATGTTATTTTTCCTCAGGGCCACAGTTTCCATAGCATACGTCATAGCTGGTCTCACTACTGTCCTGTAGATTTTGCCTTTTAGATTGATCGGCATCCTCTTATCTCATATCACTCCATCCATCTCTCTCCAGTTCCTCCATGCCACTTCCTTCTCAGCCTTACCATCCTCTTTCATTGTTGAACCTAAGTATCTAAAGTCACTGACCTTCCTGATGACATTTCCTTCCAGCTTCAGATCTGTCTCCTGGCTGCCATCCACTTTGCAACACATATACTCTGTCTTACTTTTGCTCAGTCTTATACCTCTCTCTTACAGTACTTTCCTCCAACTTTCCAGTTTAGCTGCCACTTCTTCTCTTGATTCTGCACACAGCACGATGTCATCTGCATACAACATAGTCCAAGGTGCATCTTCTCTCACCTCCTCCGTCACCACCTCCATCACAATATTAAACAGGAACGGACTTAAGGCTGACCCTTGATGCAAGCCAACTGTCACTGGAAAACTTTCTGTCTCTCCCAGGCAGGTTGAAACTCATGTCTTCACATTTCTGTACATCTCCTGCACCAACCTGACATATTTCTCCAGTACCCTCTTCTCCCTGAGACACCTCCAGACTTCTTGGCACTCTATCATATGCTTTCTCCAGATCAATAAATACCAGATGTAGCTCTCATTGCTTCTCTCAAAACTTTTCCATCATCTGTCGTAACCCAAAGATAGCATCTGATGTCAATCAACCATGCATGAAGCCAAATTGCTCCTTTGCAATCTCCAACTCCTTCCTCGGTCTTCCATCAAGAACCCTCTCCAGGATTTTCATTGTGTGGGACATCAACTTTATTCCTCTGTAATTCTTAGTCTTGTGCATCCCCTTTACTCTTGTAGATGGGGACAAGAGTACTTTCCCTCCATTCCTAGGGTATATTTTCCTGTTGACTAACTTTTATCAACAGGTCCACAGCAGGTCAATTCCCTCTTTTCCCAGTGCCTTCCATGCCTCCACTGGGATCCTGTCAGGGCCCACCGATTTTCCATTCTTCATCCTCTTTATGGCTTTCTTCACTTCCACTCTGCTAATGTTCTTCACCATCCCCTCATAAGGCTCCCCATCTTTTCTGTGAGTCCTTGCATTTTCTTCATTCAAAAGCCCTTCAAAGTATATTTAATGTCAACGATTTCTCTAAATTAAAAATAATGTGATAGTGTAAACCTATAGTACATATGTACTGTGGATGAGCTGAGAATTTTTTTTCTATTTTCTGTATTGATTTTATATTTATATGTATTTATTTACCTATTGTTTAAAATAATCTGGATACTCTGCTCTAGAGAACAAACATTGAACGTTTTTAGGCCTCCAGTAAGTGGGGATTGGAACCGCCAGCCTGTTGTTGGAGAACAGATATGCTAACCACTCAGCCAGCCAGACCAGCATGTTAGTTAACCCTGAGACCATTGAGCTAACCATATCAGGGAAAGATATAAGATAATGAGGTGTTGGACAGATAATGAAATAAATTATTACAGCATTAGTTCGTGATTCTTCTTCTCTCCCATAGTCCTAAATGGACCGTTGGGTCATTCATGGCTAGTAGATGATGTTCTTTGTTATCCTCCTCCAATCATCTCGGTCTCTTGTTCTTAATGTCAGTTGAGAAAGGGAGGAATTTGTCCATTTTTTGATGTTGTCAGTCCATTTTAATCAAGGTTGGCCCTAACCCTTGATCCCAAAACGATTCCTTATAGTGTTTGCTTTGGAATGCCATTAGTCCTCTCCACATGTCCAAACCAGTTCATCTGTCTTCTTCTGATGACTGTCAGAATATTTTCCATTTTTTCCCCCTCTATTAAATTAATCAGTTTCTGACCATTTTCATGGTTTCTTGAGCAGTATAGGGAATTCTCAAGAGTCTTCTGTAAGTTTTCATTTCAAAAGACAGGAGTCTCCTCTCATCTTCCCTCAATAAAGTCCAGGCTTCAAAACCATACAAGAGAGAATTCACCAAAGTGTGAATTAGTCTTAGTCTGGTTGTGATTGCTATTCTGTTATCTCTCCACAATGGTTTTAACTTTTGTAGGGCCACAGTTGCCTTAGCAATTTGGTATTTAATGTCGGTTTTGGAGTGACCATCTTTTGTGATTACAACTTGAAAAATTGGTTATACCTCAGATTGATGACTCATACTATTACTCCAGGAAGCTTTCAGGTTGACTAATGAATAATCTTGCTGCTACTGTTCTGCTAGGTATGCCTTAACAAAGCATATAATAAGCAGATTGCATATATTTGTAGAATCTGTTTATACATACACTCTGTCTCTCCCAGTTTCAACTTACCTTAAACAACCACTACCATAAAAAGACAAGCCAAAATAAAAACGTTATATGGAGAAAAAGTTAACTCTCAAAACTTTCCAGACTCCTTCTGCAGATTTTTATACATTTCTCGCTCAAGTCTTACCATACTTACTTTTTCCTACCAGAAACAACATTCAGCTCCTTTAATTATTACTTATTTCGCTTTTCCCAGATACAAATCCCATGTCAGAGAGAGTGTTTGACTTAGAATTTCTCCATTTTTGATTTTCTTTGGCTAGGAATGCTTTTGTTTTTGTTGCCCTCCAAATACCACCATCCTTTCTGATCTTTTTTTGACATCCTTTCTTTAAATCTCTATTTCCTCTAATCTACCCCTGGTGCACATAGCAAAAGTATCTAAAGCAACTCATCAGATCACATGGTTATTACTGAAGAATGCTTTGATGAGAAGAGACAAGCAGGTTATTGTTCCCCTTTATCAAGCCTTGATAACATCCCATCTTGACAACTGTGTGAAGATCTGGGTGCCAGGGTTTCTTGGTGATGATGAGGAGGAGAAAGTAGAGAGGATCCAGAGGAGAGTGACCAAAATGGTAGCTGGTCTATGGAATGAACCTTACGAGAACAGGTTGAAGATCTGTGGGTTACAGAAATTGGTTGATAGATGGAAAAGGGGTGATATGATTGAGACATTTAAATTACTGAGGAGTTTTTACGATATTAATTCAGAAGAAATTTTTCAGAACAGGGCGGGTGGTGGGAGAACTAGGGCCATCCATGAAAACTGAGCAAGAGTGTAGTTAGCAAGGGTGTTAAACTAGGTTTTTTACTTAGAGAGTAGAGAATGAGTGGAATAAGTTACCAGAGTCTGTTGTGGGTACCATGACTGTGAATGCGTTCAAAGGAAAGTATAATAGATACTGTACAAACTCTGAATAATTCTTCACATGATATATAGGGCCTCCCTTGATGAGTCTAAGGACTTCTGGAGTTGTCCCGTAATAATAATAACTTATTCTGCTCATTTACCATTCTCTAAGCAAAAAAAAAGAAATCTAGTCGTGACACCCTTGGTAGTCAATCTGTTACACAACTTCCAAGGGTAACCACTTGTTTTCTCCCATACATTCATACACTGGAAAATTTCTTATAGCATCTATTTTTTTTAATCTCCTAAAGTAACTGATATCTTTATCATATTCCCTCTTTTCTTGCCTATTAGCTCAACTTTGTAACTAGATTTAAATTAGATTGTAAATAGATTGGAGGTTGTATATAACCTTCAATCTATCCTCATTGAGAGCATTCTTCAAACTAGACACCATTTTGGTCACTCACCTAAATACTCTCCACCCTTATACATGTCCAAAAAATCCAGACAAATGGCAGTCACATTTTCCAGTCCATCAGCCGTAACCAGTGGTGAGCTATAAGGGACTTGCAGGGGCTCGTGCTAGTCCTTTGTTAAATTTTTCTCAAATTTGCGAGCCACTTGTTCTTCTTGTTTAATAATCTTGTAGAACTAGAAAATACCACCGTGGAATGTATACATGCTACTATAATTGCTACTTTAAATCCATATGGATTTTCTGATAACTATATAAAAAATCATTTCATTGCATTTTGTTCTGATGGAGCTAGTGTAATGTTAGGAAACAAATCAGGTGTTGCAATCAAACTTCTACAAAAATTTCCCAACGTTGTGATTTGGCATTGTGTTGCTCATCATTTACAATTAGCATTAGATGATTCGATAAAAAACATCAAAGAAATAAATCATTTTGAAATATTTATGGATAAATTACGTGTTTTTTTTATCATCAATCACCAAAAAATAAACGAGAATTAAATACGATTGCAAAAGATCTTGGTATCGAAATTTTAAAGATCGGCCGTGCGTTTCGACTACAATGGGCAGCTTGCAGTTTATGAACAGCTCTTGCTTTGTGGAGAAATCACCCAGCTTTATGCAAGCATTTTGCATCGAACGATAAATATAAGGGCTTTTTAAACTGACGTCTCAATTTGGAATTTTTAAAAGATCTAGCATTAATGATTGATATCCTACAGGAATTATCATAATTCTCATGGAAAGACTTAGACGTTGGTTATGCATTTTTACTAAATAGCTTAAGGAAATTACGACGTATACTAGGATATACATTAAAATAAATTTTAATACACTTCCAATATTTCGGTAACGTCACGTTGCCATTTTCACAGGAACTTAAAAACAAGACACGTGTATGCAAGCACAACAAACAGTAAATAAGGATGAAGCAGGAAGCTATTCTTTCTCTAAAAGTCCTGATGGTGCTCCCTAGCAGGCAATGTTGGTATTCTTTGGCGACTGGGCTGAAGGTCTTCTGATGTAGGTTTCCCAAATTTGAGGCAGTCTCATGCAACCAAATTTGTTGAGGTTTGGATTGTTTCCTAGGGCTGAGGCTGATTCCATGAAAAGCCTTTTGTATTTGAATTTACTATGGTGTATTATTATGGCTTTCTTCCACCATATTCTATAGTGGGTATCCAGCGCATGGTCTGCAAGACCAGAGTGGCTGTATTACTGAAACCAGATGTAGTCCTTGTGTTCTGAAATTCTGATATTAGCTGTCCTGCCTGTTTGGCCAAAGTAGGACAGATTACAGCTGCAAAGTATACACCAGGTAGGTCTGGGGGGGGAGGTTGGTCTTTAGTAGAGCAGATAAGGGATGCCAATTTTTATATGGTCTGTAACAACAAGTTAAGCCATGTTTTTTTAGGATTTTTGTAATTTTTTCCGAGGTGCCTCGGATATAGGGTATGGTGATGGATTTAGAGTAATCCGTGTTGTGAGGGGGGGGGTTGTGGTTTATTGGTTTCAATATTTTTTGGGGGAGGTAGCCATCGGCTGAGAAAGTGTTGAGAATGTGGTTTAGTTCTGTGGGTAGGGCATTGTCATTTGAACTGATAAGTTTAGCGCTGTTATGTAGTGTCTTAATGACTCCATATTGTTATGAGGGGGGGGATATTGTTGGTGAATGTATCTGCCTGTATGGGTGGGTTTTCTATAGACTGAGAAAACCAAGGTTCCATCAGGCCAGCGCGTGACTATTGTGTCTAAGAAAGGAAGGCAGTTGTTTTTTTTTTCTCTTCCAGGGTGAATTTGATTCTGGGATTTTGGTTGTTTAAGTGTGTTAGGAAGGAGAGGATTGCATCGGAGCCATGTGGCCAAATAGCGAATACATCATCAACATAGCGAAGCCATGTGGTTGGTTTTTGTAGGGCAGAGTTTAAGGCTTTCTCTTCAAAAGTCTCCATGTAAAAGTTTGCCAATGGTGGGGACAGTGGAGAACCCATGGCTGTCCCCTCTATTTGTTTGTAGAATTTTCCTTGCCAAACAAAATAGCTCGAGTTCATTGTAAACTGAAATAAGGCTGTGATATCGGGAGGAAATTTATCTTGGATTAGCTCTAAGGATTCTTTGAGTGGGACATTTGTGAATAGGGAGGAGACATCAAAATTGACCATTACGTCAGTGTGTTTGAGTGTAAGGTTTTCTGTGCTGGCTTTGATATCCTAGTATATGTTGTAATTTCCTTAAGCTATTTAGTAAAAAGGAATTATCATATCTGGCAGAAGCTCTACAAAGTTGCAATATAAGTATTATAAGGGCTAAGGTTTTTTTTTTTTTTTTTTTTTTTTTTTTTTTTTTCCCTCGATGATGCCAGCACTTTGTTAAAATTTTCATAGCTCACCACTGGCCATAACTATTGGATAAGAACAAAACCGATGGTGATGATAGCAATTTTTCTATTAGTCTGCTTGCTCTTGCAATCTTCAGAGTAATAGAAGAATTACCATCATCACTATGAGTCCTGTTCTAGTCCAATAGTTATTGCTGATGGACCAGAAAATGTGACTGCCATTTGTCTGGGTTTTTTGGACATGTATAAGTGGTGCAGAGAGTATTCAACAAATGCCATGAAAAAATTTGGAAAAACTCAAATGGCCACTCCTGATCTAACCGAAGAGAAAGCTGACAGCCAGTTAAAATCAGATTTATAATTAGCTGACATACCGTAAAATGGGCGTTGCAATTACTTAGCTGATTTTAACTGGTTGTCAGATTTCTCTCTGGTTACCATTACCTACTTCATAAAGAATATACAGTTGACTATCGCTATAGCAAACACCAGTGTAACAAACTTGCTCACTGTAACAAATTATTGAAAAGGTCCATCCAGAACCCTATATGTATGATGCTGTGCTAAAAAAAAAAAAAATATTCACAATAACAAACTGTTCCTGTGGTCCTTATGAGTTTGTTATAATGAAAGTCAGTTACCATTACAATGAGTGTTTGGTACAGTAGAGCACCATCTGTCACCTGTTTCCTTCCTTCTGTATATAAGTAATCTGAAGTGGTGAAAAATAGAAATAATTTTCACCTATATCGATTTTACATAGGCCATAAAATACATATAATTAGAAATGTATGTAATCTACTGTAAGGTAATAAATTTTGTATTAAATAAATCTAATATAATGTTAGAATAACTGAATGTAGAACCACAAGCAATTGTAACTAAAAAGCTCAGACAGGATTAGGATAGTAAACTGAAGGTCAACAACAGTCTCAAAGATCACCGGATTATGAGTTTTGCCACCAAACCTAATGTAAGTGTGGATGATAAAGGGTGCTTCCAGTAAATCTGGGAATTTTTTTGGATATGATATAAAAGGCAAAGATTTAGGCTCGAAAGAACTTTCTCTTATTATTTGGTTCCTGTGGCAAGTTTTTTTGAGGAGTCGCGGGATGGTGACAACTCAAAGTTCTGGAAATCATGGGCAGTTCGTTGGCAGTATTACAAGATGTTCTTCCATGAAATTCTTTGACGAAAAAATGCATTAAAGTTACATGGAAGGAATCTGCAAGATGACAACCACCGGATAGTGCCCGATCACAGCTGTTGCACAAGAAAAGCAAAGGAGCCAGCGGAATTCACCCTTAACCCTTTTGGATTCAAGATTGTACAATGATATAGTGAGCTTGTAAGTAGATTGCTTTATGTTAATTGCCTAGATTGTGTGTATAGACGATAGATGTTAATTCTATTTAACTAATGGCATAATGTGTTGAAGAGGTTAGAAAGGTGAAAGTCAGTTTGAATGTGTAATATAGAATACTGTAATCTTGAATAGTGCTTCTGTTATATAATACTTAAAACGTGTATAGTATAATTTTGCTTTTTATTGTTTTTAATGAGAGTAAGGTTATGTGTGCAAAAAATCTGTCCACGGTGTTTAATAAGTTGAGTGTGAATAATTTCTTTGTCTTTTTTTTTGCTGATGACACTACATTGCACTCTTTCTTTTCATAAGCCTTGCAGTACAACATCCACAAAACTTTGAGTCTTCTTCTATAACCCTAAATTCTGATATTCCAAAGTATTGCTCAATGTGATTCTGATAACCTCGATTTTTTTTTTTTTTTTTTTTACTGTACTGTGC
This sequence comes from Typopeltis vanoorti, assembly GCF_054136105.1. Classification (NCBI taxonomy): domain Eukaryota; kingdom Metazoa; phylum Arthropoda; class Arachnida; order Uropygi; family Thelyphonidae; genus Typopeltis; species Typopeltis vanoorti. The sequence goes on along the minus strand of NC_143549.1, from coordinate 46,681,954 downwards.
TTATGCCAAGAGGCATGAACATATGGAAAGATATACTTAGCATCCAAGAAGTTCGTCTTTTAATTTATAAACATTCCTTATGATTTAAACTAGAACTTGACTATCAAAGGAATTATGCAGCAGAATCACTTCAACTCAAGGAAAATCCAATGTATCATTAATAGATAAAAGTTTGTTCCAAAGAGCTCTAATCCTGTACATAGATTCCCAATCCCATACATTGCTGCAATTTCTGAACCAGTTTCAGAGATCCTGAAAAAATATAACTTGGTGCTTACTTTCTTGTGACACTCTTACAACATCAGTATTACCCTCAGGTAGTACTGATGTTGTAAGAGTTTAGGGCAATTAAGAGGTCACTGTTTGATTTTTGCATTATTTTAGACAATGGTAAGGTGCACACAAATATTTTTTGCAAGCTAAATAAAGATATTATAAATCTTTAAAAATATTATAAACAAGGACATCCTGTCTTTTAGGGGTATTGAAGAAATTGTGTACCTTTTCAATTATGCCAATGCAATTTCTTATTTGTCACAGATATAACATTTCCAAGTGCCAAATTCAAACTATGTGATTCACAATGAACATATAAAGCTTGTCGATATTATTATTACATAACACCTCCAGGTAGTCCAAAGACATATCGAGGAAGGGCACCTACTCTACAACAACTCTCCGTCTTCACCAACCACAATTACAATCATTATCTACACCAACGCTGTCTACCTCCGACCACTACCATTAGTATGTTCACAGACAATCACAAACATCCATGCCCACTGTGGGATTCGAACTCGCAGCCATTTCGCTGGAGAGTCGGTCAACCAGGCTGGATATATAGATAAAAAATTAAATTTTGTGGATAATAAAACCCAAGTTTTAATTTTTATTAAACAAATATATAATATGATATAATATAAGATAGAAGATGTCACTATTTACTTTTAATGAGATGGTTCGGCTTCTCGGCCTTTGAAGAGTTGCTGGATATCTGGCTCAGTATTGGTCAACTTCAGCCGAAGTTCGGCACACACACACACTAAGACGAATTCTGTATTTGGTTTTTATTTGAAGGAGCGATGAAAATCGTTTCTCACAAAAATAGGTTGTAGAAAACTGCATGACGATTTTCGACTTCTTCAAATAATTCGGGAAATTCACTTCTCATTGAAGGCAAGATCCAGAATCGAGCCAAACCACGATCACGGAATTGTATTTTAAGCCCACTGTCACTTGAAAGCTCAATTAGCTGCTCTTTTTTCGGTAAACGAAAGGTCGTTCTTGTGATTGCAAGCCTTGAAATGGATCGTGAAATCACAGAAATTTCTTATAAAAAGTTATTCGGAAAATGTTTCCAAATTCTGTTTCAGAGTTTTGAGGTGGACACAAACCCTTTCCCAGTGGTTAAATTCTAAACTAATAAGTTTCCAGGCCCTATACAAAATAACCAATTGTATTTACCTTTTGAATACTAACATCCCCGTCCCTTTCATCATGCGTTCGTAATCAGGCCACTGTTGATATTGACTTTATATTATATACACATTCAAAACTGTAAGTAATTGTTGAATAATAACAATAATATAGGCATAATATAATTACTGTAAAGGGATAAAAGTCACAAAACAGAAAAATGTTCCTACAAACTAACCAATTGTATTTACCTTTGAATGCGATCCACTGGTCGAGTGTCCAGCAAATCTTTCCTTTTGTTCAGCATATTAATATTATTGCATTGCAACTGATGGAATTCTGTGTTTCTGTGGATTCGTTACAGACCTCTTTCTCTTCAGAAACTACACAAAAACTCATTACAAACTCATTTTGTATTATCACTGTCATCCGAGTTATTTTACCGTTTAAAGAAGGTACCAATGTACTTATCCATAATTGAAATACCGTACTTACTCGAATATAACTCGCCCTCGCGTATAACTTGCACCCCTGATTTTCTTTTCGAAAAAGAAATTAAAAAGTTTCGCATATACCTCGCCAATGAAAAAGAGTTGAAACACGTTCAGAGCTGGGCGATAGTAACTTGCTCCCACGGTAAACAACACGCCCTCCCCCAATAGCCACTATATTGCAGAGGCAAGAAAAACAAGTACTTTTATTATGTCAGTGAATGAGGTATAAGCAGTGTGTGTAATATATTTCTCAACAAATAGTGCAATTAGAGACAACTGGGATAAAAACGACACTAATTAATAAATCACATGTCCCCTCATACAGAAACTAGGCTGTGTATATATATATATATATATATATATATATATATATATATATATAGACAAGCAAAACAATATGTTGCACCGGCAAACAGTATCTAACTAAAAACTATTGTTATTAATTAGATTGTGTGAGTTCACTCGGCAGCAATAAAATTCAACCGAAAGTGTTAAAATTCGTAAACGTGTTAAAACCAAGATATGTATATATAGTGAATGGTGTTATGGAAGTTTCACATAAATTCGGTTGAAGAGAGTTCGCATTTCAACTCAATTGTCAGCTTGCTTTTCGTGCGATTTCCGAAAAATATATAAATACTGGAGTTAACTCACAAGATTTTTTTAAAGTATTACTTAGCACTAATGAAGATATATTGAGCCTTGGTTGAAGGAGGAAAACCTTCAACGATAAAAATCAATAAACAACAAGCAATTGGTTGAAATATGGATAACGCACGTTCACTTCAAATCTGACAAAACAGCAAGGGAAGGTGGAAGAAGCAATAAAACCGTATTGTTTTCACTTCACCCCTCTTTTATTACTCGTCATTCTGCAGTACAAATTAAAATAGTGGCAGAATGTTCATTCCATGAACATTCTGCCACTATATATATATAAGTATTCATTTTATTTTCGTAATTTTTACTTATTCAATTTTAATTTGTTTTCTTTGGATAATTAAAATATATAGATTTATTTGGTTAATTTAAGCCTGGACCATCTTCGCAGACAACCTGTGGTCTGCGGAAATAAGAAACACTGCTATAGGGTTCTCTCACTTTATGTAAACCTTAATTCTTAAGTAGTATAGAAATAGAAGACATGACACAACATAAATAAAAAAATAATTTTAATTAGGAAAAGTAGTTTGGAAAATTTTCTAATGTTTTTTAACTTTTTCTTTAGGGGGGAGGAAGGAACAGAGTCCCTAGGCCGCCTTCCATGGGTGCACCACTGCCACCAGCTGATATCTTTAGTGCATTCCCTCAATGTCACAGGACAAATCGGCCCTTCAGAACACACGCAATTTACAGAAAAAATACTAGTAGTGGTGGGCGGTAGATGGCGTTAATCTGGATGATTGGAAGTAGAGGTTCGGTGTTAGTGGTGAAGGCGGAGAGGTGTCACGAATAATAATAATAAAAAAAAAGCACGCCTATTCGGTTCAAAGTTACCTCTTCTAACAGGTGTGTTAATCTTTCCCCTGATTCTCTAGCATTAATTCTGAAGGAAACCAACTTCAGATATTAAAAATTAGCATGCAAAAAAAATATATATATATAAATCTTCAGTAAAGATTTATATTTACTGATATGTCCCGCAAGCAACTGGAAGAATAATTGAACTTTGCTCCCTTTCATTGTAAATGACCAGAATTCGAACTATGTTTTTTTTTCTCCAATGACTAGAGTTCGTCGGAAGGTATGTTAACAGTTTTTTCCAGGAAACTCAGGTTTTTTCATCATACAGACAAATTGGCTGTGAGAGCACACGTAATTTACAGACAAAAATAAAAATAGCTGTAGGGCTAAGTAGAGGAGACGGCGTGCAGTGTAGTATTTTCCCCTCCACGATCAGTCCATGGAGGTGTCACGTAACAATTACAACTTTTTAATTATGCGGGCATTATAATTATCCATTTTTAATTCACTTACTGTATAATTCTGAGGGCATACATTTTTTAAATATATGTCATTATAAAAATAATAGTAAATTTGGCTAACCTCTTTCGAAGGCAATTTAATGTGCATAACAAAGCCATTTTGATTTGCCTAAATTTCCAGCGTATTTAAATCATTCTGTAAGCGCAGGATATCGCTAGCACCCCATATTGCTCTCCCCAGGGCCAGCTCAACACGGTAAAGCAGACAATGCATCTCATCTGAGCATTTTATTCATGGGGGGGGGGGGAGGATGAATTGTGTTGAAAAAATAAAATAAAAACAGCGTTTATTAAATATGGATGTGTAATAAATATTGCGACTTTTAATTACATTTAGAAAAACTGCAAGTTTTTCTAAATGTAATTAAAAGTCGCAATTACATTTAGAAAAACTGGCGGAATTCGCAATTTACAGCTCTCTATATACTATGTGTAGTATAGAGAGCTGGCGGAAGCATTAAACAAGCCGGGCACTCGTCCGGAGAGAGAGCCAGTTAGGATGTGAGACGCGTACGTGAATCCGGCTTAACCTCTATTACGAAGTGACATTTGGCCATTTTTTGTGGAGCAGACCCCGCGCATTGTAAATCACCGAACTGTTTATTGCTACCCACCCAGTGAATGTGTAGTTAATTCACACTGATGTAAGTAGATTCGAAATTTAACCTAAGGCTTTACAAATCAGCGAAAAATTTATGTATTTCTTTCAGTATTTATTTATTTTTTGTTTTATCAAAATTTTTGTTCAATAGATTTTTTACTTCAAAATAAATTTGGGCATAATGGAAAAGGTAAAAAATTATCCAGATGTGCAAATAAAAATAGAAAAGCGGCGAAAGAACTTTAAAAAAAGAGAAACAGAAAGGGCATCTAACTAATATTATTATTAGACATCTCCATGGAGTCCAAAGGCTCATCGAGGGAGGACACCTGCTCTACAACTCTGCCTCAATCCACCAACTGACCACAATTACACCAACGCTATCTACCGCCGACCACCACCACTAGTATTTCCAAAGACAATCACAAACATCCATCCAGTTCACATTAGTTGTAAATTTATTTTCAAAGTGAACTCATTTAGTGAATATACACTGCCATTGTTATTATGCAAACCACAGCTGATGATAATATATTATATTATCATTACGTCACACCTCCTGGGAGTCTAACGACTCATCGAGGATATAATGAAATACAAATTCTAAAGGACATCATACAGGATAGTGACAGCTTAGACCCATTGAAAATACTGCAGTATATATAGGCAAATTATTTAGAAATAATTTCTCAAAAAATCCACGTACATCTTAATTAAAATTAAGAGGTACGTGATAAATTAAAAGATTTAAATTTGGATATTAAAAAAACGATAATGGGGCGAACATGCGAGGAAAGTCCAGCGGCGTTCAGAGACACATATCGAATACTAAGCCTCGAACACTCTTCGTCCGATTCGCAGCACAAACATCAAATTTGGTGATCGCTGATGCTGCTCAAGGTAACATTGAAACAGTGAGTTTTTAAGCACTATGCAAGACATAATTTCTTCAGTGCTTGGACTAAACGATGGGATGCACTAAAAAAGTACACCAAAATTGCACTTAAAACTTTATCATATACTAGATGGGATGCAAGGATTGACGCTCTTCATTCGCTTAGATAGATATAATATTGGGGAAGTTTTAGATTCTTTTGCAGACATTTATGATAATATTCAAATCGACAATAATACACAATATGAAACAAAAACATTAAGTTCGAATAAAATTAATTATGCAGGATCAATGTAGGAAGTGAATTGCTTCAGAATCCAAACACAATATAAGTGAATCTATAAACACATTAAATAATGTAATCGACTTTACTAAAGAATTTAGATTGGACGAAAATGTATACTTGAATCGGCAAAGGAGTTAGCATTAGATTTAGAAATTTCTAAGTTCAAAAGCAGTACATTACGCTGACATAAGAAAGATTGTTCTGTTAGCAATGTTCGGACGAAGCACCACTTGATCCACAATATAACTTTCAACTTACGTTTTTTCTGCCATTTGTGGCCACTACATTAATTCTTTGACTGAAGGGTTTGATCTCTTGACAAGTCACTTTAACATATTTCAGTTTTTATCTAGTTTCAATGAAATTTCTAATATGTATGAGGACAGTTAAAAAAAAAAAAAAACTGTCATGATTTACAAATTGCGCTAACTGATAGTGAAGAAAGGGATATTTATGCCACTGGATTATATTATGATTACGTCACACCTGCAGGGAGTCTAGAGACTCATCGAGGATATAATGAAATGCAAATTCTAAAGAACATCATACAGGATAGTGACAGC